>NC_059355.1:46897515-47590015 GCF_019703515.2 Myxocyprinus asiaticus
CAGTGGTTGGCCAAAAAAAAGAAGCACCATTAAGATTTTTTGTTTTGATTTTGTTCCTAAAGTAAAAATCCCATTCATTTTCTCCATAGGGGAATTGATCTTTAATGATAACTTACAAACCTTTAAAGACAGACCTACCATAAGCTCATAGGTTGTTAATCGACGGTTTACTGTAATTCTCTTTACTTTGGTCTATCCCAATCATCCCTTTTGCATTTACAGATGGTTAAAAATGCTGCAGCTATGTTTTTAAGAGGAACCAAGAAAAGTGAACACATCACTCCCATACTGGCCCCTCTTCATTGGCTACCAGTCAAGTTAACTCAGTACGCCAAAAAGTACAGAAGAACTTGATGTTGTCACAGAAAATATGGATAGTCTTCTCTAGCACTCTAGATAGTGTTGCACCCCCCCTCGATTAAAGAAAGTTAAAGAGAAAAATCCCACACCATGACACAATGATCACACTCATGTTCTCAAGAGAGCAGCTCGGAAAATAGTGTGTAAGTGGAAGAATACAAAATTAAAGGTATTTTGCGGTGCATGGAAGGACAGTGTCTCTAACTACAGGCTCTAAAACTGCCAAGTCTGCATATTTGAGCAAACTCATAGAAAATTACCACAACAATCCTATGTGTTTATTCAGTACTGTGGCTAAATTGGTTGGGAATAAAACTTAGATTGAACCAGATATTCCATCGCAGCATAGTAGTAATGACTTTGTCATGAATTTCTATGAATTTCTATTGAATTTCTACACTTATAAAATCGAAATAATCAGAAACAAATTTGGAATTATGCATCCATCTGCCACAGCACCCCAGAAGACTAAAATAATTCCCTATGAGGAACTTCAAGCCTTCGCTGTTAGAGGTCAGGAAGAGCTAACAAAAATAATCAAAACATCAAAATCAATAACATTATGTTAGACCCAATACTGACTAAACTCCTAAAAGAGGTGTTTCCTATAATCTCAGAACCTCTTCTTAATATTATTAACTCCTTATTATCCTTAGGACATGTCCCAAGAAAGGTTAAACTGGCAGTTATCAAACCGCTTATAAAGAAACCACAGCTTGATCCAGAAGAATTGGCTAATTATAGGCCGATTTCAAATCTCCCATTTATGTCGAAAATACTAGAAAAGGTAGTGTCTTCCCAACTATGTTTATTTTTACAGAATTGGTACAGTATATATAAAGAATTTCAGTCAGGATTTAGGCCCCATCACAGTACAGAGACTGCACTTATCAGAGTTACAAATGACTTGCTCTTATCATCTGACCACGACAGCATTTCTCTTCTAGTGCTTTCAGATCTTTGTGCTGCCTTTGACACCACAGATCATGAAATTCTCTTGGATAGGCTTGAGAATTATGTTGGCATTTGTAGACAGGCATTAGCATGGTTTAGGTCCTATCTCTCTGACCACTACCACTTTGTGTAAATGCGAAACTGTCAGATCAAATTAAAGTTAAGTATGGAGTGCCACAGGGATCAGATTTAGGGCCTCTGCTTTTCTCCCAATATATGCTCCCCCTTGGAGGCATTATCAGGAACCAAGGAATTAGTTTTTACTGTTATGCCGACAATACCGGTTAAGTTTCGTATTAATTTAAAAATTCTGTTAATTACTTACAAAGCTTTGAATTGTCTAGCTCCAAAGTACATAAGTGACCTATCATGCTATAATCCATCATGCTCACTACGATAGCAAAACTCCGGCCTGTTAACAATACCGAGAATATCAAAATCTACAAAAGGAAGGAGATCATTTTCATATTTGGCTCCTAAACTGTGGAATAGACTTCCTAGCAGTGATCGGAACTCAGACACACTCTCTCAGTTTAAGTCTATTTTAAGACTTATCTATTCAGCCAGGCATACACCTAATTTATCCCTCAATTCACAGTTATGCTGCTTTACTTAGGTCTGCCAGAACTGAAAACACTTCTCTTATTCTTTAACCCTGCTTTAAAGTGAATGGCATCTACGTTAATTTTATTCTACTTCTTTCCCTCTCTAAATTATATCCCTGAGGATACCAGAGCCTGCCAGATCCATCTCCGGTCCTGACTGATGTCTGACTCCCACTGTGTTGCTAAGTGATGATGACCAACTGCAGCACGTGCCAGCCAGACTTCACTTCAGTCGACTAAGATGAACTTCACAGAGGATGAACTGATGCAAACTCAAAGTCATGGGATTCTTCATGAGCCACTGTCTGAAGCATGGGCTCAGGATGGAGTTCACCAAAATTACCTGCCATAAGCTTCCAGCCGGACTGCGATGCTCCTCACTTAATGATACCTATATCAACTTGGTCAAAGGAGGGACAACACTCTCTTAAATAATAAATAAATAATGAACTAAGTAGAAAATGAATTAACCACTAACAAAAGCCCTCATCATCCAAATCAAAAGGACAATGCATCTACGTGTATTTCCTCAGTTAATTCGTGATGACTTTAAGGACTTAAACACTAAAACTTACAGTTTTATCATTTTGTTTAACCATTGACCCACAACACTTACTTAGTTTACAAATTTTAACCACTAATCATTCTAAACATCAATAAATATTATTGCTATTATATTCATCAATTTTATATTTTAGCATAATTTCATGTACAGCTGTTTTGAAAAAGTTGTGAAAAGCGCTATACAAATAAATTTGACTTGACTATAATCAGCAACTTTAAACAATTTTTTAACATTTATAATTAGATTACATCATTCTTCAATGCTTCATGGGATTGTAGTTCATTCTCTCATTGAAGACGTTAAATTCAGAATCTTGTACCTTTGTCTTTTTGTCAGATTTTCAAGTACTTTTTGCTTCAAATCAAAGTTTGTAATGTTGTTATTCACCTCGGAGCTGGTTGATTTGGTTTATGGCTTACACCTCTTTTATGAAGGATTTTATGCAATCCCTATGGAATAAAATGAATGGGGAAATACTTTCGGAACCAAGATGGCTGAAAAAGTGAGTGGGCACTTTTGCGCTCTATAGGAGAAAAAAACAAAAAAAAAAAACAGGAAAATTATTTAAATGGTAAAGTATACATCATAGTACTGTTGATAATTGATGCTGCTTTTAATAAATAAATAAATAAAAACTCTGTGCCTAGAAGGGTAATTTTAATATTTTTTCCTTTTGATTGTAGGGTGAAATATGACTCAAAAACGTGTTTTCGTGGGATTCACCCATATATATTCACAAGCATGTGGCAAGTTAAGTCAGCATGACAGAGGACATGCAGAAATGTGCCCATGATCACAGACCGATCAGCTCTAATCTTCACCTCTGTTCCCTGTGGCACACAGTGCATATGCATGTCAACACAAATATCATCAATATCATGCAGTATTTCTCTACTGTTTTCGACATTTGAAGCACACAGAATCAATCAATCTAAATAAGATACTCGGAAATGCCTTGAGGTAGATGTCCACTATAAAATGCTTTTGATAAAGTGGAGAAGACAATTTAGAAGGGATACAGAAAAATATTTTCAAAATAAACACTAAAAGATGTTCGCCATCGCAATCCATTGTATTTCTTTAATATGACGTATCTCCTCTAAGTGACACAGGATATTCAGTGCGGTGGAATGTAGGGTGGAATATTTTTTAATATGCCAGGTCTCTATAGTAGGTGGTCTATATATGACACGTGGATGAAGGGGAGGGCGTTAGCCGAAAAGGAAAGTCGTTTCAGAGGCAAAGCTATTACATTACAATGAAAGGTTATAAAAATAAAATACAAAAATATTTGAAATAATGTGGCCTGATCATGTACTATAAGACCAGGAACATGTATTAAGAAAGTAAATAATGTCAATTTGGATTTCATGTTGAGTAATTTTTTTTAAAAGTCAAATGGACTTAAAGGGGATAGTTCATCAAAAAATTACATTTCTGTCAACACTTACTCACCCCTTGCATCTTTTTTTGGTAAATGTCTAACATCTCCTTTTGTGTTCAATGGAAGAAAGTCATACAGGTTTGTAACAACATGAGGATGAGTAAATGAAGACAGAATGTTCATTTTTGGGTAATCTGTCCCTTTAAGGCAACAAAGTTCAAAATACAGTATATGAAAACAGAAAAAGCACAACACTTCTACAAATTCAAAGTAAAAAACAACTGCATGTCTTGAGGAACGTTGAAATGACACTCCTCTGATCACCAAACAAGTAAATATTTAAGAATTGCAGTATTTCATCCATAATTACAATAATTTATCATTAAAATCAGAAACGAAAAACAAAAATAATCTTGTTTTTTTAACAAACTAGATTGAAGGACCCAGAATTTTCCCTAGTTAATTCTCATTTCTCATCAATTCCCTATTTAATTAACAATAATTCTGTGCTAGCTTTTATACTACTTCAGCTACTCTTGAAACTTGGCATTGCGATACTGCATATACTGTTGACTTTTGTATGACAAATTGATTGTTGTGTTCCTAATTTGTAAGTCGCTTTGGATAAAAGCGTCTGCTTGATGACCAAATATACATGTAAATTTCATGCGTGTTCAAGCTTATTTCCTAGAATGACAGTGTTTTCCCCACAGCAGTGCTTTTAAATGGGCATCACTTCAGAAGGTTTCAAGAAGAAGATCATATGATGGACAGAGAGAGAGAGTGCCGGGGCTTTCAGCTGTTTAGCCCGAGGAGTGTGACAGCCTACCTGCCCAACAACTCCAATGTTTCATATCAGGGATGAAAGGAATGTTTAAATGTCAAGAGAGTGAAGATTTCTTAATCTGATCTCTTTCAAGAGTTACACTGTGCTGCAAGAAAATCTTCACAACCTTACTTCTCATCCTGTTCGAGGAACTATTTTTAAAGGAATAGTTCACCCAAAAATGAAAGTTCTCTCATCATTTACACACCCTCATGCCATCCCAGATGTGTATGACTTTCTTTCTTCTGCTGAACACAAATGAAGATCTTTAAAGGAATATTTCAGCTCTGTAGGTCCATACAATGCAAGTGAATGCTGGCCATGGAACTTTGAAGCTCCAAAAATCACATAAAAGCAGCATAGAAGTAATCCATAAGTTCATGAGAGGACCGAGTTCTTTTTATTTTGTTTTTTGCTGATTCGCATTCTTTGTGCATTTCGCCACCTACTGGGCAGGGAAGAGAAAAAAAACAGAGGGATAAAGGAAAGAAATAAATTAATCGCATTTGTACAACAGCCCAGTAAGTGGCGAAATGCACAAAGAATGCAAATTGCCAAAAAACTAAATAAAAAGAACTCGGTCCTTTCGTGAATGCACAGAAGGCTGGTCTTCTAGTAAAAAAGGACTTAAATATTGATCTGTTTCTCACCCACACTTATCATATCGCTTCTGAAGACATGGATTAAACCACTGGAGTCTTATGGATTACCCTTATGCTGTCTTTATGTGCTTTTTGGAGCTTAAAAGTTCTGGCCACTATTCAGTTGTATTGTATAAACCTACAGAGCTGAGATATTCTTCTAAAAATCTTCATTTGTGTTTTGCTGAAGAAATAAATTCGTACACATCTGGGATGGGATGAGGGTGAGTAAATGATAAGAGAATTTTCCTTTTTAGGCAAACAAGTCAAGTGTCAAGTCATTGTTTATGGCTTTTAGGCACGTACATATCATGTACATATTTAAACAGTGCATTACCATGTGTGCATGTACAACTCATTTGGTTGGACAATCGAAAAAACTACAGCAACACTGAAAACGGCTTCAATTACTAGGATGCACCGATACAAAATGTGTGTGCCGATACCAATATCCAATTATTTAGAACAACTTCTGCCAGTACCGATACTGCTAGTTTGGTACTGATACTGGCATATTTCTTCCCCCTTTTGACAGGAAATAAGATCATTTGCTGTTTTTAGACAATCTGCAGATGTCCAATAGTACAGATAATTGCTTTTCTCGACTGATACAGATGTTTGGCCGATACATCGGTGTAGCTCTAGTAGTTACTGTGTTTTGCCTTTGTAGGGCAGTATATTAAGGCATTTATTCACAAGGTTGTTCATTACAATGATTTTACCCTGATATAGTAGTTATTAGGTACAATTTGAAGTCTGCGTTAACACACTGTCTGTCTGTATGTGTGTTTTTGTGTGTGTGTGTACATGCAACGTGTGCTGTAAAGCTGGAAAAGCTTTGTGTGCAGGTGGAAACATACTATGCAGCAGAGTCATTGAGTTGATATTCTCTGGAGCGGATGAAACAGCCCTGCACCCCGCTGTCACCCCACAGTCTGCGAATCACGTTAGCCAAATCATCGGTTAAGATTCCCTGCTCCTCTGCTGCGGCAGAAAGCGCAAACAGCTGCCGTGCGTCGTCCTGTACATACACACAAGATATAACGAGAAAGTATGCAGCGGATGCAAATAAACTGGAGTATAATTATTTCAATGATGGTATCAGATGGTACTTTGATATACACAATGGTATTTGATTACCATTATCTCAAAACATGGTACTTAGCATATGTATACAAATGGTATTGTGGGATTCTTCATAATATTATCATAATAGAAGTGTTCCAACAACCATAGTATCACCATACCATTTCCATGGTATACTTTTAGAGTAATACCATTGTACTTTCTGGAAGGGAAGTGGTGAGGAGAGCAAAGGTATCCAATATATATCCAACATATTCCATAATCCAATTTAGTATCGGGTGAATTGCATGGAAGTCATATTTCAACACAAAATCCAATTAAAGAAATTAGAAATTATTTTTTTGCAGTTTTTGACTGTAGTTTCTCTCCTCTGGATAAGCAGTTCACTACATGGCCCTGTGTGTTTATTAAACCCCAAAAAGCTATGATTTCATTCAAATAAATATAAAGTCTGTATGTGCTGCACGCTTCAGAGCGCTCTGCTCACTGTCATCTACTACACACATACACGCGTGATGCTCATGATGAGGTGTTTTCAGTGTACGAGTGGCAGCTTCACACATTCATTTTGAAGCACACAGCACATGCAGATTATATATTTAATTAATTAAATAGCAGCCTTTTGGGGTTTAATCATCACACTTGGACATATCGAGATTTTAATTTGATTAATTGCGCATGTTTTTATGTGATATTTTTGTTTTCTCACATTCAGTTGTGTTAGAAATATTGCACTGAACTGACATTATAAGTGAAACATTAAACCTGGACATCAGAAATGTAAGGTTAATACAATGTGCTGTGCTCTATAAATTATTTACTTACAGAATCCCACCATGACCTACATATTCACCTCAGACATTGTGTCCAGGTGTACAGGCGTCTTACCACTCTTGCTGTATCTCCATAGTCTATCTTAAGGTTGCTCATGGCTTTAATAATGGCCATTATGGACTGGATGGTGTTGCTGTAGACTACGGCTCTGTACTGCTTACACTCATCTTCTGAGTAGCCATCTTCATGGATAATCCTAAACAGAGGCCAGAATGTGTGAGTTAAAAAAAAAAAAAAAAATGTAGGCCCTTTTCATCATCAAAACATGTTAAAATGTTATTTGGTAATGTCAGATGTAAAATAGGGATGAGCACTTTGGGCACTATTTTAGTGCTAAGTGCAGTACTATGCTTTAAGTCATAAGCGCAAGTTAGTGGGCATGGCCATGAAGTTTTGGGATTTTCATGCAAGCATACACAAAGTCTAGGCGCAAAAGGGTTTGGTGAAATTGTGCTTGCCAAGCGCTAATGGGCTGGGTCAAGTGCAATTTAATTCTGAGGTTTTTCTCTGGTTATTTCAGCATCAGCATCTGTGTCCTATTTTCATCTACTGACACACAAATCATGGCTAGTATTAACAGTGATTGTATCGGCACGCACGTCACATCTACTGGCCGATTCTGATTTAGAAAAATTTTATTAATTTATTGAAGCACAAATAAATTAAACCAAAGATGTTTCTAAATTCAAATGACACTTCAAACTAAACAAAAATATAATCTAAATAATGTAGTTAAAAATACAAAAACAAAAAAACATCAAATCCAAACATTTTACCCTCTCCAACTTCTTCCACCGGCCTCTTTTGCAGTAACTTAAAAATCACTCTACAACAACAGGTGGAAAAATACCAATACAAATTATATCATAAATACAATTGTAAATATAAACAATAATAATAACTGAAAAATAAACCATGACTTAGACTAGATAGTTTAACACAAATGTAATATATTTTTGTCTCATAAAACTGATGATGTTTAATGTTCCACTATATTGTTATATAGTTTGGACATTAACTTTATTACCACCTGCTGGTGGAATCTCCAAACTGCAAATGCAGGAACTGAGTTAAGACTTTGCACTGAAAACAGATGTGCTTTTGAAACATCTTAGCGCAATGACCTATTTCTCAGGAAAATAGCTAATTGCGTTTTGCGCCACATCATTTACATAGAATACGCCTACAGATGGCGCAAACACTCCCACCCACGACCACTTGCGCTTTGCACTGGCACGAAAATTGCACTTAAAATTAGCGCTCACAAAAACTGGATAAGACATAGCGCACTGTCTTTGCGTGTAGCGCTGCACATTGCGGGCTTACGAAAAAAGAGCCTTATATCGGTGACCACAACGCATTCACTATGATTATCATTTCTTTTTTTCTTTTTTTTTAAAATCGATATATTATTTTCATGATGCATTCACATCATGTCAGAAATGGCAAGATTCTGTGTTACGAGTGTTGTCATAGATACAAACGCCTTTCGAGCTCCCAAGACACGGACAAATACCAAGAAGAATCTCATAGTTGCCATCTCATAATTGTGGTAATTCTGATATGACGTGATCTCACCAGTATCACACAGTTATCTGGAATAATTGATTCTGATTAGTCAATCGCAACATTCTGAACTCAAATATTTTTGTATACAGTCTGCTAAACTGTATAATTTAGCTGTGCTAGTTTCATGTCTCTCGAAACACTCTACGCCTGCTTCTCACATAAAATAATCATTTAAACTCAAATCAGTACCAATCAGTGGGGGTTTATTTTGTGATAATTAGCTGGCAGTTAAAATCCATTATTTTGTATTCATATCAGTCAAATTAAGTAAATATTGGAAGCTGATAATATAAGACCTTCATTTTTCCAACGTAAATACAATATTATCTTTTTTTTTTTTCCGCACATGCACGGTTCCAGCTATTCAAAGTATACTCTATTGACCATGAGACCGTACTGATGCATTCAACGCATGCACTGCACGACTGTTTTGTGATACTCTTTAGAACAGTGAACTCCAGATGCTTGTGCCGGCAACGCGCACAGACATGTACTGGTGCATGGTGTTACAAAAATGACAGTCCACGCAGATGCAAATTTACGCAACACACACTATGCATGAGAAGTAGCTGCACTCAAAAAACTGAAGCATACTTTTGTTGCCTATATATATATATCGTGGGCCAGTCAGCATCAATACTCGCTGAGCCACCCTGGGAGTCGCGAGTTCGAGTCCAGGGTGTGCTGAGTGACTCCAGCCAGGTCTCCTAAGCAACCAAATTGGCCCGGTTGCTAGGCAGGGTAGAGTCACATGGGGTAACCACCTCGTGGTCACGATTAGTGGTTCTCGCTCTCAGTGGGGCGCGTGGTAAGTTGGTAAGCATGGATCGCGGAGAGTAGCATGAGCCTCCACATGCTGGGAGTCTCCGCGGTGTCATGCACGATGAGCCACGTGATAAGATGCACGGATTGACTGTCTCAGAAGCAGATTGAGGTGAGTAACCGCGCCACCATGAGGACCTACTAAGTAGTGGGAATTGAGCATTCCAAATTGGGAGAAAAGGGGATAAACAAATTAATTAATTAATTTTAAAAAAAGAATATCGGCAATCATATCAGTTATCCAGCATAACAAATCTAAGGCAACATCAACACTGATACATTTTCATTTAGAAACTACAATTTCGAAATATGCAGCAATGCAAAGTGTTTCCAAAGTGCTACATTTTCAGTCAAGAAAACGTTGTTCTAGTGTGGAAGAGAGGCAAAATTAGAAACACAGTGAAATTAATGGATTTTTGAAAATGTCCACAACACAATGTAATACATTATTTACTTTATACTGCAAGTAAATTAATTGTCAAGCAAAGCAAAGATTAAGGAAATGAAAGTTCAGTACTGGATTGGGAACTTGCATCATTCAATTCAAGATTTATCAGCGTCAGCACATTTTGAAGTCTACTCGAGTCAGCAAATCAGAAATTGGCAAATAGCCGTATAGACATGTTGTTTGAAATCACGTTCATTAAAACAACCTAGAAATAAAAAGCCACTCTGAAAATGTCAATCAGTGTTATTAAAACTCTGTGGAGTGATGGTAACACTTATTGTCTTTGTAACGCTGTGTTTAAACCTGCATTAATTACCTGTGTGTAACTGTGTGCAGCTCTCCTCTCATGAAATATTGATTTAGAGCCTAGCAGCCCAAAAGGAATGTAAATTAAGCCATTCAAGGCTTTTAATTCTCTGTGTGCTACAAATGGTTACTAACATTGTGTAAAAGATCTTGCGAAGATATTCAATGTAGCCCCGATGATTTACACTCAAAAAGTCAATTATTCATTTATCATACAAAACCATAAGGGGTGGGTAAAAATATTGTTTTTCTGATTAATCACAATCTTCATTTGAACGATCTTGATATTGATCCTTAAATCCCAAGATCGATATTTCAATCAATGCGCAACCCTCTACTACAATGGGAGGAAATCACTCGCACTTGCAACCAAATTTCACACTATGCAACTAAAGTGAATATATTTGGCAACTGGCTGGTAAAAGTTTACATTTCACTCACCAGTAATTGTGTAGTTTAATTGTGAAGTGTTCAGCGACGAGATCCTTTGACAGCGTGTTGAGAGTAAAAGTTGTTCCGTGTAATGTGTGTCCAAGACGAGATCCACACAACCCATTTGTCATTGAACACTGTCTTTTTCAATACCCTTTCTGTTCTTTACAGTGAAATGTTGATCAAAAACAACTACAAAAAAAATACTCATTTAATTCTAACCATGCATCGTATAGATGAGGTAAATTTCGAGTCCCCTCTAGTTAACATGCACTCATTTAATGCCGCTGAAATGCCGTTTTTGTTAAAGAGACAGTACCGGTTTTAGCACGTGTTCAACAAATCAATGTAAATACTTTAACAATTTATTGCAATTTAACAATAAATATGTAACAAAACTTTATATATGAAATATATCTTATTTATTGATTGAATACATTTATTTGTTCATTTTTAAAAAAGCTAAAATTTGACAAATGACGAAAAAGTAATAAAATATAATTTGTAAAATTAATATATTCCTAAATGTACCTAGATAAAACATCCGCTGTATTATTTACAGCATTAGCTGGGAGATAATTTATTTTATAGTATGTAGGTAAAAGGGACATTTTAACTTAAATAAACCCAAATGAATCGATATTGAATCGGGAAATCTGTATCAACACCCAGCCCTAAAAAACAATGACCTCTGACTGTTCTCCCTACTCTAAATTATATTATTTCCCTCCTTTTTCAATTGTGTAAATGTAAAAAGAAATATTTAAATTGGTTACAGAAGAAATACAACTTAAATGCATGGATGAACGCAGCAGTTGTAATTTAATCAAACCTTTTCAAAAACCAGTTAAGTGGTTACAATTATTGTTCTAAATTACCTATGAAAAGCCACAAAGATGCTCATTGTTACTGTATGGCAGAGGTCGGCAACCTGTGGCAATCACTGGCACACCAGCAACGGCGAGAGAGGAGTAGACTATTTTATTTATATAAATTCCGCACCTGCATTCCAGTCTATAATTTGATGTAATCCTTCCTCATCATCACGCAGCGTGTTTTCATGAGCTGAATGGGAGACTAAGCAAAAAGTTAAAATGTGACGAGACTGCAGTATACCCAACAGACTCGTGCAGCGCGTGCAAGACATTCACACATCACGAGCCGGTAGCGCTTCACTTTCGGTTAATCGTGCAAGTAAACACGCCCGCTTTGCTTCGGTCAGACTGCGCAGATGACAGCCTACATTCCATGTTTCATTTATTTATTTTTGCTTTCAGAACAACACGTAATATAAAAAGGAAAACACCACTATTAATCCTTGAGATTTCAAACCCAGCATACAGGTACACTGTCCTTAAACCAGTCACACTCAAAATTACATTAAACGATTAAAAGAGAAAACATAAACCCACATCATGAGGTCCAAAAATCTGAGTCTATTCAAAATATGAATTAACCCTGGAAATAAAAGGCCTAAAGAGTTGATCGGCTTGTAATGCGCGAATGGCTTGCATGTCTCGTCACACTTTAATAGTGTTTAGTCTCCCATTCAGCTGATGAAAACACGCTGTGTGATCATGAGGAAGGATTACATCAAGATGTAGATTGGAATGCAGGTGTGAAAAACTTCATATAAATAAAATAGTCTGCTCCTCTCTCAAAAACCGCGTGAGGGGTGACATGTTGTTTTGGGTACACGTACGGTGAAAATACCTTGTTGTCAGCACTCTCAGAGCTGTTCACATTAGAGGTCCGCCGGGTTTTAAAGTCAGTTTTTCAAGTAGGATTGTGTTCGGGTTTGTAATTTATGAAAAAATATACAGTCCTTCTCAATTTATTTCACCCACGCGCTCTCAGTCACATACGCGTGAATGGATGTGCTAGGGGCCGTTCACACCGAACATGTTTTTGCGTGCATCTGCTCAGATTTTCCAATGTTTTCCTTTGTAAACGCGCACTGGACGAATGTCTATACCTGCTGCACCACATCTTGCTATTTCTTCAGTGTCTCACGCAGGACTGGAATATTTTTAGACACTGTGTCAAGTTATAAATAACTTGAAAATAACTTCAGGTCTCAAAAACGCATATTGAGACACCTGCGTTCTGTTTAATTCGTTGTGCTGCATCTTGATTGTTTTTAGCGCAGGTGCTACAAAGATTTAATGTTCTGAACAAGTTCAGGTTGCAAAGAGGTGACTGTAACAATGTTTAACATTATGGCCTGCAGCCATATCACCCTGCAGCTCTTGCCTGGTTGCCCACTAAAACTAAGCAGGGTTGAGCCTGGCCAGTACCTGGATGGGAGACCTCCTGGGGAAAACTATGGTTGCTGCAGGAAGAGGTATTAGGGAGGCCAGCAGGGGGTGCTCACCCTGTGGTCTGTGTGGGTCCTAATGCCCCAGAATAATGACGGGGACACTATACTGTAAAAAAGCACCATCTTTCGTATGAGGCGTTAAACCCAGGTCCTGACTCTCTGTGGTCATTAAAAATCCCAGGGCACTTCTCGTAAAGAGTAGGGGTATACCCCGGTGTCCTAGACAAATGCCCCCCATTGGCCCTTATTTATCATGTCCTCCTAATAATCCTCATCCCTGAATTGTCTACATCACTCTACTCTCTCCTCTCCATCAATAGCTAGTGTGTGGTGGGCGATCTGGCGCACTATGGCTGCCGCCGCATCATCCAGGTGGATGTTGCACACTGGTGGTGGTTAAGGAGATTCCCCCTATACTGTGTAAAGTGCTTTGAGCGTCTAGAAAAGGGCTATATAAATGTAAGAAATTAATTATTCCAGATTCTGCACCAAGCAAATTTCAGCGCTTGATAAACAAAATTATTCCCCCCTTCCGCTCTAGTGTGCTGAGGGGCCGCCGTGCCTTGTATGTTTACTGCTACGAATGTTGCCTACGATGCTTACATAAAATACTGCCTTTTGCAACATGTTGAACAATATACTGCAGCCTCCAGGTGAAAAAGTAAATAAGACAGAAATATATTACCATTATATACAATAAATCCTCAAAGTTATAAAACATAATACTGTATCATATTATACTGACAAACTGGACAACAATAAATCATTGTTGGGTTATAATAATAAATGACAACTGAATTCCAAAATGCTAGTGAGTGAAGTAGTAGGTTTTGCACACCCTGTTCATAAAAAATGATTGTTTTGTAAAAATATATGTATTGCTGCTTTATTGTGGGAAAACTGGAAAACATGTATTATCTTTAACTAGATTTTTATTTCTTTAAACATTTTGAATGTACTTGGTTGTAATGGCTGATAGGAGGAATTTTAAATTATAGTTTAAAATCAATTTTATTTGTTAAGCAAAAATGTTAGAAATTGGGGCCCCGGGCTGGTCGGTTGCTTGGGGCCTCAGAAATTGTAAACATGCCCCTGATATCATAATCATCGGGCTTTACACAAACTGTTATGCTGATAATATAATTTGTAATGGAAAAATAAACGATTAAATTAGAAAAATGCAAAATAGAATTTTTCAAGTGAACTCATACTTCGGAAAACTGCATACATTTGCATGTTTTTTTGCCGTAGGCACAGCCATTAACCAGGAAAATAAAAAATGGCACTCCATGTCAAACAGGTTGCCGACCCCTGCTGTATGGACTGATAGAAACCACCTATTTGGAAAATGGACACATAGGCTGCATCAACTCTTGCATAAAATGCATCCAAATTAGTATGCATGATCAAATAGTTGAAAATAGTACGCTAAGCATAGAAGTGAGCATCTATGCATTAATTTTTGCGCTAATATTGCCCATAACTCCTCGTGTAATCGCAAGCCTTTTTGGCATTTAATCATGTGCAGGAGATGAACTGTAGATATCTATAATCCAATTTTCGAAAGTTATAAAGCTAATTATTGAGAACAGCAGTGGAATTACTACTAGTGAAATGCTAACTGTTGATATCTGGAATTTGGTTTTCAATAATAGCAATAAAAATGTCAGATATCTGTAATGTGAAACTAGTAAGAATGCATTTTAAAACATCTTAAATTACATGGACATTTTTAGTAGAAACAATATTTGATTCATATGAAAAAAATATCCTTTTTACAAGCAAGTAGAACATTACTTACACAAGTTAGTAAGCTGATATGCGCATGACATGTATTTTGGAACTTGTACTAAATGAATCATAGATTTCTGTAATTGTGTTTTAAACAGGAGTAAATGACAGATCATTGTGAAATTCAACTAGAGAATACGCAGTTACAAATATTAAAAATCGTATTTTTTTTAGTAGTTGAAATTCCACTTTGATATGAAAATCTATATTTCTGTAAGTAATGACGTCATTTTTGATAATTAACATTTTTACTAGTGCAAACGTAATTACGTCGATCAAGAATTAGCATTTTAACTAGTGAAAACTGAATTATAGATATCTATCATTCATATCCTGCATGTAATTAAATGTTGGAAGGGCTTGCGACACTTGCGCTGTTGAAGAGGATTTTGAGACCGTTTTTTTTTTTTTTTTTTTGCAGTTATGCTCAGTTGTATGCGGTTATTTTTTTATTTTTCTTGTGCATTCTGCATTGTTATATGTCCATAGTTCCCTGAATACATATATTTAGACAACATTATAAACAGACTGTGTACTTTAATGATCTGTGCAGCTGCAATGAGCCAAATTATTCTCACTGATCCTAACTCATCAGGCCTCAAGAACAATTGCAAGATGTTATTTTCATGTGCAAAGAGCTTATGGACTTGAAAAGTGTACCAAAACAAAATTTTTGGAGATAAATCATGTATAAAAAGATTAACTTTCCTACTCACTTCATCTGTTTGACAATGGTGCTCTTTCCTGATTCACCGGCACCTGCAGAGAGAGAGGAAATTCATTTAATTCAAGCGACTTAAAAAAACAAACAAATAGGAGTAATTACTTGATATATCCATTAAAATACTTATTGCAGAATAGACAGTTACAGTGTTGACACATTTCCTATTGAAATAACATATTAAACAACATATTACGGCTGCAAGATTGACAAATGGGTAGCACTTTATTTTACAGTACTGTTCTACATTTACATTAGGGCTGGGACGCTTAGTCGACGTTATCGACAATAAAAAAAAATAAAAAATTGTCGCCAAAAATGTTCGTTGTCGAATAGTCATTTGATCTCATTTAACATAACATGAGATCACATTAAACTCTAATAATTGCACACGAGAGCAGCACTGCAGCTCCTGCCTGACTGAGGAGAGGAAGAATTACACAGATCACAGTCCAGATGCACTCTAAACTTTCCAAACAGCTTCAGCTGATGTAGGTCGCAAAGTATGAGGGAATTATAATGCAAAAACACAAAATAAGTAAATACAGAAGCACTCTCGTTGTGGAATAAGCGGAGCCGGAGCTCTTTAAAGGAAACACGCCGGTGTTACATCTTAAATGCAGCTATATTTAATGTGTTATATCTTTATTAAAGTTCAAATAATACAGAAGCAGATCATGTAAATAACTACAAACTCTGAAACTGGCTTTTGTCTGTGCAGTCAGCAGCTCTTCTATGAGTTGTGCGAATGTCCCGATCTAAGGGGGAGAGACTGAAATTGCATCCGGCTGATGCACACACTGGTGCCGGGACGCTCCTCCCCCTCACGCGCGCATGCTGCAGCTAGATTATAACGTGATGGCTCGTGACTTATTGAATCATAATATATGTGTCACTGTGCATTTCTTATCGTGAAGAAAATTGGCAATACGCAGCTTCATTAATAAGAGAGAGATTGTTTTTTTGTGAGTTAAAGATGGATTGAAGTGAACAGAAAGGTGAGAGAGGGTAGTCTTCGCCCCATTATACACTGCAACAAAATACATTTTTCCTATATAAATATCTAAAACTCCTTTAAAACAACGTACATTTACTTTAGCAGCTATACTGCAGAAGAAAAAAATTGTTATCTGAGAATGTTGAATATAATATTAAAAATACAAATATTTTAAAATATCTAAAAATCCTTTAAAACAAGATGCATTCACCTGAGAAGCAGCATATAAGATATTTAGACTTGATTTTAGAGAACAGGTCTTGAATATAAGTATATTTTGTCTTTACTGCACTCGCAGAAGTATAACCAAGTGAAAAAATACACTTATATACAAAATACACTTATATTTAAGATACATTCTTTTAAAGCAAGTCTAAATATCTATATGTTGCTTCTCAAGTAAATGTATCTTGTTTTAAGGATTTTTAGACAATTTTAAATGGGAAACAAGACAAAAACACTTGATAACAATAGGATTTTTTGCAGTGAATTTATTAAGTTTAATTCAGTAAAAAATGTATTTTTCCTTGTAATTGAGTGAATGTCATTTAGAGGTATTTTTAAAAGATGATTTTGTCCTCTTTATTGTTAGTAAGCACATTTAATAAAATCTTTTAAGTCGGGGCACAAGCTGAATAATCAGTTAAGAGCTAATGATTAACTGTTGCAATAATCGCCAAATAGTCGAATAATCATTCTAATAATCATTAGATTAATCGATTATCAAAATAATCATTAGTTGCAGCCCTAATTTACATACTTTATATTTACAACAACTACAGTAATTACTAGTATTAGGAGGTAGTTAGGGATAGTACTGATGAACACAGAAGGCGGAGCCTGGATGATGTCACTCACCTGTGGGGGAATTACATGCGTCAGACATGGAAGCTAGTGGTTTGTGTGGAACTCGGCCGTATGGCTCTCAGTGTGAATTACTCTACCTCTTTTCTTTTAAAGAGATTGTTTGTGGTTGAGGAATATCACTGTGGTTTTAATACCACCACTACAACACGGAAACTTATTTTGTTTTAAAACTGAACTTTACAGACTGATGCCTGTGCTGGACCAGGAAACCCGATCTCCACGCTGCACACCACCACGCCACAAGCCAACAGGTGAATGGCCTCTCTCTGGGTGACTCCTAGCTGACACACACATATCCATACATACATTTTGGTCGGACTAACTCCCACGTTATATTGCATCACATAGGGACAGTTGAGTTTGCATGTTGCATGCGGAAACTAGTTCAGCGTATCCCCTAGACATAAACATTTGTAGTGTGTTTGCGGGCAGGGTTCTGCGTCGTAACACTAGGTACTAACCCTAAACCTAACCTTAACCCATATTAAGTACATGTAGATACCTAATATTACTCAGTACTTTCTTGGGTAAGTACAATTTAAGTATATTGAAAGTAGAAGTACTGTAAAATAAAGTGCAACCGACAAATGTTTTGATTTATTGAATAATTGCTGAATATTTTCCTTGATATTATAATTGCAAAAAATGTATAAGATTAATAGAATTTATACAAATAAAATAATGCACAAATATAAAATTTGTGTCTATCTGCCGATACCGATACCGAAGTTTTGGTGGTTCGGTTTTTGTTTAATGCTACCTTGTTTCAAATCACTGGTAATTACATAACTTAGACAGAAATAAAAAAATAATAACTTTATTCTACCAACTACCAACTTTCTTACACCAATGTTATGCTGATCCATCGGTGTCTCTCTATATTAAAAGACTTATTTTTAAGGGGGGCGGGGGGCATCTGCATGCCATTTTATGTGGGCTACACATCCAAAACAAGCTGAGAACTCCATTCCTAGAATTATTTTATCTCTGTGTTATACAACAGTAAATCAAACAGTGCCTAAATAGTCAACTTTACATTGGATTGACTCTTTGTCACAGGGGTGGGGAATGTCCGGTCTCAGGGCAAGGCCATTCCAAAAATAATTAGAAAATTAAAAGAAAAGCCTTGATTCCATTAACTGTAAAAAAAATAAAAAATAAAAAAAAAAAACATTTAAATAATAATGATTAAAAATTATTTTAAATAATAACAACGCAAAATATTGGATAATGGAAAGAACTTTCCAACTTTTTTCTTTCTTGGTGCGTGAGCACGTGACAGAATGTGTACGTTCATTTCAACCCACAAATCAGCAATTGCAAGCAATTGTATGGTATGCGAATAATTTTAGAAATACTGGAATAGCCCATAATAGGAAAAAGATTCCCCACCCCAGCTTTAGCAGCATGAAAAAGCAACAGACATATGTGATGGGTTACAATGCTCAACTGCTGGGTAAAAAAATAAAATAAATTATAGAAAAATTTGATGCAACGGGAGTCAACCTAATTTGAATTCTGCAATGGAGACATTTCACAATTTTTTAAATTTGAAGCAGCTGATTGTTTACTCGATTAACTGTGTAGCCCTACTACATATTGAAGGTAAAGGCAAGAAAGACTGCTTAGAAGAAAAAAACAGTACATTTTAGGAGTACATACATTTAGATGATCTCAAATCTTAAGACTTGCACTAAAAGACTCAAAACTACTTATTTCAGTTTCAGGGACTGAATTCTGAGATGAGGGGTGATGGCCTTACGTGCCTCATTACATTCACATCTATGATCTTGTCATGAATGCAGTCTCTCTGCTAGACAGCTGCCAGCAGAGGTGTAAACAATATTCTGTGTGCAATATATCATTTCTGAAGGGCCAAGGCTGTATGTGTATCTGCTGAAGGTTTTGCCTCTCTCTGGGATGACTTCTAGGCTAATGCCGCTTACTGAAGCTTTGCCAAAACATCTGCTGTCAGAACTGGGCTTTTTGTTAATGTAACCTGGCCGTGGCTCTCTGCTTGTTATTTCCACAGTATGGAAGCCTGATGTTCTGATATTCGGCAGCTTGTGGACGCTCACAAGTTCGCAAATGGACACTGGCATCCAAAGGTTTGGAATATTGTGCAGATTTTGCTCTTATGGAAAGAAATTGGTACTTTAATTCACCAAAGTGGCATTCAACTGATCACAATGTATAGTTAGGGCATTAATAACATGATAAATTACTATTACAATTTCAATTACTATTACAATTTCCTTCTGAAACAGCTAAATCTGTACATTATTCCAAACTTTTGGCCACCACTGTATATGGAAAAGGTCCTGGAAACAGAACACAGTTATGCTCTCTTCAGTATCTTTTGCTGAAACAACAAAAAGTGTGAGTGGACGACTTGGCGAGATCATTAAATTATTTTGAGTGGACAGATATGAGAGCAAATAATTTTGAGTTATGCTCAGGGAAGAGAAATGACATCAAGTGATGTTAAAAGGCTTTCAGTGTAATATAAAAAAAATAAGAGTACAAAGTTTTCATCAGATCTTATTGCTTGAAACAAACCGTCACCAAAATTGAATGAGCTGCATTGTACGATCTGAAATATAAATCTTCTATGCCCTCTCTAGGCGCTTGTTGTGATTAGTGGATACAAATTTGTAAAAATAATTTTGATTCAGACCGATTTTCTAACCGTTTCAACCAATTTATTGAAAAGAACTGAATCAGAAAAATGATTCGTTAACAACTCGGAAATCAAAACGGCTTGCGATCAAGTTTTACTCTTAAAAAAAGAAAGAGCAATTTTTAGAAAATGTATTGTTTCAGAGCATAGAAAACTAGAAAAATGTATATTAACTTTAGAAATTTCCTTTTTATGACGTTTAAGATTTTCTTCATTTCCATTATTACTTGCACAGCAACATTCTCTTCAAACTGTCGCTCCGTCATGTAGTTGACTTGAAAAAGAAAACTCACTGCAGAAGCGGACAATTCAGACTACTCTCGCTATATCGCCCCTTGTGGCAACTTTTATTTCCATTGTGTTATGAAAAAAGTGGTTATCGTAAATACCTGACCATATCTATGTAAAGTTATATCCAATTTTACAACTGTAATAGCAGTATTGGATATAACTACACAGATAAGGTAAGCAATTTTATCACACTAAAATCATGTTCATGAGTAATGTTTACAGCTTGTGGTTATAAGTTTCAAATGATGCACATTTTAGGGTTTATAGATTGGTCCCATGCACTTACGTTGTAAGTGCCTTACTGTAACCGTTTTTGATTTTTAATAAACGAGGGGCGATTCGAAATCATTTTTGTGATAATATCACAAATGTTGTTGATTGAGTTTAACTTATATTGAACCCAGAACATTCTTTTAATATTCCCTGATATTTCCAGGTTTTCCATGACTGTTGGAACCCTGTAAATCATAATGAATTAAATACAAATTTCATCAAAATTAATTTTTTAGGTTTTTAAATCATTTCACAAGTATGAACTCCATAACCACCAGTTGTCTTTCATTTCATTTGGATTAATAATTTACTTTTATTGTTCCCTTTGACCTCCTACAGTATGACTGTATAACATTACTGCCCACTGTACTTTGCACAAAGAAAATTACTGCCTTTGGAAAAGAGGAGCAAAAACAAAGCACCTAAACATTTACCTCCCAGTACAGACACCCAAGAGACGAGACATCCAAGAAGCACAGTTTCATACATTATTGAATGAATAATATACCAGAGCTCTGCTATATCATACTAATACATACTTAACAAGAGAGAGACAATAAATTATCCTTAAGAGACCCAGAGAATAGCAATTTAATTGTTTATTCACAATACACTGTACGCCACAGATAAGAATACAGTGTAACTGGAGACAAAGGAAGTGTTTTAATGCACACCGGACCTATAAATTACCTTAAATTAGCGTATTAATTTGGTGCAGCTTTGCGGAGCATATGATAAAGTTGAGAAAAAGCTCAGGTGGTCACAGACACGAAAAAAAAAAAAAATACTCATTGGTGAATATTATCCAATTAAACAAGAACTTTAAATATATTGTAAAAAGGTAAGGTTAAGACGTAATAAGTGCTTTCTAAGGCCAGAAACATACTTTAAGCAAGTACCCATACACAGATTATGGGTGTAGTGCGGTACTTTGTTATGAGTTATGAGAGACAAAAACGAGCCTGCATCGCTAGAAGCGTCTGGGTTCACGTACTTGCATAGGGAATTTCAACCCTAAGGCAAGCATCCCAATTAACATTAGGGCTCAACTTTAGGTTAGAGATTTTTTAAAACCTCTACCCTAATTATTAAATCTGGAGTGGGACAAGTTGCTCAACGTGCACCAATGATAACTCAGTCTTATGAAATGTAACATGGTATTTATATGGTATAAAAAAGTACTTCAAAGCTATTACAATGGTAAATCGCACACGGTAAAAACATGGTAATGTTTCGTTAGTGCTGCGCGAGGTTATAAAAATGAAAGTGGAAGGATGAGCAAAAGAAAGAGAAGCAAAGAGATGGGTGTTTGTAAGATTTCCTCTTGCCTAACAAAGAGCTCTATGTGACTTTGGCTAGCAGAGCAGATAGGATGACTCTGTTTAACATCATTTGGGCAAACATCAATGCATCTAAATGAGACCCTGACCGGCCTCATGGCTATTAGTATGCTGAGTGGGACATAATGTCCTGCTCATTCAAAAAGAAAGAGAGAGATGACAGACTGACAAGATTGTTTAAACACGTGCCCAGCACATGAAAAATAATAATGTAATATAGGACTAAAAGATATAAAGAACTAAAACCACCGGCCATCCGTGTACAAGTTAGAGGCAGAACGATATATCGTTTTACCGACACTATCTGCTGTCAGAAAAATCTATGCCGATAGTTTTTTCATCATTTCAAAATAAGAGTTCCCGGTTTGTTTAGTCCGGTGTTATGTACCAAATCTTAATGGTTGCACAATACTGCAGAACTATATCTGGGATTGTATTCATTTAAAAAATTAAAAAATAAAATAAAATAAAAAAACTAATCGCCCGATTAATCGGTTATCTGCAAAATCCACTATCGGTCGACCTCAAGTACAAGTCATCTAATAAAATAATTTCAACTCAGATCCTTTTTTCATGTCCATGTACTTATTTATTTGATAAGTAGTCATGTAATTAGTGGGATAAGAGTCATCAGATGGTAATTTTCTCAAAATAAACTCCTTGCAGAACTCTGATGCAAACCAGAGGTGTAATTCAGCTGTTTCTGGAGGCTCCACAGTCTCTTTCTTCTCACATAATAAAATAAAAATGTAAACTCAAATCAATATTCAATGTCCATTTAATTACTTATTTTGTAAATATTCATTTAATAAGCTCCATAATCTACAATCAGTTCAGTCATTATCACAAAATAATCCCCTGATCACCATGTTGGGATTTATTGTGCAATAAATACTGGCTGACTGTAGATTAATCATGGCACTGGACTGCACATATGGTGACAGAGCGCCAATTCTAAGCCATTTATAACATTTTCAAACCCTGAGAAACCACAATGATATTGTCCATATACTTTGATGTGGGTCTGAAAAAATACCATCCACAATTACAAATGGGTCTTGAACCCACTCAGAACCCTTGCAGAAAATCAAAGCAAATAAAAAGTGACACATTGGCCAGCAGTGTTGGGGGTAACGTGTTAAAAGTACCACACGTTACGTAATCAGATTACTTTTTTCCGAGTAATAAGTAAAACAATATTTTTTTTTATTTTAGACCAAAATATCGAAGTTACTTTTTAAATAAAGTAGCGCGTTGCTTTTGTACACCTCTACTTTCCCTGTATTGCGAGAAATCAGAAGTGTGCAAACTTTGGGGAGGAGAGGTAGTGCATGATGGGCATTGTAGTTCTATAGATGTGAGGCCAGAGACTACTTAGCAGAGACGAGTCACTTCTATTTAAATGAATGGGAGAAACTGGAACGCCCAACCAAGAAGCTCTAGCACCCAACAGTCAATGGATGTAGAAATGAAGGTCCGCCTTTCAGGTAAAGAGACAATCACATTTTAGATACAGGCGTCGCCTGTCAATCAACTCGCTAACGCACATGCGCATTAGCTATACAAGCTGGGGAAATTGCGTGTTTTTGCGTAATATAGGTCAACATTCGGTTGAGTGAAACACAATTGATTCATGTGTTAATACACACTGCATTAAAAAAAAAAAAAAAAATATTCAGTAAACGCATTTTGGGAAAGGGATTATAAGACTAGTCTTCCACTGGCCATGACATGATACACAGGGTAAAATACTCACTCAATTCATTGACTTACACAGCCGAACTGCTCCATGTTACAGTTTCCTGTAACTGGGAGAGTGGGATTAGAAAAGCTGACTCTGGATTAGTGGCTCCGAGCAACGTTCTACATCGATTCTGTACGCAAATAAAATGTCTTAGTTTCTAAAAAGATTCTACATTTTTGTTCTATAATAAACTAGTTTGATTCATGAAACAAAACATTTTATGACATTTTGGAAGCATCAAAAACTATTCCTTTCAAGCTGTATCAACATGCGCCTTTGAAGTTGTATGCGATCGACCAGTGGCGTCTGTACGCGCCGTGGATCAACTCAAAACAAGTGTGCACTGAGATGACTTAAGTGAAAACTATTATTTTATTATCAAACACATTCCCTGAACATGTTAGCCTGGCATTCCCCACTGAACTTTATCCTGACTTTTGAAAAATATTTTAAATTGACTCTGACATTGTCGATGGGCACAGCACATGACGACATATATGATGCAGGTTCAAGTGTTGGACTTTGCTGCTTTAGGTAAGACAGTGGTTGTTCTTCATTATTCATATTGGCTGCCATGTTGATGGAAAAATAAATCATGCATATTCATGTTATTGATTCTTTATTATAAATATGACGTGAAGACCTACTTTCTAAATATCTGTTTGTCTACTAAATTGTTTTGACAAGAGTGTTGTACAGTAGCTAGCATGACCTGTAATATCTCTTGTATGGAATGCATGGCTTATTTGTATGGAATGCATAGCATAGCAGAAGAGAAAATGGCTGTGAAAAAGTAATGCAAAAATAGTGCAAAAGTAACGCAACGCTTTACTTTCCATAAAAATTTACTTTTTAATTAAGTTACTTTTAAAAGTAATGTTACCAAACACTGTTGGCCAGTGAAGCCAAAGGACTCAAACCAACAGAGCAGTATGCCCATCACAACAAAACATCACCTGTTTGTTCTCCTGAAACTGCTGCACTTTAATACAATATAAACCAAGGTTGCATCTCAGTTCATTGCTTGAGAGGATAAAGAATTAAAGTGACATGCAGCATCCATCAAAAACAGAACTCTCTCTAGCTTTTTTCTCCTTCAGCCTGGAAGGAAAATTAATTCCTATGGGATGTATGGACTAGATGAGTAAATTGCCTTTCATGTTGGCTTCCTAAATAACATCAACTTTCAGGCAGACGTATAGTTATCGGAAGTAGAACGGCTATTTCTCAGCCTCGTTTGATCCCTGCTGGCCCAAGTAATTTAAGCAAGATTAATCCCCTTGCTTTATGACATCGATTGAACTTTACTTGCATAATACATCAATGGAGACCACAGAGGTTTTCAGAGGCAGATGCACAACAAACATGCCATATGTAATTAAAGCAAACAAACAAACAAAAAAAGGAAATCTACTACCTGCTTCTCTTGCAATTACTTCTATATGATAAATACAAGCCTTTAGTATTGACTGCAAACATAAAGGTGGCATGTGTAATTTTTTTAATGTTAAAAAAAAACTACATATCAGGACCGGTACTAAGATGCAGTTTTTGGGAGTGCATTTTGATCTTTAGGTTGGGCAAGTGGTTGTCTCTTTATTGGACTGTGAGGGGGATGCCAGAAGCAAAATATCCCAGTTTATAGCCACGTCCAATAGGTTTTAGTTTAGATACACATTGATTCCGCTATGTTTACACCTCTCATCAACACTAGAACAGCGCTTTCCTCCACTGCAAATAGAGCATTTCGAAAATACTCTCCATTACCGTATACTTTGGGAAACGATGATGCTAGGAAACTGAAAACAGAGTTCAGGAAGTTCAGAAAATAGAGGAAGTTCAGGTGTCCCTGTCGATCAGAAATGTAATGATGTCTGCACGGCCAGAAAGGAGCCAGGACTCTTCATCAGAGAAATTAAATCAAGCCTGCAGAGGAAGATTAATTACAACTTCTGCTCTTGCTTTCTATGAGACTGGCCTAACTCCCTTGTCGTTTTCACATTCTTTCAGTCCAGCATTAAGTCTCTTTCTCCTGGATCTTGGCATTCCCACTTTCCTCTCAAGAAAAGTCAAGTGGACTCTTAGCAGATGGAGGACTTCCCCTTGCTCTTGGGTTTAAATAGGCGCATTCACTTATACAGCCATTTTCTTAAGAATGTAAAAAACGTATTAGGGTTATTATGTCTAGTATGGATATTTTGTATTACAATAAACATGCGAATACCACTAAAGTATTTGAACCCAATAGACACTGACTGCTTACAGAGATATTATTTCCATTAGAGATGCACAGATATATCGTCCAAACATCGGTACTGGCTGATAAAAGCAATTGTTTAAAAACTGCCAATGATCGGGGGCCTGGGTAGCTCAGCGAGTAAAGACGCTGACTACCACCCCTGGAGTCGTGAGTTTGAATCTCGGGTGTGCTGAGTGACTCCAGCCAGGTCTCCTAAGCAACCAAATTGGCCCAGTTGCTAGGGAGGGTAGAGTCACATGGGGTAACCTCCTCATGGTCGCTATAATGTAGTTCTCGCTCTCAGTGGGGCACGTGGCGAGTTGTGCATGGATGCCACAGAGAATAGCGTGAAGCCTCCACACGGTCTCTCCGCAGTAATATGCTCAACAAGCCACGTGATAAGATGCGTGGATTGATGGTCTCAGACGCGGAGGCAACTGAGATTCGTCCTCCGCCACGAGAACTTAGAGTTTTAAAGTTAGCAACAGCGATAGCAATATCATTTGCTCACGCGACTTTTGTAAATTGTAAAAAGAAATGGCTGTGCGCAAATCACGCCGTGGTCAATAAACAAGGTGCAGACGTTCCTCTCGTTAGTAGCCGAGGAGAGGATCCAACGAGAGCTGGATGGGGCGACGCAACTATGATGATCAGCCTACAATCCCACCCACGTTGAGGCAAGCTCAGAAAAGTAAAGCGAGTAGAGTCGAGTCGAACCGTAATGTGCAGTGGAAAAGTGCCACTTAGACTTTGGGAAATGTTTAATGTTACTTGAATTGGTGCTAAATTATTTTAGTGCATTTTCGTCTTTGTACTGTGGAGTTTGGAAAATGTTAATAAAGCATTATTGTTACACATTGTTTTGTTATATTGTGTTGTTCTTTCCAAAGAAGGAAATAAATGAATTTTGACAGGAAATTTTTGAGAGTCAAATTTCAGCACTTTTAAAATCTGAGATTAACTATGAAAAATCATGACAAATTGTGATAATTTTTTTTTAATCTACTGGCAGATCTAGTTTAAAGGAAATCTTCTGAGTGCTTTCCCTGTATTACTCAATAATGGAGTAAATGTGTGTGTGTTTCTCCTGATGATGTGAGGCATTTATAATACCACCAGCACTCTAAAGGTCAGATGCTGCACTCTACTACCAATCACAAACACACATACATCTCCTGAACGTTGATGACTAACAGCCGTTGCAACTTCAGTCTTATTATTCATTCTGATCCAATGGCATACTCTCTCTTTGTGTGTGCCTGATTAACAAAGACAGCTCCCATGTCTCATGTCCCTTTGGTTACTGCGGAGGTAGTGAGTATCACCTGCCAGATTTCAGTTGGCAGATGTGTCGGGTCACAGGCACTGTAGAAGAGAAGGATGTGAACTACATTCCAATAAGCACCAATTTAGAACGTTTGGCATTAATGTTATGGTCAAGAACTGATATGATGATCAATATCAAATCTAGAGATTTGCATGCTTCAAGTGAAGTCAGGCACCAAAACAACCGAAAATAGATAACCGTTTAATACTTCTGTAATCAGGCATTTAAAAAAAACAAACAAACAAACAAAAACATGTCGAGGTGACATTTCACACACACACAAAAAAAAAAAAAGTACCATTTTTTTTATTTTTATAAATACAAAAAATCCCCCCATAAAACAAATAAAACAGTACAATTTATAAAAACTACTGTTTGCTTTTTAACTCAACTCAAAATTTTCTGATAAGCAGAAAAACGTATATAATTATATACTTAAGTATATTTATATAAATACACAGTATATATTCTTATATAAAATATTATAATAATTATATTACAGTAATTTTAGTACATTTTTACTGGTTTCGTTTAGTTTAAATATTAAATTTATCATCAGGTAAATTGCAAAATTATTTATACATCATGCAGTATTTGTTGTTCTGCTTTTAATTTATGCTGATTTGAGTAAAAAATCATAACAGTAATTTCAATAACATTTTACTGTTTTTATTCATTATTACATATTACATAAATAATATTATGTACAATATAATATAAATTGCAAAGTATTTATACATCATGGTAGTATTTTTTGTACTGCTTTAAATTTAATCAATGAGTTAAAAAAAATCAATATATTACAGTAGTTTCAGTAAATTTTTACTTTATATATAAATAATACACAGTATATATAAATTGCAAAGTATTTATACAGCACGGTGGTACTTGTTTTACTGCATTTAATTTATGCTAATATCAATTTTTTTTTTAAATATTACAGTAGTTTAATTTTTTACTGTTTTTAATTGTTTATATATGATATAAATAATATACAATTTAATATAAATTGTATTTTATACATCATGTAAATGTTGCATCATGTTGTACTGTTTTACTTATAATTAATGCTAGCTGATGAGTAAAGAAAATATTTTTATAACTGTAATTTTAGTTATGTTTTACTGTTTTTACTCGTTTTACTGTGGAGTGGGGTTGCATAATTGTCATGAAAATAAATGTCATTTTAAAAATTGCCTTAATGGTCCTTTCTTTTTCTTTAAGTAAAATATGTTTAGTTATTTCTTTCTTTTGACTTTGAGGTCAAATATGTCCGGAACATTTTCTTGACAGGTTTCATGAGATGTACTGTTTGAATTTGACAAAATATAACCAATATCATCTGTTTCAAATATTGGCCAATGCTGACTGATGGCGAAAGGCAATAATTGAAAAACATATACAGATGGTGTACAACGGGGCTAAAGGCTCCACTGATTTTATTTTCTACCAAAACACTAAATAGCAACAAAAACTTCCACAGGACTTTCCTAAACACCTGTTTGTCACTATGCACTGCAAAATGTTCCTCTTCCATGAGATCTTTGCGTGTAGTGTCTAAAGGCTGATTTTGTAGCAATCTGATCTAATCTTTAATATTTTTTTAAATGTTGCAAATTTACAGTATGTAGCTAATGAAAATCCATGACATTAACATTTAATTTGAGACAAAACGCTTATTTATAATTTTCAGTTTTGTTTAAGGTCATTAAATCAAACATTTTTCAATAACTGTCCAATAAGTGAAAGGAAGGTATTTGGGGTGAGAATCCCCCGTTGCAGGGGCTAAAGGCCCCTATTAAACACATTCTTTTTTTTTAAAGTGGGGCGAATAGATTTGTTATGAAAAATGTTCAAAGTGGGTTCACATTGACTCATCCAATCATAAGAGATTAGTTCATTTATAGAATACTTGATATGTAATAAAATGCCAAATGTGTTTGAAATTAACAGGAAATGGGTGATGTTTTCTGAAGTAGTTATTTTGAGTAAGCTTCATCTTAATTTGTTACTCAAAAAAGCATCTTGCTGTCTCAAAATTATTTGTATAGTTGACAAATTTTGCCCTATAATTATTGCCCCAGTATCTACACAATATCACTTTAAACTGCCTATAAGGGCCTTTTACCCCAAAAACTGAATTTTAATCAAAACAATCCGTTCTTTTGCTCTATCAATATTCAATAAAAATAAATAAATAATTGATGACCTTGATACATTTTGTGACCAGAAAAAAAGCACATTTCCTTAAGGGGTACTTTAGCCCCGTTGTGCCCTAATGTTTTGGTAACTGATATACTGCATACTCTCTGACTGTAAAATGCATCGCGCTTTGTTTTGCAATACACATCCTCATAAAGGCTGCTGGTGTCTTTCCTGGAAGTGCTGTGTTTAGTGGCTAAATTCATCCATGTTCCAGCACAAAGCAGAGGCCATGATAAAACATGACTGCCAGCATTTCCATCCAGTGTCAATTTTCCACCATGAAAACCCTCATTTCTACAAATCCTCTTTTTATTAGAAAAGGACTATGTGAAGGGCCCAGTAGACTATTCTCGTCATTCAACCGCACTCTTGAGTAGTGCCAGTGGGTACAGCATGGGATGAATCCTGGAGTGAAACAAATGAAAGACAGCAAAAGAAAAGTGGGTCAGAAACCCCGAGCAGCTCAGCAGTTCTGCACGCTGCACTGCAGTGTGTGCCAGCACCTCAGCTCCCTCTTTCACATGCTGCTCTAGAATCCAGACTGCATCCTCACTCATCGCCAATGAAACAGCTCCATTAGACCACATTTGAGTTTCATTTGAGCTGAGATATGCTGAGTTGACATATTAAAAAGGTGTAATGTGTAAATCACAGTGGATTTAATTTATTTACGCAGCAGTCAGGCTCAATAACTCACACTCATGTGTCTTTAGGCAAACAGATTGTGGTGATAAAGAAATTGCTCCTGTTGCAAAAAACACCCATGCCAAATTGCAATTGCATGAGTAAGCAGGAGATAAGACTGAGTTTCAATTTTCATTTTATCATTATATTGTTTCAAACTGCCATAATATAATTTTTTTAGGTGAACAATCCCCATTATATTATTACAATCCCCACTATTATTGCTGAAAACAATTACATTCACAACCATTTACTTTTTCAGTATTGTACTGTAGTGTTCGCATAATCATTGACTATGATTCTGAAACATAATTCTCTATGGAATCTACGTAACAAAATAAAACAAATCATACCATTAAAATGGTACTTGATTAAAATGAAAATGTTTTGGCTCTATATGGTCAGACAAACAGTAGCTGTTTTAAAGAATCTATGTAAGATCAACACCAAAGTCATGGGTTCAATTCCAAGGGAACACACAAACTGATAAAATGTATATCTTGAATGCGCTGTAGATCTCTTTGCATAAATATCTAACAAATGCATACGTGTAAATAAAATACGGTACTTCCTTAGACATGAGGTTGCATACCTCGCTTGACATCACTACTGATGTACTGTAGATCTTCTTTAAAGGGGTCATGAAATTATCTTTTTTTTTTTTATACAGTTTTATCATCTTCCCTGAGGTCCACTGATAATGTTAGGGAAGTTTCCCCCCCCCCCCAAAAACAGTCATAATTTAGTAATATATTATCAAATAATTTTTCACCCTCTTTCTGTCCTTCTGTCTGAACACTCGGTTTTGGCCTCAGCTCATCCTTTAAACTTCAACGTAAACACCCACTGTTCTGATTGGCCAACATCATGCAGCCCCTCAAATACAGCCATATTTGAAATTCAGTCGGCAGAGAATGAACAACCCCACAACATTATAAAACAGCATTTCAGGGTTTACACCTAATGCACATCCAACACATTGCATCCGAATATATTAAACTGTTCATCTCAAGCACAACTTTTAACACTCACACTCTGTCTACACCAAACGTGAGAGGGGCGTTCTGTCAAAAGCAATAGAACCCATTATATTCAATGATGCTGTCTACCATGGAAGCGTCAGTTGCAACGCGTCACACCAACAGTAAACGGGTGTCCCGTTCCATTTTGCGCTGGTGCTACTACTGCCAACAACATAAATAAACAGTTTAGAAAGTTCGTGTCAACGTGCCTGGTGTAAACAGCCTCAAACCGCTGTGTCGCATCGTGATGCCCGGTGTGACAAGGAGTCAGCACCATAAACTATCAAACAGTCATGACATTTGAAATATTCATGGAACTGTTTACTTACATTTTTGATCAGGTCCAATAGTGTTTTTAACTGCCCCATCCTTCAATGACAATTCCTTAAAGCTTGAACTGTTTTATGACTGCTTCACAAGCAATCCACACTGATATCAGTCGACAAAACATGCAATCCACGCTGAAATACACCGATGACAGATCCACATTACGCACATTCATAGTCCAAAGCACTCTGAAGACGTAAACATCCAGTTTCCAGTATCATCCTGCACTGAGGTGCACATAGCCAGAAAAGCATCAAAATGGTCAAAGACATCCATCTAGTGCATGTTTACCATTTACTGAGGTGCATATAGCTGGAAAAGCATCAAAACGGTCAAAGACGTCCATCTAGTGCATGTTTACATACACCAACAATTACAAATAGCACAGATGGCGAACAGTTTGTTGAGCAGTTTATGCACAAAACAACAAGAGGCAGAGCAGTAGGCCTATATCCTGCTCTCTCGCTCTCTCTTTATGAACTGACCCCCCAGTGGGCGGGGCCAAGTGTACGATGATGTAAAGTAGGCATTGATGTTTTTGCTGTAGAGATGGTCATGAATTAATGAGTACCCTTTGTGACATCACTAATATACAGATGTAGGCGGCGTTTTGGCAGCTTGGTTTCAATAAATGCTTTTATTGCACTGGGGATTAAGTTTTGAGTTTTGAAATTCACAGTATGTTTTTAATAGTAGAAAGTCCTCTTATATGTCAAAATATCAAGGAACATTTGATTCCTCATGACATGACTGCTTTAATGTTCTTTTCTTGTCCACTCTTGCAGACGGAGGCTAAAAACAGCAGTACACCATTAAATCTCCCAGGGGGGAACAGACTAAACCCACCAACTCTGATCAGGCATGCTCCTCTGTGCACAGCTTACCCTCGTAATCCTCGTGACTACACATAAAATCTGTGACACGATATTGTAATATTACAAATCTAAAATTCAAAGGTGTCTGAAACAAAGTTCCAAATAAATAAGCTTTTGTAGACTTCCCAATGCATGGGATATAACCTGGTTAAGTTTAAAAGTCAAAATGAAATCAAAATATTTATTTACAATACATTGGGATGTCCTGAATCCCGATACCATTTTTTTTGAGAACAAGAACGAGTACGAATACAAACAGTACATGTAAACTATATATTTATCTCACTAAATTGCAGCCTTTGCTGTTTAATAATCACACTAGGAAATAAAGTGATTTTAATTTGTCCACTGAACATTCACAGAATTATATTCAGACATCAGATGGTATTGGTTTTTGGTATCTGAAAATTTTTATGAGCACAAGTACTAGTGGTGGACCGGTATGGGTTTTTAAATGGCCGATGCCGATATCCAGAGAGCAGGGTGGCAGATAGGCCGATACAATGCTGATATTTCACACAATTGTATAGAGCAAATAACAAACATAAAATTGCAAAAAAATTAATCAATCTTATTTAGCACTATATTAACTAAATTTCACACAAAACATATATCAATGAGTAATACTATTACATTTTATTATATTAAATTTTCTTTAAAATACAATCTTATTTTTTAACGGTAGATAGTAGTTTCTTCTGATTTCTCTTTATTCATAAAATTGTATTAATTTACTGCATGAAGAAAATGTTAATATATTAGAAAGGAGGAAATGACAGTACACACAGTAGTCCAGCAACAATGGATGGCATTTGCGCATAACCAATCGCATTTTCTCATAAAAGACCCAATCAAACCAATTGTGCATACAGTACACAGTGAATATGGCATTCACTCAGAGCACACGTGAAGCACTTTTACTTTGAAGTTGCACTCACAAGCTCGTGCGGATCCAGCCAGAGCAGCAGCAATCTACTGAGAATTTAAATGGCCTGGATCGCCTGCTTGGATTATCATGGACTGACCATCATGATTTGTGAATTATTAGAGGAACATTTGATCCTTAACCTGAAGTTGTTGATTCTGGCTGATTGAACACTCTCAGAGGAAGATATTAGATGAGCGCTGGACGGGAAGAAAATCCTGGATTTTCATGAGGTTTGTGAATTACATCTGTTTAAACAAGATATCTGCATATTTGCAGACAGTATATGAGAGAAGTTTTATTGATATTTACCTTTTTATCATTAGAAAAGAAAAACAGAGAACTGTTGAGGAGAGAAATGGAGAAGGAAACAGGCGAGCACTTTAACGTGTCGTGGCTCTGATATGCGGACCGTTTAAATGAGACTGTGTTGCACAACGTTGGCAAGTAACAACAAAACAAACTGTGATTGGTCGTTTACATGTCTCAGACGCTCCTTCACATGCAAGCAGGCAATTCTCTGCGCCCTTGTGACCTTAAGATCCAATCGGCCAAATGGGAAAATTTATCGGACGATGCCGATAATTACAAAATTCTGAATATCGGCCAATTTATCAGCCTCTGCAATATATCGGTTGACCACTAACAAGTACATGAGCATGGTATCGGACGAGGAATGGTGGAAAGAGTACTGATTTTTTTTACTTAAGTAAAAGTACTGCAACTAAAGAAATAATTCACTTGAGAACAATAGAAGTACTGAGAAATATTATGACTCAAGTAAGAGTAAATAAGTAGTAAAGTAACTTCTTCGTAACAAGTTACTTTATAAAAATTATATTATATATAGTATATACGCTTCCATTTTAGAACACAAAGACATTTTTGTTCTTGAAAGAAATGCATGCTTCCTTTCACCAAGGACGCATTAAATTGATCAAAAATTCTGCCAAAATCATTAATTGCAAATTATTATTATGGTTTGAAATAATTGTTTTAAGTGCCATTTATTCCATTGTTTCTTTACCAGTGATAGCAAACGTATACTGTGTCACCTGTTCCTTACAAAAGCATTCTAAAGTGCTAATTTGGTACAAGAAAATTTTCTTATTATTAGAACAATTGAAAATGGTTGCGCTCCCATGCGGAAATAACTATACAGTGGGGTTTTCCCCATTTGCCGTGGTATTGAGTTCTTACAAGTTGCTTTACACTTGCAAGTCAAATTTTGCTTTTAAAAACAGGCAAAAAGAAACAATTCTCCTAAAATTCTATTTTCTCCTAAAATCTATTGTTTTAGAGAGATGAAGGCTATTCCATGCATTATAGTTTTGAAAAAAGAATCTCTAATCAGGGCCAGATGCACAACAAAAAGACAAGTAAATCACAGTCTCTAGTTTGAGAAACAGACTCCTCACAGGTCTTAAACTAGCAGCTTCTAAATGCCAAAGACCTGCATTGCAGCAAGAGGATTCTTGGACAAAACAGAACATTTGAAGAATACAACATTTGTTTAAATAGAAATAGCCATTTGTAACATTCTAAATGTCTCTTTATCATCTCTAAACTACATAATGTGCATTGTGACTGAAACACATTCCTATTTCAGGTTTATTCTTATTCACGTATGTCCAAGTATTTTGGCTATTAAGTTAACACACTGAACAAAACTAATATAATGCAATATTAAAGAGGAGGACATCTCTCCTCTATGATACTGCAGCAATTATCCAGATATGGAATGAGATTATTAAGCAAACTGTTATCAAATACTACATGCCAACTGAATAAAATAAGGCAAAAATAAACATTTCATACAGTATTTAGTGAGAGATATGATTGATTCAAACACTAAAAGTGGTTGTTCTGTATATATATTACTGTATTACAGTTGTAATAATAAAGTCTTAATTAACATTATGGTTATTTAACATATTGAGATATTATTTCGTTAATTGTAGCATTTGGTTACATTATGTTTTGTGATTGCTCATACCTTCTTTATATAAAATCCATCCCTTGCACACTTTTGGCCTCTAGCGGGTAAGGCTTTTCAGACAAATAAACAGCAGCACAGGGCAGGGAAGTACAGTACAGCACTGTGAGTGAGTGTGTTACACGCTAGGACAGTTTATTTTTAACAAAAGGGGCGAACAGTTACGGAATTTAATGCAGGATTACAATTCCGAACTGATGGTGATTGATAGAAGTCTGTGCGCATGATGGTGCGAGGAACCGGACGGCGGGGAAAAAAATTATGTTCAGTGAAAAGTCAAAAGATGATGGCAAATGTATGTAATTGTAACAATATCAGATATTATTTATAAAACAAGGAAACTCGTTGCGTGGGCATTTTTTGCCCCCATATTTTGAATTTTGGGGATATTTTTGTCAATTTCGGTGCCATTTTTCCCCCGAATCCCCGTTAATTTCCTACATTATTGGCGTTGTATCTTTATAAAGTATAGTAGCAAGTAAACAAGATATCCCCACATACTGTATGTCAAACTACACTGTGTTGCCTACCTTAAAAACAAGTGAAGATTGATCAGTGGTTAAACGTGATCAGAGGGTTCCATCGTACCTGAATGAACAGCTCTTTTCCAGAATAAAATGAAATATGCAGAAAACCACAGTATTACAGTTCTTGTATAGTGACAGGGCAGAAAGTCTTGGAGAAGCTAGAGAAGAGAGGACACTAGCGGCAGTTTATGCTGTGCCCTGCAGGCTTCCGTCGTTTTAGTTTATAAACAGATTTAGCGCTTATAACTTGCCGATTTCTTCTTCCCAAAATTCTGAAATATTATGTATTATTTTTGTACTTTGTAATTGTGGTGAAAAATAACTGTAGCGAAGTTGAATACTTCATTTTTAATCAAATCAAGTAAAAAGTACTATTATTTATTTTAGAAAATAGTAGAAAAATTTGAAAAATGTACTCAAGTACTGTAACGAGAGTAGTTGTAATTCATTACTTTCCACCTCTGCGGACGAGATTCCGATACTAGTATTGTATCGGCACATACATTTTAATACACATTTCTGGTCTATTTGTGCATGATTCATAAGCATAAACATTACTCCAAAGAAAACAAAATGCTGGTCTTCGTAATATCCTGTTTTGCTCTGAAATACATCATTATGGGAGGAAAATGGGTTTGGGAATGCCATTTCAGGTTGACTATAACAGTAACAGCTTTGTGTTGACACACTTAGTTTTATATAATCATATTGAAATTAGAGGTCAACCAATAGTGGATTTTACCGATACCGATAGCTAAATACACATCCAGTACCTGCTGATTAATCAACCGATAGTTTTAAAAATTGATATTGAATTAAAAATAACACTCAAAGTAAAATAGTACTGAACTTTATTACAAAAATAAACAGTACTGACTGAACCAAGAAAATGTACTGTACTTTTTAAATGAAATAAATATATAAAGATTAATATACATGAACTAATATTCAAATTTTAAAGTCAGCTGATTTTTAAATTGACTTTGTTTCCTTAGCCCACAAGAGGGCGCAATAAATATATAAACCATTCAGCAACGTTATATTATTGCATAGAACATTCCTATCCTGGTTGTTAAAAGAGCATTCCATTTTCAACTAATGCGCACAAAATAAATAAAAAGTTTTAGTTGGTCCATATTCTCAAATATTAAGTCAAAAGTAAAATGAGGGGGGAAAACGCTTCAACAGACAGTTCACATGGTGTTACACACTGATTCCTACTACTCCAGACTCAAGCTTCATAATAACAGCGAAAAACCACATTGTTTTTTATTCAATACAGTTGTATATAGCAATATTCCCAGATAGCAGTGGTATTCGGCGGTGAAGCGGCTCAGACTATGAGCCCAGTTCAAACATACAGAACACAATAGAATGGAACCGAACACGAGGATCTCGAGACACACATTTCCAAGCTGAACTACTTTTCTGACAAAGTGTTTAAACAACTCATTGCTTAATCTGAGAAACACTTATTAAGAGAGCAAGACACAAAGGCCAAAGACCTCCACCAACTGTAAGGGCCTGTTCACACCGAACGCTTTTGCGACCATAGATTTGTTTTTCTATGTAAACGCGCTAGACGAACATATTTGCTTTTGTTTATTCAGCGTCTCGTGCAGGAGCGCTGTTTTTCAGATGATGTGTCTAATTAAAAAGAACTTTAAAAGCATATTGAGACACCTGCTTTCTGTTAACCTGTATTTGTTGCACTGTGTCTAGTCTTTTTTAGCGCAAGAATGTGATCGATCTGAAGTCATCATATTACAGTGAGAATACATTTTCAATCAAATCAGATGCGTTTCTGACTTGTTTATACGTTTCTCTCGGCTGCATGAAGACATTATTTTGCTTTCTCATGTCACTAGCTTTATATATGCAACTTAGCTGGCTAACGAATTCATAAATGTGACCAGCTGGATATAAACTAATGCAAATAGATGGTAATAGATGGTAACAATTGTGACATTTAAACATTTGGGTAGGACTTGCGTGTATTTCTGTCACATTGTTCTAACCGCTTGAGGTTAGCTTTAATGTTAGCATCCTCTCACCCTTGTCGGCAAACATACTGCTGATCTCTACTAACGCAGCATCTAGTCAACAAATTAATTACTTTATAATGATATGACAATGTGTACTGTAGTGTAATGTATACATACCCTTGCGTTGTTGATGTTTTAAATCCGCATCTGAAGTGTTCCGCTCCATGCAGAGTGTAGTCTCACGTGTCAAAACAAACACCACAAGGCATCAGTGAAGTGATTTTATTTCGAAGTTTTTATTTCACCTCTAGAGGCCCTCTCATACTGTATAACAACAGCAGACCCTTCCCAGCCGCTCCAGCACTGGACGTAACAGGGAAAAAGTATCTGTGAGGATTTTTGCCGATAACCGACAGTTCCAGAAATCTGTTATCGGTGCCGATTAATCGTCAAAACCGATATATCGGTCGACCTCTAATTTAAATCATGCAATTAAAAGCCTCACACATACATTAACCAAAAACTACATCCAAGGATTAAAAAAAAAAATACATCTGTTTTGGTAGTTACCAAGCATCCGTGATTTACCCAAAAATCTTAACTTTCTTGGTTCAATCATATTTGATTCAGCCAATGTAAATTACAAAGCAACCATTCTGCTTAAAAAGCCATCTGGCTGAGCTCACGATTTTCCAGTTTAACGTTTGAAAAAATAAAAGGTCATTACACATGATTTCTGATTTTGCACGCAAAATATTTGAGGTATTAGTAACCTCCCTCCAACCCTCCAAAAACTCATGAAATTAAATTTTGAGGTAGCTTGAGTTTGATAGTGCCTCAAGCTACTGAAGGATTCTTGGAATAGACCTGAGTGAAATTTCTGTGTCTTAGGAGAAAACTCAGGTCAAATCCCCAAGTAAATGTAACACTTGTACGCTAAAGTTTACAGATAAAGTTTTGAATTGTGAAAAATTTACATTTACTGTATTTTGCAGATGTTTTTATACATTTCTAATAGCATCTACTATAATAGCAGCACACTATGAATTCATAGCCTACATCAACAGAGGACAAGCAAATAAGGAGACAGTAAGATTAATAAATTTGCAATACATGCCAAGAAACTGCAATCTAAAACATAAAACCTCCGAAAAACATTATTATGCTAAAATGTTAGCCATTGTTATTTTAATTGTAAGAACTTTAACGTTCAAGTTATTCTGTCTGTTACAGACCACAATGGAAATGTTCAATAATAAACATGGTTGTATACAATCTGCATGTTCTCAGTGAAACCACACTGATCTTCCTGTTTTTTTTTTTTGTTTTTTTTTTTGTTTTTGTGCCAACAGGAAGTTGGTGCACTGCAGCTCTCAATGTTCCACTGCACATCTGACAACACACCAACTGCACGGGTGTCTGTAATCTGCATATTTCATTACGAAAACTAAACCTAAACTGGGTTACCTCCCTCGCAGCTTGACAGTACAGCTAGATTTTTACATTCAAGAATGTGTGAGTGGTGTTTGCCCATAAAATAATTTTAAAGGTGCACTCAGTAATATTGTGTATATGTGTACTCAGTAATATGTTGTGTGGACACCTAGCAGACTAGATACAGCATGTTATTGAAAAAAATGAGATATTAGCAGTCGGCCATTATTTATTTATTCTGTTAGTTAAATTGTTCAATAGAGCTGTTCAGCCGTGATGTGAATTTGTAGGTGAATCAAGAAGGCTAATTCGCCACGGGTTTCCTCCTCCTTATGGGTTTTTTATAATGAGGTTTTTCAGTTTATGAGTAAAATAAGTTCTGTGGTACTTGAAGATACTTAGACGTTTTGTTCTACAACATAAATTACACACAGTCATTCCTCAAACAAGACTTTTGAAGCAGCTGTATTTTTAAAACATGTTACAAGTTAATAAGGACTACAACTACCATAAGCATGTGAGTGTACATGCCTGAAAAAATGGAAAAATTTTGTAGTCCTTATCTAGCAACTTGTTAGCAACATACTTTTTTTTAAAACACGACGGCTTCAAAATTCACATTTGAGGTATGACTCTGCCATTTACATTGTAGAACAAAACGTCCAAGTATCTTCAAGTAATGTTTAGCACAGACCTTATTTTACTCATAAATCCAAAACTGCCATTATATGAACCCACAATGGCTTGGAAATGCTAATTCTCTTCAGGGTTTTTGGACTACAACCTGAATAGCTCTACTTCAAGGGATTATTGAGATGAAGTGAGTAATATTCAGCTGGTCATTTGATCTCAATATGGTGGCGCTTATTAAAGTGCAATAGTGGATTTTGCCGATACCGATATTTACGGTGATGGGAAAGGCTGACATTTTTTAAAAATCGATTTACACAATGTCAAAAAAAATTCTTATTCTTTCTATTTATGACAAGCATAGACAAAGAATAAAAAATGAATAAAATCACAGATACAGTTTATTGTTCAACGAAAATCCCACTAATAACTAGAGAAAAAAAAATTACATTTTGTGCATAATGCAGGACTTTTAAGTATAAACAAGCCCGGGGACTCTTATTTTGAAATGACAAATTATGAAAAAAATGTCATATTGTCAACTATTTAAAAAAAAAAAAAAGCAACTATTGGCACCGATTAAGCGGTAAAACCGATATATCGGTCTACATCTAGCACCTGGTACCATATAAAGCAGCTTTTTCTCTAATATGACTAGAATCTTCATCTCATGTCCATTTTTATAAAAAAAAATAAAAAAAAAACTCTTTAAAAAAAGAAAAAAAATATATATATATATATATATATATATATATATATATATGGACTATTTCTCTGTAATCTAAAGTTTAGTAATTAGCACAAAAAAACAAAAAAAAAATGTGTACCTTGTGTAACAGATTTTCAATGCAATGCTGTTGAATTTGCAGTACTAAGAGAGACAATCCATCATGCTGAACTGCACTCTAGTCCTGCTTTCCCCTTCCCTTTTATTGTCTGTCTCAGTGTCTTTGCAGCTTTCTCTCAATTCACCACAAGATTAAATATTTCCACCGCAACTATTTGTTCTTGCTCTAAAGTTCCTCAAAAAAGCAGTTTTGTTTGTGCACTTGTATGTCAGTGCATGTGAGTGCAAACCTATGTGTAAGTGCACATAAAACTAGCTGTCAATCAGCTGTCTGTTACAAGGATAAGACATTTTAAATATGTTTGTCAAAAAGGCAACAAATTTGCTACCACTACTAGACTCAATGCAAAAAGCACTGAATGTCACTAATATAGAATAATGAAAAATATATACCATTGTATTACTGTTTTTCTGGACATGTTATAATGGAAATGCTATGCATGTTGGGTAAGCCTAGTTAAAATAAAATGTTTGCAGTGTTTTGTATAGGGATCCGATACCTTAATCGGTATCAGTATCAATACTGATGTTTTTAACCGGATGGAGTATCCATCCGTCGAGACCGATCCAAATCCGATACCGCGGGTTACAAATAGTCGTTATCGTCAAGTTCAAAAAAATGCCATAAAAAAACAAAAGCACCATTAAAGTAGTCCATATGACTTGTGCATTTTATTCAAAGTCTCTCGAAGACATACAACAGTTTTGTGAATCGCAAAAAACTGTGTTTAATAAATAAATATACTGTCTGCACTTCACTGAATGAGCAGTGCTCTGATCGTGTCACACTCTGATAGCACACGTGGAGCTTATGATATGCTGCTATTTTTAGAATGTGTTAGCACTCCACACTTACTACATCTTAAGCCCAAAGTATACTTCGGTCAGACGCGAACGCTAGGCGTGTGCGTAAAGGGCGCGTGACGCAAATTCGTCATCAGCAGAGTGCTCGAGCACTGAACATGTGCAGCCCAATTTTTCTAACCGTGCGTAATCTGAACACATACAATGTGCATGCACCTGAAATTTTTTTCAGTAATAAGTGGGTCCACAAGGTGACAACACTCACAGTTGAGCCGATGCTGTCACGAAGAAGTGCGAAAAGATGTAATTGCCGCTAAACAACAGAAGACGAATGTGGAAACAACAACATGGATGTGCACGTAAAGAGTGCATCTGTGAGGAAGTCAGGAGATGTCTGCATTTCTATAACTCGAGTCAGAAGGAATATAAATACATCTTTATGGGTCTAAACTCGTGAAGAGAAAAAGTCTGGTGCCCATAGCAGCAGTAGCACGCATGCGCCAACCGCGTGCTCAGTCAAATGAAGTATACACTGAAAGTTGAGCGTCAAAACAGAGCATTCGAATGTACGCAGACTTTAAGCCTTCACGTCACAACCGAAGTATACGTTGGTCTTTAGATGCAGATGCTCTTTAAATGTGTTCCTAGAAAAAAAGGTATTTTTCATAAAAGTTAGGAAGGGGCATGTTGTCACATTTCCATTAGATTTTAAAATAATTCAATCAAAATATTTGTTGGCCAAAACAATAGTTTGATATTTTTGATATATTACCTCCATTTTTGTTGTTTCATTAATCATTTTATGCTTCATAATTGCTTTACCCTTATATTTACACTTTTTACACAAACCTATTATAGGCCGTTTAATGCAGGTGTTGATTGAAAGAGAGCCGTAGATTTCGTGTTGGTGGTTGTGATCACATTATGTTCACGTTAATCCTACGACCACTGGTTTACATTTAGTCATTTAGCAGATGCTTTTATCCAAAAGCGACTTACAAATGAGGAACATAAGCAATCTGAAGTAGTGGTAGCTAAACTATTGCCTTTAAACATATTTAAAATATCATATCCAGCTGTAACAGACAGCCCATATATTGTGACACCCCATTCTGTGCTGCCAGTAAGGGCAGCACAGAATGCCACGTAGAATGGATTTGTGTGGTGGAAGTGGAGGGGAAACACAGCATTGCACAGAATTTTTCCTGCGGCTGGGAATTCATCAACACTCACACAAGGCTTCTTCTGCCTCTCTCTCTCTCTCTCTCTCTCTCTCTCTCTCTCTCTCTCTCTCTCTCTCTCTCTCTCATACTCAGATTAAAGAGTGCTTCTATTTTTTATGTAGTAGCTACTGGCCGCATGTGCCGCACAGCTGCCTCTATAAACACTGGATTCGGCTCCTTTTCATTTGCTTTTTGCATCATCTCCTCTGGTAAAGGCTAAAATAACAGGTCTGCAGCAGTGGGGCTTTCAGCAAAATACAACCTAAAATTAGTGCAACGCTATTGTGAAAACCAAGGTGAAAACAGAGATGTGAAAGAAGGTGTGCTGTGGAAAGGATTGTGTGAATACCTGTAGTAAGACATGCAAGAACATGAAAAAGAAAGATTCCTAGAAAGAGCACAGGAAAAACCTGCAAATACATCAACACTGTGGCACAAATTTATTAAACTGGTTCTATCTTGCAGTTATCAGATGTGAACGCTAGTTAAATCAACTAAGAGTCTAGTGTGGTGTTTCCTGCACCGGTAAAAAATGGTAAGTGTAAATGTAAAATTGACCAAAACTAAAATTGACTAAAAAGCGAGATATTTTAAGTATTTAGAAATATTTTGATATTTAAAACTTTATTTTTCATGTCATTCTTACGTTTTTAAAGCCTTAAAAGGAAATCATGTATCCCTATTTTATTATTTGATTAATATTTTTGAAATTAAATATGTAAAAATGACTTCTTACAGTGTATGAAGCATATATGCACCTTAAGAAATATGACCATTTATAAGACAATTAATCGTAGAAGCCCTAAAAGAGACAATTAATCGTCATAGCCCAAAAACAGACAATTACGGTAATATTCATAATCGCAATACTTTGTTTGACAATTAATCGTCAGCCAAATGTCATAATCGTGACAGCCCTAGTGATACTCTTTTAGCATAGTCAACTGCAGCCATATGCACCGACGACACAAAGACGTGGACTTTCCGAATGTCTAGACAAACTGGACAGCCTGTGCGTGTACAAAAATCTCCAAATGGCAAAATACTGGCTGATTCCTTGGTCAACCCTTTATCCATAGCCTCATTGATAAATATTGCACATTTTCTCAAATATTTTAGTCGTTGAGTAAATAGCCCACGTATACAAAATTTAATTTGCACAATTAAGTAAACATCTCAATTGCTAGTCATCAACATCAGCCACTGAAAAACTTGTATCATTGGACCACTACAATTAAAAACACCATATGCCTGAAGTTCTTTAGATTATCCAACTTTCACGCAGTGACCTCAGAAAAACTGCCTAAATGTTCCTCTATATAGTGTAAACATTTTAATTCTGATGCATTTATACATGACACACACTCCCAAGGGAAAGATGACAAATTATATTCTATGACAATGACTGAACCTGAGGAGGTACAATGATGGCTGGCCTTGACTGAACTAAGATCGAGGAAAAATACACCATAATCTCCAACAGATAATCGTCATGTCGCCATGGTGACTCAAACACAAGCTACCAGCCTGTGTGCTGAGAAACCGCAGTGTGGTAATTTAAGCTAAATGGCACAAATAAGCACAGAACACATACAAATATACTCCAATTCATCTTATCAACTGTTTAAGCCTATTTCCCCTAAAGATTTCAGATATAATTCTTTAGTTACCATAAAGTTTCAAGGTTAAAACATTTTAACAGCAAAATGCTGTATAGCATGTAAAGTCAACATTCCCAAAATATTTCAACTCAACAACCATATTTCTTTAAATTTGACATCTACAAAAATCAGACCAATACAGTAGCACAATATGTAACAAAGCTAACATTCTAGAGTGAATTTTCTCACTCTAAAATGATTTAATAAACCTTTTTTCGACTTGCTACTTTGCTACTGGTGAATAGTTCCAATAAGCTAATAAATACAGAACTTGTGGATGACAAGGCACAAGGGGTGGAGAACATAAGCCTCAGGGTCGTATATGACCCGCGAGACCATTTTACCTGGCCCACGAGGCCACTTGAGAAATAATTTGAAAAGCAAAAAAAATGGACTTGAGTCAATTAACTGTAAAATAAATAAATAAATAAATACATTTTATTAACCTAACCCTAACCTAACCCCTAACCCTAACCCTAATGCTACAAAAATCATTTTAAATGATAACAATGCAAAATATTGTATAATAGACAGAACTTTTAGTGTTTTGTTCTTGGTGCGTGAGCACGTAACGTAATGTTCATGTTAATTTCAACCCACAATCAGAAATTCCAGGGAGAAAAGGCCAGGGTGTTCTTGGTGGTTGCTAAGGTGTTGCTATGAGGCTGCAAAGGTGTTCAGAGTGGCTTTTAGTGCATTGCAATGCATTTGCTAGGGCTTTCTGAGTGGTTGCAAGGTGGTTAATCACTGGACCAAGCAAAGAGCCCACCCACTAAGGAAACTAACGAAGTCAAGCCAGACAATTTGACTTATCATTCACGACTGTAGCACAAATTGTCAAATGCTCAAGTTCAACACTTAGCCTAAGGAGTTTAAGTAATCAAAACTGCAACAGGTTTCAGAATGCACTAGAAAAAGAAAAAAAGTAAAACATGGGGAAACAAACAAAATCATCAAAATTACAAGTCAAAGTAAGCCATCTAAAATGTGATAATATGCCATAATCACTCCTTCGTTTATTCAATGTACTTGTTCCACGCAAACAGTTAGCTTTGCTCGTCCACATCACGTGCTTTGACTGCAAGCAGAAGGAGGCTATTTCAAGAAAAAGAACTACAGACACAGAAATTGAGAAGAGAAAGCAGATTTTGTTGCATACTGAGTCCAGGAAATCAGCACCTTATGAAACTGGGTGAAATGTACCAAGAATTTACTCAAAATGTGCAATGCAATCCAAGTCTTATCACAGATCATAAACATGGTTTAATTTCAGAGAGTTTCAGATTGCAAGGGATTGGTTTACAGACTACCGAATATACTGAATTAATGTTGAGGTTGACCGATAGTGGATTTTGCAGATACCGATAACTAAGCTGGTGGAAAATGCAGATAACCAATTAATCAGCTGATGGCTTTTAAAAATCCAATTACTGACTGTTTAAAAAGTCTTACCTTACTGTGATAGGCACAGACAAAGGCAACAAGTGTCCAAAATTAATAAAATCTGAGATGCAGTTTATTGTGCAATCAAAATCCCAATAATAACCATTACAAAATAAGATTTGGTGCATGCGGCCCTTTAGCTATGAACATGCCCGCAATACACCGGGAACTCCTATTTTGAAATGTCTGTGCTCCCTGCTCACACAAACACATTAAGGGAAATTTATGGGAAACATGCACTCTTACAATCATCTACAATGTATTACAACAGTACCGCTATAAAGTAAACATTGTCATTAGGGCTGCAACTAATGATTATTTTGATAATCGATAAATCTTTGATTATTTCTTTGATTAATTTTATATAAAAAAAAAATCTAATTTGCACATTTTTCACTGGGCTGTAAAGTGACGTCACTGACAGAGCTTCTTTGTGGTCATCACAAATATCCAGCTAATCAATAATACAATTTGTTGTAGATTATTTCCATTATGTATAATTAGCGATTTTATTGATTAGTTGTTGCAGCCCTAATTGTCATAGGCTAATAAATACTGTATGAGCAGTAATTCTTCAACAGTGCAGACTCCATGCTGAGTTTGTTTTTATTTCACCTCTAGAGGCCACTGTTATACTGTAGAACTAAGGAGTTCTAACTGTAAAATGAAACAGCTCCAGAAACAGAGGAATAAAATAAAATAAAAAACTAAACGGTAGGGGTTAGCGATATGACCAAAATCTTATATCACGATAATAAAACTTGACAAATATAGTCAAAGTAAAAAAATTAAAATAAATAAATTAAATAAAAAACATTTAAAAAACACATATTTGGTTTTAAATCAACCTTGCCAAAATACTACATTTCACATTATGCAACATATCAGTCTGATGTTGTTGACTAGTATTATTATAAACTTTCCTCAAGAAACTCGACATCTTCGAAGCATCAGGCTTCATGATTGAAGTCATCTCTGTACAGAATATTTGAATATCTGAAGGCAAACACGGCCAGTTTGTTTTCTAATTTCTAACAACATTCAAACAGAATTTTATTAAGAGTAATGATGTGTAGTTTAAAAATCCCACATGGCATATAAATGTTGGTGCATGACACATTGTTTTTGCTGTTTTCCTCATCAGTGTTGGTTAGAATGTCATACTGTCTAGCCATTTGAAATGTTTGACTTCCTCCAAAGCGCTTCAAGGTTAAAAAACAAACAAAACATAAAAAATCTCACTAGAAATCAAATGGGTCACGTAGGTTTTGTGGTTTGTGTCGCCATAGATAGCAGAGTGTCTCTGGAGCATAAACGGGAAGCCTGCTGGACTCACACTTGAACGCTATAGAGATAGCACGCCTGATAATCACGTGAAACCCAGCTGCACCTGTCAGATGAGAAGCATATTTATAACACGACATGAATGTCATTGAATTTGCTTCGGTGGCCGAAATTTCTCTTGGGCGGCCGCTGAAAAATTGTCGGTGTCTAAAAAACCCTGTCCATGTTTCTTCAATTGTCTTTTTCAAATATCACTTGAAGCCACTCTGCCTTGTTCCTCTATTTCTCAGACAGAATGTGTACGACGTACATGTAATGTGAATAGCAAGAGCTGTACATTTTTTGCCACGTGGTGGCGATTTTGCATAACCGCGATAGAAACGATAATCCAAGATGTATACCGGTTGTCAAATTTCTACAGGTTTATCATGTCTATATATCGGCCACCAATACTAATCGGCAGTGATTATTGGCGATAACGATAGTTAAGTAAAACTAATATATCTGTTAACCTCTAAATATAAGTATAGCCAGTAAATTCAATAAATGTCAATATGGATTAAACATGGTAAGTTTAGGTGTCAGGTACACTGTCCCAGGAGAAACCAGAAACCAAATGTGCTTAGTAAATATTTCAACAAATGTTATTTTTTTCCACTGAAATAATCGTTTACCCAAATTTGTCATCATTTCCTCATCTCCATGTCATTACAAACCTGTAAAACTTTCTGTGATAATGATATTTGCAAAATGTCCAGGGTTTGGAATGACATGAAGTTGAGTAAAACATTTAATTTACATTTTTAGGTAACTAATGTGCGCTGATCACTTACGCCACATACTGAAATAGCAATTTAGAGTAGAAAATAGTCATTCACCTTCTGTTTTTTCAGACTATAAGCATACTTACTGCATGCCAATATCGTCCTCTCCAAGACAATAACGCCTGAGACGTTCAGAAGAGTGTCTATAATAATAGCATTCAATACAGTGATAAATTACACCAATTTAGAGCACTGGTGTATAAAGAGTCATCGTCTGTGGTGCTGCCAGGGTCTTTGATCTCCGGTACGCTCAACACTGCCACCCGTCAAGTGGCCTAATCGGAGCCTGAGTCCAATTTACATTTCTGAGCAGACAGACTGATGCAAAACCATCTACAATGACACAAACAGCACAGCAGGTCTCTGATTGGCTGCAAGCATTTTAGCACCAATAGACTGAGATCAATAAACAAACAACATAATAAACAGAGCAATAAAGGAAGTACTACTGTACAACTAGTACAAACAACTCAACAGAAATGCATTTACTTCGGTGGACCTCAGCAGAGATTAAAGACAATATGGAATTAATTTAAATTCTTATTGATTCTTGTTGTGCAAGATTCCTTCATAGAAATATTTCATAGGGAGGGGATTAACAATATTAGCTAATAAGTCATAAATCATTCACAATCCAATTAAAGGAACACTTCACCCAAAAAAAAAAAAACATTTAGCTACTCATCCTCATGTCACTCCAAACCCGCTTGACTTTCTTCCATGAAACACAATTATATTTAATCGTTTAGCAGACGCTTTTATCCAAAGTGACTTACAAAAACCTTAAAAACATTCTTTACAAATCCTCCTTTTGTGTTCAACAGAAGATGATAAAGCTGCTGTAAACCGTAAAACCCTCAAATGACAACTTTACAGCTCAAATAATACATGTTTTAATAGAAGAATTAATGCAAGTGCTTTCATAAAATTATAAGCTTCATATTTCTGCCTTTTAACTCTCCAAAAATTGGCCCCATTCACTTCCATTGCAAGTGCCTCACAGTGACCTTGATTTTTGCTTGTTTTAAAGAAAAGGAGGGGTGAGTCTAAATTATTTTCTGTGGTAATCAACATTGTGCCACAAATGTTCTCCCAAACAGATGAGGTTTTTAAGGTTAATGCTTTTAGTTTTAAATCAACCAAACCTACCTCCCTACCCAAAACATAAACCTAACCGATAGTATCAGAAATAGAAAATGTGACATAAAAAGCACAATCTTTGAAGAAACCACTTCTTCTATGACACTTTTAGCTCACGTCAACTCGCGTGCTCTTCAGTACTCATACCCCGGACCTTTATATCACAAGTGCAATGCTCTATCAGCTGAGCTACCGTGCAATTTGATCATGTTCAAACAAACTTGTACATGTAGTTGGTTGTGTAATGCAAATGTTAAAATGTATCACCTCATGCACTAATGTAAAAGTGTTTAGAAGTCATAAGAGAGCATTGTGTGAAGAACAGGGTGAAAAGTGTTTATGAACTTATAATCTGCATTTTTACTGATTTGTGTTACACACTCTAACGGCGAAATCGTAAGGATTCATATGACTTTTCTCAATTTGGCTAATTCGTATGATATCGTACGACTTTCACTACAGCCAATGACATCGCTGGACATCGTTCCATATAATACGCAACAATTACTTGCTTCAGTCACACACACCAGTTTCCTTTCATGTTTACACACTCTACTGATTGGTTAGGTTTAGATAAGGAGTTTGGGTAAGGGCATAATATTAGTAAGCATGTCCTTAACGCCTCGTGCGTGAAACTCACGCTTGCTTCCGCATTAGACATCCAACTCAAATTCATACGAACAAACTCGAATATGAATGAATTTTCATGAGACTGGGTTGGATTTGTGTGAAAGTACATTAGTTAAGTTATTGTTGTTGTAGCACCTCTAGTGTTCATTTCACCAGGAAACTGCTGAAATATGTACAAGTCATGTAAAAATTATTTTGCAAAAATGTAGGTATAGTCATGTGATTCTATGAGACCAGGTTGGCCCTTTGTTACTTCTCACTGAATATTATGATACACTTGAAAATAGGCCAAAATTTTAAATAAAACACATAACACCACAAAGCCATAAAACTATTTATTTCTTCTTCAATTTTCAAGGGATGAACAGCAACACCACTTTTGAAATTTGCCATGCTGAGACTTGAAGATCTGACATCATGTTATGTAACAATGTGAGCAAGGTTGATGTAAGACCTTTGAGAGAAGTTGAAATAGGAAACCAAGGAGCCAGAAGTCTGTTTTCAAATGCATGTTTGTGAGGAGGTATTTGGAGGACAGACTTTCATTGTGAAGTGTGTGTGGGTGTGTATGTGTGTGTTTTGAAAATGTAAGTGTGACGGTGACTGTGCGGGGAGTTGTCCCTGTTCCGAGACGTGTCACCTTGACGAGTTCTTTTTGCACTCTACCTGAAGGTAAAAGAAGGTGCTGCTTTTATTAAGCAGTTTTATCACTGTCTGGAATTCTTACACCACCCCCACAAACCCCCTCTGAGTTGGACCTCTCCTGAAATGTATCCCGCTCTGACCTCTACTCGTCTCTGTCCCTCATAACAGCGCAAGTTACACTCCTCTGAATGATGTCATGAGACACAACACAATGACTCAACATTCGCAATATAAATAGTGCAACTGATAAAGCACAGAAGTCACTTGCCTTCTAGCTGTGCAACAATAGATCTACTACCTTTATCACAAAATTCCCTTGCCTTGTTTTGTGCATGCTGTGTTAAAGGTGAAGTGTGCAATTTCTGCACCATTAGCGTTACCAAACAGAACTGCAAAAATAATAACTGTTTTCAAAGAGATTAACCGAATGCAACCCCTGTCTGACATTGGTCAAACTGTTAGTTTCACCCCAAACTCATGGCATTGAATTCTTGCTTTCAAAAAAGCTATAAGGAGCTTAACTGTTTTGGAATTAAATGAAACAGAATGTAGTGGTATTGAAACACATTTCATTTGACAAGGCCTCTTGAAAAGACAATTCTCAAACATAGCTAAAAATATAAAAAATAAAAGACAGATGGGCGCCATGCGAGGGTCGTACGTGTGAACGTGAGCTCTGCGCACTTTGCTAGTTTTATTAATATTTGTATCACAAACCGGTGAGATTCGAGACACAATTCGGACGGTGAACTGAAAGAAACCTGGCGTGAATTGATGAATGTGTCGGCAATGCTGACAAAGGTTGTTGGGACTTGGAGGATCTTGCTGTAATACATCGACTGATCACTTTCACGGAGACGAAATTCTCTGAGATGGTTACAAGATTGTCGGACGTCGAGAAACGGATCGATTATCTTAGCTGCTAATCCACTAGCAACCAAGATAGATTTGGAGAGCTTCTGGGAAAAACTGGAGGATTTGGAGAATCGTAATCGATGAAACAACGTCCGAATTGTTGGAATTCCTGAGCATGAAGAAGATATATGGTACCGAGATATGGTAAAATTCCTAGACGGGCTCTTCCCGAGTCTGCTTGACATAACAGGCCATAAGCTGGAAATAGAGCGAGGTCATAGAGTCCCGGCTCAGAGATCCGCTAAAGGAGACAGGCACTGATCAATTCTGGCCAAATTTCTGAGATCATCCAATAAAGATCTCGTGTTACACGAGGTGAGGAGTAAAGGAAGGCTTTCTTGGAAGAACCATAACATTTTCTTGTTCCCAGACTTTGCGAATTCAACAACAGAGAAACATGATTGTTTCAAGGAATGCAAGAAACTCTTACATCAACGGAAGGTCGCTTCTGAACTGATGTTCCCGGCCAAACTAAGATTCCTTGATCATAGTGAAGCAAAAGTGTGTAAGCCCCCTTGAGCAACACTGATGCTTCACAGGATGTTTAAAAATCTTGGTCATGCAGATATTTGGAGACTTTTGAACCCATCTGGTAGGGACTATACATTCTTTTCATCAGTCATATGAAATTCATAAGATTTATATTAGAATAGATTTTTTAATATATCCAAGTCCCTCATTTCATCTGTTGTTGATTGCTAAATTGAAAACATATTAGTCTCAGATAATGCCCTGGTGTGTTTAGAGGTGTTGCCACATATGGAGAAAAAGAAATCATATAGTTGGTGTTTTAATGTATCCCTTTTGCAAAATTCTGAATTCCAACAAATGTTAAAGGCTGAAATAAATGTTTATATGGAGACCAACTGGTCCTCAGTATCCTCTGTGGGCGTGGCTTGGGAGGCACTTAAAGTGGTTCTTAGGGGTCGGATACAGTATGCCTCATTCATCGAAAAATCCAAAGCACGAATGGAGTTGGAAGAGAATATTAAAAGTGCCGAGGCAGAGCTGAAGCCCTGAATGTTGTCTGATGGCCTCAGAGAATTGACCAGACTGAAATACAGATATAATACTATTTTGTCACTGAAGGTGGAGTTTTGGCTATTCAGGGCAAGACAGTCATACTTTGAGTCGGGGGACAAAGCAGGGAAGCTTTTGTCTAGATATATACAGCATATAAAGTCTTTTTCTACCATTCCCTCAGTGAAATCTGCTGGTGGTGAAATATTTACCTCAGCCATTTATATTAATAATGCTTTTAAAGAATTCTATCTTGATCTTTATGGTTCCACATCTTCGTCTGCCGATGAAGATATTAGAAACTTTGTGGAACTCCCTAAGCTGACGACTGAGCACAAAAAAAATTATCTTAATTCTGAGATAACCTTGGAGGAGCTCGGCGAGGTAATTAAGGCCTTGCCTACAGGCAAGGCTCTGGGGCCAGATGGTTTTGCCGCTGACTTTTTTAGATCTTATGCTACAGAACTGGCTCCACTTTTGTTAGAGGTTTATACAGAAACATTAAAGAATGGAAAGCTTCTGCCAACCATGACACAACCATGGCCCGGATCAGTCTGATTCTTAAAAAGGACAAAGATCCAAGCGAGTGTAAGAGTTACCGTCCAATTTCCCTAATCCAGCTAGACATAAAAATATTGTCAAAAATTCTGGCTAACCAATTAAGTAAAGTTATGACATCTTTTATACATACAATTCAGGTGGGGTTTATTCGGAGCCGCAGCTCTTCTGATAACATTTCATCATGTCTCCATCCTCTGATTGGCATCGCCAGCAGGTGGGTGTGTCTTTAAGACCAAGCCTATACAATCTGGAGGGGGTCCAATAAAATCTATGTAAAATCTTGAATTGCATAAGGCACACCCTTGCATCTCTAGATGCAGACTTGATGTTTTTTAGAATCCTAGCCCACACTCCCTCCAATACCAAGTTTAAATCTTTCTCCCATAATCTCTTGAGAGAAGTTGAAGCTCCGTCCCCCAGACTCTGAATTAGCAGGGAGTAATACACTGATGCCTCATGACCTTTTCCAAAAGCAGTAATTACCACTAGCAGAGTATCTGCCGCTTTACGGGGGTGTATGCTACTCCCAAAAATAGTACAGAGCAGGTGGCGCAGCTGTAAATATCTAAAGAACTGAGATCTGGGAATCCCAAAATGTTGAACCAGATTTTCAAAGGATCTCAACACTGCAATGGCAAAATAGGGGCAAGAACTTCCTGTTCAATACAAAACCAGGGAGGGGCTTTCTCAGGTGGAAGTGACCAATGAGCCAGATGTCTGAGACCGAACACATAATAATAAAACAAAATCTTGGGTAGGCCTAGCCCACCTTTATCAGTCGGCCTATGCAGCTTATTGAAATGTAATCCGGGATGTTTCCCATTCCAAATGAAGGACTTCGCTATGCTATCAAATTATATATATATATATATATATATATGTGTGTGTGTGTGTCTGTGTGTGTGTGTTTTGCTCTTGTATATATGTTTTGTAGGAATCAATAAAAAAATGTTAATTACAAAAAATAAATTAAGATAAACTAGTCAAACTCACTATTTGACTAGTCGACCATTGTGACCTATCTCTATTTGTTTTTGGATAATATTATTTTCATTTTTCTAAGGAAGTTAATTCATTTTGATGAAAGTTTATGACAAACAAACAAAAATGTCCTTCCGAATAATGTGCAGTGATGAATTGCACACAATAAGACTAAATAGTAGGGCTGAAAAAAAAAAAAAAAAAAAAAAAAAAAATCGATTCTGTTACAAATTGCGATTCTTGAGCCAAACGATTTTAAAATCATCGCCTTGATGAAAAATCGATTTTTTATTTAATAAAAAAATACATGTTTATCTTAATGCTACAACGATTAATAGATAAATATTGGAAGCTATATTTCTGCAGAGTTCCACACTAACAGGTTTTGTCTCCGAGTAGTTTTGTCTCCTTAATTCTTTACGTTTCGTCCTTTAATTAGAGGTGGGGAAAAATATCGATATGTTAGTTTCGTGATATTTTTCCTTGTGATACTGTATCGATATTTGCTCACCAAATATCACTTATTATTTAAATTTTTCCACATTAATGTTGAGGTGAAAAAGAAAAGTTATTTGCCAAATCGATCTAGGAATTCAGCAACAGTGTCTTAGAGGTGCAGTTATCAAGCTTGACAATACGATTTTACAGAAGTAAGATTAACTGAGGTATTTTGAAAAAAGATTTTGTATCATATAAAACAGGCTAACCTTTTAGGTGAAATCACTTTTGTGTATTGAAACTGTGTTGTAATAATGTTTTTAAAGTGTTTAGGCTACTATTGTATTCATAAATACTATCATTTATTTTTATAAAGACTCGCTACATTGACCTAACCACAGAAATAGGGAGCCATTATGGTCTTATATGCTTCTGGCTTTGCATTGTAAATAGATATTAGAAAGTAAGCTGGCCTTGTTTTGTAAACTGGCACTTTTATATTAATTTATTAATTTCACTGAGTGAAATATCGCAATAATATCGTATCGTGAACTAAATATCGATATTATATCGTGTCACCAGTTACCTTGTGATTCCCACCCCTACCTTTAATGCACCGCTGCTACATTCATCAAAGCACCGTTCGTTCACTGTCAGACGTCAAAATCCTCTGCTGTGATCAATGTTGCTGTTATGCATAATCCTAAAGTTTATTTGAGAGGTGTTGTGGAGAGTATTTGTCAGAAGTATTCTGTCTAACACTGCTTTATAAATAGTTTAGCTGTAAAAGTGCTTATCAAACTGCTAAATGCCGTAAACTACATGTCACGCCCCCGCAATATTTATAATCTAACAGCCAGGGTATTCATGCGCAGTGGTGGGTAACTTTGCAAATGTACCCACCACTGTCAACAAGAAATGCCACTAGACACAAAGACACGTGCTTCATTAAACACACCCGATTATATTTTGAAGGACAGACGAAAGACATGCCGGTGATGGACTTGTCTGATTTGCTTTTTTGTTCAGAAGTTCATTTGCGCTTTGGCACAAACGCGCACAGTGCCATCGTGTCTCGCGGAACAAGCACGAATTGTGAGTTCTCACTTTTTTTTCCTCTGTCAGTCATCTGGGAGCAGTCTGTAAGAATAGTGTTGTCTATGAGAATGCTGCTCAGACTATCTCAGGATGCATATGCAAATAACATGCAATGACATTGGGACTACAGGTGAATTGTCATGCGTGTCATAATTCAGTAAAGCCCCAGAAATGGTTCTTAAACAAGTTTACTCTTTAGCCTCCATTTATGTTGCAAAATTATTATATTGATAACAGTAATAGCCTATGGTAATATGTTATATATTTTATATTCTAAAATAACTAAATTAGTTAGATAAGTTCAAATGATATATCGTATACATTTATTTGTTGAATACAAATGGACATAATGCAACCTTATGGGTTCCTTTGCACTAACTATTCGCCTAGCTCAGACAAGGCACTGACTGGTTGATTGGTAGTTTTAAATTGGTAGTTTTGCACATCCCTACCTTTTACCAGCAAATTATATATTTCAGAGTGAATACAATTTTCATTTCAGACACAGCTGTTCTATCAATAGACATTTATTTCTGAGAAAAAGGAATTAAAGTTTTTATCTTTTTATGAAGTTTTATATCAAACCATCAATACTTACAGAATCGCAATATAGCAATACATATCGAATTGGCTAGGAAATACAGTATCATTGTAATTACCGGTCACACAGCATCTTTACCGCATCTGTGCTATGTGTGTTTAGAATTAAATGTTTCTATTTTTGTTGTTTTTGGTCAACAACTGACAGTAAAGAACAGAAAGGGTATTAAATAGAGACATTATTCAATGACAAATGCATTGTGTGGATCTCATCTTTGGACACGCATTACACAGAACAAGTCAAATCAAACTTTTGCTCCCAACACGCAATGAAAAGGATCTCACTAACTATAATACTCATTCACTGCTGAGTGAAATCTGAACATTCACAAGCCAGTGGCTAATCACAGACATTTTTAGATGAATGACATGGAATTTGGTCGCATATGCGAGTGATTTACTCGCATTGTAGAGGGTTGCGCATTGAGTAAAAGTCCGATCTTGGGATATTAAGAAAGAAAATCGTGGGGGCCTGGGTAGCTCAGCGAGTATTGGCACTGATAACCACCCCTAGAGTCGTTAGTTTGAATCCAGTGTGTGCTGAGTAACTCCACCCAGGTCTCCTAAGCAACCAAATTGGCCAGTTGCTAGGGAGGGTAGAGTCACATGGGGTAACCTCCTCGTGGTCGCGATTAATGGTTCTCGCTCTCAATGGGGCACATGGTAAGTTGTGCGTGGAGTCTCCGAGGTGTCATGCACAACGAGCCACATGATAAGATGCACGGATTGACTGTCTCAGAAGCGGAGGCAACTGAGACTTGTCCTCTGCCACCCGGATTGAGGCGAGTAATGGCACCACCACGAGGACCTACTAAGTAGTGGGAATTGGGCATTCGAAATTGGGATACAAATTTTAAAAATAAATAAAGAAGATTGACAATCGTGATGCATATAAAAAAAAAAAAAACATTATTTTAACACCGCGTAAGAGTAAATAGGGTCAATTTTGATTTCATGTTGACCTACACATTAAACTTATTGAATTTTTTGTAAATTGTATATTTTTCTGAACATTGTCTATTAGTATATTGTACATTTTGCTGCTGCAACATTAAAATTTCCCCTCCACAGGGATAAATCCTCCACACTCTCTACTACCATACTTTTCTGAGTCATATAGAAACGTCTCAAAGGTTCAGCATAAAAGAGTCCTCCTGAGCAACCACTCAAAATATATGCTACACGCTCAGTTTATAACTGTAGCTTCCAGCATACTAACCCATTTATGCCATTTACACCATTTTGTGGCACAATTCCATTAGTTCTGTGACTGGCCACCCCTGGCCATAAGACAAGCCACATCCCAGACCATGAGCAACATTCTCTTTTCAAAAAAACTAAACCCAAAAGAAGTGCTCATTACTCTCAAAGCTTTTGTCTTTTCCAATTTATCAGTGAAGACCCTGGGAATTTTTGCAATCCTAGTAAAAAAAAAAGAATCTATACCTGGGTACAGAATGTATAGGCAAGGAAAGGATTTAAAGAGGCTTGGTTAAACAAACACAAGAGCACAAACTACTTCCTGCTCTGTGACATGATCTTGACTCCCAGTTGTTTTGGGATTCAACACTTGTCTTCCATGTTGTGGGCACATTCCTGCAAGTAAAACAAAACCTAAACCAGTAAAAATTCTGTCATCATTTACTCTCCCTTATGTTGTACCAAAACCTTAAAAAAAAAAAAAAAAAAAAAAAAACATACTTTTTTCCACTGAACACAAAAGGAGATTTTAAGCAGAATGGTACGGCCTCAGTCTCCATTCACTTTTTAAAAATGTGGGAAAAAATGCAATAAAAGTGAATGGTGATTAGGCTAACATTCTGTCTAAAATCTCCCTTTGTGTTGAAGAGAAAAGGTCACATGGATTTGGAGCAAAATGATGACAAAATTTTCAGCTGAACTATCCCTTACATGCATCCCAAATTCCCAAAATAAACGTAAATTCATTATGTATAGAATAAAAAGGTATTCTAATTAAAGATTAATTATTTCAACCAAAATGTAATTGTACTACATGACATTGTGCTAACTACGATAACAACTTGCTAGCATCATAATCATTAGCTGTGTCCAAATGACGCACTATACACTATGTACTTGCAATATACACTATGCACTCAGCCATGAATTTTCTACAAGGAAGCTATCAGCGTTTAACAGCTGACGGAAGTGACTTTACAAATGTGTTGCCGCTAGCTTTAGCATGTTAGCCAACCTCAGTTCAACACTTGTATCTCAAATAATGTACATATTCACACAGCATGGTGTGATGGTAAAGCATTCAACTCACATTTGTAAGTTGCGGTCTTCACTGAAGTTTCGCTAGTTGCCACATTCTCCATTATTTACAATTGTTTGGTCAGACCAGCAATGCAGCCAGGTAACTCCGCCCTTTCCGGTAAGTACAGCAAGCTGCAAATGCTTAAAATGTTCAACATTCCACACTCCGTTTTGACGGTTGAAGAAGTGCGGGTACTCATAGTATCCTTCTTTTGTTGCATTTTTAGTGTTAACATCCTACTCGCACTGCTAACACTACAAAATACTTGCTGCCTATGAAGTGCATTTAAAATCAGTTACTTACAAGGTTCTATTTCAGTAACCAATTCTGTGGCTCAACTTATAGTTCTGTCTTTCAAAATGTGCACAGATACATCTCTATTCGATCGAATGTTTAAATTTACATTTATGCAGACGCTTTTATCCAAAGCGACTTACAGTGCCCTTATTACAGGGACAATCCCCCTGGAACAACCTGGAGTTAAGTGCCTTGCTCAAGGACACAATGGTGGTGGCTGTGGGAATTGAACCAACAACCTTTTGCTTACTAGTTCAGTGCTTTAGTCCACTACGCCACCACCATTCCATGTCGAGGGCTCTTGAGTCACAAATGAATCATCATACACTTTCACTGATTGTCTCTGTGTTTACAATGCTGATGCTCAGTTGTTTTAATACTAAAAAAGAAATATGGCGCTATTAAAGTCTTCTACATAAAAATTGCCCTTTAATGTAATAAGAATAACTGCCTCTTGTGAACTGCTTGATTTGAGCCAGTAAACATTGACTAGTAACCCAAGAAACAAATGCCAACAGAGAGTTTTGTGATGTTCAAATTACAAAAATTCTCAATTAATTTCTACATTCAGAGTATTTCAAACTTATGTTCCATGTACATCTAGCAATATTGTGAAAGTGCTCAATTGAACAGACCAGAATATAGTGCTAAAGAGACCACAAACATAAGTTATCGATGAGTAATTATGTTGCGTTTACAGGATAGGAAATGCCAGAAGATTAATGCTGTGGTCATCTGTCATTTTCAGGCCTGACAGTATAAAGACATTAGTCAGAGCAATGTAAACAATGTGATGTGCAGAAAAATCCCATTTACACTGTACCAGCCAGGACTTGAGCACTGGGTGACGCTTGTCTCATTTTTGAGCCAGCAATGTGAACAATGTAAAACCAATATTTTCTGGATTGGCTTTATTTATTCATATAGAGGGATATTCTTTAGTTGAACATGGTATAGGCTGCCTGGGGGAGAGTGAGTGTCAAACTGAGTTTGTTCAATTTTTTGATTACATCTCAAGTCTGTCTCCCTACGTTCTCTCCCTGGACAGTTTTCTCGGTATTCTCTCTCCGTAGGGTGAAGTGTATTGTGGAGAGCACTGCTGTCACACCTGTTCCCATGCTGTCAGAATCAGAACACTCATGCTGCTGTACTAACAGGATATGACATACAGAACACAAATACTCTGGCATACAAGCATGTGCACAGTTCAGGGTGGCGAGGCGACAGGTCGTAATAAATAGTACGAAATGGCGAAATGGATAGAAATTGCAGTTGGCTCGTACATAAAAATACTTTTACTCCCAACCATCGAACAATGCACCTCACTGATCTCTGCCTGCATCACCTTTGTGATTGATGGACTATACTCTTGAAATGGAATACACAGACTATCTAACAAAGGACAATGCATCTATGTGAACTTCTGCAGTTAATCAAGGATGGACTTCAAAGACATTAGTCATAAATCTTACAGTTCATACAAAATCTTTGTTTAAACACTGGACTTTAACACAGTGCACACAAATAACTAATACTGGCATTATATTCATGCTGTTTAGCCAGAGGGGAACTGGCCCCCACAGTGAGTCTGGTTTCTCCCAAGGTAATTTTTCTCCATTAACCAACATCTTATGGAGTATTGTGTTCCTTGCCACAGTTGCCTTTGGCTTGCTTACTGGGGTTATAAATACAGTTATTATTTAATTACTTATTTTTACACACACTTCATAATCATATTTAATCAAACTACACAATGATGACTCTAAGGCTTTATAGATATTACGTTTTCATTTGCTGTTAACGCATGATTTTCTGTAAAGCTGCTTTGAAACTGTGTGTGTTGTGAAAGGTGCTATACAAATAAAAATGACTTGACATGTAACCCCTTACCCAAACCATGGTTTATGCCTGATCTCATAAAAATGTATGTAAACATGACAACACTTTTGCAATTAAAAATTATTGCGCTGTATAACACGTTTGGCTGCAGTTTTCCGGTGAAATGTCCAGCTGGGGGTGCCAAAACAGAGTGAAATGCTGTCTTATTCAGACGAGGTTTTAAGGTGAATTTTAGATGGATGTTTCATTGATTAAAACGTACCTCCCTAACTTTAAACTTTTGCCTGAACCTATCCAATATTATTTTAAAATATAAATGAGATGTTTAAAAAAGACATCCTTACCTAATCTACGCCTAAACCTTTGTTTTAAAATGCAGAAGCTAAATGAAAAGCACAATTTCTGAAGCAACCACATAATTTCGTGTCGCGTCTTTGACTCTGTCATGTCATGTGTCAGCTTGTGTTCATGGCTGGTAATGAACCGCTATCCTTCGACTCAAAGTCCAATGCACTATCAGGAGAAGTACCACACAAGATAATCAGCTTGGAATAAGTGTATATATGTAGGTGGGTCTGTAATACAAGCGTTAAAAAATTATAGTTTTTCAAAAGATGCATTAGAGTAAAAGTGTGTCGATATCATAAAATAGCATGGTCTGAGTAATAGAGAGAAAAATACGCATTTATAAAGTCATAATCAGCCATTAAAGTCATGATTTGAGTGAAAGTTAAGAAACCACACAGTTGCTATAGCACCTTAGTGTTCATTTTACCTGGAAACTGCAGGGAATTGTACCTGGAGACATGTATAACAAGTTTTGCAAAAACTGATATAGAGTCATATTTTCACTAGGAGACAGGTTGGTAATGTAAGGGTCAGGTCAAATAGAACTCATTTTATGGCAATATTCTGTCATTTCTTACAGTAACCAAATTTGTTCACAGACATTTCCTTTATAAAATTAAGTGTTAAATAGAAAGCTAGCTAAATTTGATGCCTACATTGTTTCGTGAAATTCTGTTTGTTGATTGGTCAGCTCTATGGGAATAAGATGGGAAAACCCAGGCATACTCTAGGCTTTAGGTACCTACTTGCTTAGTCAATATCACACCAAATAATGACAGAATTTTCATTTTTGGGTAAACTATTCCTTTAAGACTCTGTACTTCCTTTAACTGTATTTGTGGACCATTACTACAGAACCTCTAAACAACCCACACTGTTTCTTCGCTCCATGTATTTTCCAAATCAAACACGCTTTCGATTACCACCGGTCAACCTCACAAAATGAAAATGGATTGGTTACAGCAGGAGCACTCAGCTTTAATGAAGTATAATTGAATGGCCAAGTCTTTTGTTTAGATCTGTACTTATCTGATTCACACACCAGGATTACATGAGAGACTTGCAACCTGCAGACTAATGTTTATTTCTAACCTGGTCGACTTGCTAAAATCATACATAGTGCGTGTGTGTACCTGTTTACCTGAATTCCTGCTCACTTCAGATAATGACATGTTATACAGCTACAAAAAAAAAGCAACTCAACAGGCAGAACAAGAGAGCTGTGATTATTTAGCCTAAACTAAACACATGAGCATAAGGGACAGTGTGGTATGCATGGAAACCACATAATTAAACATTAATAACGATGCTATTTTCCAATTCAGATTGTACGTAGTTGGTGGAAGGCGTAGAGTAGAAGAGCTACATTATGTCATTGTGACAATTTGGATTTGGATTTCTCAGAAGATTCTAAATGAAAGAACAGCATAACATAGCACACAATATGAAGCATCTAGATTACATATGTACTGCAACCCATAATAGTGTACACATACAGCAGGTAATGACAGTGTTTGTAAGATGAAGAATAGGATGGAGGACTCTTTTTTTTTTTTTTCTTTAATTAAGAATAATTGTTAATATGAACTTTAAAATCGATTATAGTTCTCTATATGTTGGGCATATACACATAAAATGTAACTATATTTTTAGACATTATACTGTGGTAATTTACCAATACATTCTTTAAAGCCCGTTGGGGTACTATGGAAAATCATGGTATGTGAATATGGTAATCATTCAGTTTTATATAAGTACTGTGGTATTACTATCACATACCATCTCACTGTACCACAGTACTTATATAAAACTGAATGATTACCGTATTCACATACCATGATTTTCCATAGTACCCCAACGGGCTTTAAAGAATGTATTGGTAAATTACCACAGTATAATGTATAAAAATATAGTACTCCAAGGTACTTCAAATATTACCATGGTACATGTTCAAAAACTCAGTATCAACTTGGGACTTTAATATATACCATGATACGGAATGTTTACCATATTTATATTTCATGATATTTGCATCAATTTAGCATTACCATGGTACAAAGTCCAAAAAACATGGTCATCCCATGATACTTTGATAAGGTACCAAATGTTTTTCCATATTTGCATGGTACATGAAATCGCTCCAAGTACATGCCCAAAAGAATATGGCAATACTATGGTACCAAGTTAAAAAATAATAATAATTTAAAAAAAAACATGCTAATACCATGGTGCTTTGATATACACAGTTGTACTGAATGCATTTTTTTTTTTTTTATATTTACATGGTACATATCAGCCAAAAGAGCATGGTAATACTATGGTACCAAGTCCAAAAACCATGTTAACACCAATTTTCTTTAATATGGTACTTTTTTATCATATTGATATGTTACTTCAAGGTGCTCCAAAAAAATACCATGGTATTACCATAGTGCGTGTCCAAAAGAGCATGGTAATACTATGGTACCAAGTACAAAAAACATATTAACACCAATTTTCTTTAATATGGTTCTTTTTTTTCTTTTTTTTTTTTTTTCATATTTACATAGTAATTGAAGATGCTCCACAAAATACCATGGTTTACCATAGTATGTGTCCAAAAGAGCATATTACATATTAACATCATTTTTCTTTAATATGGTTCTTTTTTTCATATTTACATGGTACTTAAAGGTGCTCCAAAAATACCATGGTATTACCACAGTACATGTCTAAGAGCCCGATAATACCATGGTTAAAAAAAAGTCCAAAAAACATGGTAATACCATGGTACTTTGATTTACACCACGATACCGATTTCTTTTTTTTTTTTTTCCTCCCATATTTACAAAGTATTTAAAGGTGCTCCAAAGAATGGCATGGCAATACCACGGTACATGTCCAAAATCCAATGGTAGTGCCCAAAAAACATGGCAATGCCATAGTACTTTAAGCGAAATAGCATTTCCTCCTGCCCGATTCGTTGTGAAGTGTGTTTGCGTTTGATTCACGCGCAAATGAAAGCCACCAAACGCGCATCGGACGGATGCTGCTGCGTTCGCCTCCATCCTGTCTATCCATCACTGATCGAGCGGAACCACACATCATATACTCAAACCTATATGCCTACTGACATACATAACGCCCCCAAGTGAGTGAAGTCTTGGCATGATGTTTTTATGCAAGCATGCATGTGGCGATTCGCCCTGGGAAAATGAAGCTTTGTGGAGAGGCTACTGAACTGTAAACGGACGAATCGATCTAAACAAACGGATCTGCTAAGAATAATACACACACACACGACGTGCCATGACTTACCGAGCAGGAGCAGTTTCACCTCGCGCGCCGCCTTCTCTCCATCCTCGCGCAGGTTTTTGTCGATCATCTTTGATCTTTCGGCGGCCGCCTTGTCCTCTGCGCTCACCGTGCAGCCCATGATCGAACCGCGCGCACGTCAAACTTGCGCTTTCCGAATAATAACAAGCGAAGAATTGTGACTTTCAGCTCAACACAGTCAGTTCCACCAAAGCACAAAATTACAAAACTATTAACATACAGTGAAGATCGATCAATGTGATATAAACGCGCGACGTATCACAATTTCAAAGGTTTGATACCGAAATTCCCAGGCTTGTGATTCTCCATCAATCGGTTGTCATCAATTGGTTGTTTTGACACTGCTGAAAAGTTGTTTTAGTTTCCCACCAAATCAATAAGCTTCCTCTAGCACCTCATTTCAGATCAAAGAGCTGCCGCATTTAGAAGTGCTGCTGCTTGCTTTCATCTACCGCTCACAGTTCCTGAAATATAAAATCATTTGCCTGCATTAAATCAGATGCTTTACACGCAAGTGGTCAAAATTGGATCCAACTGAGAATTCTACCGCCAAACAACCTCTCATGTATTTATCCGTTATTTTAAAATTCAAACGGTCTGCATTCCGATCCAGGCGCAGAGAGATTAAAAATATTTCATATTCAAAAATCGAACGTTAAACTGTTTGGCGTGGCACGCTCCGGAGCAGCTGCTTTCTTCTGAGGAATAAACAGAGCGTAAGAATGTGAAAATGCCAAAGCGTGCAACACCCACCCACTGCTGAACAACTGCGTGAGAATATAGCGCAACAGTCTGGTTCCGGAAGTAAAAATCCCATTCATTTATCCCATAGACGAATTGATTTTCAACGATAACTTATTACCCTTTAAAGACAGACCTACCATGAGCTACGAGGTTGTTCATCAAAAGTGTATGCTTCCGTTGAAGCCAACCATCTGCATTATCTCAACTTCATTGTTTAAAAATCGTGTTTGATAGTGGAATTCATGGCAAACAACTACATTACCCATGATACAGCAGAGAAAGATCCACCAATCAGAGAACCGCGTCCAACGAAACCCGCGAAACGTGGCTCGAGCTTCCGCGCGCTCCCATGGACGCACTGTGAATGACGTAATCGAGTTGGTCTCCCTTCACCCTTAAACTACTTATATATTTGTACATATCGGGATATTTTGCGATAAACGTAAAATATATTGTTTCTATACTTATAACCAACAACCTAAAATCAACAGTTTTATATATTCCCATCGTTTTTTTTATTCAATGACATCATTCGCAATGCTTCATGGGATTGTAGTCCGTGCCCTCATGAAACACGATAAGTACACATCCATGTACCTTTGTCTTTATGTCCGAGTTTCAAATACTTTTTGCCTCAAAACAAAGTTCGTGAGGTTGTGATTCACCTCGGAGCTGGTTGGTTTGGTTCATGGCTCACAACTTTTTTATGAAGGATTTTATTAAAAGTCTATGGAAGAAATGAATGGGGGAAAATACTTCCGGAACCCAGACGGCTGAAAAAGTGGGCGGTCACTGTTGCGCTGTGAAATGCAGTAGTTTTTTTTTTGTTTGTTTGTTTGTTTGTTTTTTTACTGTTTCAGAACCACTGGTTAGCGGTTGGGAGTCCGATTTATTTAGCGAATCGGTTCGTCTGAACAATCGATTGAACTTTTAAAAAGCATTGATTCACCTATTATTTTGAATCGCTTGAAGGTTTTCGTTGTTTGTTTGTTTTTTTATGAAGCTCAGAAAAACAACAATATTTTCCACAAAAAACAAAGTAGTTTAAATTAAAATAAAATATTCCGAGGAAAAATATTTTTATTAAGCAGTGCATAAATTAGTTTTTAATAGCTTTTCTATATTCAGGAGCATACTGTAAGAGGCCTATTTACTACTAGAACAACAGAAAAAAGAGGCTTGTGGTTGGTAAATTAACAGCTATGATGAATGTGAACTTAAACTAATATAATGAGGAGATTGATTTACAAAAACAGGTCTCATTTTCAATACTTTTATTGTATTAAAAAATAATAATTCATAACGCAAATCAAAAGCACCAGTCATCATTCAAATGTGTCCCCAGAAGTAGGCTACTGCATTTAGTTTCTTTTTGTAGTTAAAAAAAATTGTGGTTACCACCTAAGCTTCTATAAATATGTTTTCGATAATATTATATATTGGTGTTGTTTATTGCAGCAACATATCACAAACATCGCAGTTTCACTGCCAATAACACTAGTGATGAACGTACAGAAGTTTTGCGAATCGGTTCGTATGAATCATTCAAAAGAACCGGATCAAAAGAACGACTCTTTCGCGAATCGCACAACATTACTACGTAAGAGCAGCACAAGACTGACATCACATATGTACTTGAACTCTCCTTTGAGCTTAAAAGAAACTAAAGACTGTATTACAAATGTTCAACAAATGACTAAAATTGTGTTTAGAGAGTTGAGCGATAAATAAAATCAATCATGCGATGAATCAAGCGCCCAAATGTATTAAACCAAATGTATTAAACAAGGTTGCACTGATTGAGCACATATGTGATCGGGAAATTGTTAAGCTTGCTCATTTAACATGAATATTTAGGTCATCTGACATTTGTCAAATGGAACTGCAAGTACATGCATCGCCCTTAAGTGTTAGAAATAATAAATAGGCTACAGAATTTTGAAATCTTTGCAGCTTTAACTAACAGAGTTAAACAAAGTTAAACCTGTCAAACCTAAAGGTAAACAGAGATTCACTATGATGAGGTCAAGGCATTTTACTCTGATTTCTAGTTAGTTTATACAGGTAAAAGATCCCAATACGTGATGTAATGACAACATGATTCTGAAAACTGACATTGTGCAAAATCTTTAGACACAGTAGACTGGAACTACTGGTTAATACGTTTATATTGTGCTATTTTATTATGATCTATAGTAAAATCAATATGTTGTTGGGGCTGGATAGCAAAATACTAAACTCATTTGCGGTTTAAAAACAACATTTTTATTGTCAAAGTGGTTCTATTTACACTATACAAACTAAATATGCATCACAAAAAAGGCAACACTTATATACATAATGTACGAAGCACTAAACATTCTAACATATGAACTCAAATGTATCACTTTAATAGGTGTTATTTGCTGGTTAGAATAAGGTTTTCCAAACAATAAAATGCAACTGTTTTCCCATGGTTCAAAATTGTGATTTTTGCAGTCTTATCACTGAAGGCTGTAACATTTGGTGTTTTCATAATCTTATTGAAAGGAAAAATGGCAGATAGAAAAAAATTACAAATGATAGCAATGTCAATGCATATTTAGGGAAAGGTTATATAAAATGGGCAGCATTGAGATGAGTAACCTTGACAGAATTTCAATAGCTTTCATTTTTCAGCACATGGCATATGAATCACAAAACAGAATTTTCAACATTCAGTACTTCTGAATTTATCTTTTAACCAATGCTACTTTGCATGATGCAAATATATCTAGCGAGGTTATAACTAGACATTATAATACTCAAATAAAATAAAAATATAATTGTAAAAGATTACGATCCATTGAGAGCTCTTTAACTAGCACTTTGGTGAGCAATGGCAAAAGAAAAAAATAAGTAGTGTCTAAAGGGTTTTGAGAGAGGCACTTTTCTATTGGATTTTCTCCTTCCAAAAATTATATAAAGAGTCAAATTTAAAACAATTAACAACTTTACAAACAAAGCAAAAGTTGTTTAAAAAATGTATTACATTGCCCTTATAATAGAGAGCAACCTGGCATTGGTTTTCAAACACAAGCATAACTTTGCTTTGGTTTTGATGTTTTAGCTGTCAAAGTTCAGACTGTGCAAACAGAACTTTCTATGATGTTCCTTTGAAGTCATGCTGTCTGCTATAATGCCATGTCAATAAATGTATTACAAGTTAACTTAATGATTTGTCATTATTCTTAATCTAACCATTAATGTTCTGATGTTATATGAATCAAGGGCGTAATTAGGAAATTTGGGTCTGGGTGTAATTTGGCTACACCACCGATATGAATACTGTAGTGACAATAAAGGCATGTTAACCTCATGTTGCAGGATTCCTTATGTTTGTCACTGTTTGCCACTTCCTGACCAGACCATTAACACCTTTCACGTAATATTAACAACTTGTGGTACTCCAGGACTTAAGTATATTTTTTTGCAGAATCTAAACACCTCATATTTTTGAAAACGCCACATAAGCCAGTAGCCATCAATGGTTTCCTTTAAACTAAAACCTGCTGTTTTTCAAAAGTTTCTCTGTTTCAACAGTTTTTTTAAACTAACCACAACTGCTAATACCAAAAACTGGTCCAGAAATACTCTAAAAATGACTCTAAAACAATGTTGAACAACACAAATGCAAAATATAACATTTACAACCGTTTTCATGAGAGCAGATTACTAAATAAAATCACTAACTAAATCCTTCAACATTGCTTAAAGAAATAGTTCACCTGAAAATGAAAATTCTCTCATCATTTACTCCCCCTCATGCCATCCCAGATGTGTATGACTTTCTTTCTTCCTTCAGCAGAACACAAATGAAAATTTTCAGAAACATATCTCAGCTCTGTAAGTCCATACAATACAAATGAATGGTGGCCAGAACTTTGAAGCTCAAAAAGCACATAAAGGCAGCATAAAAGTAATCTATACGACAAGATTTAATCCATGTCTTTAGAAGCGATATGATAGGTGTGGATGAGAAACAGATTAATATTGAAGTCCTTTTTTTACTTTAAATCTCCACTTTCACTTTCACTTCCACATTCTTCTTCTTCTTTTGTTTTTGGCAATTTGCATTCTTCGTGCATATCACCACCTACTGGGACGGGAGGAGAATTTAGAGTAAAAAAAATAAACTTAATATTGATCTGTTTCACACCCACACCTATCATATAGCTTTTGAAGACATGGATTTAACCACTTGGTTACATTTATGCTTCCCTTATGTGCTTTTTGGAGCTTCCAAGTTCCAAGTTTTGTTCACTGTTCACTTGCATTGTGTGAAGCTACAGAGCTGAGATATTCTTCTAAAAATCTTCATTTGTGTTCAGCAGAAGAAAGAAAGTCATGCACATCTGGGATGTCATGAGGGTGATTAAATAATGAGAGAACTTTTATTTTTGGGTGAACTGTCCCTTTAATATGATTGTTGGAATTCTAACAGGTGGGATTACGTCTATTTAAAGTAAAATATAGGTGTAATGTTTACTCATTTTCTGTATATCTAGTGATTGCGTAAATGGCATCAAGCATGCTGAGCACTCATTAAGCCACCATGATTTTTAAAGCAACACAAACAAAAGCTTTTCGTAGGAAGTACATGTTAATACTGTAACAAACCCTAATATTCATCCAGTGAATTGCAAAATATATTTGATACATTTAAATAAATACTGTATGTTTTCACTGTTTAAATCTCAATGTGATCAAGACATGCCTTGCATTTCACTATTTCTACTGTGTATATTTAGGAAAACAGAAAATATACTATATGACAGATAAATCATGTTGCTTTGGCACACTGAAATTGTGCAGTATGATAAACTGCACTCTTACTTGACCAAAAAGACTGCAAGTTACAGGACATAGTTGATAACATGACTTCTTGATTGTCCCAAGACTACTAGTGAGTAACCAATATACAAAAGTAACCGAGCTCACTTCATTTTTCCCCCAGAAATAATCCAAATATCTGCAATCTCTGTGATTAAAAAATCAAATATGTATTTGTAACTATTGCGCCTTTCTACAGTACCTGCGGCTGATCGTGGCAGGTATTAGGGCTTTGGGTTGATAAAGCAGAAAAAGAAAGTAAATAGAAAAATGACGTCAAGCAAACTTGAGCCATAACAGCAAATTTCTACAGGATAAGAGCACACAATAACTCTTTAATAAATACAAAAATGTCCCAAAATTTACATGATTAGCACATTTGAACTGACCTCTCCAGGTCTTAAAATTGCACTTGTACTAAAATGGTACCAAACACGTGAACTTGGTACTTATAAATTAATAACATAAGGCTGAATTGATCAAAGTCCTTTTCTGAATAATGGCAGTTATCTGTGGAAAATGTTGTTTTTGGGTCCCCCTCACCTAGGATACCCGCTATAACACAATAGACATTCACATTATAGACAAAAAAATAAAAAATAAGGACAAAAATCAAAAGTCATATCATGTTCCAGTATGTTACTCCACTAGCTAACTCTCTCATTCAAAGGCATGTCCACAAGCACACACACTGAGCAGGGTCTGCCCCCTAGTGGCCGCCCAGAGCACTGCTGCTGCCTGTTGTCCAATCAATGATGATGAAGCTCAAACTCATTATCATAAACAACACCCCCAGTCCAGCAAAACAGGCCGCCTGAGAAAGACAGAGAGACAGAGAGAGAGAGAGAGAGAGAGAGAAATGTAATAGTCATGACTTATATAATGCTTCAGTGTTGTATAAAGTACCCAATAGTCGTAATGAAGTAATCACATAAAGATTCCTGAAAAGAGAGACTTACAGTAATTCAAAGTAACCCATTATTAAATAAAAGTATAAATAAATAAATAACTGCACAGCTGATCAAAGTCATAAAGTATGTGATAGGATATGTTGCCTTTTCAATGATTCAGTGAGTTGTTCGATTAATTGAGAAGATTCAGAACTTCTGATTCGGTTCAGACAGATCCATGATTCCCAAATGATTTGCATCAGTGTTTGAAGTGGAAGAAAAAAAGTGCAGATACTCTCCATGTTAGTATTACATTTTTTTTATTTATTTATTCATTTTTGGGGGGTAAATGATACTCGTAGACCGCTTTTGTTCACAACATACTGCCAAAAGTATTCGCTCACCCATCCAAATAATTGAATTCAGTTGTTCCAATCACTTCCATGGCCACAGGTGTATAAAATGAAGCACCTAGGCATGCAGACTGCTTCTACAAACATTTGTGAAAGAATGGGCCGCTCTCAAGAGCTCAGTGAATTCCAGCGTGCTACTGTGATAGGATGCCACCTGTGCAACAAGTCCAGTCGTGAAATTTCCTCGCTACTAAATATTCCACAGTCAACTGTCAGTGGTATTATAACAAAGTGGAAGTGACTGGGAATGACAGCAACTCAGCCACAAAGTGGTAGGCCACATAAAATGACAGAGCGGGGTCAGCGGATGCTGAGGCGCATAGTGCGCAGAGGTCGCCAACTTTCTGCAGAGTCAATCGCTACAGACCTCCAAAGTTCATGTGGCCTTCAGATTAGCTCAAGAACAGTGCGTAGAGAGCTTCATGGAATGGGTTTCCATGGCCGAGCAGCTGCATCCAAGCCATACATCACCAAGTGCAATGCAAAACGTCGGATGCAGTGGTGTAAAGCACGCCGCCACTGGACTCTAGAGCAGTGGAGACGCGTTCTCTGGAGTGACGAATCACGTTTCTCCATCTGGCAATCTGATGGACGAGTCTGGGTTTGGCGGTTTGCAGGAGAACGGTACTTGTCTGACTGCATTGTGCCAACTGTGAAGTTTGGTGGAGGGGGGATTATGGTGTGGGGTTGTTTTTCAGGAGCTGGGCTTGGCCCCTTAGTTCCAGTGAAAGGAACTCTGAATGCTTCAGCATACCAAGAGATTTTGGACAATTCCATGCTCCCAACTTTGTGGGAACAGTTTGGGGATGGCCCCTTCCTGTTCCAACATGACTGTGCACCAGTGCACAAAGTAAGGTCCATAAAGACATGGATGAGCGAGTTTGGTGTGGAAGAACTTGACTGGCTTGCACAGAGTCCTGACCTCAACCCGATAGAGCACCTTTGGGATGAATTAGAGCGAAGACTGCGAGCCAGGCCTTCTCGTCCAACATCAGTGTCTGACCTCACAAATGCGCTTCTGGAAGAATGGTCAAAAATTCCCATAAACACACTCCTAAACCTTGTGGAAAGCCTTCCCAGAAGAGTTGAAGCTGTTATAGCTGCAAAGGGTGGGCCGACGTCATATTAAACCCTATGGATTAAGAATGGGATGTCACTTAAGTTCATATGCGTCTAAAGGCAGATGAGCGAATACTTTTGGCAATATAGTGTATGTTTATTTAAAAATACATAAATAAATTTGGGGGTTATACGACAGGGCTCTTTAAATACTTTATAGATTATCCTAATGAATACTCAATGGGGGCCAAACATTTTTCCATATTTTTCTTACCTTACACTTTCATTGTAACTAACATGTTAACGTGAAAAACAAAACACTGTTTATAATGTGTGTTTGTTTACATTCAAATTGTCAGGGGTATTTAATTAATATTTTATTTTAAGGTCTGGCCATTAATTCCTTTTTAAGATCTGGCTAAAGAACAAAACTGACCTAACACCTTCAAATAACCAGTAGGTTTTGATTAACTTTACTTTTAAAATAAAAACATACAATGTAGGGTTATAGTTTATGAAAACAGAGGAAGAACATTTAGATCTGCTGAAGTCTGTATATCTTTGTCAATATTAACCCACATAAGAAAACAATGGCAATCTATCATAGAACTGTCTTTTTAGATAAAATAATGAAAAAAATGCAATGCCTGTTCTTCCTTTTTCTCTCTTATCCTCCCATTCAGGTGGGAAAAATGAGCCTTTCCTAGTCCTGCACATATGGTGAATTTCTGCAGGAGACAGATATTTGTGCAGATAATAATCGGTAAGCGGAAAACAGCTAAGCAATTTGCATGAATACATTTTAATTGAATAAGATGCAATAAAATGTGCTCACCTAAAAGTAGCTGGTTCATGTTTTAAAGAGCAGTGTAAATGAAGCCCAGACAAGCTTAAACATGCACGCTCCGCTGATGCTGTTGCATGTGCTGCCGAGTGTTGTAAACTCACTGCTGAGTTTTGCGCAGAGAGTGCTCAGATGTTTAGACTGTGACACTATTTTATCAAAATCCGTCAGAGGGTCAGAAAAATTGGCGAGCCGCATCAAGTCATTCACTCTATTACATTAAAAAAGAAATTACATCATAGCGGGAGACTCTGAGAAGTGGTGGTATGCAAGAAAAACGTTCGGTACTCTGTTGACTTAATTAGAGAAGTGCATGTACTGCTTACCGGTGAGTACCCGCCCACTTCAAGCACTGATTTGCAGTAATAGTGACATCCGTTTCACAAACAAATAGTTCTATTGGGTCTGTTCTTTTCAATTAATCGACTTAGGAGGACGGGATGTTTTGGAAAAAGAGAGAAGTTTAATTCAGAGTTAAAGTTTGGCGGAAATTGTCAAAATGTAGTGAAGCAAAAGTAAAAGTCATAAACGTTTACACCTGCATAAAGTAGAAATATTCTTAAAAGTATTTCTAATTTGTTTCAGTTTTATGCCATTTTTTTTTTTTTTTAGTAGGAGAGAGATACACTTTGTAAATCACTAGACCGTGATGATGTAGAGCCATAGTCTACTGGAAGAAGACAACATAAATCTTGGATCAGTCTTCTGTAAACTCTACCGATGCCTAAACAACAGTTTCAAAATTTACTTTCATCTCTTATGGGTTAATGGGCAGTCTTAAATCATACAAACATAACTCACAAAGATTTTGGGGGTAGAACGCATTGGCTCTTTATCCTTTGGAACAATCTGGATGTAGAAGACAGCGGGGAAAATGAAGATCAGGCACGGAGCTGATGTTGCACCTGGAGACAAGATTGAACAAATCAGCTTTATTCATTTAAATCTGATTTAAACTGATTTATGATGAAGTGGACATGATGAAAATTACAATCAAAACCAGCAATTTTGTCTTTTCTGATGAAAATGAGAATGGACAAGTTAAATGAGGAGCCTATTTTGGACAAAAAAAAACAAAACAATTCAGTCTCATTTTTATGGCCATCGACATGTAGAAGGGTAAGACATAATGCATAAATGCATGGGTCAATGACAAATAAGGATGTCCAAGTTGATGAGAAATAATGATAAAAGTGTAGTTTAAAAAAGTTCTTAGAATTGTAATTTTTGCATTCATGTTTATTGCATACGGTTTTGAAAGTTTTTGGAAAAAAATTTTATATATCATTTATAGCCAAAATTTGGAATGAATGAATTTAAACGAGCGTGCACATCAAAAATGTTTTCAAACAAACTTTTTTTGACAAATATTAAGAATTTTTAAAACACGAAAATAAAGAGGCTTACTTGGGCGTGTAGCAATGGACATTTGAAAATCTGAAGTAATCTTGCCAAAAATGTCATAAAAAGCCCAAATTATCTGATATTTACATAATGACTGTGATTTGGTGGAAAAAGTTTTTCAAATTTTAATATTTTAAAACAAAACTGCTTCTCTAAGTAATATTCTTTCTAGAAAACAATATAATTTTTATATTTTTTGATATAAAATATAAATATAATTTAAAATCAATAAAACAATTCATGAATTTCAGCCTTTTAAAAAGACTTTTCTTCTTTATTAAAATATTTGGACAAGTACATAAGACATTTTTTATTTTAAGCTCCCCGAAAAATATAAAAATGTATTTATTATTAAAATTATTGAATTATAATTCAGAAATTGAAAACTTGTTTATCAAAAACCAAGTGTATTGAAATTATTGTCAGCATGAATTGCATTTTTAATGCAATTTTGAACAACTAAAATATATCAATTTTAGATTGGTTAATAGATTTGTTTAATTTTCCTCTTTATTAAAAAAAGGTGTTAATCCGACCAGAACATCCCCTTAATTTGAGCTTTTAAACCTTGACATCCACCTCATCTTTTCTGCTATATGGGCTTAATACTCAACAATACTGACTTAACAAAAAAACTGTCTCTTCAAACAAGCAACGGTCACATTTGAAACTCTTTTCAAGGCCCGAGACAACTTACAAAAGCAACCACATCCATGTCAGTGTCCATTACCCATACTGAGAAAGCAAAATCAACAATGACGCCAACGAGATGACTCAAAACGGGGTCTGAGAGTACGCTGTGTCATTTCAGACACGTGCCATTAGGCTTTTGAGCTAACAGAATTTTTGGCAGTTGGTTAAAGGACCTTAACCATAATAGAAACCATGTTTAACCTGGCCAGAGACGGTGCATTGGTCAGTGTTGACTGACAGACTCACCGATGATGCCAAAGATGCCCAGAATGTTTGGAGCGAAGATGACCAGCATGTTGATGAAGGTGAGGAGGATTAGAGCGATGGTGATGTGTCGGATCCAGTTGAAGACCTTATTAGGAAACACCATCTCCTGAATGGCTCTCCGAACCTTTGAGAAAGAAACAGATTGAAGCTTGAGAACAAGAGTGTTCAATAGAACAACACAAAAAACAAGGTTATTGTGCAAGGTGTGATTAAAAGTTTAAGGGTCAAGAAACAATTCAATTTGTATTTATATATTTATTACCATTTCATTTGAAAATGTTACAGCTGCACTTTCAGAAAATCACATTTTCCCACCTCAGGACCAAAGACAAACAGCCATGGACAAACCACCACAGACATATTCAGATTAGCGGTCAACAATCGTAGGTTTTTCAATGGCCAATTCCACTATTAACCACATTTCTAAACGTATACTTACAGCCTTGCAAAGTACCAACAGTTTTTTATCTTTAAGAATACTAAGCCTAACCGTAAGCACTATATTATTTCAACCCAGAACAGCAAGTTTGGAATTCATATAGTTATAACTACTAAACTAATAATAGATAACTAAGTAAATCTGGTAGTATCACTCAGCTTCTGTGTGTAATGAAAATCTATTCATATTTGCATTTAATATATGTCCCCTTCTGTCACTCACTCGAAGATGTGTTGATGTAGTGACACTAGGGGTCGCCCTTGGGAGCCCCAAACACTTCAGATCTTTGAGAAAAGGCCAATGAGAATTGCCGAGTGGCATTTGCATGCCACTCCCCCGGACACACGGGTATAAAAGGAGCTGGCTCGCAACCACACATTCAGATTTTTTCTTCGGAGCTGAGCGGTTGTGTGTCAGCAAGCTGTCTTCCACTACCGGTCCATTCACCTCCCAAGAAGCGCTTGCTGTTGGATATACAGCGCATTCCAGCGGCTTTTCTCTCCTTCTGCACAGATCTGTGCAGATTACGCCCCTGGGCGCTTCGACACTGCTAAGAGAGTTTATATTCCTGCAAAGAGTATATTTTCTCTATTAGAGCAAACACATTGACGTGAATGTCTTTTTAAAGACACGTCTTTTTCAAGATGCCTTTCAAGATGAGCTCCGGAGTGGGATGAGTGCTCAATCGCTGCATCGGAGAGCGTACTGGCGATGTCAGACGGCGAGGACTCGACTGGGCTGCCACCTTCGGGTCGGCCCGCCCAGTCTGAGGCTGACAGGCGAGATGACCGCCATGCTTGCCCGGGCCGCCGCATGTGTCGGGTTGGAGTGGAACCTTCCACCCTCCCCTGAGCCCTCACAGCTAGATTGGCGCCGCTCACAGCCACGCCCCACCCCCCCTCTTCCCGGAAGTGCACGACGGGCTTACAAGGTCGTTGGGGGCACCTTTTTCTGCCCGAAACCGACCTCCCAGCTTTTCCGCTCTCACTACCCTTGATGGCGGGGAGGCCAATGGGTATACGGAGGTCCCTCAGGTGGATAAGGCGGTTGCGGTGCACCTGTGCCCGCAAAGCGCAGCCACCTGGCGGGATTGCCCGGCACTCCCTTCCAAAGCCTATAGGACGACGTCGTCTCTGACGGCCAAAGCCTACAGCGCCGCTGGTCAGCCCGCCTCTGCCCTGCATGCCATGGCCTTCCTGCAAGTACACCAGGCCAAGGCACTAAAGGAATTGCATGTGGGTAGTCCTGATCCCGATGTGATGCAGGAGCTGCACTCAGCGACTGACCTTGCCTCCAGGCTATGAACGTCACAGTGTGAGCACTCGGGCAGGCGATTTTCACCCTCGTGGTCCAGGAACGCCACCTGTGGCTGAATCTGGTCGAGATGAGGGATGCGGACAAGGTTCGCTTTCTCAATGCCCCCATCTCCCAAATCGGCCTACTCGGCAACACCGTTGAGGAAGCAGACGGAGTTTATACAACACATCTTGCCCCGGCGTGGCTCAAGATCCCATATCCTGTCGGATAATCGGCTACGCGATTCAGTTCACCATGCGCCCACCCCGGTTCAGCGGCGTCCGCTTCACTTTGGTGAAGGGCGAGAACGCCGCCACCTTGCGTGCGGAGATCGCAACCCTTCTGCACAAGGGCGCGATAGAGCCTGTCCCTCCAGCCAAGTTGAATAAAGGGTTCTACAGCCCTTACCTCATCGTACTGATGAAAGCCGGTGGGTTGCGGCCAATCTTGGGCCTGCGAGTTCTGAACTGGGCCTTGCACAGACTCCCGTTCAAGATGCTGACGCCAAAGCACATTTTGGCATGTGTCCGGCATCAAGATTGGTTCACAGCGGTAGACCTGAAGGACACATACTTTCACGTCTCAGTTCTACCTTGACACAGACCCTTCCTACGGTTTACTTTCAATAGCCGGCGTATCAGTACAAGGTCCTCCCCTTCGGCCTGTCCCTGTCCCCTCGTGTCTTCACGAAAGTCGCAGAGGCAGCTCTTGCCCCGTTAAGGGAAGTGGGCATCCACATACTCAACTACCTCGACGACTGGCTGATTCTAGCTCACTCTCGATAGTTGCTGTGCGCACACAGGGACCTCGTGCTCAGGCACCTCAGCTGGCTTCGGGTCAACTGGTTCAGAGCATCTCTTTTCTCGGCATGGAGTTAGACTCAGTCTCGATGATAGCGCATCTCAGTGCTGAGTCCTGTCATTGCTGTGTCCGGTGCGTACTTTGCACATCTACTTGGATCGCACTCAGAGCTTTAGACGCTCTGAGCATCTCTTTGTCCGCTTTGGTGGAAAGGGAACGCTGTCTCCCAACAGAGGCTTGCCCACTGGATCATGGATGCCATCCCTATGGCATACCAGGCCCAGGCCGTGCCCGCCCCTTCGGGAATACGAGCACACTCCACAAGGAGTCTGGCATCCTCGTGGGTACTGGCCCATGGCACCTCTCTAGCAGACATCTGCAGGGCAGCGGGCTGGACGACACCCAATACCTTCGTGAGATTTTACAATCTCCGGGTTGAGCCGGTTTCGTCCCGTGTTCTGTCAGGTACGAACAGGTAAGTTCGGGAATACGGACAGCTGGCCGGGTGTATCACTTGCGTATAGCGCCTTTCCCCTCCAAAGAGGAGAAGATGTGCGCTTCTTTTCCCATGCGAGTTCACGAACCGTGAACCCTGGATGTCCTTCCTCCCTAGCCCTGTGGCTCGCAAATTCAGCAGAGGAGTTCACAGCCGGAACCAGTACATATGCTAATATGCCCTTACTGCGGTAGGTGCTCCACAGGTGCCGGTTACTCTGGTAACCCCCTGTGATGTATTTTCCGCAGAACGGTCTCCCTTTGACAGAGCCCTCTCTGTCCCGGTCGCCGTGTTTGTAGAGCTCTTCCCCTTTCAGGCAGGACCTACCACCGCGCCTCTTCCATGTGCGGCTCTGAGCCCACATGACGTGCTTGCCACATGTTACCTCCCCTCCAGGCAGGATGTGGATTCCGTGGGGTCTTTTCCCCCTGAAAGAATAGGATAGGAAAAGAACACCTTTCCCGTCGCATATATTGAGCATTAAAATGGCCCCAGCCAAATAACTGAATATTCTGTGGAGAGAAAACATAGAGAGAAAAGGCAGTGGCTGGCGCGGCCTGCTCCCATACTAGATACATCCCCCCCCCGCCAGGGATGTGGGGAACTATGCTCCTCAGCACAAAACCTGAATGAGTGGTTGTGAGCCAGCTCCTTTTATACCCCTATGTCCAGGGGAGTGGCATGCAAATTCCACTCGCCAATTCTCATTGGCATTTTCTCAAAGATCTGAGGTGTTTCGGGCTCCCAAGGGTGACCCTAGTGTCACTACATCGACACAACTTCTCGTTCCCTCCATCAGGGAACAGAGGTTACAACAGTAACCAAGACGTTTTGTGGCAACCTTGTTACATTCAAAATGTTGAATGTTACAGGGTTGAAGATCAGTGCAAAAATGTTGTATAATGGCCTTTGCTAGCAAAGATATATCCCCCCCATAACAGAGTTGAATTACTGAGCTTGACAAGGCCAAAGTGTAACCATAATTAAATATTGTTAAATACTTATTTTTGCTTGAATGATGAGGTCAAAAAAAACGTGTCACTCTTTTTAAAATGATATCAGAAAGATCAAACCATTATTTAACAGGGGGAACTGTCACAGCATAGCAGGGTTGAACAGAAAGTGTGGGATCTTACATTCTCTTAAACATCTGTTATGCTATATGTTATATATAAAAGGTGGTTACATCCTTAAAAAGTACCAATAGTTATTCATCATTACTAACCTTACCCCAACCGTAAAGCACTACATTATTTCAACCCTGTCACTGTAATAGATAACTGAGAAAATTCTAGTAATATCAGTCAGCTTCTGTGTGTCTTGTAATAAATCACACATCATAAATGAAAAAAATCATATTTGCATTTAAAACATGTGGCAGCCCTGTTACATTCAAAATGCTTAATGTTACAGGGTTGAAGATCAGTGCAAAAATGTTGCATAATGGACTTCGCTGAGAGTACACAACACTACATTTACAGTCAATATTCTTGTGCTTTGTGCCAAGAATAACTTTTTTCTGTAAAGAAAAATGATCACTATGATTCTTCCCATAACAGAGTTGAATTGCTGAGTTTGACAAGGCCAAAGTTTAAACATAATTAAAACTTCTTAAAGACTTACTTCTGCTTGAATGATGAGGTAAAAAATATGATGTCAGAAAGAGCAAACCTTTATTTAAAAGAGGGCAACTGTCACAGCACAATGGGGTTGAACAGAAAGTGTTGGACCTTACTTTCTGACCAGAATGCCAAATCTGTCTACAATTTGAAACATCTCTTATGCTATATGTTATATAGATATTATATGTGGTTACATCCTTAAAATTACCAATAGTTATTCATCATTACTAACCCTACCCCTAACCGTATAGCACTACATTATTTCAACCCTGTCAACATAAGTTTGAATTGTATATATTTGTAACTTTAATAGATAACTGAGTAAAATCTGGTAATATCAGACAGTTTTTGAGTGCCTTGTAATAAAATTTTTTTTTAACAATTATAATAAACCATGAAATTTCATGTTTTGTAGCAACACTGTTATGTTCAAAATGTTCCGGGGTTGAAGATGCAAAAATGTTTAATAATGGCCTAAACTAGCAAATATCAGCGCACCACACCACATTATTTAAAGTCAATATTTGTGTGCTTTGTCTCAAGACCAACTGTTTTTCTGTAAAAAAAATTGATTACTATGATTTTTTGGGTTGTAACCTTTTTTGGTTATTCAACTTGACAAGGCCAGAGAGTAACTATAATTAAATATCGTTAAAGGCTTTGAATCATGAGGTCAAATAATGTTATGTTACTCCCTTTAATATGATGTCTGAAAGATCAAATCATTATTTAAAAGGAAGGAACTGTCACAGCATAACGGGGTTGAACAGAAAGGGACATTACATTCTGTATGGAGAGCCAAACCTGCCTGCTCTTTTCAACACCCTTCTTATGTTTCATACAAACATTTTGATCTCATAAAACTTACTGGGAACAGAACGATGGGTACAGTCAGCGTGACAGCAGTGAGTACAGCCAATCGCACACACAGGATCAGAATGTCGTAGGGGTCGATCCTGCTGTATGTGTGCAGAAGCTCCGGCTCAACGTTAGCTGTGTAAAATAAAGGAATTTTAATCTAACTAATAAAATATTTAAAAAAAACTTCCAAAATGTTTTATTATACATTGTCAATGCTGGATTTTGGAACAGTTACAAGTCTATCATTAGTGGAGATAAGACGCTATTTGAGTCTTGTGTGTTCAGCCCCACAGGCATATTCGTGCTACATCAGCAAAAGGCTAGTTATGGGCAAATGTTGCCTTTGAACTTACTGTAAAATGTGAGGTAGCCAAAGAGGGCTGCAAGGAAGTACATGGTGAACATGATCAGAATGGAGACATTGGAAACATGCTGCATTTTTCTCTGAGTAGGACTGCAGGGAGAGAGGAAGGTGTGAGATGTTTTACAAAACACAGCATACGGTTATGTTGCTACTTTAATCCAGCTGACTCACTTGCGAAGCTCCGTGTAGATGGGCAGAACTTCAGGGTGGCACACAAAAGCGAAGGCCAGTATGGGGATTGTATATGCAGTCTGTAGAACAACAATAACATGATTTTACTTGCTTTGTTCATGTTATTCATTGTCTTAAAACGGACTAACTGTCCATGAACTTTCTATGGGCCCACGTCATTAACGAATGACACAGAAAAACAGGTAGTGTTAAAACGTAAAAATAGCAATTGCTTTTCACTTTTATAAATATCATATTGCTCTGTTTTTACCAAACCTTTCTTGTTTTCTGTATTGTGATATAATTTTTTTATTATTAAGGTAAAAACACAAGGAATGCTAGCTTTTGAGGCCTTTTGTTAAAGGTCAACATGGAAAGTATTTACGTACCACAAAGTAAATGTAAAAAATCATTTATGAATAAAATAAAAATTTTATGTTTTGTGTAATTCAGTATTCAACGGGTCATATCATTCCTTTTATTATTCATTTTAACGAATCATTTTATTATTTAATATTTTATTAATTAATATTTTTCCTTGATTTCAACTTATATTGTTAGTTAGGATTTTGCATCAATAGTTAATATTTAAGTTAATTAATTATGTTATAAATAAATAAAAATTATAAATATAAATAAACATTAATTATTAATAATGATTTTCATAAAAACAAATTTAAATAACTGTTTTGCATAATAATTCAATATTCAACGGTCACAAAATGCTTTTTACAATTAATTTTCATTAATAATTTTATTATTTAATATTCATGTAGTCCTAAATTCAACTTATAATGTTAGTTAAGATTTTTGCACCAAAGTTATTAAAAATGATCAATTAATTGTTATAAAAATACAAATTATAAATATAAATGAATATTAATTATGAATAATTAACATGTTTTGATCAAATAACACGTTTTGCATAGTTATTCAACAGGGAATACAACATACTTTTTTATTCATAATTTGAATTAATAATTGTATTATTTAACATAATTTAACGTAATTATTTAAATATTCATTTTGTCCTGAATTCAACTTATAATGTTAGTTAAGATTTTTACACCAATAGTTATTAATAATTATTAATTATTATATAAATATTTAATTATTATTAATAATTATTAATAAAGTTTTTTATAAATAAAATAAAAACAGCCATTTGTATAATAATTCAATATTCAACAGGATTCATATCATACTTTTTATTATTATTTTTAAATGACATTTGCATTAGTCAATATTACTTTTTCTCTGATTTCAACTTAATTATAATGTTTATAATAATAATATATAATATAAAATAATATATATTAATAAGGTTAGTTCATATTTTTGCACCAACAGTTTATATTTTTTTACCCTCTCTCAGAGCCCTGCATTCCACAAAAATCACTTTCTTATCAGTATTTTTTTTCCAATAAAAATATCTAGACATCCTTAAAACAAAAATGTCCAAAAATTACAACATTTTGTAAAATAAAAAGACATGTTTTTAAAGAACACGGTTTAATTCAGTTTATTTTTCTTATCCCATTGGCCCTTAATTTCAATAAATTCACTTTTTTCACTTGAGTTTAAACAGTTAAAGTGTGTTCATATAACAATGAACGCTTTTATCTTAAAATATCAAGGAAAATGTTATTCCTCATGATATAATGCTTTTAATTCTTTATTTAGCAAATAATCTGCTTATTTGTCTTGTACAGTACAATACCTGTGAGTTTACAGTGAACATCTGAGGGCGACAGTGCGAGTCGTCCATCGCGTGTTCGTTATGGTAACTGTGTGCATGGTTGACTGTAACATTTGAATGTGCGTGTGCCAGCGTGCTATTGTGTGAGAACTCCTCAAACGGGCACGGAATCTGGAACTTCTTATAGATGACCTAAGAATTAAGAAGTATATATATTCTTATCAATAATGTATTTTTTAATAATATCTGTACTCAATACAATGACAATGACGATCATGATGATGCCAAATACTTACTGCACTGAGGAAGAACACCATGCAGCTGAGTGAAAAACCACTAGTGTAACCAAGGTAACCTGAATAATTTGAAAATGTGAAAAATCGAGTCATTTGAATTTGATATTCATGCACACAAGGGTGCATATCAGCTGTAAACATGTGTACTTAGAAAAGACGAGCGTGTTATCACTCATCTCACTTAACCTCTACTAAATCCACTCACGAAACAAAAATACTTGTAAGGTCAACTTGATTAAATTCCTAAAAACTGCACCAAAACAACAAGAAAGACCTTCACGTGGCAGGTTAGAATATTTTTGCTGTTACTTTTGCTGTTATTTATCAGTTTAATGTCATTACGTCACATGAGAACAGAATGTGTTATTAAGATGGTTGAACTGATGTTCTGTAATATGAGTAATCTGTTTAACTGGGTCAAATATAAACTAGAGGGGCCAACAAAAAAGTAGGCTAGAGGTGAAGAAACAGAGTGAAGAAACTATATACTCACCAAGCTGTTTCATCAGAGCCAAGGGTAGGATTATACAGAGAGAGACAAGAACCACCAAGTAGTTGCCATTGAGATACCACTCCCTAGAGAGACACAGAGAGAGGGACATATTAAAAGATGTTCTAAATGTGAAGATTCAACAGTCATTTTTCACAATAAAATACTTTATCCAGATTTTTACTGTAAAAGTCTGTGTCAGTATTGTAACATATACAACTTTTAATGTTAAAATGTACTAGTATATGATGAAATTAACATTAACCAAGAATAATAAGTGATCAGTAAAAGTATTGTTCATAGTTAGTTCGTGCTAACAAATGTAGTTAACTAAAGTTAACAAATATAACCTTACTGTAAAGTGTTACCGGATTTTCTTCAGTTAAATGGTTAGCTCAGACAAAAATGAATATTCTCTCATCATTTACTCACCCTCATGCCATCCCAGATTTGTATGACTTTCTTTCTTCTGTTAAACACACACAAAGATTTTTAGAACAATATCTCAGCTCTGTAGGTCCATACAATGCAAGTGAATGGTGGCCAGAATTTTGAAGCTCCAAAAAGCACATAAAGGCAGCATAAAAGTAATTATTAAGACTCCAGTGGTTAAATTCATGTCTTCTGAAGCAATATGATGTGTGGGTGTGAAACAGATCAATATTTAAGTCCTTATTTCTATAAATTCTCCACCCTGCCCAGTAGGTGGCAATATGCATGAAGAATGTGAATCGCAAAAAACAAAAGAAGAAGATGTGAAAGTGAAAGTGGAGATTTATAGTAAAAGAAGGACTTAAATAAAGACCTGTTTCTCATCCACACCTTTCATATCGCTTCAGAAGACACAGATTTAACCACTGGAGTCACATGGATTACTTTTATGCTGCCTTTATGTGCTTTTTGGACATTCAAAGTTCTGGTACCCATTCGCCATGCATTGAATGGACCTACAGAGCTGAGATATTCTTCTAAAAATATTAGTTTATGTTCAGCAGAAGAAAGAAAGTCATACACATCTGGGATCGCATGAGGGTGAGTAAATGATGAGAGAATTTTTATTTTTGGGTGAACTATCCCTTATAAGGGCTTTGTTGCAACCGGGCCCAGGAATATACTCTTTTACAGTATGGTAAATGGTCTGCACATATATATAGCACCTTTTTACCTTAGCAGTTTTACAAAGTGCTTTACACTGTGTCTCATTCACACACAAACACACACACACACACACACACACACCAGTGACAGCAGAGCTGCTATACAAGGCACTAGCCTGCCATTGGGAGCAACGTGGGGTTCAGTGTCTTGCGCAAGGACACTTCAGCATGTGGAGTCATGTGGGCCAGGAATTGAACAGCTAACCCTGCAATTAGTGGACAACCCACTCTACCACCTGAGCCACAGCTGCCCACTTGGTGTTACAGTATGGTATGACTGTTTTAAAGCCAGTGTCTTTTTCTTGTCTCCTTGTCGCTCTGTCTATCCGACAGGCCACTTTTATGCATCTTTAGTTCTCCGTCTGTGGAAACATTCACACTATTCTGGAATCTAACTGTCTCACTCCATCCGATACCAGACTGTGTCTGACTTCTGCAATTTCTCTTGATTTATGGGATGAAATGCCATGTTTCCTGTGGCCAGTGGTAAAACACAGCATGTAATATAGCCCGAAGCAGACTGCAACATGGCACGGTTCCCTCTTCTGGCCTTAAGTCACCGCCACACTGTGCAAACACGCTGTCAGACGAATGAAGTCACAAAGTGTAAGGACCTGGCCTTGTTTGAGCGTTCTCTATTTTCAGACCCTCTCAGTACCCCTCCTCTTGTCCCCGGTATCCAAACACTGGCAAGGCGAGGTTGGCGTGCCTATACCCTCTCATGCTATATCTAGACAGCTATACGTGGGAACGACACATCATTCATACATTATACAAGACATCTATCATAAGATGGCACTGAAATAGAGACGGTTACTTTCCCAAGTATGTGTAGATGTAAACATATGAATTGAAATGGCAATTTTGCGTAGCAACATGCAAAATGGAGAAAACTAACAATTGTGAATGGTGAGATTTATGTAGTATCTGTTATATAATCATTAGAAATGTATATGTATATATATATATATATATATATATATATATATATATATATATATATATATATATATATATACACACACAATTTGTAAGATATGTAAGGGATAATGTACAGTCAGCCTAAAGTGGTTTATTTTGAGATAACATCTGGCTGACTGCACATTATCCCGCTTATTACTTGGCAACTAACCAAATAAATAAACACATAAAATAAAATATTGATTTGCGTTGAAATTATGTAATTATGTGAAAAGAAATAAATCGCTAAACAGGAGTTTTGTTGGTTCTGTTGTTTATTTTGTAATTAACGACCGTCTGACTGTTCATTATCCAGCTCATTAAAAGACTACTTGCCAAATAAATAAATAAATGCACATGAAACATTGATTTGAGTTGAAATTATTTTATAAGCTTACTTGAAGAGAACGCACAGTGATCCAAGAAGCAGAAAAGATGGCTCGCAATACCCGGATGAGCGGTCTGATATGTGGATGTGCGGTTGTTACTCAGAAATATCAGACAGCTAGATGGCGCAATTGACCAATCAGAATTGAGTATTCCAGAGAGCTATGTAATAAGTAAGGGATAATGTACAGTCAGCTGGTTTTTAATCGCAAAAAAATTTAAAAAATAAAATTCCCAACAGGGTGATCGGGACCTTGACGCAGAGTGATACAAATATTAGTTTCTGTGAGGAGGTTAGGGGTAATATTCATTATCATGAAAAAAGCACGGCTATTGACCAATCAGGACCAGGATCAAAACTATCCGTTTTATAGTCAGAAATACCAGACTGCTGGATGGTGCAAATGACCAATCAGAATCAGGTGTTCCAAAAAGCCATTTAACAAATATAAATTTTGGTATATATGCATATTTATAGTATACATGTATATTGTGGATACATGATATCTAGTGACATGGAATGCATGTCAATGTCAGATACAATTTTAATAATCACTTATCAGAACTGATCAGCCGATACTGGAAGAGTACAATATAAGATTTCGATTTTTTTACGAATTAAAATAGAAATAGCTATCCATCTTTTATACGTTCCATACAGGGATCTAATAGTTTTGGATTTTTTATTTAATTTTTCTTTTATATTCAATTTGTCATATCAATTTAGTTTAGTTTTTGTTAGTTTTCACACTTTGTCTGTTAGTTTTAGTTTAGTTTTAGTTTTTTCAGTTTCAGTTTAGTTCATTTTTATTTTAGTTTTAGCATTTTATGGCTGCAAAAGCTAATGCATTTACTCTTATCAAAATGTTTAACATCTTTAAATTTCTCAGGACAGTCTTGTTTTACCTCTATCTGGTGGCATTTTCCTGTTTAATTAAGGTGGATTGTAAATGTTTCAAATTTGATAATATATGGGTAGATGGGTAAAATGGGACAGTTAAGCTTGACCCCTTTTGTATCCATATGTACAGTATTTCCTTACATGGTTAAACATCATTACTAAACTAATCTTTGAAAAAGTAAACAATTAACTTTTTGAGGTTTTAAATTGATCATTTTACATCAGAACATGTGGCAGAGCCAGGGGTGATTCTAGGATTTCAATCTTTGTTTTGTTTTTTACTGTTTACATCATTCAAGATAGCTGGGTAATATTCATTCTGAATTTTGTCATTTTCTATAATAAACACACTTTTAAAGTTATTAAAAAAAACTGAAACCATTTTAAAGAACCATTCAAATACAATTTTTTTTTCCTTTTACATTTATTTATTTATTTTTTGGATTTCTCCCCTTTTTCTCCCAATTTGGAATGCCCAATTCCCAATATGCTTTTTAAGTCCTTGTGGTGGCGTAGTGATTCACCTCAGTCTGGGTGGCAGAGGATGAATCCCAGTTGCCTCTGCATCTGAGAATGTCAACCTGTGCATCTTATCATGTGGCTTGTTGAGTGTGTTGCCATGGAGACATAGTGTGTGTGGAGGTTTCATGCCATCCACTGTGGCAACCACGTTCAACTCACCACGTGCCAAACTGAGAACGAACCACATTATGGTGATCACGAGGAGGTTACCCCATGTGACTCTACCCTCCCTAGCAACCAGGCCAATTTGGTTGCTTAGGAGACCTGGCGGGAGTCACTCAGCATGCCCTGGGATTCGAACTGGCGAACTCCAGGGGTGATCGCCAGCGTCTTTACCACTGAGCTACCCAGGCCCCCTCCTTTTATATTTATTAACAAATTATAAAAATGTGTTTATTATAGAAAATCAATCATTTTTCAACTACAGTAGATTAAACTTATACCAAACACCACAAAAAAACTATTATTACAATAAATATCACATATAGCTTGGTTGATCTTTAATGGAGTGAATTAACTCCTGATGATGTTTCTCTGTATGTCATTAACTCATGATTCGAGTGTTTTGAATTTATTCAGAAGATAAAATCACTCCAAAAAGAGATTTTAATTTCAAAAGAATAACCCTGGTAAAATAAAGGTATTTTATATATATATATATATATATATATATGTACCGATCAGCTACAACATTAAAACCACCTGCCTAATATCGTGTAGGTCCCCCTCGTGCCGCCAAAACAGCTCTGACCCGTCGAGGCGAGGACTCCACAAGACCTCTGAAGGTGTCCTGTGGTATCTGGCACCAAGATGTTAGCAGCAGATCCTTTAAGTCCTGTAAGTTTCGAGGTGGGGCCTCCATAGATTGGACTTGTTGGTCCAGCACATCCCATAGATGCTCAATCGGATTGAGATCTGGAGAATTTGGAGGCCAAGTCAACACCTTGAACTCTTTGTCATGTTCCTCAAACCATTCCTGAACTATTTTTGCAGTGCGGCAGGGTGCATTATCCTGCTGAAAGAGGCCACTGCCATTAGGGAATACTGTTGCCATGAAGGGGTGTACGTGGTCTGCAACAATCTTTAGGTAGGTGGTACATGTCAAAGTAACATCTACATGAATGCCAGGACCCAAGGTTTCCCAGCAGAACATTGCCCAGAGCATCACACTGCCTCCGTCGGCCTGCCTTCTTCCCATAGTGCATCCTGCTGCCATCTCTTCCACAGGTAAACAACACACATGCACCTGGCCGTCCACATGATCTAAAAGAAAACGGGATTCATCAGACCAGGCCACATTCTTTCATTGCTCCATGGTCCAGTTCTGATGCTCACGTGCCCATTGTAGGCACTTTTGGTGGTGGACAGGGGTCAGCATGGGCACTCTGACCGGTCTGCGGCTGCGCAGCCCCAAACCCAATTTCAAAAATTTGCGCTACAGTAGGTCTTCAGTGGGATCGGACCAGACAGGCTTGCCTTCGCTCCCCACACACATCAATGAGCCTTGGGCGCCCATGACCCTGTCGCCGATTCACCGGTTATCCTTCCTTGGACCACTTTTGGTAGGTACTAATCACTGCATACTGGGAACACCCCACAAGACCTGCCGCTTTGGAGATGCTCTGACTCAGTTGTCTAACCATCACAATTTGGCCCTTGTGAAAGTCACTCAGATCCACTTGCCCATTTTTTCTGCTTCCAACACATGAAATTCAAGGACTGACTATTCACTTGCTGCCTAATATGTCCCACCCCTTGACAGGTGCCATTGTAACGAGATAATAAATCTTATTCACTTCACCGGTCAGTGGTTTTAATTGCGTTTGATATATATATATATATATATAAACAGTGTACATATATAAACAGTGTACAGATATATACATACAGGTGCATCTCAATAAATTAGAATGTTGTGGAAAAGTTCATTTATTTCAGTAATTCAACTCAAATTGTGAAACTCGTGTATTAAATAAATTCAATGCACACAGACTGAAGTAGTTTAAGTCTTTGGTTCTTTTAATTGTGATGATTCTGGCTCACATTTAACAAAAACCCACCAATTCACTATCTCAAAAAATTAGAATACATCATAAGACCAATAAAAAAAAACATTTTTAGTGAATTGTTGGCCTTCTGGAAAGTATGTTCATTTACTGTATATGTACTCAATACTTGGTAGGGGCTCCTTTTACTTTAATTACTGCCTCAGTTCGGCGTGGCATGGAGGTGATCAGTTTGTGGCACTGCTGAGGTGGTATGGAAGCCCAGGTTTCTTTGACAGTGGCCTTCAGCTCATCTGCATTTTTTGGTCTCTTGTTTCTCATTTTCCTCTTGACAATACCCCATAGATTCTCTATGGGGTTCAGGTCTGGTGAGTTTGCTGGCCAGTCAAGCACACCAACACCATGGTCATTTAACCAACTTTTGGTGCTTTTGGCAATGTGGGCAGGTGCCAAATCCTGCTGGAAAATGAAATCAGCATCTTTAAAAAGCTGGTCAGCAGAAGGAAGCCTGAAGTGCTCCAAAATTTCTTGGTAAACGGGTGCAGTGACTTTGGTTTTCAAAAAACACAATGGACCAACGCCAGCAGATGACATTGCACCCCAAATCATAACAGACTGTGGAAACTTAACACTGGACTTCAACCAACTTGGGCTATGAGCTTCTCCACCCTTCCTCCAGACTCTAGGACCTTGGTTTCCAAATGAAATACAAAACTTGCTCTCATCTGAAAAGAGGACTTTGGAACACTAGGCAACAGTCCAGTTCTTCTTCTCCTTAGCCCAGGTAAGACGCCTCTGATGTTGTCTGTGGTTCAGGAGTGGCTTAACAAGAGGAATACGACAACTGTAGCCAAATTCCTTGACATGTCTGTGTGTGGTGGCTCTTGATGCCTTGACCCCAGCCTCAGTCCATTCCTTGTGAAGTTCACCCAAATTCTTGAATCGATTTTGCTTGACAATCATAAGGCTGCGGTTCTCTCGGTTGGTTGTGCATCTTTTTCTTCCACACTTTTTCCTTCCACTCAACTTTCTGTTAACATGCTTGGATACAGCACTCTGTGAACAGCCAGCTTCTTTGGCAATGAATGTTTGTGGCTTACCCTCCTTGTGAAGGGTGTCAATGATTGTCTTCTGGACAACTGTCAGATCAGCAGTCTTCCCCATGATTGTGTAGCCTAGTGAATCAAACTGAGAGACCATTTTGAAGGCTCAGGAAACCTTTGCAGGTGTTTTGAGTTGATTAGCTGATTGGCATGTCACCATATTCTAATTTTTTGAGATAGTGAATTGGTGGGTTTTTGTTAAATGTGAGCCAAAATCATCACAATTAAAAGAACCAAAGACTTAAACTACTTCAGTCTGTGTGCATTGAATTTATTTAATACACAAGTTTCACAATTTGAGTTGAATTACTGAAATAAATGAACTTTTCCATGACATTCTAATTTATTGAGATGCACCTGTATACACAAACATACACAGTATACAGTATAAGATATTTATATATATATATATATATATATATATATATATATATATATATATATAAAATATTAGTTCAGATTTGTTCACTTATTCATTCAGATAACCATTTTTGTAAATCACACTTTTACGCCAGTAGGTGGCAACAAATGAACGTCTTTTATGTATTCTGAGTCATCAAAGGTGCACTCAGTAACTTTTGATTGTGTCATCCTGGACTTACAGTAACACCTATTGGAGTGGAAGGAGCATCATTCAAAATCAATAGTTTTCAGTTACAGATGCCATTGTAGAAATTCTCTATTCACAATCAGCCATGATTCATTTAATCCAAGTGTCCAATAACAAGACGGTTACTGAGATTAAGTGAGTAGTATTCAGCTGGTCATGTGATTTTAAAATGGAAGCCCCAATGAGGGCACCCATGCCCCATGTAGAATAAAACAGATTTATATCCACCTTATTTTTCAACGTGACTAGGGCGCCGCCATTATCCTCCTTGAATGTGGACCTCTTCCGGAATAAGCCACCTCCAGCTATTTTAGCGACACAAAAATACTACATTATGTTGCTTTATTTTGCAGTCTGGCAATTTATGTCATCATATTATTATCATTAATCATTATTTTCATAAACACATTGGTTTGTAGCGCAAACAGTTTGACCTTTTATCGCATTTTGCCATCATTTTATCACACACTGTTGCACAGGCAGAATGAATGAGACATCAGGTGCTGATCGCCTTTTAAAATGAATAAATAAAGGTAACATCAGATAAATATGAATGGAGGTTTACATGGAGACATTAAAAAACTGCATCGTCACGCTCTTGGTAAAGTAAGAAGCAGATTTTATTATCGTCTCTTCAATAACAACACACAGCAACAAGTGAATACTTGCAGGTAATCTTTTACTATAAATGCTGACTTTAGAAAAGTATCTGACATTAGCATATTATTCGGCTATACATCCTGTGGTTGTGTGATAGTTTATAAGCCCTTATACCAAGGGTCTGTTGAATGCTTGATTCTGATTGGTTGACGGACATTCTAAGGTGTGCAATTATTTTTCAAGTAAACGCAGGGCTATGAAGTAGTTCCAGTTCCTCGCTCTCGTCTCACACACACACTGTACCTGCTACCACAGCAAAATATCCATATAAACCAAGACATCGGTTAAAGAAAATCAGTTAAGAACGTCAAACAATATCCTACCACACCTGGAGTCGCGAGTTCGAATCCAGGGTGTGCTGAGTGACTCCAGCCAGGTCTCCTAAGCAACCAAATTGGCCCGGTTGATAGGAAGGGTAGAGTCAAATGGGGTAACCTCCTCGTGGTCGCTATAATGTGGTTCTCGCTCTCGGTGGGGCGCGTGGTGAGTTGTGCGTGGATGCCGAGGAGAATAGTGTGAAGCCTCCACACGCGCTATGTCTCCAAGGTAAGTGATAAGATGCGCAGATTGACAGTCTCAGACGCGGAGGCAACTGAGATTCGTCCTCCGCCACCCCGATTGAGGTGAGTCACTACGCCACTACAAGGACTTAGAGCGCATTGGGAATTGGGCATTCCAAATTGGGGAGAAAAAAAAAGAACCTCAAACAATATCTATAATATCCTACATTTATTTCAATTTCGGTTGAAAAGCGCCCTCGCGCTCCTCATCTCACCAGCACTTACACACACACACACACACACACACACACACACATATACATACACACACAACCTTGTTACTCCAGTGCCGAAAAGCAGCGCATCCTCCGTTGCTAGTCCTAAAGTGACGTTTTCGAACTAGCAATGAAGGCTTGAGCTGTATCAGAGCTAGATACACTTGATCAATACAACAGTTTCTATATTATCTGAAATATCTGTGGGAAACACCCTCGCACTCCCCCTCCCCCTCTCAAACGGTACGTGACCACTGGCGCGTTTTGAGCGAAGGTGAGCGAGCATTTTCAATTCATTCCTATGGAAGTTGAGTGCCACGCTCGCGAGGTGCATTGTGGGAATGACAACGGTGCAGACAAAGCGTTGAGGGTGGTCAAGGGCGTCGAAAAATTCAAATTCCTCTGCTTTATGCAAATGAGGAACAAAAAAAATGGCAGGCGCCAGCCTGAAAGCAGATGAAAGCAGAGTCGTCTGTCATGATAGCTCAACACCCGACGATAATGATAGACTTTCTGATGGATTGAGTGCTTAAATCACATATTTTTGACTTTTAACAGACTTCAGATTAATATTGCACACATTAATTGTGGCAATACTGTAGCTGGGTAAACAAAAACTTAAATATATCAATACGGTTTACAAACTTTTGGCATGTGGAAATAAAGTTTGCATCTTTCTGTCTGTAATCGTGCACATATATGATGATTATTTTGACTGTGTACTGAAAACAATTATTATTTTTACCGTGTATTGAAAGCATCACAGGTCAAGTTCGAAGCTGCATACTACCATACTACTCTTACTATTTTTGCCATAGATCAATATGGTAGAAGCAGTAAGAGTAGTATGTACAGTCTGCCATTGAGAAGACATCCGTAGACAATACAAACTTGCTGTACCACACGGGAACATTGTAGCAATGCAAGTGACAGTGAGCGGATTTCTTCGACGCCAGTGGAAACGTACCGTAAGGTGTAAAAACGTGCAGCGTTGCGGCTGCAGCTGTTTAAAACGCTTACTTGTTGACTGCAAAGTCACAAATTTTTAGGGGGGCTGAAGCCCTCCTAAAAAGGGTCTAGTAATGCCGATGGGCAGAGCTCATTTCATGACCACCAGTCGGTAAAACAATGGTAAAGAAAATGACAGAAATTTTTGGCAAATCTGAAGTAAAAGTTGACTTATTGTTTGTAAATGTTATGATTTATGATTTGAAAGTATTAAAATATAAGAAGGAAATAATATTCACCCATATCCATAATTCATCCTACTTTGTATAAAAAAAAACTAAAACTAAAATTAATTAAAGGTCATTTTTATTTTATTTTAGTTAGTTTTGGAGTTATGAAAAAAGTATTTTAGTTTAGTTTCAGTTTTTTTCCAATCATTTCAGTTTTTATTTTTATTTCAGTTAAGGAAAATGTTTTAATTTAGTTTTTGTTTTCGTTAACGATAATAACACTGGTTCCATAATGTTTTATACATTCTCTAAACAGGCAAAATAGTATATATTTATAACATGAGCCATCATATTGCTTATTAGCTGCAACATTAAATAATGTTTAAATATAGAATCAAATAACGATATAATTCATATTTACTAAAAAAAAAATGTTTTGTCTAAATATCAATCTGTATCAGGTAAAAATGTCTATGTTATGTGTTCTTAAAAGAATGATGTCATAGGAGAGAAATGCGCCATAAATCTGCCATCACATTTATTCTCTAAAATTATAATGCCATCAAGAGATTTGACAATGAGATATCTTGCCAAACAAAAAGATGACAAAAATATAAGCCACCACCTAATCGACTATACAGTATGTGTGTTTACACGTTAGCATCACATAAAAGGGTCACCCTGCACCTGTTCCTGAAATTATACAAAAGCTCTCAGTTAATGCATACTGTTAAACTTCTTTCCCAATTTCCTGAGATTTTGAGCAATTTTGACTGATTGAGTCATTATTGAAAAGTCTTTGGAAACATGGCCTTGATCCTATTAAATTAGCTACAAATAAACTAGATGTTTACATTTTCTATATAAATGCAAAACTCACCTCTATGATTCCAGGGCATTGCTTTGATGCTGCTATGGTGATCTGAGTAGTATCTGTTAGCCTATAGTGTAATTTTGCCTTGTTTTGTCGACGTCCACCATGCAGGGCAAACTCATAATTCTGATCACTTAGAAAGTAATAGCACACCTCATCCTCAACAAGCAGCATGATTTGACACACACATTTGTCCTGCACTGTAACACAAATGCACCATTAAATAGAAAACCCCTTTCAAAAAGAAAGCTAGCTAGCAAAATGGTTAACAGTAAGTAGTATTAAAATTGTCTTAAAATGATCACTTTGTAAACAGTCCTCATGTTTTAGAAGAACATCACTTGTTACTAAGTTTAAAAAGTCCTTGGTATACAGTATGCCTAAAGTATATACAATGTATACACAATGCATTCTTTTGATTCTTACAATCCTGCTGGCATGGGTCTGTTTGCAAAATTTCCACACTCTCAAATTACCAGCGTTTATACATGATAAAGCTACAGCCCAATGTTTGTTTTTAGCCGCAGGAATGGAGTTGTGTTACTGACATCAGCACAATAAGTGGTCGCCATGACAATAATGTTGTTTAAAGCAGCTGTCATGTGCAGAAGGACAGATGTGTGGTAGGAAAGGAGAGTTTGAATGAGCCAATCAGCTTGTGTTCTTTTATTAGCTGACCAATCATGGGTAAACGCAGCCAGCACACCTCCCCTTGAAGTCAGGTTGACATTTTTGTATGTTGTCCCTGGTAGACGGTATCTCTGCCCTCAACAAGAGGTTGTCAGCTGATAATGACCTAGCTAGAACAATGCAGAGTTCGCCAAGGAATCGTGAGTGAATTCACTTCGTGGCGAGGCACTTCGAGGTATAGTTAAGATTTTCTAATTTATTTTCAGTATTTTACAATGACACTTGAAAGCACTTACCCAGAGTCTGTATCTGCTTTCAAAAACGCCTGCAACACCAGAGGAAACTCTGACTTCACGATGTATAGATAACTGGACATGGCTATAGGAATAACAACAAATAAAAAAAGTAAATTATAAGTAATGCAAACAAAAGAATGCATCTTCATGTTTTCATGTTTTATTCTGACATGCAAATGGAAACAATGCAGACTTTTACTTTATTTTTTTATGATTTTGTGAAAACTTTTCAGTTTAAAGTAGGAAACAAAAAAGAAAGAAGGAAAGCTTCATGTTTCTCTATGTCAAAATATTTACTACTTCAGGGCAGTCTTTTTAGTCTTTTACATTATTTTCCCATCTCATGCTAATTTTGCTCCTTGACCTTGTTCCATTGTTTTTGCTTTCTGTTTATCATATTTAGCATTCATTTTGGTTGTTGCCTTGTAATGGGGGGGGGAAACATCATCGTTTAATTTGTTTTGTATGAACACATTTATACATTTTGACATATTCAGATTTGTGTTGAAGTCTTAAAAGAATTCATAAATGCAATGTATTTTGCTTGTTACTTTTAATTTATAAAAGACGATAGCTCCCAATGGTATATTGAATATAGCTGGTGTTAAAAGAGGAACTATATTTAAAACCTTGGGAATATCACATATTTCTTTGTTTTTTCTGGAAGTTGAAATCATTACTCCTATCTCATCTTTATATGCAGAGACAACTGTAAGTAAGCCATTTGTAAACAATGTGTCTCTGTTTCGCTATGAGCCAATAGTAAAGTTTTTGTCTCTACAGGTTTTCCCACCTCCAATGTTTTGTAGAGAGATTGCTATTCCGGCCGCCATTTTCCCTGGCATTCCAAAGGCCCTGTATCCCAGCTGCTCATATGATCTGATTCCTGGAAATCAATGTCATTACAGCATGAAGAGAGACATACATTACCACCGGAGCAAAGTTTCCACAAAACACCTTATCTCATGCAATGATTATCTTTGCCTGTGGTGACTGTAGTTTAACATGGTAAATCCTAAAATAGTAGCTGAATGATGCTCTCAGAAAGGAAATGATTGTTTCAACTTATGATAAAAGACCGTAACATTGTAAGTAGATTCAAATGTTTAAAATCAATTAATTACACGGCTCTCTGGAATACTAAATTCTGATTGGTCAATGGCGCCATCTAGTGGTATGAAATTTCTCAGTAACAACTGCACATTTACGTATTAGACCGGCCATCCGGGTATTTGCGAGCCAACTTTCCTGCTTCTCGGATTACTGTGCGGTCTTTACAAGTAAGCTAATAAAATAATTTCAATGTTTCATGTGCATTTATGAATGTATTTGGCAAGTAGTATTTTAATAAGCTGTATAATGAGCAGTCAGACGGTCATTAAATACAAAATAAACACCAACAGAATGTCGATTTCAGATGTTCAACGATTTCTTCTCACATAATTGCATAATTTCAAATCATCATTTCATGACTATTTATTTGGCAAGTACTCTTGTAAAAAAAAAACGGGATAATAAGAAGTCAGACGGTCATTTTCACAGAATAAACACCAACAGAACTCAGCTGTTCAGCGATTTCTTTGTTTTCACATAATTACATAATTTCAACGCAAATCAATTTTTTATGTCCATGTGTTTATTTATTTGGTTAGTAGCCATGTAATTCGTGGGATAATGTACAGTCAGACGGTTGTTATTGCAAAATAAATCTGACTGACTGTACATTATTCCGTACATATCTAAGATTATGACACAAAGCTTAGGCGAGTGAAAATATTTCTTTTTTTTAAGCACATATGTTCAGCAACAAGTGCAAATGTATTGAAAAACACAACTCTTGCACATATTATTTAGTTTTCTTTCCTTAAAAAGGAACTGAATGTGTTAACACGTTAACTGTAATAAAAACAAGCTTAATTGTGATTAAGCATTTTAATCTATTGACCGCCTTAGATATAACAGAATTACATGAGAGCAGAACAGTACATGTGAAAAACACAACACTACTAAAATAAACATGCATTTTATTTACAATATTCGCACTCAACATTCACTTAAATAACTGAATAATGTAATTATTAATCAAATATAATCCACCAAATAAATATTCGAAAGAAAAAAAAACATGCATGTTCTCCATTTTTTTTGGAACTGACACAAGAGAGAGCTAACGGTCACCAAGACCGATAATCTCAAAATGGATAAATATTGTCCAATTAATCAGCCTGATCAGCCGGATATATATATGTAGATGAATCTATCTAAAATATTGCATGGCTTACCCACAACACCAGAGGACTTGAGCAGGAGATGAATAGAATAGCATGAAAGACCAGCAACAGCCGTAAGGAGAAACCTAAAGAAAGACCAGACAAAACCATCACAATCATAATCCCAATCTCCACAGACCTGCTACCCTTATAACAAAGTATTGTGGTGGTTGCATGGCACAGTGATGGTATAGGATGTCAATACCATGGTTCTTTGACATCTACCATGGTACTACTGAATGTAAGAGAAACAAACAAAAAGAAGACTATGACAATTACAGCTTATTCAAACTACTTGCATACAATAAGGTGCCTACATCTGATCTTTAAATTGCAATCACATGCTTTTTCATTTTGCTAATGTAAAGAGTGGAATTATCAAGTGTGTGATTAGCTCCTGTTGAAATGAAGATCTTGTAATATTCATACAACCATTATATGTCACAATCTTACTACAGAAGCCAAGCAGTTTAGATTTTGTGCAGTTGCAACATCAAGTTCTTTTATTTCAGAGGATTTCATGTTGTTGAACAAAGACTCCTCTTGAATGAATCTTGGGCAAAAGCCATTCACTATTTATCCATGAATTAAAATAGTATGCCCTGCTACTAAAACATTCTATGAAGCCACGTGACCAAACAAACCAACCAATTAATCTCCAGAAAAGGACTATGGATCACATTTATCTTGTTTAGTCAAAGGCAATGGGTGACATTTTGCCAACAACACAACCTTCTTGCAATATCATTATGGTGCCTTTGAGAAAGACACTTAACCCCAGGTGGTGGAATATCACTGAATTTAGTGTCTTGCAAGTCCATTTGGATAATGAGTTTGTGGTAAATGGCAAGTAATTAACAATGGGCAAGAGACGAGCTCTAGAACAACTATGTTCTGATGGACTATTGACTTTATTAGCTGCTCAATAATGCAGCATGCAAAGAGAGTATTGAGGAATGAAGCAACCTCAATAGAGTGCTATATTTGAAATGGCCAAACAAAATTAGCATTTTAAATTTGTATTGTGATGCTTTCATTTGACCATCAAATGGTTAACTGCTCCATATGGTTAAATACCCACAAAAACAATGTAAATAAATGCTCCTTAAGTAAAGCATAAAAATAGTATGAATATAATCATGTGTAAATAACATTCTTCAAGAATGCATGCTTCATTTGAAGACCAAAAGCAACATTTAGGAAAAGTTGTAATTTCAGAAAGTCAGAAAGGCTTAACATAATTAAAATGACTTCCTAATGAGATCTGTTTACAAAAGAAGGCAACAGAAGATGCATTTTAATTGTTCAGGTTAAATGTTTAATATCAATATAAAAAATAAAAACAATTCTGAGTAATACTGAATGTGAGTGGTGCTCCCCAGTGCGAAACGTGACGCCAGGGTGTTGCTATGCTGTTGTTAAGCTGTTCTGAGTGTTTTTCAGCATGTTACTATGCATTTGCTAGGGTGTTGTCGATGGTTACCAGGTGTTGATATGCTGTTGCTTAGGCAATGTGGGTGGTTGCCAGTGTGTTGCTATGCTATTGCTAAGCTGTTCTGAGTGTTTTCAGCGTGTTGTTATGCAGTTGCTAGGGTGTTGTGGGTGGTTGCCAGGTGTTGCTATGTTGTTGTTAAGCGGTTCTTAGTGTTTTTCAGCATGATGCTACGCAGTTGCTAGGGTGTTGATGGTCAATACTAGGGCTTAGCTATGCTGTTGCTCAGGTGATTTGAGTGTTTTTCAGCATGTTGCTATGCAGTTGCTAGAGTGTTGTGGGTGCTTGCCAGTGTGTTGCTATGCTGTTCTGAGTGTTTTCAGCATGTTGCTATGCAGTTGCTAGGGTGTTGTGGGTGGTTACAAGGGCATTGCAATGCTGTTGCTAAGGTGTTCTTAGTGTTTTTCAGCATTTTGCCATGGCATGCAGTTGCTAGGATGTTGTTGGTGGTTACAAGGGTGTTGCTATGCTGTTGCTAAGGTTTTCTGAGTGTTTTCAGCATGTTACTATGCAGTTGCTAGGGTGTTGTTGGTGTTAAGACGGGCGTTGCTATGCTGTTGCTAAGGTATTCTGAGTGTATTCAGCATGATGCTATGCAGTTGCTTGGGTGTTGATGGTCATAACAAGAGCTTTGCTGTGCTGTTGCTAAGGTGTTCAGAGTGTTTTTCAGCATGTTGCTATACAGTTGCTAGGATTTTGTGGGTGGTTGCCATGGATTTGATATGCTGTTGCTAAGCTGTTCTGAGTGTTTTTCAGCATGCTGCCATGACATTCAGTTGCTAGGGTGTTGTTGGTGGTTACAAGGATGCTGCTATGCTGTTGCTAAGGTGTTCTTAGTGTTTTTCAGCATGTTACCATGCAATTGCTGGGGTGTTGTTGGTGGTAGCCATGGTGTTGCTATGCTGTTGCTAGGGTTTTCTGAGTGTTTTTTCTGCATGTTGCTATGCAGTTGCTAGGGTATTGTCTATGGTTACCAGGTGTTGCTATATTGTTGCTAAGGCATTGTGGGTGGTTGCCAGTGCTTTGCTCTGCTGTTGTTAAGCTGTTCTTTGTGTTTTTCAGCATAATGCCATGGCATGCAGTTGCTAGGGTTTTGTTGGTTGTAACCATGGTATTGCTATGCTATTGCTAAGGCGTTCTGAGTGTTTTTCAGCATGTTGCTATTCAGTTTCTAGGGTGTTGTGGATGGTTGTCAGGACGTTGTTAAGCTGTTGTTAAGCTGTTCTTAGTATTTTTCAGCATACTCTCATGCAGTTACTAGGGTGTTGTTAGTGATTACCAGGGTGTTTATATGCTGTTGCTAAGCTGTTCTGAGTATTTTTCAGCATGTTGATATGCAGTTGCTAGGGTGATGTTGGTGGTTACCAGGGTGTTGCTATGCTGTTGCTAAGATGTTGGTGGTGTTTACAATGGCATTGTTATGCAGTTGCTAGGGTGTTGGTGGTGTTTACAATGGCATTGTTATGCTGTTGCTAAGGTGTTCTGAGTGGGGATTTTTTCAGCATGTTGCTATGCAGTTTCTAATGTGTTGTGGGTTGTTGCCAGGGCATTGTTGCTAAGGTGTTCTGAGGGATTTTTTGTTTTTTTTGTTAAAAAAAAACAAAAACCATTTCACTACATTACATCACATGTATGTAATATGTATGTGAAAATAATAAATCCTTGAACCCTTTTTCAGCATGTTTCTATGCAGTTGCTTGAGTGATGTTTGTGGTTACTCAGGTGTAGCTATGCTGTTGCTCAGGTGTTGGTGGTGTTTACAATGGCATTGTTATGCAGTTGCTAGGGTGTTGGTGGTGTTTACAATGGCATTGTTATGCTGTTGCTAAGGTGTTCTGAGTGGGGATTGTTTCAGCATGTTGCTATGCAGTTTCTAATGTGTTGTGGGTTGTTGCCAGGGCATTGTTGCTAAGGTGTTCTGAGTGTTTTTTCAGCATGTTGCTATGCAGTTGCACGGGTGTTGTGGGTGGTTGCCAAGGCATTGCTATGCTGTTACTAAGCTGTTCTTAGTATTTTTTAAATGTTGCTATGCAGTTGCTTTGGTGTTGTTGATGGTTAACAGGGCATTGCTATGCTGTTTGGAGTGCTTTCCAGCATGTTCCTATGCAGTTGCTAAGGTGTTGTGAGTAGTTGCCAGTGTGTTGCTATGCAGATGCTATGGTGTTTTGGGCTGTTGGTTGCTAGGGTGTTATGGGGGTTGATAGGTGGTTGCTTATTGGCCCAAAATAATCCTCCATGTCTCCATGAAATTATGGTCTCTAGACAGGCTCGAGTCCCTCCTTCAGTCTCAGTCTAAGGGTTTTTTTTTCACCCGTTTTAGCAAAGATCGTAAATCAGATCACTTAAGAAAGTAATAGCACACCTCCCCCAACAAGCCCCTCAATCTGAGGTATCATTCATGTCCACAGCATTGGCTTATAGCACTCACAAAAAACACTTTTTTTTTCTTTTTTTTTACAAAAAGAGGAGTTGGTCAAACGGCCTCCTAAAAGAATGTTGATTCTATACATTACATTCACCACAGCAGAGAGCATACTCATAAATAACATGAAGTACTTTAATATTATTTAATAATATTTAATACTGGAAACATAACTGACTTCTGAAGAAGTATGCTGCAGTAGACTATCTTTGGAGGAAACAGTCTTTGACTCTCAGGTAATTTGAGCTGTAGTATTCAATTCCCTGTAACCTGACTGGAGTTGAGGATGCTCCAGACTTCTCCTCATTCCCCTCCCCCAATCAAACCAAGACGAGCCAACGGAAACCAAATATGACACCTATAATTGGAGAGGTGGTGGGGTTTTCTTAAAAGAATGATGTGTTTGGAGCAGAAAAGAGGTGTGGCCAGGCCAGGTCGTGGCCTTTCTGGGGCTGTGGATATGCATGAGGGGTGGAGTTAACTAGTGGAAAATTTGAAGGGGGGAGGAAATAAACATTAAAAGGGTGGTCTGATGTCATGGCACCCACAAACGCATGCATTTGCTTCCTCTGGTCTTTAGAAAATGAAGTCGCTACTCGAGACACAGCATTCTTAAATGTCAGCATGTGTGTGGTGCTTAATATCAGGCCTGCTAAGATATTTGTAAGGCAGCTATAGAAGATATGGCTGAAGTGTGCTTTAAATATCTTTCACTTTATGTTTGAGAAACAGCCTTAGAAGATTAAAGTGTAGTTACATTTTAGTTTTTACTTGACACTCAACACTTAATCACGGTCTATCACAGCAGTCGGCAGTCAAATAATTTTATGTGATGATCGCTTGTATAATTGACCGTTGTTCCAGGTAACTGATTTCCTACACAGCTGTACTAGTTTCATATCTCTGAGATTATTATGTGTCCTCTTACGTCTCATAAAATAATTTATTTGTTTGTTTTATGTTGTTTAATGCCATATCAGCACCATAGGCTATTTTATAGCAAGAACAAGGTGGAATCAATAAATAAACACAGCACATAAATAAAAATAGTTCAAATAAATAACAGGATAAACACACCAAACAAACAAATAAACTTCATACACAAAAATTCAAATTAATTCAGGATCTTTTTAAATGTACTTGTGACAAATATTCTAAAAGTCATCCTGATGATACCTTATTAAACATCCTCAAAAGTGCATTCTCTCACATAAAGATGAATAAATATATTATATTATATTATATTATATTATATTATATTATATTATATTTTATTATATTGAGCAAAATTTTCAAAAGGGATCATTGTCATTTAACAGAATCCAACGGGTGGTTCTCTTCCATAGAAAATCCCACCGACACACCCATGATATATTACCATTAACAGCCTCTAAAAGGATATTATTCAAGGGTGTTTGTGGAAAAATAACAGATGTTAAGCAAAACTTTAATACCATGGCAATTAGACGGCCAGTAGTCTGCCAACTGCTTGAAATTCAGATCAAATGAAATGCTGATTCACAGAGGGCTGGACATGGCACGTTAATTTTCATGACTGTGAGATGATTCAGCGATGTTAAGTACATCAGAACGAACATAAATACTTCTGAATGACTGGAAAAATTCAGGAAAATGTAATTAAGAGGGTAATGAAGGTTTTTTACTTACAAGAAGAGCAGAATGCCAGTGCTGGCCATGGCATAAGCCAGCCCCAAAATTCCACTGCCCATAATAGCATTGCCCAAATTGAAGACTGACATCCCAAAAGAGGTCTTCCCCTCGAACTGAGAGAGGAAATGAGATTTATGAGCAAACTAAAATAGATAAAAGTTACAAAAACATCAGTAGTATTGCAAACAAACTAAAAACAATAACATAATATGTATATCTTTTAGTTTCTACATGCTATTAGTTACAATCATTTAGGGCTTTGTTCAGACAGGCAGAACATTTTTTACAAACACAATACAAACCACATTCTATTTACCACATTCTAAGTAGTAGATATTACTACTTTACTCCAGCAGTTCCTTAAAACTTCACAGCAAATATTGCTCATACTTACATCAGTGAAACGTGGATTCTTGCCCTCGCCATTGGGTAGGAACTCAATGTTCTCATTCAGAGTGCTATCAGGGTCATCAAATCTGTTGGACAGAAGGAAGTGTGCACTTTAAATTCAATTGAAAATGATCTTGCAGGTTGCATGAATTAACATCCTCTAACTTCTTCATCTAAGTACTCCATTGGTTTTCTGTCACTGACATACCTGTTGTTTTGAGTACCATTTCTGAGAGTTGATAGAGACAGTGAGCAGGTCCGTCATCAAGCAGGAGCAGAAAAAAGGGTAAACATGCACTTAGATAAACCGATAACACCATGTCAGAATATATATATGTACACTATAACTGAGATTACAAGTCTCAAAAAGATTAACCAGGATACCATATAGTCATTGGGTACAAATAAATTGTGCTGAAAGATATCAACACAGAAGTGCATAGACGCATCGAAAAGTGCTTTTCAGTTGGTGGTTGTCAACAGGTGGGTTCCAACCCAACAATGGGTTTTTATTTTCATAGGTCAATTATTTTTTGTTGACGTCAAAGTATGTGCTTACTATTTTGGTGCAAATTCATCTCGCACTTGGTAATATGGCTAATACTAATCCAATATTTGGCCCAGTACTTGTTCCGTGTGTCAGTCTAGTAAATCACAGTTTTCCTATTCAGCCAATGTCATTCTTATATTTTGCATAATGTTGGGCCGATGCAGTTCATAGTAATATTAATACATTTCAATGTTTGATTTTTGTATTGTATTGTTTGATGTATAATCTGGGTCGTGAAGCAAAACCACTTGAGAACCACGGTTTTAAGTGGCCTGGTTCTCCATGCAGGTGGTTGGTACACCACCATCACACATGAGAAATCCACACATCCACAATTACATACACACACATGCAAGTAACCATCTTACAGCCATAGACTGTGACATCAGTGTTTGTAGGTAAATAAATGGGAATTATTGTTACAATTAACTAGTGTGATGCAAAAGTGCTTACCGGTCTTCCTCCATCATGGTCTTCATCGGCACGTACATGTCCTCTCCCAGGTCATGACTTTTCCCATTGGGAAGGATACTCGTTTCTGATCTGGCAGGTTCCATGTTGGAAGCAGTCGATATCCCACAGTTCTATGTGCGAGTTGTGCAATATCAAGTTGCTGAAAAATAAAAAGATTTGGACAGTTTAAATGATGCAACTATATAAATACAAACAAACTTTGCCATATGTCTTTTTCTATGTATATTCATACTAACAAAACCCAATAGAAAAAAAAATACAACGGCAGTATCATGGTACAGTGATGGTATCAGATGGTAATAAAATGGTACTTTGATATGTACCATGGTGCTGAATGATTACCATATTCATATACCATGATATTTACATGGTACTCCAACATATTCAAAGAATACCATGCATGATGGAACTACCAATTCACATGTCCAAAAAACCTTAGCATTGCATGGAACATGTCACATAAACAATGCATACTCAACGAGGGCGATACTATTATGAGATCTTTCAGGGAGAGGATGCATTTTAATCTTTAGGGTGGGCAACTGCTTATCTCTTTGTTGGACCGGGGGGCGCTCCTCCTTGGTAATTTTGCTTGGGGAGTTTTGTGGCTTTTAGTCCACAAATTATTCCACAAATTATGTTTGCATCCTGTTAGTAATGCACAAAAACACTCTGAAAATCATCTCAAATCAAACTCAAATCATCCTGATTTTTTAGAGTACTACAGCTGCTCTCAAAGTCCCATTTATAAACCTCTACAGTAAGAGCAGAGTGCCTTATACCTATCCAAATGTCACCTAAAAATTCACCAGGATTATGTTGTGATTTAGTGACTGTCCATGTACCAGCTTCCCCTGAGACTTAATTTTCATTCATGCATGCTATTAAGACATCCGTTTAAAATGACAACAATGTGGGGGGCCTGGGTAGCTCAGTGAGTATTGACGCTGACTAGCGCCTCTGGAGTCACGAGTTCGTATCCAGGGCGTGCTGAGTGACTCCAGCCAGGTCTCCTAAGCAACCAAATTGGCCCGGTTGCTAGGGAGGGTAGAGTCACATGGGTTTACCTTCTCGTGGTCGCTAAAATGTGTGGTTCTCACTCTCGGTGGGATGTGTGGTGAGTTGTGCGTGGATGCCGCGGAGAATAGCATGGGCCTCCACACCTGCTACGTCTCCACGGTAAAGCGCTCAACAAGCCACGTGATGAGATGCGCGGACTTAGAGCACATTGCGAATTGGGCATTCCAAATTGGGGAGAAAAGGGGAGAAAAAAACAAACAAAAAAAAAACAAAAAAAATGACAACGTGACACAGCACACCAGGGTGTAATTTTAGGCCAATAGATGTTCTGACACCTCAGATGAGAGTGTCTTAATATTCCCGGGAAAGATGGAAGCTTGATAACATTGTTTATTTTTATGATTTAGTCCTCCGAGCGCTGGACAGCCCCGCAGGAGCTGAAGCAGGAGTAAAACAGTAGGGCTATTGAGACGCCCAGCTGTCATGATATATGTAACACATACTGTCCCAAAACACAACTGTCTGTGAGGGAAACCACAAGCTCTCCTTTTATTAAGTGGAGAGCAAAGTGAACACTTGAATAAGTGTGTTAATTTAATGGCTTGATAATTGAGGAAAATCTACCCTGAATCTAGTCCATTTCTAAGTGAGACTGATGCAGCTCCAAGATTTCAGGAACTATTCAAATGTAAAACTAAGCAAGAAGTTATGAGTCAGTGTGACTTAAATTGTAGCCCTGTCAAAACTTGAACCCTTTTGGAAAATTATTCTATTTGCTGAGGGAATTTTTTGTTTTGTTGCTTTTTTATCAGGTGCATTACAAAAAATACTGGCCAAGCTTGTTGATCTATAATCTTGACCATCAAAACACTTCAATTAATGTTGTTTAGGTTATATATCACATATCACATGATGCTCTCTTTGTAAGTGTTTTCAGTTAGCTTACGTTTAGCAGCATGCTAACCAATTAGCCTGCTAAGCTTGAATACCCTTAGCAAGTTACTACACTGAGGCCAAATCCACACTAATCTGTCTTTGTTTGAAAGCATTTTTAGTTTCCTAATGTCATCATTTTCCAAAGTATGCAGTAATGGAGAGCCTTTTCTAAATGTTATGTTTTCGGTGGAGGAAAACAGCATTGTAGTGTGAAAGAGAGGAGTAAATGTAGCAAAATCAATGTATTTTCAAACATGTTATTGTGGACGTGGCCATAATCAAAACTTCGTAAAGGTTGGTGTGCACAGCATTAGATATAATAATAATCTATTTCTCTCTGAGTCAATGATGTTCAATTGTCTAAGGATAATATTTGAAAATAGGCGTCATTTATGGGTGGGACTGGTGGGACATGTCCCCACCACTTTTTGCCTTGGTCAATATTGTCCCCAACACTTTGTTAAAAAGCTTTCATCAGGTAAGTGTCTAATGCAGAAGAAACAATGGCAATTCTTGAACAGGAGTTTCCATTTTGTTTGTGTGTGTTATAATGACTGCCGATTCAGTGCTGAAATATGTCTCCCCGCCAGATTCGTACTCCCTGCTACCTGGTTGGTCCCTATCCCTAAAGCCCACCCCTACACCTACACATAAACATACTAGTAATCAGGATTTGGCAAGACATCGGCACTGGAATGTATGAATGTTATGTTGTATGCACGTTATAAGTGACACTGAGTGACAGTGGGCACCAATGTTATCTTTTCTACTCGCTCCACTGTTCCACAGCTCACGCTCTTGTCCAGTTAAATCGCAAAGCAAAATGCAAAAAATTTGTCCCAATTCATGATATACATCCACTGATGTACAGATGCAATCTTATTTTTTTAAATAAAAAGATATTTTAGAGGGGATTAGAACTGGGAACTCCTTGTACCAGTGGTGAAAACTTTACCACGAGACCACTCAGTCACTGCATGTGACCAGCTGCTGATCCATGTCTTCATCCAGAGATTAATAAAATCCCAGGACCAAAAGTGGCAGATGTAGAGATAAAGTTATCAAATTATGTGAAATATTTATTGCAGTGCTTGAATTGGTCATCAAGAATGACTATTTATCAAAACAGTGAAAGATTATTTGAAAATGTTCTGTGCATAACCTAATTTATATTCATGAGTTTCGTGACATCACAACCAGCAGCCCACCACTCCCCAAAATGTCCCCTCCACTTTTTGAAGGAATATTCTGGGTTCAATACAAGTTAAGCTCAATCGACAGCATTTGTAGTATAATGTAATAACCACAAAAATACATTTTGACTAGTCCTTGTCCCTCCTTTAAAAAAAAAAAAAAAAAAGCTAAAATCATGATTATCGTGAAGACACTTACAATGTGAGTGAATGAGACCAATCTGTAAACGTTAAAATGCTCACCGTTTCAAAAGTACGTCACAAGACGTTCGTTGCTATGAATACGTAATGCTTCAAACCCTAAAATGACCTTAAATATTATGATTTAAACAACCTTACAGCTCAAATAATACACAAATTTTACACAAGAATTAATTAAGGTGCTTTTATAAAATTATAAGCTTCACATTTCTGCCTTTACACCCGCCAAAAAATGGCCCAATTCACTTCCATTGTAAGTTCCCCATTATAACCTCGATTTTTGCTTCTTCTTTTTTTTGAAGAAAAGGAGTGACAAGTAGAAATTACTTTTTGTGGTAATCAACATTGTGCTACAAATGCTGTTGATTAAGCTTAACTTCTATTGAATCTGGAATATTCCTTTAAAACAAAGTGACGTCCATGATTACGACTATATTTACGCGATTTAAAGCTGTTAAACATATTTCACATTTCAATTATATCAGTTAAGGTTTTTTGCTTTGGTAGCCTAACTAACTAATCTGAAACTAGAAAACCATGAAAAAACTGCAACTAAACTACTGTAAAACTAACAATCATAGCGAAAACTACTGAACATGAAACTAAATTGGACTCAACTAATTAAAATTTAAAGAAAAACTAAAAGAAAAATTAAAAACTACAATAACATTGGAAGTCATTCATATTCAAGACAGTTCGTGATTTGAACCGATTCAAGGTGACATAAGGCGACAGCGACCATTGACGTTGCAACAAAGTTGGGCAGAGTTTAACTTTATGCAAATGAGAAGATACACAATGTGGCAACTACCAATAGAAGTGTAGACAGTACAGATTCACCAATAACAACGTAAAGGGAATCCATAGAAGGAACGCTGACAAAAAAACAAAACACGGAATGAGCAAAGAAGCTTTCATACAAGAGCAACTTGATTAAGGTCTAGTTCTCTTTTATTTTTAGATATTCGTGAATGTATTGCAGTCCATTCAACAACACAATGGTGACCAACACAATAAAAACATAAAAAAAAAAAAAAAAAACAGGTTGGTCAGTGTTAATGACTGAGGGAAGAAAAGATGAATCTAGCGTGACAAACTACTTCACTAGATGACCGAAACATGATAACTCAAGTATTAAGAACATCTCTGTTTAACTCTCCTCCATTATGTCCTCTATCGCAGATGTTTCACACAATGCACAGACCTTGATATCCATTCAACAATTTACTGCATTACCATGTTTAGGTCTGTTCTTTCAAAGGGGCAAACGTGCCAATAACACCATCGTCACTCTGAGCGACACCTCCTAACACACAAGACTAGAATACAGTCCTGTTTTTAATGGTTCCTTTAATAAGCCCTCAAAAACTCTACACCATTACAATCTCATGCACAACAAATCAAAAGTCAGTTACTTTTGTTATATGACGCTCCAAATCTATTTTATGAAGGTTCTTAATCTAAGGAGTTCTTTAATCTGATTAAATATATTTTATTATTACTTTTTCTTCTGGTCAAATGCCTTTTCCCACACCAGCAATAATGTTATTGGTCTGGATATTTATTTACACTGTAGAAGGTTGTCCTGGTCAGTTTGTTCCACATTGCTACAAAACATCTCAGCTCTTGATGCCAGTAGCAGGTGGAACACAAACTCCACTCTAATTGGTTGGCACACACCATTCCCCAAGATGTCCATGCCTGCTAGTGTGGTATGGCTGGCACTTACACGTGCCAAACAGACCATGTTTAGATGTTCCCATTTTCAACAGCAGTGTAAATATGACTCAACTCAAACTCTGGACCATTTGAGGGCTGAATGTGGCTTCATCAACATTGTGATTTTTCTTAGAAGGGTTTTCTTTACAAGCCAAGCTCTACAAGGGGGAAATATATTGTATAGAAGGTCTAGAAATTTTTACTTTGCAAATGAATGTAAAAAAACCTGTTTACAAGTGTCATCACATGACCAGCTGAATACTACTCACATTATCTTAATAACCACCCTATTATCAGATAAAATTAAGAATGGGTGACAAATTCACCTGTGAATAGTTTATTTCTACATCGGCATTGGTAATAGAGAACTTTCACGTAATAATGTATCCACACCAGTAGGTGTCAGTATAAAGTCTATGGTTACGATAGCTTCGGCTAGAGAAACAAATGAACAAAAAACAATGTAATGCACCTTTCACATTCACTTTACTTTCTTAATTTTGTGCACATTATTCCAAAGAAAAACTGTTGTAATCTTTCATCAAAAAGTACTAACTTGGCTGACACCTCTTAATGGCTGACATCACCAATCACTATTATTTTTCAATACCTTCAATTGGTCAAGTCATGTCAGAATGATTGTATTTACGAGTTGAGCGCACAAGAACGCCACCACAAAGTCCTAATTATGAGGGGGAAACTGGATTTTCGTTGAGCCCTGACTTTCTGAGTTTGGGCTGTGTCAATTTAAGAATCATGGCGGAAGCAAATTGTTATTGATAATAACTTTTTTTTTTTTTTTTAACTGCGCAGTTTAGTTTGTATGCACTTTTGTACTGTTAATGAAGAATAATGATAAAGTATTTTAAAAAAAAACTACGACTCAGCTGGTTTATGAAGCAACAGACTTGTGCATTTCCCATCATTAGATACAGTATACTGTATACAACATCAATTACACACCTAATGTGTGGCTTTGCTCTTTATTTTGTTGCATTGGTGCTGAAAAATCTTTGCCAGTAAGTGGAAAAAGAATAAAAGAAATATGAAATTGCAAAACAGGGGGCCTGGGTAGCTCAGTGAGTATTGACGCTGACTACCACCCCTGGAGTTGCGAGTTCAAATCCAGGGTGTGCTGAGTGACTCCAGCCAGGTCTCCTATGCAACCAAATTGGCCCGGTTGCTAGGGAGGGTAGAGTCACATGGGGTAACGTCCTCGTGATCACGATTAGTGGTTCTCGCTCTCAATGGGGCGCATGGTAAGTTGTGTGTGGATCACGGAGAGTAGCATGAGTCTCCTCATGCTGTGAGTCTCTGCGGTGTCATGCACAGCGAGCCACGTGATAAGATGCGCGGATTGACTGTGTCAGAAATGGAGGCAACTGAGACTTGTCCTTGTCTCCACCTTTTGATTCGTTGTGCATGAGATTGTAATGGTGTAATGAGGTGAGTAACCGTGCCACCACGAGGACCTACTAAGTAGTGGGAATTGGACATTCCAAAATTGGGGAGAAAAGGGGATATTTTTTTTTGTTTTTTTAATAAAACGAAATCGTAAAACATGGTCAGTTCTTTCCAATTAAAATAACTTGAATACACAACACCTCATATTTATGATCTCCGACCTAATAAGAACTTCCCAGGAGGGCTGGAGCACACCAAATCACCCTTCTATTATAATATGTAACGCCCAATTTTCACAATCCAATCATTCCCGTTGGATAAAACGTCACACCTATAATGTTTCTGAATGTGACGAAAATACTTTCGTATCTCAATAATGTTTCATAAGTGCATAAAAAGCATAAACTGATTGATGCTCATTTAAAAACCACTATTTCACATCATTTTATCTCAATTTAAGAGGAAGGCAATGTATATCATTAAAGCACTGTAAGTCGCTTTGGATAAAAGCTTTAGCGAAATGCTTAAATGTACATGGAAATGTTCCTTTGACCTGGACTGAACTCCCACATCATGTTCCCACAGATGATTGACAGCTGGTTAGTCACCTGGTGTGTGTCATGTGTGCATACAGGAGGTAGATAACAGGCTTCAACCACTTAAAATGCTTAACTGGTTGTGCATGCGTGGGTAAACTGAAGCTTTCAAGCCTCGTTGTGATGAGTAAAGGAAATCATTCAAAAGATAATGTCAAGTAAAATCATGTTTACACAAGGGAGTTTATAATACGCCAAGTTTAACTGTTTTGTAAAAAGCCAATGAATAAATAATCCTGACTACAAATTCAACTCTCCTCAAGCTTCCAATTAACATTCACAAGTTCACTGGTTCATTAAGTCCTGGAGCGCATTCAGGTAAATGGATTTGGCGTGCTGTCCATAATGTAGGGGCTCGAGCACAGGATTGAGCTTGAGCTCCGTGACCCCCAAGTAAATCAACATTCAAAGATGGTTTATTTTATGCCACATTCAACCTAGCTCAATATTGTTTAAAGTCAACATGAATTAAAAATGACTCTATTAACTTTCTTCCTGGTCTTATTGTGCACAATTCATCAATGCAAGTTATTATGCTTTCATCAAAATGTAAGAACCTGCTCCACATCTGAAACAACTTTCCATTTCTGCTGATGTTACCTAGACTGCACGGCTTATTGAATAAAGTTAACCAACAGACAAATAGCATTGTTTTAGTAAACTTGCATTCAGGTCTGACTCCTTTCTAGTATAGACTCACTTTTCACATCCCAAGCGAACCCACCTACAGTCCTGTCCTACGTTTTTTTCTCATTAAACATTCTGTTTCACTTAAAAATATGTCACATTTCAAGAGTAAAATTTACAAGAGGCAATTTACAGCAGTTCATGAGACATGGGTGATGTTTCTATTTTCTAATAATTTAGAAAATCGAGAATCGTTTTGTAATACTTACGCTTTACTTTGTTAATACACGTTCCAGTCATTATTGTGTGTGGCTTATCAAAACATGTCTTTGTAATCTTTCATCAAAATGTAACAACTTGCTCTACCTCTGAAACGACTTTCCTTTTCTGATTACATTACCAAGCCCTCTTTTTTTCAACCTATCCCTTCAACCACCGTGGGAACACCCACGTTTCACCATCCAAATATTTCCTAGTATTTTCCCTCAAAACGGACATTACTGCCACTCTACAAAACCTTGAGCTCATCTCTGGCCTTGGACTTGAGGTCAGCAACCTCTTATCTGTCACCGCCTGACTTCAGTTGGATGCATTTGTTTACATCTGGGACAGTTACTGTTGGACATGCACATTTACCTGATGTCACGCGTTTGTCTCTCGAAAATTCTGGGAGATTCTTGTTTGCTCACGTTCACTGATTGTCAAGGTCCATCGGTTCACCTAGATACACAACGGTGAAGTTCACAGAAAACAGATGTGTTGTGTAGATCCAATGTTTGCGTCAACACACTGACCTGCCTCTTGAGTTATTGATTGGTTTGTCACAGTACATTTATGTTCAAAGTGAGTCACACAAGCCCCATGAATTAAAACAATGAATCACTCTTTGTTTGTTTTGTTGAGGGGTTACACAATTTTCCAACTAGTGTGAGGACATTTCCAAATCATTCCCATTCTTTTTTTCTAGTTTTATGTCTCTAGAATGATTACAACCCCTTTCTCCCTAACTTTTGACCCCTCATTCTCTGACTGTTGACCACAAGGTCCCAAAAACAGAGTTTTAAACAGACATCCTTAAAGGCCATCTAGCATGACAATATGCTCTACTGTCACAAAAATGGGGAATACAAATGCAAGCTGCAAATGCAAAGTCTTGACCACAAAAAAAAGTTATTGAACATTTAAACCGTAAGATTTTAACACACACTGACATTTTGTCAACCACATTATATGGTGTAAAAATATAATTGGTCACAGTGGTGGGAACCAGCGGTTTATTGACACTATCTAAGGTTTTAAAAGCAATCTTCCACAACAAATCTGTATTTAAAATGTATTATAGGCTATTTAATGGCAGTTATAACAATTATAAAATCCATCTATATATCACTAGAGACCCATTCAGAAAGTAATAGATACTGTATTAAAATATTATGTTCTCTATGAACTTTAAAAAAAAGATGGAGATATTAAAAACATTTTAGGCGACTTAATAGCTGCGACTTTATACAAAACTGGTTTAAACATTTTATGAACAGAACTCATAATTTTCAGTCATAAAACAAATAAGTCATATTTTAATACTGTATCATTACTCTGTATACACAACACACTCAAATATATATATATATATATATATATATATATATATATTTATTTTTTTTTTTAAGATTTACACATATCAAGTTTAGCCTATATCAAATTTCCACCGATTTAAATTGAGCAATCTTTAACAAAATAAAATACTACATATTTTAACTTTATTAAATTAACCTTATTAAAAATTACACTTGAATTTAATTGAATTTTGTTATGAAATTGAAAAGCGTAAATCTTGAAAATATGCTAAAATAGATTTTTTTTGTTTGTTTGTTTTTTTTTTTTTTTTTTTTTTTTTGAGTGCATACATATTTGGACTTTTAATATGTCACACTGAAGACAGCAATATATCAGATTACATGAATAATAAATTAACCTTAGTATATAAGTATATACTTTTAAAACTATATTTGCCTACAAAGTATAAAAATAATATTAGGTTACTTTAAAACCTATACGCCAAATAGCTGTCCCCTCCAAGAGCATCATAAAGGCAGTTATTATTTTTTTATTTTATTATTATTATTATTATTTTGTGCGTCCACACAATGAATAGCCTATATTTATTTGTCCAAATAAATGAACTTTTACTCAAGCCTTTTCTGCCATTCTTCATTTCATTTTTATAATCTTACAAAAATGGAATATGCACTAGGTTTTACACGGCACGTAAAACAAATGAATCGATCACAAATTACCAATACACATGCACTGCCTACCAGTCAGTAAGCCGGCGCGTGCGTCACAGGATCCGATTATGTTCGCGATGAAAATAAAAAAATGATGAGCTTGTTTCAAGTTCTTTAAGTTCTTATCCTTTATGTTCCTCTAGTTCTTCTCCGGTTCCGATCCACTGCTATGAGAGATGAACTGAACTGGTAAAGGTTTGAGGTTGAGTAGTGGGGGGTTGTTTAGGTCCCTCCTTCTGTGGTGCCCGTCCAATGGCTCCTGTCTTCATCTGTGAGATGTCAAGAGTATCCAGCTGCAGACCCGCAGCACCAGCAGTTTCAGGCCAGCAGCGCCAGGACGGAAGTAAGGGCGGAGCTTATGATAAAACTACAATCATTGCGGAGAACACAGTGAATTGTTGTCTTTGTGTATATTAATATATATATATATATATATATATATATATATATATATATATATATATATATATATACAGGGTTGGGGAGTAACAAAATACATGTAACAGGATTACGTATTTAAAATACAAAATATAAGTAACTGTATTCCACTACAGTTACAATTTAAATCATTGGTAATTAGAATACAGTTACATTCAAAAAGTATTTTGATTACTGAAGAGATTACTTTGCATTTTGTTGTCATTTGTTTCATTTAATATTTAGTCCTTTCAGATGGAAAACATTTATACATATAAATGATGCGATCCAAAGTGCATTTGAACAGCAGTGAAACACTTTCTTATGATGTGTTACATTCATACGAGCAGACAGAGAAGTACATTTGAAGTAAGTTTGGAGCAGAAGAAATAGAAATAAACCTTGTGTAAATTGTCAGCTTTACGCTAAGCTAAAATGCTATTTCTAGCCATTTTACATGCACATGTTACCAGACACGATCATATTTTTTTAATCAAGAAAATTTATGTTAGATCATAATTTCTTTTTCTCTAGTAAGATCTTTGATATTAGGGCACAAATCGTATTGTTGATAATAATTTTTGTATTGTTTTCCTGTAAAAATATCTAAAAATCCTTAAAACACGATCAGTTTGATTTATCTTGTTTTAGAAACAACACTGCATAAGATATTTGGGTTTTTCAGAGAATGCATTTTTAACATGTGTATTTTGTCTTACTGTACTGGCAGAGTTTTTATAGTCAAAACCAGTGCTGAAGAAGTAATCCAAAGTATTCAGAATACGTTACTGACCTTGAGTAACCTAACGGAATACATTACAAATGATATTTTACAGCATGTATTCTGTAATCTGTAGTGGAATACATTTCAAAAGTAACCCCTGTATATATATATATATATATATGAATATAGTATATGGGTTGTTCCCTTTTGTTTTGTTTTATTTAAGCCTATGGTTTGTGATTTATTGGTAGCTTATATGAAGGTAAAATAGTTCCTAAATGATTTGCATGCGCCGAGTAAGATTTGTAAAAGCGTAAATGAAGTTACAAGCCTGATAGAAAAATGTGCAGGCACAGAGTAAGATCTGAGAAAGCATTAATCAAATTGCAAGCATAAAAATAAATTGCATGCTAACAGAACGTTTTGTAAAGGTGTAAATCATGTTGCAAGCGTAAGAAAAAATATTAGCAATACTTTAATGCTTTGCATAAGTGTAATTCATATGTTGTGAATCTGTAATTGCAATTAACACAGTTAATCTGGTGTGTATTCTTCTGACTTTTGGCACTGTTTTTATGCCAAAACACGGGCAAAAACATTGCAAACCAGCAATCAGTGATATGCAAGCAAAGAAAGGGTGTCATGAACAGCAAACCTGTAAATGACTCGTGTTTGTGGCATAAATATTTTCCAGAAATAATCTGATATACACTGTTCCGTCTTCCCTTTTGTTGCGCTCACACTTTTGGCACGAATTTCTCAATGAAAAGAGTTTTGCAAGCACGAGGGGGAAGGCGGGTCTACCTGCTTCTAGTAACCAATCAAATGAGGTTTTCATCGAACAGTTTCTCTGACCTGATTGGTTTAATAATGTGACAGACAGCTTGTTCTTCATATGTCTCAGTGTCATTGCTCTGGGTATCTCTCCTCTCTTAAATTTTAAACTGAAATATTAATTGTGTGTGGTGCATTCTCCCCCTTGAAGAGACATGTTACGATTCGGAGAGGTCAAAAATTACTTCTGTCGCAGCAATGCGAAACCTGTTGCAGCAATTTTCACTGCCCTTTTTGCATAGCCAGTGTGTTTAAGTAGATAAGACTGGACAAATTAAAATTGCATCTCCAAAGCCACTCCAAGGCAGTTGTCAATGGAGATATAAACATCTTGAGCAACAGTCCAGTTCTTCTTCTCCTTAGCCCAGGTAAGACACCTCTGACGTTGTCTGTGGTTCAGGAGTGGCTTAACAAGAGGAATACGACAACTGTAGCCAAATTCCTTGACACGTCTGTGTGTGGTGGCTCTTGATGCCTTGACCCCAGCCTCAGTCCATTCCTTGTGAAGTTCACCCAAATTCTTGAATCGATTTTGCTTGACAATCCTCATAAGGCTGCGGTTCTCTCGGTTGGTTGTGCATCTTTTTCTTCCACACTTCTTCCTTCCACTCAACTTTCTGTTAACATGCTTGGATACAGCACTCTGTGAACAGCCAGCTTCTTTGGCAATGAATGTTTGTGGCTTACCCTCCTTGTCAATGATTGTCTTCTGGACAACTGTCAGATCAGCAGTCTTCCCCATGATTATGTAGCCTAGTGAACCAAACTGAGAGACCATTTTGAAGGCTCAGGAAACCTTTGCAGGTGTTTTGAGTTGATTAGCTGATTGGCATGTCACCATATTCTAATTTTTTGAGATAGTGAATTGGTGGGTTTTTGTTAAATGTGAGCCAAAATCATCACAATTAAAAGAACCAAAGACTTAAACTACTTCAGTCTGTGTGCATTAAATTTATTTAATACACGATTTTCACAATTTGATTTGAATTACTGAAATAAATGAACTTTTCCACGACATTCTAATTTATTGAGATGCATATATACATATATATATACAGCTCTGGAAAAAATTAAGAGACCACTGCAAAATTATCAGTTTCTCTGGATTTTCTATTTATAGGTGTGTGTTTGAGTAAAATGATTTTTTTTTTATTTTTTTATTATTATTCTATAAAGTACTGACAACATTTCTCCCAAATTCCAAATAAAAATATTATAATTTAGAGCATTTATTTGCAGAAAATGACAACTGGTCAAAATAACAAAAAAAGATGCAGTGTTTTCAAACCTCAAATAATGCAAAGAAAACAAGTTCATATTCATTTTTAAACAACACAATACTAATGTTTTAACTTAGGAAGAGTTCAGAAATCAATATTTGGTGGAATAACCCTGATTTTCAATCACAGATTTCATGCATCTTGGCATGCTCTCTACCAGTCTTTCACATTGCTGTTGGGTGACTTTAGGTCACTCCTGACACAAAAATTCAAGCGGCTCGGCTTTGTTTGATGGCTTGTGGCCATCCATCTTCCTCTTGATCACATTCCAGAGGTTTTCAATGGGGTTCAGGTCTGGAGATTGGGCTGGCCATGACAGGGTCTTGATCCGGTGCCGGTGGTCCTCCATCCACACCTTGATTGACCTGGCTGTGCGGCATGGAGCATTGTCCTGCTGGAAAAACCAATCCTCAGAGTTGGGGAACATTGTGAGAGCAGAAGGAAGCAAGTTTTCTTCCAGGATAACTTTGTACGTGGCTTGATTCATGCGTCCTTCACAAAGACGAATCTGCCTGATTCCAGCCATGCTGAAGCACCCCCAGATCATCACCAATCTCCTTGTGTCTGCTCCGGTCCCTATCACACATTGGATAAATGCATCATCATAACTGGTAAATGATGAAGAAAAAACAGTCCACTCTCTCCTTGCAGTTACATTCTCCCTTCCCTCTCGGGCCACAAGGGGGCCCCCTATAACTGTCTAAATGAGCCATAACAGCTGCATGAGTCTTATTTACAGCTTTTAGTATAAAAATAAATAAATAAATAAAAAACAAAACAAACTTGCATTGCGGGGGCCCTAAGTGGCCACTTATACCACTTATAGCTAGAAATGTCCCTGGATGGAACTTTATTGATTGGATTAAAGGCATCGTCATAACAGATACACGAAAGAAAAAACAGGCCAGACTCTAATAAAAAAAATATAATAAGTATATAAAGTGTTACATATGTATATATAAAAAACACACACACACACACACACACAAATATAAGCCTAAAATATGCTTCAGGTAACTAAATTAACTGGTTTGTTATTTAACATCACTGAATCAACCTGAATACTATGTTACACCAACAAAACTGATTTTAAGCATTAGATATAGTACAAATCAGGGGCGTATCAGTCATTTTAAAAGTGGGGGGGACACAGCTGTCAGTAGGTGGCTCGCACAGACCTAACACTTACAGTGCAGTATTAATATATTACAGTATATATTAATATATAAGTATGATATAAGTATTATATTAATATATATGTATTATTTACTTTTAATACGTGTAGTATTTTAAAGATTCAAGTATTGTGAAATAATTGCAAAATTTTACTAAATTAGCTGCAAAAATAAAGGGCATCTTGTGGAGCACATGCTTCTGTTTCACACATGACAATAAAAGACTGAGCACAAGCTGGTCTTGAATAAATTATTTAATCAATTACAATAATGACAATTGTGCATGTGCACAGTTTTATTTTTTACTCCGTGCTTGTGCATTGTGGGATTTAAATGTATCCAAGGGGCTCGAGTGTTTTGACTACATTCACCAAAAATCGATCAGATCGATTTAAAGATTCAGTGACCATTTCTGGTGATGCCAGAAGGTGGTGACAAATGAGTGTCTTGTGTGAAATGAGTTAGTCACTGAATCAACAATTAAAATAAATTTTAATCCTTTACAATTTGTATGTCTACAGACCTACAAAGAGACTTTAGTAGAGGTTTTAAGCATTATAAGAACAAAGCAAATCTATCATTTCCCTACGGTTTGTGAGCTGCTGAGAATGACTTATCAAAAGACAACAATAATAGTCTTATAATAATCATAATGAGTTTCAATAACGTCAGTACGTTTTCATGTATGAAAAAGTGTGTCTATATATCTATTCCCTTCAGTAAAATACTCTAAGAACACAGCAGATCTATCTTTTTCCCTACAGTTTGTCGACTGCACACCAACACAGAGGTAAAAAACAGGAGCTGATGTTAAAATAGCTTTACATATTTAACACAGATCTAGTAATCTGCTTAAATTGGCAAAAACAGCCAATCAAACTATTACCTCACAAACATAATGTAAAAAACTTAATGAAGATTCATGTGCTGATAAAAACTCCACTTACAGTATGTGCTTAAAAGAAGGATTTTCCTTTGTTTTTTTTCTGCAGTGCATTTCACCTAATGCTGTCAATCAAGAACAATATGCCGGAAAAAAACCTCTCATTTGTGTGTTCCTCATCTCTAGATTATTAATTTAGATCAACATCAGTGCTGATAAAAAACATGGATAAATGAGCATTGTTGAAATCAACTTTGTAGAAATGAACGGAGCTGTGTTGATTAGACTGTCTGGCTGACGGCCTGTTACGAAAGGGTTGTTTCGGCTCAAGAAACTCACCTGTGATTGGCTGAATGGTCGCTCAATCAGCCCAAAGTAACAAAACACAAAGAATATTGTATACAAATCCACCATTTGGACTCGGGTTTAGCTTGGAAAAGTGCGGGGGACAAAAATCACCTTTTTAAAGAGTGCAGGGGATGTGTCCCCCACGTGTCCCCCTTTATACATAATATGTATAAATGTGTCAATTTGCTTACACTTATGCTGATCAAGACCAGGGTCATAAACAATAATATGACCAAAACTCTTATGTTAGGTTACTAAACAAAGTAGCATAGCAATTTGCAGTTTGTGTGACGTGTTTTAGATGAGTTAGGCGGTGACAGGGGGACATATAGAAAAATCTTTGACAGTTTGACCAAGCCCATTATCAAATATTTGGGCTTGGGAGGAATCAAATGTAGTAGTCTGTAAGTCAGCCACTAGCATATGAATATTGGGGGGGACATGTCACCCTTCATGTCTATTGTACTTACGGCTCTGGTTCAGACCCTAAAGTAGATGTTTCAATCCAGTCTACCTAGCAAAGAATACCTACCACCGATTATTTCCCTATAAAGACACAGAACTCATGCCTGTTTCCATTGCTATCACCCTGTACTGTCAGCCCTCTATCTGTATGGCTGTAAAATGAGTGTCCATTTGAACATTAACAACAGCATAGGGAAGAGTCATTCAACAACAGTGGACGTTGTGTTAAAGAGCTACTGGTGTTCAACAGATGTCCAACATCTCGTTGTCTGCACTGGGTTTAAATTTAGTCCTGGAAGTGTGTGTGCACTAGTATGTGTGTAAGTGTCTGGGGTCAGTAGGGTTTAGATGGATATACCTCAGCCACTGCAGCTGTCCGACAACACTCGATCTATTTACACCATGGAATGCTGCCTGAATTTAGCAGGACATGCCATAGCAGCAAAACCATTTGCTGTCATTATTATAAATAATTATTATTATTATCATAAACTAGATTTTTTAAATTTTCACAAGAAAATGTGAGTGGTGTTTGTTTATGCAAAACTTGCTGTCACAATTCTAGGGTGTTGTGGGAGGTTGCAATGCGGTTGCTACAGTGTTTTTAGCTTGTTGCTAGGTGGTTGCTTAATAACCCAGGTCAAAAGAGCCCACCTCCAAAAGTCTATGATTTTCTGGTCACTAGATATGCTCCCTGCATCAATGTACCTGTTGAAAAAAAATCTCTTTAAACCAGTCTAAGGGGGTATGCTGGTCTTGGCTGGTTTGTGTAGCTGGTCTCCCAGCTTGACCAGCTGACAAGTGCTTAAAACACCTCGAAAAGCCGCAAATATTTTTAATGTTATAGCTTGACCAGGCTAGGAGACCAGCTAAGACCAGCAAACCATCTTAGGCTGGTTCAATCTTTTTTTTTTTTTTTTTTATCAGCACGGGTAAGTCTATTTGATTTTTCTTTCATTTTTTTCTTTCTTTATTTGTCTGATTGCTTAGAAATAGCATTTATATAGTAGCCTATCTTTCTTCAACAAGCCATTCAATTCCACACATCATTCAAGCAGTGTTGTGGAATAGCTAACTAAAAGTGGTAACACAATTAACTTAACTACATTTTTAGTAGCATGACAGTGGTTCAGCTATTTTCACAGCAGTGTACCTTTTCTTATTATTACAAGCGTCTTTTTACAACAAATACAAACAGTGTAGTGCAACAAAATGTTACACATTTAAAGGAATATTACGGGTTTAAAAGGGTAGTTCACCCAAAAATGAAAATCCTCTCATGATTTACTCACTCTTATGACATCCCAGATGTGTATGACTTTCTTTCTTCACCAGAACACATTTGAAGAAAAATAGAAAAATATCTCAGCTCAGCAGGTCCTTAAAATGCAAGTGGATGGTGATCAGACTTTTGAAGCTCCAAAAATCAAAGACAGTCAGCATAAACATCATCCATATGGCTCCAGCGGTTAAATGACTGTCTTCTAAAGCAATACGATCGATTGTGGTGCTGAAAAGATAAATATTTAAGAACTTTTTAACTATAAAACATTGCTTCCGGTAATCTTCACGAGACGGCTGTGTTCACGTGGTCTCACATGTGACGTATTCGCGTTGGCATGTTATGGACGTAATCTTTGTGCTCTTCTCTCGGTTGAGACATCAAGAATAAGCACACCATTGTGAGTAAAGAAACAGATACCAATACAGATCTAAACCAAAACCGATGAAGTTTCTGAACATCGTACTCCTGTCCAACCTGCTCAGTTGTAAACAGCGCTGCTCTTCCGGCTGTGACGCACGTGCCTCAGTTCACGCATGAACATGTCGAGGTGATTACGTCACACGCACATACTGTTGCTGACCAGAAGCAATGGTTTATTGTTAAAAGGACCAAAAGTGGTTTTAGCACTTTAGAAGACATTAATTTAACCGCTGGAGTCGTATGGATGACGTTTATGCTGACTGTCTATGATTTTTGGAGCTTAAAATGTCTGATCACCATCCACTTGCATTTTAAGAACCTTCTGAGCTGATATATCTTTCTATTTTTCTTCAAATGTGTTCTGCTGAAGAAAGAAAGTCATCCACACCTGGGATATCATGAGTGTGAGGAAATGATAAGATAATTTTGGGGGGGGGGGGGGGCGGGGAGGGTGTGAACTAACCCTTTAATACAAGTTAAGCTCAATTGACAGCATTTGTGGCATCATACTGATTTCCCCAAAAATTAATTTCAACTCGTCCCTCCTTTTCTTTAAAAAAATGTTAAAATACTCCCAGCTTCAAAAGTATAGCCACAAGATGAAAACCAAGATTGTAGTGTACTAAATCACTTTCTAACCTTTTCTGTGTAAAGTTATAGCCAATTTTTAAACCTTCTTGCCATGACGACGTAACGCCGCAAACCCTGTAATTCAGCAAAAATGACGACAGCTCTACAGCTCAAATAATACACAAGCACCAGCAGAAGAATTAATTGTGCTTTTAAGTGCTTTTATAAAATTATAAGCCACACATTTCTGTCTTCAAACCCTCCAAGAACTGGCCCCATTCACTTCCTTTTTTTTAAAGAATAGGAGGGGCTTGTCAAAATGAATCTTTGCGGTAATCAACATTATGCCACAAATGCTGTCGATTGAGCTTAACTTGTATTGAACCTGGAACGTTCCTTTAAGTGCATTGTTTCGCTCAAGCGGTTCACGAAAAGAAAAATTGGGTTAAAATATACGATTCACCAATTGATTCATAAGAAGCATTGGGAAGTCCAATAAATTTGTGTGAATTGGCTTGTTCGGACAATTCATGTAAATGAACCAATTCAAACACACGATTCACACGATTTAGGTCAATGCTTCTTCCTTTTTGGAGCGAGTTGTTTATAAACTAATTTTTAAATGTTCAGTTAAATATACGTTTTTAAGTAAAAGAATATAGTATTTTAAGTATTTAATATAAATACTTATATACATAATATGCATGTTGTGTTGAGACCGCAAGATGATCTAGGGTTATGTAACATTAAAATTGATATTAACAATTATTTGTTTGCTGGAATAAAAATGACAGCAAACTCTAGAAACACAGTGCAATAATCAAGTGGTTTCTTTATTTACAAAGAGAAATGTTCAGAGTGAAGTAGTGGAAAAATAAATGAATAGATACAAAATATACAGTACTTTATATAAGACACACAAAAACGGACACGAGTGGTACCAACCAAGTGAAATAAACAAACAGAAAAAACACTCCTGCTATAATGTTTTAACCTTTAAACTGACAAGAAACCAAAAGATTACAATAAAAATGGTCTTCAGCATCCAAGATGCCTTAACTAAACTACTCTGTAAACGTACAGCGGATGGCACTCGCGCGAACACATATTTATGTTCAATGCAATGTTGCCACCCTAACTGAGCTCTTCATTGTTTTTGTGTAAATTACAGGATTACATATAATCTGATTACTTATTATAAAACATAAAATAAAAACTAACCCTAACCCTATTTTTAAAATATTTTTTAATTGCTGAAATGTAGTTTGCTACTTTTTGTTTGCTGCTTTCCCAACATCATTCACATCTGCAGCTCAAAACGATCCAGGATGAGTTACATGGAAAAGTTTAATGCTTTGATTTGTCACAGTTCTGTTCAGCAATAGTAATAGCGATTCGTGCTTTAGGTAGTTCAAGTTCAAGTACTCAAATTGGTTGCCAGGACAGTTCATTAGGTTATTAGCTCATTAGTGGTTTTCTTCAGCCTTACCACTAATAAAACTGTAAGCAGCTGCCTTTCCATCTCAGAAAACAACACACTGGGTTTTGCATATGTGTGTGTGTCGCAGTGAGTGGTAAATTAGCATCTGTCTGTGCTGTCAAAAACACTGCACAGTTACGCTTGACTAGACTAATTACTTAAATGGAATGTTTCCGTGAAGGACTTGGTCTTAATCTGTGGGTAAACTTGCCCTCATGACCAGTTCCCTGGGCAAATGTGCCCGGAAGTTGTCCGATGTGTGGATTAGGGCATTAGAAAACTGATTCATTTACTGAATGTGAGTGACTACTCTGTAAATGCTGTGCATGCTTTAGATTCTTTTCCTTTTGGAAACAACACATTCAATTCTGAATGTATTTACGGAATATTCTGGGCTCAATCAGTCTACAGCATTTGTTGCATAACATTGATTACCATAAAAATGTAACATAAAGATCATTTGGCTCACAACTGCAATTACATAGGCGTTGTGTGTGTCACATAAAACGCTCAAAAAACGTATCTTCTGGAGAGAAAAAAACTGAGAACAAACATTTCAGTTATAGAGGGACAGATTTTGACATTTTGAACAATAATAAATTTTTTTTAAACTGTCAGTAAAGCCAGTCTTCATGCAATTATTTTGCATTTATACAGAAAATATCATTAAACACAAATGATGACGATTCTTATAGATCTATAGGCTATATTCTATATACACTGCCATTCAAAAGTTTGGGGTCACTTGCCTGAAATGTTTCTCATGATCTTAAAAATCTTTTGATCTGAAGGCGTATGCTTAAATGTTTGAAATTAGTTTTGTAGACAAAAATATAATTGTGCCAACATATTAATTTATTTCATTATAAATCTAAAATATTATTTAACAAAAAGAAGCCAATAAGTGCCCAGCATATAGATGGGAACTCCTTCAATACTGTTTAAAAAGCATCCCAGGGTGATACCTCAAGAAGTTGGTTGAGAAAATGTCAAGAGTACATGTCTGCAAATTCTAGGCAAAGGGTGACTACTTTGAAGATGCTAAAATATAACACAGTTTTGATTTATTTTGGATTTTGTTTAGTCACAACATTATTCCCATAGTTCCATTTATGTTATTCCATAGTTTTAATGACTTTACTATTATTCTAAAATGTGAAAAAAAAAAAAAAAATACATAAAGAATGAGTAAATGACCCTAACCTTTTGAATGGTAGTGTATGTTGTTAAGACATCTGGTGTTTACATGATGTATAATGATCAAAATGTAAAGCTTTTTTGTTGTTGTTGTTGTTGTTCCTGGAATTCCTATCAACCAATCAGATTTGAACCAATTTGTCTTATGAAATCTTCACCTGATTTAAAATACAACTACCTGGACTCTGCACTGCAGGAAACCCAACAGTACTTCATATTAACACTCACGCTTGCGCCCTCGCAAGTTCAACAGGGTCAATGGGTTCATGTGTATTGAATGGTGCTGTACAGCTGGGTGGGAACACGTCTTCCTAATATCATGAGAATCTTGCACTGAGGCCAGTGACAACAAGAGATGTGTTAAATCGTGTCTGTATGAAGTGTCATGCGATCCCACACCTGCCCTTTTCGACAGCTTTGGTGAGCGTAACCATAGAGATGGACTGTTAGAAGGCTGGTTTATTTGAATGGCAGAGCTAACAGTGTTATCACAGACACCTGTGCCATGACCATCACTCAGATATATTGAAAGAGAGAAACCCTGACCTTCTGGGGAGAGAATGAAAACATTTCTGTGTTTTGTGTGGCTGTTAGGGTGTTCTGGTTGCTAGGGCATTGCTAGGTGGTTGCTAGGGTGTTCTGGGTGGTTGCTACATGGTTCTGGGTGGTTGTAAGGGTGTTACTGGGTGGTTGCTAGGGTATTTTGGGTGGTTGCTAGGCCATTAGTAGTTGGTTGCTAGGATGTTCTGGGTGGTTGTTAGGGTGTTCTTGATGGTTGCTAGGACATTGCTAGGGTGTTCTGGTTGCTAGGGCATTAGTTGTTGGCTGCTAGGGTGTTCTGGGTGGTTGCTACATGGTTCTGGGTGGTTGTAAGTGTGTACTAGGTGGTTGTTATGGTGTTCTTGATGGGTGCTAGGGCATTGCTAGGGTGTTCTGGCTGCTAGGAATTTCTTGGTGGTTGCTACATGGTTCTGGGTGGTTGTTAGGGTGTTACTAGGTGGTCGCTAAGGTGTTCTGGGTGGTGGCTAGGCCATTGTTATTTGGTTGCTAGGATGTTCTGTGTAGTTACTACATGGTTCTGGGTGGTTGCTAGGGTGTTCTGGGTGGTTGCGTAAAAGAAAGAGTAGGTAGGGCTTTTCATGAGCACATCCAATCCTCTCCTTTGATTGCAAAACTATTTTTACAACCGTCTATTTTTTAGAGATTTGTTGCTTAGAGTCACAAGTTTCATCCTAACGTACTGTTTACAGAGCTAGGTGGGCGTACACACACAGAGCCTCTCTGACTGGGTGACCTATTTAAAATCTGGACAACAGCCTATTAACATCCTTAACCAAAACACAGATTATGACCCTAATATGGTGAACTGCACGTTTCAAAACAGAATATCCATAATGGAGTCGCATGATCATTATGATCTGAACAATATTTCCTTCCCAGCCTCACATTGTTGTCTAATACTTATTATAACCTTACAAAAAAGGTATTCAATTTACCATGAAAAAACATGGTTACACCTATAATCAGTCTGTTTTTGAACAATAGCAGGAATGGTATATGAACATCACAATCAAACAACACCATGGAAGCAGTGGCGCAATGACAGGCAGTGTAGGGTGTGCAGCTGCACTGGGGCCAGGGTGAGAGGGAGACCTGCTTTGGCCTACCGAAAGGGTACATTTGAAACGGCCGTAGGCTTAACAGGTGATGACCACAGAAGTTGAAAATGACTGAATGGGGACCCCCTCCCCTGAAGGCAAAAATGAGGGGTGCCAGCCTGGCTAGTGCCTTGAACTTGGGCCTGTAAGATACAAGTTACATCACTGCATGGTAGTACCATCTGATACCATCACTTTTACACTGTGAAATTTACAAAAGGAAAGTGGCACTCACTTTTAATCAGAATGTGCTAAGGTAAAAAAAATCAGGCTTTTGCATTTAGAGTGATTATTATTATTATTATTATTATTAGACAAAAATTCCCCACTTTCCACTCTCAAATTCCAGCTGTTTTGCCAAAAGCATGCTTAATTACAACTTGGAAAATTCTAATATAAATCTTTTATTAGTATATAATACATGGAACATATCACTGATGAGCATATCCTAAAAATAATCTCTAATAAGTAGCAATTAATGCACTGACCTTTAAAAAGACAATGATTTGAGAAATATTAACTGTTACAAACCCAAACGCTTAAAAACAGCTGTTTTCCAGTAATCATATAAACATCCTTAAACAATACAGCTTACATTAGCTTACATTTACTTGATAAGCTAAATTTTCAGACTTGTTTTCAGAGTTCAGCTTATTTTACTTATTTTACTTTGTAGTTTTTTCAGCTTACAGCTGAATCAATTTTGTTCGATTAATTCTTAATACAAGAAATAAAAACTATTTGTTAATGAGGTAAGAAAAATACATTTAATTTAACACATCGGACAAAATTTTGCTTCTCAAGCAAATGTATCTTATTTTAAGGATCTGTTTTTACTGAAAAACAAGACAAAAATCCTGATTAAGAAAATTATTCTTTACAGTGAAAGAAATAACTGAGCTTCTAGACTAACAAGATTAGATGTGTTGATCAGCACCTCATGTCAACTTTCAGTTCATTAAACTGCAATGTGCTGAACTTAGCGGGGTCTCCAGTCACAAGCTCCGGGCAGATCAGAGCTCTCACACAGTAAGGGGAATTCACTTTACTGCCAAGGAGCATCAAGTCCAAACAGAAGTCAATCCTGCTACAAGTTTGTGCAACTGAGGGCTAGAAACCAGCCAATGCAAAAACCCCCCCAAAAACCTTTCATTTTACAGGACCACATAAAAGAATGTTATCTAATGCCACACCCTAGCAACCACCCACAACACCCTACAATCCATGAAACAACGCCCTAGTAGCCACCCAGAACACCTAAGCAACCGCATAGTAATGCCCTGGATACCACCCAGCAACTATATAGCAACGCCCTGGAAACCACATATAGCATGCTAGCAACTGCAAAACAAAGCCCTGGAAACAACACTTAGCACCCTAGCAACTACATAGCAATGCCCTGGAAACCCCAGCTAACCCCAACTAAGCAACTTCATAGCAAAACCTGGAAACCACCCACAGCACCCTAGCAATTGTATAGCAATTCCCTAGAAACCACCAATAGCAACGCCCTGGAAACCACCCATAGCACCCTAGCAATTGCACAACAATGCCATGGAAACCATGCATGGCACCATAGGAACTGCATAGCAATGCCCTGGAAACCACCCATAGCACCCTAGAAACTGCATAGCAACGCCTTGGAAACCACCCATAGCACCCAAACAACTGCATAGCAACCCCCGGAAACCACCCAGAGCACCTAAGCAACTGTATAGCAACACCTTGGAAATGACCAATAGCATCTTAGAAACTGCATAGCAACACCTGGAAACCACCCATAGCACCCTAGCAACTGCACAACAATGCTGTGGAAACCATGCATGACACCCTAGCAACTGCACAGCAAACGCCCTGCAAACCACCCATAGCAACCTAGCAACTGTATAGCAACACAATGGAAACCACCTGTAGCACCCTAGCATCAAGAGATGGAGTTTTGTACAGGCAAGCACCACTCACATTCTCTTCAGAAAATGTAAAAATCATAAACAACATTCAAACAAAGTGCAGGTTTACTCTCCCTTGAGGGACAGGGTGGGCAGTAGTGAAGAAATAAGTCTTCAAATAATGAAGTACTCCTACTGGGATTTAAACCTTCAATCTTTAAGATGTCAGGCCTAATTATCATCCACTCAGCTACCATGTGTTGCATGTAGTGTTTACATGCAATGCAAAATCGTGGTAATGGGCAAAAATATACCTATGTTGATTCTCGGTTTTTGCCTAATCCGTTTATGACTTTACCTGGATAAAGGAAAAACGCTGAAGGTGTTTACATGTCCTTACCAGTCTTGGCTAAGTTACTCAAAAATAATAATCTATTACAAATGGCTTCTCTAAATGTAATCAGATTACATTACTGGTCACTTCATGCGGAAGTAATGACATTACAAATTATTTTAGTTACTTTCAAAAAACAATTTTCATAGATATATTTTGTTTTTAGCACCACAAACTTAAAATAATGCCTATTGTTCCACCTTGTTCATTGTCCCTTCATCTGTCACAGAAACACAAACAGAAAATGTATTCTACATGAATAATAGTATTTTTGAAATACTACAAGTAATGTACTTAAAAGTAATTAACTTGACTGAAAGTCAGTAACTATAATCTGAAAATGTAATCCTTTGCGTTACTGCGTTACTTTGCGTTTTGACCAAAAAATTCGATTAGAGTACAGTAACAAATTACTTTGTAATCAGATTACATGCAGTACTGGTCCTCGCATGTTGTTTGTTAAGCATCACCAGTGCCCATGCATGTAACCATGCTCAATTATGTTTCTAAGAATTGGAAAGACAAAAAAGGTAGATCAAGATAGAACCAGTAGAACCGAACAGAACCAGTATGTTAGATGCTTTCCTGAAAACTTCACCTCTCCTCTCAAACACTGAAAACAAACTCACATGTCGACAACACTGACCTTGATGTAGCAGGTCCAGAGATCAATGTTCTTTAAAGAGACTCTCTTCGAAGGATCCACACTGGAAAACAAACACTAGGTCATGAGTGATAAACACGTTCCTTCCCAAATATATGTCATGTAAGAAAGTGCCAGTATTTTCCAGCTTTGAATTTCCAAGAAGGATATTGTGATTACTTCTGACTAGGGGCCTGATATACTACAGTATTTTAGAATAAAAACTCCTATTTTAGCACTTACTTTAGCATTAACTCACAATACAAACATTGCATTTGTTAGATATGAATTTGGATCTTTACAGATGCTTAATGATGTCAAAGGGCATGTCCCACTCACTGTCTGGTGGTTACAGCCCTGCTGAAACATGTCAATACTCTTTATAAGAGTTTTCTTACAAAAAACAATATACTGGCCTGTGCTGGGATTTGGGGGTTTGTGTCCTGAATGCAATGTTTCAATAGAAATTCAGTGGGGAGCTACACATGTGAATTTAAGGAGTATAAGGGTTCATAACAAAAAGTCAAGACAGGATGTTAGTTACAGAACCCAAGAGATGGATTTAGAAGACTGCATGTACATCGGTCACAAAAACTGCCAAATTATATTGTGTCAAGGGAACTTGTTTAAAAAAAAAACTCAACATACGCAAACCGCACGGGCAAAAAACTTGTTGTTGAACCTTCATGGGATGTTCTGGAGTGGCAGGTGTGAAGTAGATCTCAATTTTCTTCATTTCATTAAACAACTGGAGACTTTTGTCCATTGAGAATGATTCAATATATCACTACTATGAACAACAGTATAGATCTACAGTAATTGACAGCACTGCATAAAAAACTGAATGCTAAAGGTGTATCCATTGACTGTTAGGTGCCTGACATTAATATTATTCTTATTAGACATTCCCATTGTTTTCTCAGCCTTCTTGTGCTTGTTCAGTTGGCTGGTTTCATTTCTATAATGTTATGAGTTTGAGAAAGATTTTAGGGGACAAACATCACTATTGGCGATGGTGAGGATAGCAAACAATAAAGCCCTTCTAATTAATGTTGATATCAGGGAAACATACACACATAACATTCAAACATAAAAACAATAAAATAATTGAGAAAATTCTATAATCGTGTCATAATGAAAACATTATCATAATGAAAAAAAGTACAATTGTAAACATTCTAATAAACCTGTTATGGTTAGCATTTCGACATCTATTGATAATAATATCAGGGAAATAAAAAATAAGATTAAAAAAGATAAAAAAATTAATACAATTTTCATAAGCATGTTATGGCTAGTATTTTAACATTCTATTTATCTATACTGTATATATATGGCTGTGCATTTAATATAAGGATATGAATAAAGTTATAACACATCCAGAGGCACAGATTTGAGCAAATCTGAGCTAAGGCATTTTTATGGAGAATGAATCATATAAACAGACACAGAAACATTCCCATTTCAGTGCCACTGCTCCCTGAATAACACAGACAGATATTGAACGCTTTGATGCAAGGTTGGGTCAAACTAATGGTGCAGATGAAAGAGCAAAAACAACTGGAGTGAGTCAGGGTAAATGATGTTCTGTGCTGTGACCCCTCTCAACACAGTACCAGTCAAAGCACCTCACTGAAGGGCAAACAACACAGATACAAGAGAGGGAACAGTATTTTCTTTCTCCGAAGATGACGAGATGAGACGAGGGGAAACCAGAGGGCAAAATCAGAAATTAGATCTGACCTTATTACAGTATTAAACTGTTTAGGAACAAGTTTAAAACATAATCTCTATGACTTTGTGACACTGTAACTTGGTAATACTGTCTTACGCACAAGCGGTGAATCCAATGAAGCATGTCAAGAATATATCCTGGTCATATTTCACCCCAAAATATTTTTTTATTATATTATATATCAATAGAAAATTCAGAAAATGAACATTTAGGACCATTAATTTTATTTTATTTTATTTTTTTTTTGCATTTGTGACAATTCTCAAGACCTTAAAAAAAAAAAAAAAGAAAAAAAAATATATATATTTATATTTTAATTGTCAGGTGTTATAAATCATGTTAGTATTTGTTGTATTGACTTTAATTCATGCTCATTTAAAAAATGCACCTTACAAAAAAGTATAAATAATAATAACTGAAATAATTTATACAGTTAATTAAATACAATTAAAATAAAAATCATTGTATTCTAGACAGGATGGTTTTCATTACTGTATTAAATAAACTATATAGAAGGGGAAAAAAATGCCATTGAGAATAATGAGAATTACAAAGAAAATTCAAAATGAGAATGGGAGGGCTTGTCATGATGCAAAATTTTTTCAAAGGTACTAAAATACCGGTAGCAACTTATTTTACAATACTGTTCTACATTTACATACTACATAATTACAACTACAGTAATTATTAGGTACTAACCCTAACCCATATTAAGTACATGTAGTTACCTAATATTACTCCGTACTTTCTTGGGTAAGTACACTGTAAATATATAGAAATTACACATCCTGTAAAATAAAGTGCAACCAAAATAGCTTTCATTTTCATTGTATTGTTTTTTTTTTTCTTCCTTATTTTTATATCTTGATTTTGGGTTTAAATATGACCCAGACATGTTCTTCATGAGATTAACCCAAGTACAGATGTAAAGTCTCTGAAATTGCAGTCTCAGGTTAGTCCTCACATCAATTTATGAATGTGATATTTTTAAGAGGCCACTTCTGGCATCTAGTGGTTAACATGGTCATTGCATCAACATAACTGTATGCTAGCTTGTCCACACATGGATTTCACATTTACAAACATTTCAAATTGTGTTGGCATTAGGAAAATTAACAGGCTTTTAACTTATGTGCTGTTCTTTCAATTATACTATAGTGTGTGGCTTCCCAGCTACAACAAAACGCCTCAGGGTGTTCAAGTTTGTGTTTGTAACATGCTAGCTGGTTTATTGCTGCTTCAAGGTGGTCTACCAGCCCCAACCAGCTTGACCCAAGTGGGTCAGACTGGTTAAAACCAGGTCAATGAGCTTGTAGTTCATTTGATCCACCATCTAGACCAGCTTGGAGCAGCTTATGACCAGCTAGAAACCACGTTAACCCAGCTGGCACTCTAAAACTGATTTTCACTATAATTTTAAGCAGGCTTAGCATAAAATAACTGAAAAAGTGTGAAAGAATTGAATGTTATTACAGATCTAAACACACAATTAAGGCGTTTTGAAGCAAAAGTGTTGGGTGAGAGTTTGTGCGCAACCTGTTCACTGTGTTAATACAGAAGCATTCTAGCTAAAACGAGAAAATATAGAATTAGAACGACCAGTAACTCTTTCAAGTGAGTCATTGCTGTTTCTCCTTTAAGGTTTTCCTTCAGGTAGTGTCAAACCGTTGGCTCCACTGAACGCAAAGGGTCAAAAAGTAGTCCCTCCAGGCCATTCTCCAGTCCCCATCCACTCCCTGAGTAACTTAACTGCAGATACCACAGCACAAATTGGCAGGAAAGCCAAGCAGAGCAAACACACTCCCAGAATACACAATGTTGCCACTAGGGTTGGTGCAACCCGTTAGCCAATCCACAATGGCAAATGTACTATAAAGGATTCTGGCTAGCAGGGCGTAAAAGTAGTGGTGCATATGAACAGGTGTGGAGGACATGAGGTCCACAAAAGTTTGGATGCTGTTGAACACGTGTATGTTGATATTGAAGGCTGTGAGGGAGTGTTGAGTAGAGGGGTCCAATATAGAATGGAGATGAATAAGATGAATTCGGTTAATGAAACGGAGACCAGCACTGAATGGAGAAACCACTGCAGACCGAGGGCAGTGTTAAGAGAGGGAGAGAAATGAGGGACTCGTGCTCAGTGCTGACACTTAGTGTTAGAAAGGACTTTGTTAAACACTTTTACAAGCCTCTGTTCTTTTGTACAGGGGAAGGTGCAGAGCTTATAGAGCGCAACAGTCTGGTTCTGGAAGTATTTCTGCGCTACAAATAAAAGTCTAAATTCTTGTGACAAGTAATGGTCAACGTTCTGCAAAACAGAAAACGAAAAAACATTCAATTCAGGTTGTCATCTCATTTATTTATCTTATGTACAAAAATGAGACTCATATTATACAAACTTTACAAGTCAATTCAGACTATTTTGGAAAAAGTAAATCAGAATCGAAATCAACACATTCTTCACATTTCTTAAGGACTTTGTACATATGTACACATTCTTATACAATCATATTTCTCATCTTCACCAACAGTGAGTTTTTAAGTCAAAATAAATACATGGCACTCCTCAAAGCACAAAAGGCCACAACATCCAGACATGACAGAGAATTTGTTATTCAATCTCTGTGAAGCGTGCAAACATGGCTTTCCTTACGGCGTCCTTGTACGTGTCTGAAGCGGAGAGGTTGTAGCTGCTTCCTTTAGTGCCCAAACCGGCTCCTTTCATTCTTAACTGGGCCTGCAGAAAAAAAGACAAGCCAATCTTTAAATAACATCATACAGCATTGCAGGGCCAAAAATTCATTTTCTGCGCCACCTGCTGATGAGTTGAGAAACTGTTTGTCTCCGTAACAGAAGGAAATATGTAGCTGTTTTTCAATTGCATATCTGTAGCGCCACTTTGTCTGGGTGAAACAACAACTCTCACAAAAACGAGACATCTTGTGTTCCTCAAATGTTTGGTTTTAGTGGAAAAAACATGTTTTTTCCTACTTTGAAAAGTGCAATAGAACGGCATTTAAAAGTTAGACTTCCAACTCGAAACCTACAACTTGATATAGAGCAATTTCGATGTGAGGCTGGTGACGTCACACAAACATCAATGATAAACATTCAATTTCAAGCGAATAAAATAAATCATAAGTCAAAGTTCCAACATTACACGAAAATAAAAGCGGTTTACCAACGTTCGCAGAGACAGGTGTGTAAAACCTGATCCACTCAGATCAGGGAAGGTTAGAATATCAAACAATAGAATATTCTATTCTATAGAATATAATTATTTACACTGAAATTCCTACTTTTTTTTTTTTTTTTTGCAGGATCCAAAATTAGTAGTTGAAATAGTAGTAAAAAAAAGTAAAATTTTTACTACCAATTTTTTGGGGGGTTTATCATGTACTAACGACATCTCCTAAATAATCCTGGTTACGCAGGGGTTTAGGGTACCTCCACATTAATTTGGATAAATTTGGAAACGCATCTGTTTCTCTACATTTTGGCCTTCTGTCCAAATGGAGATGGTGTTTTTATCCAGCGAAACGCAGCTTTTCAAAAACACTCTCCCATGGATACATTTGAAAACGGCGTATTCGCATTTTAGTGAAGACTGGGAAAATGGAGATATTCAAAAACGATGATGTATTTGTTGTCATAGGACGCAGTCATGTGATCCAGTGAATCCAAAACAATCAAAGTGGCAGCCCATGTTGTGGCTGCATTGTTGTGCCTGCTATCTACTTTAATAGTGTTGTTAAAGTTAAATTTAGTTTGTACAACTTACACACTGCATTCCTTTAAAGGCGACGGGAAGTTTACTTGTATTTTCTGTCCACTGGCTAAACATGGGAACGATTGTGTTTCAGACCATGCTTCGTAAGACCTATTTTTTTTTTTTTTTTTTTACGCACAGTATGGTTTCAGTGTGGATAAGCAGCTTTTGGAAAACATCTGAAAAAGGCAGTGTGGATGTAGAGTCTTTCAAAAAGAAAACGCTACTTTTGAATTTATCTGGATTAAAGTGGACATAGTCTTAGATGTGTCGTACCTCGATAGGTGTTGTGATGCCCTGCTGGTTTCTGCCCAGCCCCTTCCCTTCTTTCCAGCCCATGGCCTGAAGCATCTTATTGCCGATGTTATCGCTGTTCAGTCCGTCTTTTGTGGGCTGTTCGTAATTTCTACAAAATCCAAAAGAGCAAAATGGGCATAAACACAATATTGAGATTTTTGTTTCTTTCAGTACTTATACTGTTACAGTAAACATTTCTAAAGAACAAAACAAACATTATTGCTTTAAAACAAGCAGTTCATGTACTTACACTACTGGTGTTGGCAGGGCAAATTTCCTTTTCTTGGGCGCTGGGGGTTCAGGGATCCCATATTTCTCTCTTCTCTCAGCTGCTCGATCTCTGTACTTCATCTGTTTATTATGGGGAACAAGAACGTAAAGTCAGTACCTTGACTTCTAAAGAATATCCTTTAAAACGCAAAGTGTGACTACATTTCTTTTTTTTTAATATCAAATGACTCCACACCTCTGTCTCTTTCCTCTCCAACTCCTCCAGTTCAGCTTCACTCAGTTTGGCTCTTCTGAGGACCTCCAAGTTTTGCTGGTTATCACAAACATGCAAAATGTAAAGAAGATTTCTATATTTTCGGAATAAACTGCAAGTAAAACTCGCTCCCACAATCCTACGTTCTTGTGGGTGGTTGCCAGGGTGTTGCTTTGCAGTTGCTAGGGTGTTTGCTTTGAAAAGAGACTATGTTCAAGTCTATGAAAAACTGATATGGATCAAGTCCCTCCAAAGAAAGTCTAGGAGATTTTATCATCTTTCAGGCAAAAATCTTAAATCTGTTTGCTTAGAAAAGTAATAGCACACCTCTCCTCAAAAAGGGTGCACGACTGTAGGCTTTATCAATGCGAATGGGATGAATTACATGCCGAAGTTTAATACTTGGGGTTAGAGGTGTGCTCCAATCCCTCACTCTCGGTCTGAGCAAACACCACTTCAATTACCTTATGCAGATCTGAGAGCTGTTGGTGGCGAATCAGAGCTTCTTTATTAGGGAACTGTCTCCTGCACAGCAGACACGCCAGCTTCTTCCAGTCGGTCAGCTTGTCCTCTCTGTCATCACCCTCTGCAGACTCCTCTGGTTCACTGTCACCACTGTAAGCTGCCACCAACCCCACCTGCAGCACAGGACATTAGGTTACACAAGGCCCAACATTGCCCAGGAATCAGTCAACCAGGCTGCCATCTAATTTACATACTATCTAGTATGTAAGATGTGAATTAGTGCATCGAAAATATACAAAATGGTAGCAAAATCTTTTCAGTGAATTTACGCATATTCAAGTCATGCATTTCACTAAATAGTAATGCTTGCATGCAAGCAGAATGTGACAAAAAGGTGTGGTATCAAAACACAATTTTATGAAGGGGTCATACATCTCAATACTGGCAAACTCAGGTATGCATTTTCCCATCACCAGCAAAGTACAGACTTTTAGTGCAAGGTAAAGTATGCAAATTGGGATGTAGCTTCTATTGACCTTTGAAGAGGGGTTTTCTTCTTCTGTAGCTTTAGATGCCTCTGTTACAAGTCTCTCCAGTGCCCCTGTCTGTACACATGCCAAGAAAACGTATATATAGAAACGACATAAAATCACCAAGTAGCATAACATCAAATTGCATTAAAGAGAATCGGATGGGTCGTTAGTAATACCTTCTTCTCAAATAGTGTGAAGCCAGCATCAGCTGCTGCCGCCTCTCTCCTCTCCTCCTGACTGATGGGCTGGAAGCTGCTCTTGAAGTTCTCCTTCTGTTTGTTCAGACTTTTGGCCCAGCGCTCCATGTCCTTTGCAATCTGACACATAGAACAAGATGCAATCTAGAGGTCTGATTCTGAACAATAGGCTGAGAATTTTAAGAATCTCCCATAGATTATTTGCGAACTGTAAGATGCATATTACACACAAAAATGGCAACAGTTTTTTTAAAGCAATATAATCTTATATGAATGGCTGTCTTCACAAAAGTTTCAGAAGGCAAGGTTCCTAGTTTCTCAGCAAACAGTAGTGTTTACAAGTTCCTAAACTGTTCCAATGTGCATTTCCAATGAACATCTAGTCTGGCCGGCTCTGCCAAAGAATGTTAAGTTAATGGCACTTGATGCTTTCAACATTTTTAGATGCATTTAGTAGCGAGTAAACAAGATATCTTTGAGCACACCAGCATATTCTTGTTTGCTATCCGGTGTACCCTCTTCTAAATGTCACATTCAAAAATGAACTTTGGTTAGTCATTTTACAGTCCTACAGTCTTGACGAAGTAGGCGGTTTTTTCGCCTAGAATAAACTGCAGTGTGGACCTGACTTTCTTCTCATAGTCAAAATTATAATTTAAATGAACTTGGAGTTTTATTACCTGCTGAGCGGTTTTACTCTTGGGTTTCTCTTTCTTCTCTTTGCTGTCTTTCTGAGTAGATGTAGAGGCGTTTTGAGCTGTGCTGCTGGTGTCAGCCGCGGGTACATATGCTTGCTTCTCTCCGTCCCAGTAAAGATACTGCTGCGTCTGTGAGTTGTAGTAGTACTACACACAACATTTAGAAAAAAATGTCACTGATTTGATTGATTACACTAATTAGTGTACAAATGTTTCCAATAAAACCCTAAAAAAGACAGCTGGTGTCATCACACTGGCCTGCAAACTAGTTTTACTTTACAGGAGTAGAGGTAGACAGATATATCGGTTTTACTGATTAATCAGTCCTGATAGTTGCTTTTGGAACTATCAGTTATCTGCAAAAATCTATGACGATAATTGCTGATTTTACTTTTATTTTTATTATTCCCCTGTTTCTCTATGGCTGGCACTAGAGGATTCAACAATTAGAACGGTTTGGTTCTACAGTATACTAGTAACAGCGGCCTATAGAGAAATAAAAAAAATAAATAAAAAAATAAAACAAATCACTGACATCTCGTGTGGATTCGCTGTATCTAAATCGGTCATCATTGGCAACACTTATCCATATTTTTATCCTCAATTCAATGCACATTTTGTTATTTTGATTATATAATCAAGTGTTCTAAATTGAAGCGAGGGCATGCAGAGAAAAAATTTGGCAATATACAAACATGCCCCATCAGCACATACAATGCATCTCTAACTTCTCATCTTGTGAATAATTATATACATCATCTGGTGAATATATAGGCTATATAAAGCCTGGTTTGGTAAAAAGTCCTACTTAACTATAGAGTACTGTAACTGAGCCAAGTCTCTGTCACTTCACAATAAGAGTCACCTGTGTGTTTAGAACTTGTTTATAGTTAAAAGTGGCGCAGTATTGGGGGCCTGGGTAGCTCAGCAAGTAAAGACGCTGACTACCACACCTGGAGTCGTAAGTTCGAATCCAGGGTGTGCCAAGTGACTCCAGTAAGGCTTCCTAAGCAACCAACTGGCCTGGTTGCTAGGGTGGGTAGTGTCACGTTGGGTTAACCTCCTCGTGGTCACTGTAATGTGGTTCTCGCTCTCGATGGGGCATGTGGTGCATTGTGCGTGGATGCCGCGGAGAATAGCGTGGCTCTCCACACGCGCCACGTCTCTGCGGTAATGCGCTCAACAAGCCACATGATAAGATGCGTGGATTGACAGTCTCAGATGCAGAGGCAACTGAGATTTTTTCTCCGCCACCTGGATTGAGGCGAGTCACTACGCCACCACGAGGACTTAGAGTGCATTGGGAATTGAGCATTCCAAATTGGGAAGAAAAAAAAAGAACAAAAGTGCCGCAGTATTTTTGGTTATGATTGGGATTCAGTATCGGCAAATCCACTATCGGTCAACCTCTATACAGAAGTACTCAATGAGCAATATCTACCTAATTAAATATTTTAGAGCGCAAAACTAGACAAATCCATATTAACAAGAATTTGTTACTTTTTTAAGACCTGCTAATCACAATTTCTACATTCACACAAGAAAACGCCATCAAATTATGGTAGTGGAAGTAAACATACTTGTGTGTTTGGGTCGTAGTACAGTCCGGTACTTGGGTCATAATAATACCCAGAAGACTCATCGTACTGGTAAGATGACGTGTCTGGAACATCTAGATGAGGAAAAAGGCAAATGAATCAGAGAAGAGTTCTAAGGATCAACTTGCATCATACCATGTTCTAACTGGATAGTTTGGATTTAGTGATCTGCTCTTACTGGCTTGGGTTTCTTGAGAGGTAGCCGTTGTTGAGGTGGTTGCCGTAGCTGCAGAGGTTGCCGGGGCAGAAATGGTGGCAGCAGCGGTGAGAGGCTGGGCTTTGCCTTCAATCTGCATAGCTTGTAACGTCTGCCAATTAAATGCATTGTAATGACATCAGAATGATAATTTGAATGATGAATAAACAATAATTAACTTTACAACTAAGACTTAATGACACGTACCTGAGTGGCTGGCTGGCTGATGATATGCGGCTGATAGACCTGAGCACCCTGAGAAATCACCACTCCTGTAGCAGTGGGCAGAACCTTCACTCCTGGAGCAGCTGTCAATCAACACAATCCAAAACTTAACAGCAGATCAACTTGGCATCTCAAAATGAAGCAAATTTTCCATGCCATTCTTAAGCTAACTGTCCATATAGGCCAGAGTTTCCAACGATTTTGCCAACTGAACCCCCCTTTTCACATTGAGGCCTAAATTTACCTGAATTTACCCTTCTTGAAACGTTACCTCCAAGTATGCCGTTCGCCTGGGAAGGGTCCACAGCTCCAGGCTGTTGTTGATAGTATTGGTACTCCTAAAGAACGAGTAACCTAGCTCATTTCAGCACCTCAAAAATCATCGAGATAACACAAACAAATGCATTTAAAATGTTTACGGCAACAAATGCAGTCTGCTGACCTGTGAAAAGGGCATATATCCCTCTTGTAGATAGCTGTATTCTGATGCAGGCTCCACACTCTGCTGAGGCTGTAAACAAAACTTTAATCAATTAAACTGGCCATGCATGGATAATTTTTATTTACACTGAGACACGGATACACAATGTTGTTTATACCTGACTAGAGGACCACTGGGCAGCTGCGATAGCCGTGCTGGCGACTGAGAAGGCGCTGACACGGTTCCCATCTGGCAACAACAAATCCCTAATAACAAACAAGTGTACCATTACTAAAGACGCACACTGAATAATTAATCACGCTATAATACATGGGGGGGGGGCAAAAAACCAAAACAAACATTAATGACAGAAGACTAAGGCAAACAACACAAAGCTATGAGCTGCAAACTAATAAGATGTACGTACTTGCGAGCGCTCTTGGCGTAGTCGACACCAATGGTCTTCCCATCAAGTTTGAGAGGCGGCTGTAAGCCCTGCAGGATGGTAAGGAGCTGCGATGCTTCCTGTGAAACCACAAACATCATCAGTATGTGCTGGACATACACAGAACAGTCACAGTTTACAAGCTTGTTTAATGTTATTGAGGTTGCTTAGAACTTCGACAAGCATTGGTTACCCTTAAAAGAATAGTCAAAGATTCCTTATTTATTTTAGAGGATCTTATCAACCAAAGCAATTTGTATACACTAATCACTTTAAGGAAAGTTCACCTAAAATGAAAATCGGAACAAAAGTTTGTTCCAGTGTATGACTTTTTTCCATGGAACACAAAAGGACATATTTAGCATAATGTCCAAACTGCTCTTTTCTGTACAATGAAAGTGGATGGGGACCAGGGACAGCTGAAGTTGGAGTAGGAAAATGTTACAATGGCTACACCTACCAAAGGAGAGGCCAGCTGGACGAATGCAAACCCTCTGTTCTGTCCGGTCTGTTTGTCTTTAATGAGGCGGATGTTGCCAGGTGAAAGGTTGGCATAAGGGGAAAGTGCAGCCAGGATGGCTTCAACAGTGGAGTGAGGGGCGATGTTTCTCAAAATGATGGCTGTCAAGATGCGCAAAAATAAGCCAACATCAACGCCAAAAACATGTATACGGAATGTACAATATATTGATAACCATATCTGTATCAGCCAATATTAGTTTAGAAATGATCAGTATCGGTCTAAACTGACAAACACTGAAAGTCAAAAACATCAGGCCAAGCTGAAAAAATAATGAATGGTTATACTACTTTTCTATTTTAATTATAGTGTTAACACCAAAGTTCACTTGTAAAATTCTAGATCAAATCAACACAAAAGCAATCCAAATCAGCCAGAAGTTTCATATTGGTGCATCCTGTTTTCAAAAAATCATCCTTACTGTCGCCATAATAATCTCCACTGGGTTGAGTATCTGTGCCTCCAGTGGTGCTGCTGGACTCAGAATCTGATGACAAACACAAAGAACAAAGCACAGTGAGTTTCTTTAAAAACAGATCTGTAAAACAGCCCCATAAAGGCTTTAAACAGTTTAAAATATTATTTGCAACAAATAAAGATGTATGACATATATATATTACTAATATAAGACCCTACTAAGACCCTGATTTTATATATATATATATATATATATATATATAAAATCAGGGTCTGTTTTTCTTTTCACGTTCAATTTTACATCACAAGCATATAAACCTCTGAATCGAAGTCAAGATATCGGTTATCCCCATAAAACAATTATCGGCTAACAAATGGCCAATGTTTCTATTTCATTGCTTCTCTAGGTAGAACGTAAAGAAACCATCCGTTATTATCAGTCAAATATTCTGTATCGGTGCATCTCTATCTGTATGTCTAGCCTTAATTCAAAACATTGTTGGTTATAATCAGCCAAAGACTGCATATCAGTGCATCTCTAGTCAGAACTTCAACAGTTATTGGCCAAAGTTTCTATATCTGTGCATCTCTTGCCGTGACAAAAACAATTATGTGATGTATACAAAAGTTTCTATATCGGTGCTTCTCAAGCCATAACATTAAAACAATTATCGGTTATTATCGGCCAACATTTCTATACCTTTGCATTTCAAGTCAGAAATTTACAACAATCATCGGCCAAAGTTTCTTTTACCATGACAAAAACAATTTTGTGAAATCTGCAAAAGTTCCTGTAGCAACACTTCTCAAGCCATAACATTAAAACAATTATCGGTTATAATTGGCAAAAGTTTCTATATCTGTGCATCTCTTGCCATGACAAAAACAATTAGGTGATGTATACAAAAGTTTCTATATCGGTGCTTCTCAAGCCATAACATTAAAACAATTATTGTTTATTATCGGTCAACGTTTCTATATCGGTTCAACTCTAGCTTCAATCTTGCTAACCTAGAAAAATGTTTCAAGCTGATCCCTGATAAATAAAAGTTGGCTTTGCTCCATGCACATGGTGTGTTTGACTGGACCATCCAGATGGGTGCAGACAGCGGCTTTCTGATCGAAGAGCTACTTACCCGCTTTAGCTGCGCCACACCTGAAGCACTTCAGCCTCCTCCGGAAATTGTACAGGCCACACTGCAAGCAACCGGTCATAGCGTTTTAATTGACACCTCTACTATTGGGCACCAGGTAACAAGCACACTACAGTGGCTTGAATACTTACCATGATAGACACCCAACAAGTAGACCATTTCAAAATTTAAAATGTAACTGCCTAAAAATCATGTCAACACAATTGACAGACTACATATGTAACTTGTACTTTAACTTGTACTTCCAAACCTAATATTGCTGTGTGATATAGTTGGTCTAGGGAGTTTTTTTTTTGTTGTTGACAAAATTTGTAGTATTTCAGATGCAAGTTGTCACTTCTACTATAAAATGACCACCTAGAACCTTGTTTTAAAACTGTAATGTAACTATTTTAAAAATAAACTGGTACTTATGTTCAGCTAAATAGCCAATGAACAGTTTCAAACATCTGGGAAGCACAAGTAACTTACTGAGTTGCACAACCAGTCCTCAAACTTGTGACGGTTGTTGCTGTAGTGCATGGCAACAGTCCTGCCTTGAATTGTCAGCATTTTCTGAAAGAGGAAGACAGGGTTTGGTTATTTCTTTTCTTACGCAGGTTTGAGCTCAGCCCAAGAACAACCACATTAGCCACCAAGGATTAGGGTGAGGGTAGCCCGGGAGGGTTAAACATGTAAGAGTGTGTGAGATGTGTGTTTGTGGTGTTTGGGACCCGAGTGTCCGGATGGGCCCGGAACAGTGTGTAAAAAAATAGTCCTTTCTTAATGGGGGGGGTGGGGGGGGGGGGGGTGACTTTAAGGCATTCAAGATGAAGCTTATGCTTACCACACAATAAAAGTGGCATCTCTGCACAAAAGAACCATTTTCTTTTACTATTTAAAACATCTAAGATATTTTATGGCTGAGGTCGTGGAAATGGGTCGGTTAAATATAACACCAGACGCAATACCTAAAACTACAACTATTAGCTTTGAACAACTGACAGAAACCTAATAGCACTAGAAAACATACTTCAAAGTTTAGTGAATTTTCTGAGCATGATGATTACATTGTCACAAAACCTGTGGCTTAATTCCCATTTCAGTCAGTCACTGATTCAAGTTCTGATAAGGTAATTAACATGCCTTAAGGGAAATGCCAGTGTATCCATTAAATGGCACTTCTATGTTTTGGTCACACCTTGCCTTCAAAAACAGGGGCTCTTGTCCAAAACTGTCCATTTAGTCTGCTGGGGCAGCAACTTTTGTCTTTTTATATTTTATTTGCATTATTCCCCAGAGCAAAAGCTAGACTTGGTGATTAGGAAGCAACCTGATTGGTCTCCATCCATCGGGTAGCATCTTGCAAGTGATAAAACTCCACGAAGGCGAAACCTCGGCTTATACCTAGAGAGGCATTCAGATATACAGACGGGAGGCGTGTTAGTTTAAATGGATCAGTGGTACAATATTCAAACTCTGTCACAAACTACTTCGGGACCCCCCTTGACCCAGAGAGGCCAAAGAGAGGTACGGGGGGTTGCCTGGAAACTTTTACCATAGCAACAGAACCTAGTAACATTCTACCTACGTTGAAAAAGATAGGTTGTTCCAACAATAAAAACAAAGAAACTGTCAAAAAGCAAAACTAATTAAATCTAAACAAGGCAATGATCTTTACAAGCAGTACAAAATTAGATGTTTCTATCTGACTTAATTGGATAAAAATGTTTATCCTCATTTAAAATGTCATAATGAAGCAGCTACATGATTGCAATGCTAGGTTCATGTAACTTCAATTGGCACAAACATAATTGTGCCAACTTTGTGCCACAAAAAAAAAAAAAAAAAAAAAAAAAAAAAAAAAAAACTTACCTCCAAACTTGCATCTAAATTTTCAACAAAACTCTTTAAACTGTTCTAGCTGTTAACGTGTTGCTATGGCAAAAGGTGTTTGTGCAGAAGCAGGTTGGCCCAGTGGACACAGGTTTGTTTGTTTGGGAGAGGTAGGACCCGCGGTACATCAGTCTCACCTGTCCTCTTTTTCATCAGCCGCACATCCATCGGCTTTGGCCCATCCAGCTGGTCAATTGCAGCTCGAATCTGCAGATTTCAAATGGGAAGTAAAATTAAGAAAGAAACGAGCATCGAGATTAGAGATCCACCAATGTAAATGTCAGAATAAAACATACAAACTGATAAATTAGCCTTTAGATTTGAATAACTAAATTCATTACTAACTTCTGAATGTAAACGGCCTGCTTTATGGGACTAATATTGTGCATAATCAATAAGTTACTTATTGGCAAAATTCACTTTTATTGGCAGTCTTCTTTCCAAGGCTCTTCACTTAATGCAACTAATGCAAGCTCATCACAGTTTTGTTTAGAAGTAGACCGATATATCGCCTTTATCGATAAATTGGTGCAGACAATTGCTTTCTGGAACTATTGATATCTGCAAAAATCAATGCTGATGGTTGCTGATTTTTGGCTTGCTTCTACAGTACATTGTAACAGCGGCCTACAGTGGTGAAATAAAAATCAATGACACCTTGTGTGGATTTGCTGTATCCAAATCAGTCATCATTGACAACATTCATTTATATTTTTTGGCTCGTAAGCATATACATTGTGTCTCCAATTTCATTTATTGTAAATGATAATAAAACGTATTGCTCATTAAACCTTATCTGATGATGAATATTAGAGGTTGACTGATAGTGGATTTGGCTGATAACAGATCATTCAGCCGGTAGTTTTTAAAATGGATTTATAGAATGTTAAAACATTTTTCAGTCTTGTCTTACTATGATTGGCACAGACATACAAGTCTACAAGAGTGTAAATGCCAGATGCACTTTATTGTTCAACCAAAATTCCAATAATAACCAGAAAAAGAAAAAAAATCCTAATTATAACAAGAAAAAAAAATTCCGTTTTGGTGCATAGCATGGGACTAGTAACTGTAAACAAGCCCAAAACACACAAAGGGCTCTTATTTTGAAAGAACAGAGATTTGTCTCCATTGCAATGCTATATAGTTTAGTAGGCTATTTACCAAAATAAGCTTTTTATAGCCCATATATTCACCAAATGAAAGATTTTGTCTATATTCACCAGATGAGGTTTAATGAGAAATAAGGTTTATTATTATTCATAAGAAATTAAGTTGGAGACACGTGCTGACGGGGCATGTTTCGATGTAGTCGCATTTTTCTTTGCGTGCCCTTGCTTAATTTTAGAACACTTGATTATATAATCAAAACAACAAAATATGCATCAAAGTGAGGATTAAAACATGGATGAATATTGTCAATAATGAAAGATTTAGATACAGCAAATCTTCACATGATTGTTAATCACAAAAAAAAAAAACTATCTGCAACTATCGGCATAGATGTTTGCTGATAGTTACAAAAAGTAACTATTGCCACTGAATATCAGTCCACCTCCACTGAATATAAAAATATACATTACTGTGCAAAAGTCTTTAAGAGCACATAAGAGGTTTCACAAAAACATTTATCTTAAGATAGTTATTTATATCTTCAGCTTTAGTGTGTCAATAGGAAATATACATTTTAGACTCCCAAACATTACTTTTGCAAATAGAAAAGATTAGAATAGAAAAACAGGGAGCCCTGCAACAGATGTCATGGCCCCCACAAAGCACCCCACTGAACATTGAGTCAGTCTGGGGTTACATGAGGAGACGGAAGCAATTGAGACAGCCTAAATAGATAGAAGAACTGTGGAGAATTCTCCAAGAAGCTTGGAACATCCTATCTGCCAACAACCAAGAAAAACTGTGACCAGGTGTACCTAGGAGAATTGGTGCTGTTTTGAAGGCAAAGGTGGTCACACCGAATATTGATTTAGCTTTTTTTATGTTTACTGGACTTTGTATGACATTTAAGTGATAAATGAAAACTATTTATGGCATTACTCTTGAAGACACCCTTACTATGCAACATTTTTCACCAATGCCTAAAACTTTTGCACAGTACTGTATAAATAAAACATTCCTTAATCTGGTATATATATATATATATATATAGGCTATAAGAATAAATAATAAACCTTTTTCCTCATTAAACCTTATCTGGTGAATAAATAGACAAAATATTTCATCTGGTGAATATATGGGCTATAAAAAGCTTAATTTGGTAAATAGCCTACTAAACTATAGAGCATTGTACTGGAGCCAAGTCGCCGTCAATTCAAAATAAAAGTTATTGGGTGTGTTTCGGGCTTGTTTAAATTTTAAAGTGCCACAGTAAAAAAAAAAATCAAATTTCTTCTGGTTATTACAATAAACAATAAACTGCATCTAGGACTTTTTTTATTTGGGACTCTTGGGTTTGTGCCCGTCAGTCATAAAATCGTAACATTCCATAAATCACTTTTAAAAACTATCAGCCATTTAATCAGTAATCTGTTTTCCACCAATTTAGTTATCGGTTTTGGCAAAACCACTATCGGTCGACCTCTAGTTTTAGTCTAACTTAATCTGTAAACCAAATAAAACTATTAAAAGGTAAAATAATTATAAATTGGAAGTGCAAATATTGGTAATGTATATATATATATATATATATATATATATATATATATATATATATGTTAAGCTGACCTTCGGGCCTATCTCCCCTGTATTACAGTGATTTTACAACAGTAAAGAAGTGGTGTTAGGTACATCACAAAGCAGTGGCTTATTGCTTATATAAAACGTGGCAATATAAATAACAGCAATATAATAAAAAACACAAATGTTCAATAAATATTCAATAAAAATTAAATTCTGCCACTAAATAATTTAGCTCATCAGCCTACTTGTAGGCTGTTTACAGTTAGGCTAATGCTTCAAAAGTTGCTCATCCAATCAGAATTTACAACCAGAGCTATCTGTTTTACGTATGACTTTTAAAGGTTCTGGGGGAAAAACATAGAAGACTTACATCTCCCTCTGTTGTGTTCATGGGCAGACCTCTGAGCATGATGGTCTTGCTCTCCTTCTCATCAGCTGGATCTCCTCTGTAATCATGTTCAGAGTAATCGCCATCTGAATGATGTCCATCATCAGACCCATCACTGCTACGACGCTTCCTTCCTCGCTGTTTCGTAGGTAAGAAATGGTAAAATGAGCACTGTCTTTGTCAAAATATATAACTACTAAACATTAATCGAAGTAGTCCTCACTTCTGGACTGTCTCTACTCCAGTATCGATCACTTCTGTCTCTTTCACTATCATTGCGGTCGCTACGACGATCATCACTCCAGCGATGCGAATCATAACCACGGTCATCACGCTCACGGCGGTCTCTGCGGTCATCGTCGCGAGATTGCTGAGAGCCATACCTGCCGCTGCGCTCTGTGCGGCTAACCCTGGTTAAAGTAAAAAAATAAATAAAAAAAAACATTAAAACTCTACAATGGCAAATGTTCTTAATTACATTACTAGAATATCCACACTACAGAATTAAATATCTACAAATAACACTCACCGTTTATCAGCACCCATCTTTGTTTTCCAATAAAAGACCTGTAAAAATGTTGAGAACAATGTCAACCAGTTATACCTAGTTAACATGTCCACAAATTTAACAGTATAAGACCCCTTTATTGTATATTTTTTATTAAAGCATTTTTATTTATTTTTTACTTTTATGGAATTAACATCAAAAGATTCAAAACCTAAAAAGAATGCAATCCACAATCGCATGTGCACAAATATTATTAAAATGCACAAGCAGATAATTGGGATTCGTTTAGAGACGGACCGATAATCGGTTTGGCCGATGTTTTTAATCTATATTTACACTTTCCACTTAATCTATTATCGGTTCTTTAATATCAGGTTTACCTATAAAGTTAGACACAAAAGACTTTATAACTTAATTAAGTGAGCGGCATTTCACAAGTGTATATTGCAAATAAAACAAGTTAAATTAATTACTTGTAGACACAACATTACTTTGTGCACTGCACACTATTTCAGGTAGTTTTGTAAAGCAGTTCAACATCAGAGGTAAGATGATTATGTTGTTATTGTGCCTAAAAGCAGAAATAAAACAAAACAATTAATAATCGGTTATTCATACTGATTATCAGACACTTAAAGCTGCACTATGTTACTATGCTCTCTAGCGACATCTGTGGTTGAAATTTAAAATTGCAAGCAATTTGCGGAAGAACACTTTACATCCGTCGTGTTTGGACGCTGCTGCTCTGGTGGATGAATCTTATGATTTGAGGTTATTGTGTGCGATAATGACTGGAAGATATTCAGAGCCGGAGTCATAACGTGCTATTTTCATGTTGATATAATTATGTTATACAATTAAATATTTAAAAATTAAATATTACTTGCTTTGAAAATAAACAACAGTCTTACTTACATATTTTGAATGAAGTGTACACTTTTCTGACACTACACTCAAAGCACTTTTACATAGAGAACAGGGGACTCCACCAGTTATCAGCATATTTTAATATGATTATTCAAGTGTTTTATCGACTATTAATGTTTGTATTGTAATGTATTATTAATTTAAGGGGTGAAACTTGTGATCCTGCTGATTTGAGTTCAATGTAAGACTTCATTATTTTTACATTATTAATCTGGTCAACGAAATCAATGATGAAAACGTTTGTTGATTTAGTCAACGATAACGAAGACAAGAGGAAAAAAGGCGCATCATGAAGATTATTAAATTATTTAAAGCATACTGTTGACGAAAATATGACGATAAAAATTATTCTGCAAGATATTAACAGTGCAAGATATAAACATCTTGATAATCTGTAAACAGAAGATATTAAATATGGATTCATTTATCCCATTAATCCAGTATGTTAGGGATTTCTCCGCTTGAGCTGTGCGAGTTGAATGTGCTAACACTGGCAAAATTAACTGCTTTAAAACAGGGTAAACACCTCATTCAAATGCATCCTATTTATACACGAGATTCATCAATATATCCACAACATTTATGGAACAACATGCATCTGCACAACAAAACAAATTAATATGTGAACTTAAATGATGCGCTAGTCAGAATAATGGTCATTTGTGTTGCGTAACTTGCATTGTGAATACACGGTTTCCATAAGAAACAAGCTACACGCAATGTATCCTTTCAATGAAAATTAACAAATCTCTAAAGCATGAAAAATTCAGAATACAGGCTAACTCCTAAAAAGTAGCAAATACTTCAGTCTATTCATTATTTCAGGAGCTCAAGTTTTTCACAACAAGTACAGTATGTACATTTATACTGTATGTTTGATACATGTTTACATTTTCTAATGTTTATAAAAATGTTTTTCTAAATATATGATTAAAGTTTGGTCTGTTACAGTTTGACACCTTGTCCATTTTGCACGTCATCAAGTAAACGTTAATATTTTCGTTGACTAAACTTTTGTCATTTTTGTAAAACTGACTAAACTTAATGAATATACCATGACGAAACTGACTATTTTTAAAAGGACATTTTTGTCAAAAGACCAAAACTGTGACTAAAACGAAAAACTGAAAAAAATGACAAGGGCAGTTGATAAAGCAAGTGAAACTGTAGGCCTAAAAACACTAAACTAAAAACATAAAACGAGCAATAATTGGGATAAAATATACTTTATTAAATATGAAAATAATATGCACAAGAAGTCAATTTCAGAAGTCATACGTATTAGTAAACATGCACAGTTACTTCGCCTGACAACGGATCGCGATCGGTAAACACATGGGTAATGTTCGATTCATAAAAGCATTACCCCTACCAGACAACATACTGTATCCAATTCCAAGCATTATAGCAGGTAAACGACTTTGCCAAATGGATAACAGATAAACATTCTTCCAGACTGCAGTGATGCCATCCTGAACTGTGTGATTGTGACTGACTGATCTGAACAGCATCCTCAGCCAGAACACGTGACAGCCGGCACTTCTTTCCTGTGTTGACGGACATGACGTCATGACACAAAGAGGAACGACATAAGCCAGCGATTTCGTGCCAAATCCGACCCAACAGCTCAAAATACAAATTATTTTTATCCACGATATTCTCAGCGAGTCCACTGTATTTCGCTAGGTGGGCGTAATTTCCGGTTGGCTAGCGGAAGTGTGACTGGTTGGTGTTTTGTGTGTAGCCGGTCTCTGCTTGCTTGCATGTCATACGGTTAGATTCTTGCTTTTTAAATATTGTAAGATGTCTTTAAAATTTCCCGGACAATGTGTGCATTTAATGGTTATCCCAATGATCAAGCAAAACTAAAGTTTTTATCTAAAACAGCAATGTTATGATCAGAAACCACTCAAAACGCTTCTGTCCCAGATGCTGCTTCTTCCATCGGCTGCCTACAGAGGATTGACTTAGGAACATCTGTTTGAAAAAGCCTGGAATTATTTGTTTGTGTGCTCTTTTCACTTTATTTGCAAGAAATCAACAGGGGGATTACTTATATTATCCACCAGGTGTGTGTACATGTGCAGTACAGTTTGTTCATTTTTATTCAGCGTTGGCCTTTGTGAATGCTTCATGTGTTTTGAAATGCCATTATTACGGAGTATAAAAAGGAACAGTGTTTTTCCTGAACTGTCTGTGAGTAGTGATGATGTTTTCAACTTTTTTCATGCTGTGATGCTAAATAAATAATTCTACAGTGGAAGACCATAATTATTAGATGAGACATGTACGTAGCGAGATGTTTTATCACGTTTGAATTTAATTGTATTAAGATTTTCCTCTTTCCAGAATTTTTCCTGCCTGCAATTCACTTTCTTCTGAGTGTCTTTGCAGAATGTGCTTTTCTTCCCTTAAGGGGAAAAGGTGATTTGGAAAACAGTATGGACATTAATTCAGTATCAATTAAATTTATTTGTACAGTGCTTTTAATAATACATATTGTTTTATAGTTGCTTTACAGAGAACATTGAATTTGTGTGCACAAATTTATAATGTATGTCCAAATAAATGTTAATTTCAAAGTCAAAATCAAATCACTTTTATTGTCACACAACCATATACACAAGTGCAATAGTGTGTGATATTCTTGGATGCAGTTCCGAGCAACATAGCAGTCATGACAGTGATGAGACATATACCAATTTACAATAAACATCAGATTTACACAACACAATTTAAAATCTAATATACACATAATTACAACACAATATACAAATAATAACATACAATGTACATTATACAATACACACAATATAGAATACACATACAATAAAAATAGTATATATAGTATACATAAAATGTACAGTAGGTTGTATTGTACTGTAGTCAGTTGCCAGTGTGTTGTTAAGAGAGAATATCATTTATGACAGTCCGGTGAGAGATATAAGAGTAATAAAGTGCAGTGCTGATGTATTTTGATCGTGAGAGATCAATAGTTCAAAAGTCTGATTGCTTGGGGGAAGAAGCTGTCATGAAGTCGGCTGGTCCGGGTCCTGATGCTGCGATAACGCCTGCCTGATGGTAGCAGTGAGAGCAGCCCATGGTTCGGGTGGCTGGAGTCTCTGATGATCCTCCGAGCTTTTTTCACACAACACCTAGTATATATGTCCTGGAGGAAGGGAAGCTCATCTCCGATTATGTGTCTGGCAGATCGCACCACCCTTTACAGGGCTTTGCGGTTGTGGGCGGTGCTATTGCCGTACCAGGCAGAGGTGCAGGTGAGGATGTGGGGGCAGTGGTGGCTCAGCGGTTAAGGCTCTGGGTCACTGATCAGAAGGTCAGGGGTTCAAGCCCCAGTACTGCCAAGATGCCACTGTTGGGCCCTTGAGCAAGGCCCTTGACCCTATCTGCTAGGGGCCCCGCATCATGGCTGACCCTGCACTCTGAGCTTAGCTGGGATATGTGAAAAAAAAAAAAAAGAATTTCACTGTATGTGTGCAAATGTATAATGTGTGATAAATATAATTATAAATTATAAAATTAATTTTCAGGAAGAAGAGGCAATGATGAGCCTTCTTCAGTGTGGGCCTCAGGAACTTGAAGCTGCTGACTCTCTCCACTGGTGTTCCATTGATGAAGATGGGGCTGTGTTCTCTATCCCTTCTCCTGAAGTCAACCACAAGCTCCTTTGTTACTGACGTTGAGGGAAAGGTTGTGCTCCTGACACCAGTGTGTCAGAGTGTGCACCTCCTCTCTGTAGGCTGTTTCATCATTGTCAGTGATCAGACCTACCACCGTCATATCATCAGCAAACTTAATTATGGCATTGGAGCTATGTATTGCCACACAGTCATGTGTGTACAGGGAATACAGGAGTGGGCTGAGAACACAGCCCTGCGGGGCTCCAGTGTTGAGGGTCATTGATGAGGAGATGCTGCTGCCCATTCTAACTACCTGGTGTCTGCTTGACAGGAAGTCCAGGATCCAGCTGCACAGTGAGCTGTTTAAGCAAAGAGCCCAGAGTTTCTCATCTAGCTTGGAGGGCACTATGGTGTTGAATGCTGAGCTGTAGTCTACAAACAACATTCTCACATAAGTGTTCTTTTTTTCCAGGTGGGAGAGAGCAGTGTGTATTGTAGATGCAATGCCTCCATCACTGGACCCATTGCAGTTTGCTTACCGCAACAACTGCTCCACTGATGGAGGCAGCACAGAGCAGAAGTAATCTCTGATTAGTCTCTCAAAGCATTTGCTGATAATGGGGGTCAGAGCAACAGAATGCCAGTCATTTAAGCAAGTGATTTTGGATTGCTTTGGAACAGGCACAATGGTGGATGTTTTAAAGCATGTGGGGACTACAGACAAAGAGAAGGAAAGGTTGAAAATGTCCGTAAAAACACCAGCCAATTGGTTCGCGCACGCTCTGATGACACGGCCCGGAATGCCGTCTGGACCCGCGGCTTTGCGGATATTCACCCGTCGGAAGGATTGGGTTACATCTGCTACAGAGACGGAGAGTGAACTAACCTCTGTAGCTTCGGCCACGAGAGCTCTCTCCGCGAGGGCGGTGTTATTTCCCACAAAACAAGCATAAAAAGTATTTAGCTCATCCGGGAGAGAGACAGCGGTGTTCACGGAGGAGATTTTATTCCGGTTTGGGTAGATCCATATTTTTTTGCTTGGAACAACATCCTCTACGCACTCTCTGATGAAACACGTTACACTATCAGCGTAAAGCTCGATGTCGTCATCAGAAGCAGACCGGAACATCTCCCAGTCCGCGTGATCAAAACAGTCTTGTAGCGTAGAGTCTGATTGGTCCGACCAGCACTGGATCATTCGGAGGGTGGGTGCTTCCTGTTTCAGTTTCTGCCTGTAAGCAGGCAGAAGCAGAATGGAAGAGTGGTCCGATTTGCCAAATGGTGGGCGGGGGAGGAATTTGTAGCCATCCCGGAAGGGAGAGTAGCAATGGTCCAAAACCCGGTCCCCTCGTGTGTTAAAACTAATGTGTTGGTGGTATTTTGGTGCGACTGATTTGAGATTGGCTTTGTTAAAGTCCCCGGTCACAATGAACGCAGCCTCAGGGTGTGCGGTTTCCTGCTTGCTTATAATCCCGTACAGTTCCTTGAGTGTCTGGTCTGTGTCGGTTTGTGGCGGGATGTACACAGCTGTGATAATGACCGCTGTGAATTCCCTCGGTAGCCAGAATGGTCGACACAGAAACATGAGAAATTCCAGATCAGGAGAGTAGAAAGACTTGATAGAATGTACATTCCTCTGATCACACCAGGATATGTTGATCATAAAACATACACCACCACCTCTGCTTTTACCTGACAGGTCTTTCACTCTGTCCGCTCGGTGCACAGGGAACCCCGCGGGTTCAATGGCTGAGTCTGGAATCTCCGCAGACATCCAAGTTTCTGTAAGAAAAGAGATCCGCGCTCTCAGCTCGCTGAGCTTGTTGTCCAGAGACTGAACATTTGCCAGTAGAATACTGGGTAGCGGGGGTCAATGTGCGCGACGTCTTACTCTGATGAGAACGCCGGCTCTGTTTCCCCTTTTCCTTTTGCATTTCCGCGGCCAGGCTGCCCAGACAAAGGGCTCCGCTGGCGTGTTCGGAAACAGCGGGTCGGCATTGAGGAATCTGAAGTCCGGTTTACGGTGTGTAATTGCAGCACCAATGTACAAAAGTGTTTGTCTGTCATAGACAATAAGGCAGACAACATCCAAGACAAAAAAAAACATAAGAATTGTAAACAAAACAAACAAAACACTACAAAGTTGTGTCGGAGCTCGCAATGCAACAGCCATACTCGGGGCCATCTTGAGTCATGTATTGCATGTAGTTCTTTTTGCATGGTACAGTTTATTGTGTGGCTGCTAAGACGTCGTTATTTCCTACACAAGAACAATAAATTCAATCTATCAACCGGATCAATTGTTCAGTCAACACTAAAACATTTAATGTAGCTTATAGCATTTAGATACGAAGATTATGTAAACTAACAATTATAAAGCTAGACTGAGCTTACTACACATACATCTACCACAAAATAATTGTATTTTATCGTCTGAGTCCTGTAATACACGAGCATCCTGCTGTCTGGACCTCCCCTGTATCTGCAGTATGTACATAATCTCAGTACTCTTCAGGTTCTGGCTAGACTCAATATATGTTTTAAAAAATAAACAATTATCTACAATTCTCAAAACATGTCCAACTTTACAGCTGTGAAGGCACTAATAGGCTACATAGCTTTTCAGGCTAGTCTGCTCAGGTTCTTCCATCGATAGATAAAAACAAAACTCAAATTCTTATATTTGCGATATTTGGACATCATTCTGAAACCCATAATTATTAACATATAGGTGAGGGAAAACAATATCGCCTTGCTATAATTCCGTGATCATTTGTTCTCAAGTTTCTGTCATTTTTAATGCTGCGTTAGTACATAACGATTGTTTACGCTTAACCGGAAGTTCAGCCAACATCGCCCGCAAAGCATCATGGGACTCTGGAATATTGTGCATAGGTTTACCAATCGGGGTACGGGTCATTGTTTTGAACACTGATTGTTTATGTATTTAATCAAAAATGGCAATTAGTTCATTTTTAACCAAAAAAAAAAAATCTTACATAGTGCAGCTTTAAAAAATTGTTTAAAAAAAATCAGTATCGTATTGGTCGTTAAAAAAACAATATGGATCAATCTCTAGTTTAGTTATGAAACACGTTCTAACGATTGTGTACAAAATGTCACTTATATCAACATTACGAAGAACAGAAATGTGTACTTATAAGTTATCACATAGTTTGTTTATAATTATCGACAGCCATCATCCAGACTAGTACGATATTGGATCTTGGAAGCCGACAATATCAGGGCTTTTTTTTTTATTATTACTATTCAAACCGTTCAATTCAGTTTAAACATCTTCTGAATATGTAGTGTTTTGATGCCTGATTTCAACTGAAACAATGCAGATTTCATTATATCGGTTATGATTTGAAAACATGACCAACTAATTATTGACTTTCAGTATTGACCACAGTTATTATATTGGTGCAGTTCCATAAACGGAAATATGTGGACAACATTAAAACACCAACTTTTATGCACTTACATTGTGTATTTTTTAAGCGTGAGCTTCAGTCCTAGGATACTTTACTGAGTGTTGTCTTCAAACTCATTCTAAATTATTACAACTTACAAATTACAGGTTTTATGTCTTAGCATCGCAATATTTAGCTGAATAAGAATAAACTGCTGCAGTAATGGTACAATGTGGGAAGTACAATATAGTAATGACCGATCAAAATGGAGACTGTCGTCAGTTTCTCGTTTGGAAAAGACGCAAAACACCAAATTACACCGAGACAACAAAAACTCACCAGACTTATTCCAACGAGACGTTGAAATTAACTATTTGTCAAACACTGAGAAACGTATCGACTTCAAACGGATCCCTTCTCGGCAAAACTCAGACTCTGCTCGTCAGGTCATTCGATGTCATCGGCAGCTAAAATGTCTACAAGCTTCTCTTTCCCAGAATGCCTATAGATGTGATTACGTAAGGGTACTGTTGCATGACGGGAAATTTAGTTCTATCGGCCGTTTCGAAATTCCCCCATCACGCCGGCTGCTTCTATTTTTGCCTATTCCAAATTTGCATGTGTAACAGTGGGGTACTGGATAACTCATTACCTTAAACCCTATAAATATATGGCACTAAAGTGTGTATTTCAACGGTCACCATTTGGATAAAGTAGCCTAACAAACCAAACCAAAATGATAAGAAAACAAGATAAAGTCAAATAGATGGGCTAATTTCTTAGAACACTAATTTAAATACATTTAAAATATCTATTATTTTGACATTTGTTTCTTTACATCTCTTATATATATATATATATATATATATATATATATACACACACACACACACACACACACACACACACACACACACACAGTACAGTTGTGCTCAAAAGTTTGCATACCCTTGGAGAATTGGTAATATATGTACTATTTTTTAAAGAAAACACAAGTGAGCAGGCAAAACACATTTATTTTATTTCTTATGGGATTCATATTCAACTGTAGGTTATAACAGAATGGCACAATCATAAAACAAAACATGGCAACAAAGAAAAAAATGAAATTACCCCTGTACAAAAGTCTGCATACCCTTAGTTCTTAATACTGTGTATTGCCCCCTTTAGCATCAATGACAGTGTGCAGTCTTTTGTAATAGTTGTCTATGAGGCCCCAAATTCTTGCAGGTGGTATAACTGCCCATTCGTCTTGGCAAAATGCCTCCAGGTCATGCAAAGACTTTGGTCGTTTTGCATGTGCAAATTTTTTTTTAAATTTTTTTTTTTTATACAAATTCCTTGTATGTGTAAGCATACTTGGCAATACAGCTGATGATATTAAGGTCAGGAGACTGTGATGGCAACTCCAGAACCTTCACCTTTTTCTGCTGTAACCACTGGAGGGTCAGCTTGGCCTTGTGCTTAGGGTCATTGTCGTGCTGGAAATTCCAAGAGCGTCCCATGCGCAGCTTTCATGCAGAAGAATGCAAATTGTCTGCCAGTATTTTCTGATAACATGCTGCATTCATCTTGCCATCAATTTTCACAAGATTCCCTGTGCCTTTAGAGCTCACACCCACCCCCAAAACATCAGTGAGCCACCACCATGCTTCACAGTGGGGATGGTATTCTTTTCACTATAGGCCTTGTTGACCCCTCTCCAAACATAGCACTTATGGTTGTGACCATAAAGCTCTATTTTGGTCTCGTCACTCCAAATTACAATGTGCCAGAAGCTGTGAGGCGTGTCAAGGTTTGTCAGGCATATTGTAACTGGGCTTTTTTGTGGCATTGGTGCAGTAAAGGCTTCTTTCTGGCAACTCGACCATGCAGCTCATTTTTGTTCAAGTATCATCGTATTGTGCTCCTTGAAACAACTACACTGTCTTTTTCCAGAGCAGCCTGTATTTCTCCTGAGGTTACCTGTGGGTTTTTCTTTGTATCCCGAACAATTCTTCTGGCAGTTGTGGCTGAAATCTATCAAGAGACCCCGAATTTTCAATTTCTTAATAAGTGATTGAACAGTACTGACTGGCATTTTCAAGGCTTTGGGTATCTTTTTATATCCTTTTCCATCTTTATAAAGTTCCATTACTTTGTTACGCAGGTCTTTTGACAGTTCTTTTCTGCTCCTCATGGCTCAGTATCTAGCCTGCTCAGTGCATCCATGTGAGAGCTAACAAACTCATTGACTATTTATACACAGACACTAATTGCAATTTAAAAAGCCACAGGTGTGGGAAATTAACCTTTAATTGCCATTTAAACCTGTGTGTGTCACCTTGTGTGTCTGCAACAAGGCCAAACATTCAAGGGTATGTAAACTTTTGATCAGGGCCATTTGGGTGATTTCTGTTATCATTATGATTTTAAAAGGAGCCAAACAACTATGTGATAATAAATGACTTCATATGATCACTATCCTTAAATAAAAGTTTTTTTTTTTTTGCATGATCAGTCATATTTTCAAAATCAATGCCAAAATTTCACAATTTCTGCCAGGGTATGCAAAAGTTTGAGCACAACTGTATATACATGCAATAGTCCATGCACAAACAAAAAACACTAAACACCTTTGGGAATAGTTCACCAAAAATGAAAATTCTCTCATTACTCACCCTTATGCCAGCCCAGATGCGTGATGGGTGAAAAGTGCCATGCTTTGTTCCTGGCGGGCTATTCAGCCTTACAGGCTTCATATGGTCAGGATTAGGGCGGGGTTAGGACAGCTGCTGACTCCCAGTAACAGACTGAGGCACCTCTGTACAATGGGCTCCCAGATGCATGTGAGAGTTAGCATGAACCGGATCTCCTCATGGACACGCATCGGAGAGCAACAGAAAGTAAACAATTATAATGAAAAGGACTTAAATATTGATCTGTTTCTAACCCAAAACGAACACATCGCTTTAGAAGACATTAATTTAACCACTGGAGTAGTATGGATTACTTTAATTACGATTGTCTGTGCTTTTTGGAGCTTTAAAATGCTGATCACCATCCACTTGCATTGGTGGACCCACAGAGCTGAGACATTCTTCTAAAATATTTGCTTGTGTTCTGCTGAAGAAAGAAAGTCATACCACATCTGGGATGACATGAGAGTAAATGATGAGAGAATTTTCATTTTTGGGTGAACTATCCCTTTAAGTTCTTTTTTTACCTATAAATTGTCCTCCCGGCACAATAGGTGGTGATATGCGCAAAGAATGTCAATCGCCAAAAACAAAACAAAAAATAATGTGAAAGTGAAAGTGGAGATTTATAGTTAAAAGGACTTAAATATTGATCTGTTTCTCACCCACACCTATATCACTTCAGAAGACAAGGATTTATTCACTGGAGTCATATGGGTTACTTTTATGTTTCCTTTATGTGCTTTTTGAGCTTCAGAGTTCTGGTCACCATTCAGTTGCATTGTATGGACCTACAGAGCTGAAATATTCTTCTAAAAATCTTCATTTGTGTTCTGCAGAAGATAGAAAGACTTACACATCTGGGATGGCATGAGGGTGAGTAAATGATGAGATAATTTTCATTTTGGGGTGAACTATTCCTTTAAAAGTAAAATAGTAATAAAATATTTTTTAACATGTAACACGGCAATGTAATTTTTTTTTGGATAGATAACATGGTAGTCCCATGGTATTCTTTGAAGTTGCTTGCGGTGCCATGTAAATACCATGGTATATGAATATGGTCATCATTAAGTCCTACTGTGTACATGTCAAAGTACCATGATGTTACCATCTGACACATCACAGTACTTTTTAGTAAGGGCACACAGGTTTAATGTAACCTACTGTATATATTCAATCTGTTCTACTTGACGTGCATTTAAATGTCCCTCGTGAATTGGTTAATGTAAAAAAAAAAAAAAAAAAAAAATGGGGGTAAAAAGAGGGGAGAGGAAAACAGGAAACATAATCGTTGTTTATGACTTCAATAAGATGTAGCCCCCCGAACAGAAACACATGAAGGTGGGGGAAGTGCCCAGAATAAACATGGCAGACCAGCTCGTTTACCCTGGTAAAAGTTAAGTCGACCTGTGAGAACCTCCCAAAGACAAATATTCACCTGAAGGTGTGGTTTCTCTTGAATTTTCTTTTTCCTTTTTGAAGCCCGATTCATTTTAGAGAATCGGTTCGTTCGAACGGTTCATTCCAATGACTCGGCTAAAAACGATTCACCAATTATTTAGAGTCTTCACGTTCCAAAAAGCACATTTGTTTTTCTCAGTTTCCAGAAATTTACACTATCACAGACACAGTGTGATATTTCATTACACCTATTTCATTGATATATTTTAGGGAATATGGACATTTTCTGCTCGTCATTTCATATAAAAATCTCTTACAGTACCTTTAAGCACTACTGTTTATTAGCCTACTATGTTTTCGATTAAACTGCGTCGAATGCAGTGTTGTTTATAGCTGCAAAATATCACTCGCCTCACAGTTAGCCTAATACTTCTATGCTTCACTTCTCTGACAGCGGTATGAATCACAAACGCGAAATTCAAAACAACGATTCGTTCGCGATTCGAACCTTATTCATACTTTCACCAAGCTTCAAAGAACACAACCGTTTGTGGAGAGCTTATAGGGTTCTTCGTGCGTAAACACTGGTGCTCCGCTGCACTCTAATTAAAGATGGAACACTCGAGTACAAAGGCAACACTATTTATGGCCATTATAAAGGAAGCAAACGCTTGAAACTTGTGAGAGAGGAACATTTTGACATTTTGTTGCATAACGCATTGTGAACACGTGAACTGACTATACTATCCGCCGATGATGTTGAGGAGGATGGTGAAGAGAGAATGACATGTGAGTTTTATTACTTTAATATATCCTGTATATATTAAATTATCAATATTTGGTAACACTCTACAATAAGTTTCAATTTGTTAACATTAGTTAATGCATTAGGTATCATAAACAAACAATTATATATATTACAGCATTAATTAATCTTTGATATTATTAGTTAATAAAAACACAATTGTTAATTGTTATTTCATGTTAGTTCATAGAACATTAACTAAGATTAATAAAAGCTGTAAAAGGATGGTTCATTGTTAGTTCATGTTAACGGTATATGGAATACCATACTGTAAAGAGTTACCCAATATTTAAATTAGTACTTTAAAAGTAGGCCTACTTAAAAGGTATGATTTCAGATGGTAATTACAATTACAGAACCAATATTGGCAATTATTGTTCTGAATGATTACCATATTCATATACAGTGCATATGGTATTTACGTGGTACTCAAAGGTAAAATAATATCATAGTACATATCCAAAAAAAAAAAAAAAAAAGTGCAAACGTGTTAAATTTAAAATGCATTTGTTTTCCATTGAAATGCAGCCCCACTTCATTTTTTCTATATTGTATATTTTGACAGCACATCAGACCTGTTTAGTTACTTCCAGATTATTGGCTTATTAATCATATGAATCATTTACAAAGGATTTCTTCATGCAGAACAACGATCTGTGGGGTTTTTCTTCAGTTGTCTATAGTCAGCTGTAATTTGAATATTGTTAAAAGTCCAGTTGTTTTCAGTCCAGGCAATGTATAATATTATTTGCATATGTTTTGCATATGAACTATATGGGGCTACTAAAAACAACAGACTTCTTGATAAAATAACAATATTTGGGTAGTTGGCAAATGACGGACATCAAGAGAAAGTGTATATTTCCAGATGCTGTAACCATTTTATCATGGCCAGGTCTAATGAGGGACTAGGGGGAATTGCCCCCCCCCCCCCCCCAGCCCTCAAAGATCACATCGTAGTACCGAGCTTTTTTGTGGTTCACTTCAATAGATATGTAGTTTGACGTATGAATTATTAAAAGTTCAGATTTTCCACGCAGTCTTGCAATTAATATAAGGTTCTAAAAACTGCTTATATAGCTACTTATTATAAAAGAATAAGAAAAATGTTGTACGAAACTTTAACAATACATGTTATGTCAACTAACTACCCATTTGGAGTTTTACTGATAGTACCCACTGTCTCCATGGCATTATCAACCGTGAACATGAGCATTGATGGGAATTCTGGTCTTTCAAATAAACGCACGGTTCTTTCCTGGTTTGGTAAGCTATTGTAGAGCAACGACTTGACTGTAGCAGCAATGCCATTCTATTGGCAACTTTTTATGTCACATTATCAGCATGCTCTGTCTTTGTTAAAACTTTTTTCTGCAAGCACTATTAATGCAATTGTTTAATTTGAAATTGTCAATCATTTTGTTTCTAGCTCCAGTGCTTACCTCAGAACCTTGGTCCAGCTTCACCAACCAATCGACACCAGGACCTACCAACCGGACATGCAGTGGCAGCGAAGACTTCAAATATTTGGCTTACACAGTCACTTACAGTGTTGTATTCCCTGTTGGATTTATCAGCAACTTCATAGCTCTTTTTGTGTTCCTACGTCTTACTCCTAAGAAGACAGCCAACACTGTGTTTATGACTAACTTGGCCATTTCGGATGTTTGCTTCTCATTGACGTTGCCCTTTCGACTGGTCTACTACTTTAGGGGCGGTCAATGGGACTTCCCAGACTGGCTTTGTCGCTGGTGTGTATTTTCCTTCTACCTTAACCTCTACACCAGTGTACTGTTTCTTACAGGCCTAAGTGTGTTACGGTACATCGCCGTGGTACACCCAATCCGTAACAAGACCTTGGTAACGGTGCGCCGAGCCAGTCTAATATGCTTTGCCATCTGGATTTTTGTTGCCGGATTGTCATCACCATTCCTCATGACAGGAACTTTGCAGCGCAATGAAAAAACTCGTTGCTTTGAACCTGGGACCAGAAAGTCTTGGAAGCGAATATTTGTCTTGAACTATGTGGGAGTTTTGTTTGGATTTGTCATTCCTTTCATAATAATTTTAGCCTGCTACGGATGCATCGTAAGCAAACTCGTCAACGGACAGAAAATTGGGAATCGAAAGCGCAACAATCGACGGCGCTCGGTGTATTTGATCGCTGTTGTCCTAAGTACATTTCTGCTGTGTTTTCTACCATATCATGTCGCCCGCACAGTCCATCTCCATGCCATTGTTTTAGTCATGGATTGCCAGGTCACCGAGTATCTCCTAAGAATTCTGGTCATCTCGCTTTGCATGGCAGCATCCAATAGTTGCTTCAATCCCTTACTGTACTACTTTGCAGGCGAGACCTTCCGTACAGCCATTCGTAGAGCTTCAGATCGAGGAACATTCAATTCGTTCAACCAGAGTGGTTTCTACCCATCTTTTCATCGTAGGAGCCAATTAGACACCTGGCAGAGAACGAGACGCCAAAGCTCCGTTGGCTCACGCCAAGACTGTCCATATTCCTTAGACAGCTGTCAGGCCCTAAATGAAAACAAGGCTAATGGTTGCCTGAAGGCCCGAAATTTAAGCAGGTCCCGAGATAAAAATGACACAGAAAGTGACAAAAATGACACAGATTTTTAGAATGCAAACCAGTCTTATGATAATTTGTACGAAATGGCGAAATCACTAGATATCGTATGACTTGGCTCATATGAAAAGGTACGACTTTTGTTCCCATAGAGACCAACCAATCAACAAACAGAATTTTAAATCGTATTAACGTCGATTAACACCGTTTGTTGGTTCATTTTTTTTTTTTCTCTATGGGAGTAAAACAGATTTCACCATCTTGTACTATTATTGCGACTTGTCATGAGACCTGAATGAAAAATGCACCTGTTATTGTTTTATCTGTTATGTAACATTTTATATATTTGATAATGTTCTATTCTAAGACTATCTAGTGATGGATGTTGTGACCTGTTGGTTGTAGATATCTGTATTCACTGTCTCAGGGGTCAGTGTTGTTGAACGTGTAGCTGAAATGAAGTGATTTGTCAGGAAAAAAGAGTCAAATCTGCACTGATGACCATGAATGTGAAAAATTCAAAATTTTGAGATTACGTAAAAATCTACAATGAAGGGAGACAGAGAGCTAGGACCAGCCCATTATTTAGAATGTATTGTAATGGAGCATTTATTGCATTATGGTCTTGTGCATTTTTTATTTATAGCTACAGCCATAATTGTTGAAACTGAGAATTAATTGACATTCAAATGAAATATTTGACATAATTGGATGACACACTGTGTTGTTATATGGTGAGAAAAAAATATAGGTTGCAATGGGGCTAAAGGCACCCCTTAAAGAGGCCCTATTATGCTTTTTGGGATTTTACCTTTCCTTTAGTGTGTAATAAAGCTGTTTGTGTATGTAAAATGTCTGCAAATTTACAAAGCGCAAAGTCCACACCAAAGGGAGTTACTCTCTCCCACAGAAAACACTGCTCGTGAACTGCCTGAAACGCCTGGTTTGCAGTCTAGCCATTACTTCCGTGACATAGCTACGTAACATATTTGCATAATGCGCTCCTCAGGAAGCCTCTGGAGCTGAAACTCGGTTGTGGTAAGGGACATTACATTTCCGACACATGCTTTAAGCGGTTGACCAATCACAACAGAGACAGGAGCTACAACAGAGAAATTCAGACAGAGGGTGAAAAGAGGTGCTGCAGCATTGTACAGTATGTGAAAAATAATGTGTTTTTTTAACATTAAGGCATGTAAACCTATTCTAGTAGACACCCAAAATAAAATTATGAACCTGTAAATGAGCATAATATGGGCTCTTTAAAGAAAACGGTCGCAAAGTATATCAAGATTGAAAAAATCTGGCACCAACAATCATGCCATGGTCCAAATAACTGAGATCACATTTTTTCTCCATTCTGATGGTTGATGTGAACATTAACTGAAGCTCCTGTCCCGTATCTGTATGATTTTATGCACTGCACTGCTGCCACACGATTGGCTGATTAGATAATCGCATGGATGATTGTTGGTGCCAGACGGGCTGGTTTGAGTATTTCTGTAACTGCTGATCTCCTGGGATTTTCATGCACAACAGTCTCTAGAATTTACTCAGAATGGTGCCAAAAACAAAAAACATCCAGTGAGCGGCAGTTCTGTGGATGGAAACGCCTTGTTGATGAGAGAGGTCAACAGAGAATGGCCAGACTGGTTTGAACTGACAAAGTCTACGGTAACTCTGTACAATTATGGTGAGAAGAATATCATGTCAGAATGCTATTCTGAGATGCGGGTTGGCGCTGTTTGCCGACACGAGGGGGACCTACACAATATTAGGCAAGTGGTTTTAATGTTGTGGCTGATCGGTGTGTACATATATATATTTCTGACACTGATTGTGTGTCTGCGAAGTTATTGGAATGTGGTGACTGGGCTGAAAAGCATTTATGACTGACAAAGGAATGTGTGTCTGTAGTTTGCAGTAGAAAGGGACAGTTGCACTAAATAAAGAGGAGGAAGAGAAAGTTTACAGAATAGATGTCTTTATAACTCTACTGAATAAGCGAACCATAGGCAAGCTCATCTCAAAGCATCTCTGTTTTTCTTCTATTTCCTTGTTTTCTCTCAGTTCTCAACCAAAAGAATGAAATTAGTGTGTATGTGGCTTCTCTTTAGACCTTGCTCAGATGTGGTATCAAGTTATAATGGCATATCTAATTTATCCCAAATTAGAGACATACCAAAGGTCAGCTGTTGAACTTTCATTGTTAATTCATGGAGAATGGGATTATTCTTATGGATAATTTTCTTATGGTCAGAAAATAAGAATGCCATAATTCAAAGACGCTAGACTACTCTTACACAACTAAATAATTTGTCAAAACAACAATTACGGCATTGTTTTCCCCCATTCAAGAGGAAATTTGCTGGCATTTGGCAGTTTAACAGCAGTCAGTGTGATTAAAGACATGAAAAGCATGTAATTCTACACAATTGATATTTGGAGGATATACACTTGCTGTTTTGGAAGATCAAAATCCCTGCGCAGAAATAATAAGGTTAATCAGTCTTCTAACGTGCATTTTGTCTTTCTGAGGAAAAGGAAGTGAAGGAATGTTTTTTTTTTCTCCCCAATTTGGAATGCCCAATTCCCAATGCGCTCTTAAGTCCTCGTGGTGGCGTAGTGACTCACCTCAATCTGGGTGGCGGAGGACGAATCTCAGTTGCCTCCGCATCTGAGACCGTCAATCTGTGCATCTTATCACGTGGCTTGATGAGCGTGTTACTGTGGAGACATAGTGCCTGTGGAGGCTTCATGCTATTCTCCGCGGCATCCATGCACAACTCACCACGCGTCCCTCCGAGAGCAAGAACCACATTATAGCGACCACAAGGAGGTTACCCCATGTGACTCTACCCTCCCTAGCAACCAGGCCACTTTGGTTGCTTAGGAGACCTGGCTGGAGTCATTCAGCACACCCTGGATTTGAACTCGCGACTCCAGGTGTGGTAGTCAGCGTCAGTACTCGCTGAGCTACACAGGCCCCCTGAAGGAATGTTTCTTAAGTAAATTTGCAGAAATTGAGCAGGAGACTTCTCACGTTAATATTATGTTAATTTATTGATTTGCAAACAATATTTTATATTTATTTATAGCCTTCTCACTGCATATGTAAGGGCCAGTGGCAATACCATTTCAAAGCATCCATGAAGGCATCTCTTTTCCATAATACTTTTGTACATTTTACTACCATTGGCATTTCAAATGTCTTTCCTTTCCTCTTTATTTTTTTTCTTTACCATTTTGAAAACTGCATGAAAAAAACAATTGTAAAGCACTATGTGCAGAAGGTCATTTATAAAGTCTGTTTCAATAAAATCTCTCTTGTTGATAATTATTGGTCTTCTTATTAGCTACTAAATCTACCCGTGTCAATCGGTTTATTCTTAAGCCGTTTATGTCCTTACACCGATGAAGAAAAGCCGTTTGATGCATTTACATAACCACACAGGTTAAGAATAATTTGTTTAAGACAAGGGCATAGCCAAGAAGTTACATTTAGGTGGGCCTCAATAAAAATGGACGGGCCAGTTTTTCGCCCAAAGACAGAAGCGGCACATTCAAACAGTTCTTTCACACTTTCAGAAATCACTTTTTTTTTCTATTTTAGAAATATATATTTTCAGTCTAAGAATAATCTCTAATATTCTGGGTGGGCCTGGGTCTAATTTGGGTGAGACCAGGCCCACCCCGACCCACCCTTGGCTGCACCACTTATTTAAGAACATGCATGTAAAATACCCATTACCCCGATTCCGCATTGCATCTGAACGCCTTTAAAGGGATAGTGTACCAAAAAATGAAAATACTCTCATCATTTACTCACCTTCATGCCATCCCAGGTGTTCATGACTTTCTTTCTTCTGCAGAACACAAAGAATTTTAGGTCCATACAATGCAAGTGAATGGGTACCAAAATGTAAAAGCACTGAAAGCACTTATGGCACCATAAAAGTAATTCATAAGATTCCAGTGGTTAAATCCATGTCTTCTGAAGCAATATGGTAGATGTGGGTAAGAAACAGATCAATATTTAAGTCCTTTTTTACTATCAATCTCCACTTTCACATTCTTCTTCTTTTGTTTTTGGCGATTCACATTCTTTGTGCATATTGCCACCTACTGGGCAAGGAGGAGAATTTATAGTAAAATAGGAAATAAATATTGATCTGTTTCTTATCCACACCTATAATAGCGCTTTTGCAGACATGGATTTAACCACTGGTGTCTGAACTTTTCCTTTAAAGACGTTCTTACCTGCATACCCAATGTGCACAATTGTTGTGCACATGTCTGTTTATGACATCGCTTTGACATCAGATCCAGAGAGTAACTCGATTATTTCAGATCTCGCGCAAACACGGTTTTCTTGCATTCTCAGATTTTTGGTAGTTATCAGCATAATGGTGTGCATGTAAATGCACTCAATTTTATCATATGACCTCATTAGGCTATGTACAGTTATCATCTCGGAAATAAAAACGGCTATTTTACAGGTTTAATCCAATTTTGTAAAAAAAAAAAAAAAGTTACGTTTTGGCAATACAATTAAATAATCAGTCAATAAAGATACTGTTCTATTACAAAGAATAGTATGCAGTATATTCAGTAAGTAATAAGCTAGTATTTCATTTTGAACACAGCAATACTCAAGAATGAGTTGTGAGTATTTTCTAAAGAACACGAACAGTATCTGCAGTCAAGGAAGTGAAATCTAGACTGATGCATCTTTTAGATTATTTTAGACTTCTCACTAAGAAACAGGAACAGATCTGTGAGATAAGGAATAATCTGGCATGTAAAATAATTTCCTTTGCAGAAAGTGACGAACAACTAACAAAGAGAAAACAGATATTTGACAGAGTTATATATATATATATATATATATATATATACACACATATATAGAAGCACACGCTGAGTCTCCTACAGTACTCATCCAAACACTTTTTACCACCTAAGAACATTCTGGATTCTTCATGACATGAATTTAACAAGGTGCAGGAAATGTTGCTTAGAGATTTTCATCCATGTTGACATGATAGCATCACCCGGTTGCTGTAAACTCGACGTTCCGCCACATCAACTGCAGTTAGTCACATAAATTGCTGTCACTTTCAATGTTTGGGTTGAGAAACAATTGAACTTGAATGCTTTAATACGCTGAGTTGCAGCCACTTGATTGACTAGTTGCATGATTAAATATTTACATTAACGGGCACGTGTACAAGTGAGCAGGGGCGGATTTAGTGATTTGGGGGCCCTAGGCAAAGTACAGAAATGGGGCCCTCTTCAATGACACACATTTAGGTTGATTTTCTCTTAAAGGTGCTGTAAGCCTTTTTATTATTATTATTATTTCATTTTTTTATGGAATGGTATGGAAAAAATATTCCTACGTCCTGAAAGATATCACTGACTATGGTTACATATAATTTTCCTGCAACGCTTGTGTAAATAACACACATGGCATCTGAGGAAGACGTCACTATTTTACTCTGTTGATTTGCTTTATTTCCAGATATTCCAGAGTTGTTAATAATGTCTGACAACACATTATAAAAACACAATCTGGCTCCCTCTTTCTCTTTCTAATTCAACTTGACCTTGAATTAACTATATCCAAATTATTAGACTAAAAGTTGACTTTGCATGTTTCCAGATGGCTTTAATTAACGTTTAAATTTAAAAACAAAAAATTTTGCTAGATTTACGCTGCTAAATATAGTGAAAACACGTCAGCAGTAAGATCATTTTTTTTGTTGTTTTTTTGTTTTATAACGAGTGTCAACGCCCAGATCGTAATCATCTTCACCACTGTGTATTGGTGACTATAGTGAGTGCTGTGTTCGTTGAAGCAGTGGCAGGTGGTGGTGCAGGCTGTGAAGCAATCTGTTCCGTTTGGAAAGACTGTTACTTTAGGAAGTCTCCGTTCCGTTAAATGTATTTCTCTCCACAAATTCACCTGTTTACGAACTTGCGTAGACCCATAAAAACATTGGAATATCCCACTACAGCCTGATCTGAGGGAGAAGGGGGTTGCTTGCATTAATGGTGCCGAAAATAACAGCAATATTTATCATATCGGTGTTGTAACATTTCAGCGCACGTTATTTAGGGGGCCCTTGGCTTCTGGGGGCCCTAGGTGGATGCCTACCTTTGCCTAGTGCTAAGTCCGCCCCTGCAAGTGGGCATAATTAAGTGGCCACAGTATAACTCAATTAAAGGCACAGGTAACAATAAAAGGTATTATGTTTGACTACATGTCTCAAAGATAAGGCCAAGTTCCATTTCTGCCAAAACTCAAGTATTGCATAATAAGAGGTAACAAAGAGGACTTTGAAAGGATCCCTAAGGAATGCAGGTGATGAAATCTTGTAGTCACATTATGATCTTGTAGACATGCATGCACTTGCAAAATGTGGGCCTAAATTTAGTATATTCTGCTATTAATGTAAATGTAAGCATGCTACCATAAGCCAAGTCCCAGATCCAGACTGAGGCTTGTAGGTTTTAAGACCCAGACCAGGACCCATTTATGTGGTCTCAATAGGTCTCAATATCAAGACTCCAGGGTTAATAAAACTGCTGTACATGTGAAACTAATTCTCAACTACAAAATATACAGGTATCAAATGAGAAGTTAGGAACTTGTGAGATGTTCAGCCTCCACAACAGCTGTTCCTTCTTGAAAATCTTAATTCTCAAAAACACTGATGGCCACTTACTGACTCCAGCTGTTGGATAGCTAAGTATGCAGACCTTTGGGTTAATTACACTACCCAAACAAAGAGACTCAAATCGCATCTCTCCATGGGTCACTAACATAACTCTGTTAACTGCAGTGTAGTTTCAATACAAGCAAAACCTCCACTGCTAGAACACATCGTTGATGTTTCCACTAGAAGAACAGTGCATCCGGAAAGTATTCACAGTGCTTCACTTTTTCCACATTTTGTTATGTTACAGCCTTATTCCAAAATGGATTAAATTCATTATTTTCCTCAAAATTATACAAACAATACCCCACAATGACAACGTGAAAGAAGTTTGTTTGAAATCTTTGCAAATTTATTAAAAATAAAAAACGAAAAAAATCACATGTACATAAGTATTCACAGCCTTTGCCATGACACTCAAAATTGAGCTCAGGTGCATCCTGTTTCCACTGATCATCCTTGAGATGTTTCTACAACTTAATTGGGTCCACCTGTGGTAAATTCAGTTGATTGGACATGATTTGGAAAGGCACACACCTGTTTATATAAGGTCCCACAGTTAACAGTGCATGTCAGAGCACAAACCAAGCCATGAAGTCCAAGGAATTGTCTGTAGACCGCCGAGACAGGATTGTATCGAGGCACAGATCTGGAGAAGGGTACAGAAAAATTTCTGCAGCGTTGAAGGTCCCAATGAGCACAGTGGCCTCCATCATCCGTAAATGGAAGAAGTTTGGAACCACCAGGACTCTTCCTAGAGCTGGCTGCCTGGCCAAACTGAGCGATCGGGGGAGAAGGGCCTTAGTCAGGGAGGTGACCAAGAACCTGATGGTCACTCTGACAGAGCTCCAGCATTTCTCTGAGGAGAGAGGAGAACCTTCCAGAAGAACAACCATCTCTGCAGCACTCCACCAATCAGGCCTGTATGGTAGAGTGGCCAGACGGAAGCCACTCCTCAATAAAAGGCACATGACAGCCTGCCTGGAGTTTGCCAAAAGGCACCTGAAGCACTCTCCGACCATGAGAAACCAAATTCTCTGGTCTGATGAAACAAAGATTGAACTCTTTGGCCTGAATGACAAGCGACATGTCTGGAGGAAACCAGGCATCGCTCATCACCTGGCCAATACCATCCCTACAGTAAAACATGGTGGTGGCAGCATCATGCTGTGGGGATGTTTTTCAGCGGCAGGAACTGGGAGACTAATCAGGATCGAGGGAAAGATGAATGCAGCAATGTACAGAGACATCCTTGATGAAAACCTGCTCCAGAGTGCTCTGGACCTCAGACTGGGATGAAGGGTCGTTGTCCTGTTGAAAGATGAACCTAAGCACACAGCCAAGGAGTGGCTACGGGACAACTCTGTGAATGTCCTTGAGTGGCCCAGCCAGAGCCCAGACTTGAACCCGGTTGAACATCTCTGGTGAGATCTGAAAATGGCTGTGCACCGACACTCCCCATCCAACCTGATGGAGCTTGAGAGGTCCTGCAAAGAAGAATGGGAGAAACTGCCCAAAAATAGGTGTGCCAAGCTTGTAGCATCATACTCAAAAAGACTTGAGGCTGTAATTGGTGCCAAAGGTGCTTCAACAAAGTATTGAGCAAAGGCTGTGAATACTTACGTGATTTACACTGTACTTATGTGTTTATATAGCTGTGACGGTAATTTACATTTGATTATATATATATATATATATATATATATATAGCTTTTTCTGCTAAACAGTATACACTTTATAAAATTACTTGACCAAGACTTAACCATTGTATAATACTCAAATAGTGAATTATAGTTTCAAATTGAAAAGCTGTTGACCAAAAACCAGCATTCCCACACTTTTTGACCAATGAATTTCCATGACATTTCCAGTTGTTTGTGATTACGTGGTAAGGACTTTAAATCATTTAGTGGAGATTGCACTCAAAAAGAGCCAATTCATTAACTACAAAAATGTGCATTTACTGAGGAACTTAAAGGAATATTCCAGGTTCAATACAAGCTCAATCGACAGTATTTGTGGCATTTTTATTACCACAAAAATGTATTTGGACTTGCCCCTCCTTTTTGAAAAAAACAAAAAGCAAAAATTTTTGTTCCAGTGAGACAGTTACAATCGAAGTGAATGGTGGCCAATTTTTGAACTTTTTCAAAAGTATAGCCACAAGACATAAAAATTGTTTGTTGGTGTAGAAAGCAGAGGCGCATGGATACAAAAATGGAGGGGATCCAGTGACACCTGGGATGGAGAGGTGCACACATGTTAAGTCCAATTACCAAATTACCAAAACGGCAATTGCGAGTGAGGTGGCCAGGTTTCAGTACATAGTGGCCACGGCCACCCCCTAGCTCCACCCCTGTGACTGAGCTTAACTTGTTTTGAACCTGGAATATTCCATAAGTTCTATCGATGGCATTATGCTGATTAATCGCGTTAAAAGATTTTTTTTTTTTAAATCACTAACATTTTGTGTAAAGTTTCATCCAATTTTACAACTTTGTCATGACGACGTTACACTGTAAACTCTAGGACGACTTAAAAAAATGTACAGCTCAAATAATACATGAGTTTTAACAGAAGAATGAATGCAAGTGCTTTTATAAAATTATAAGCTTCACATTTCTGCCTTTAAACCCTCCAAAAATTGGCCCCCATTCACTTCCATTGTAAGTGCTTCACTGTAACCTCCATTTTTTAATTTCTAAAGAAAATGAGGGACGAGCCAAAAGGATTTTTTTGTGGTAAACAACATAGTGCCACAAATGCTGTCGATTGAGCTTAACTTGTATTGACCCTGGAATATTCCTTTAAGACTTTAAAATTGGATTTACATTTAGGAACTAGGCTAATTTTGCCTTATCTAGCAAAAGGCAGGTCACATTGGGTTGGAAATAAACCCAAATATCAGATGATGCTGGGTGATATATTTTACACCAGGAAGTCCTAAAGAATGAGGAACGGCTAACTCACGTGAAATGGACCCTAAAAAGGCCATGTTTTAATATGCTTTCTGACTTTGCAAGCTCCCTCCCAAAACATCAGCACATCAGAGACATCTCAAACTCGTTTTTATTACATCTTAAATAACAGTACATTTTAATATAGTATCTATGTTGCATCCAGCTTTCTGTGGTACACCGACAGACTGAAATTAAATACAAAAGGTGAGATAGGGAGTGCTGAGCTCTACAGTTATTAATGAAGAGAGAAAATAAGGGGAATCCATTTGAATTAAACTGCAATTAATCTTTACTGGTGGCAGCACACACAAATACATCACAATTATTGTACATTATCGCAGAGAAAGGGGGGGAAAAAAACAAGTCACAACTATTAAAGAAAGTGCATCTGTTTACAGTGGAAAAAGAACAGAATAATCTGCCATATCAGATGCCATAAAAAAAAAAAAAACATTTTAAAGAAAAGCCAAAAGTGTTCATTGTGATTTCGGTACATTTGAATTAGAAAACTCACAAAAGGTTTTTAGACTATCAAATGGGACACTTTTGTAACTTATTTAATTTTGAGTAATTTGGACGGGTTTGTCAAGGAAGAATGGCCATGATTTGCAGGAAATGTCATTTCTCCCTCTCGATTTCTTACAAAGGTGCATAGCTTTGCCAGTAAAAGTAAAGGATGCACAGCATGTCTAAAACATTTGGAATCAAAGTTTCAATGTTCTAAAATTTCTGTTTCTTATCGAGTGGGCCTAACGACATCAGCGCCTGTTTTAAGCAAATTCTACAGCATGCGACTATGTTAATTCATGGCAGAGAAAAAAAAAACCCTTAACTTAATTTCAGAATTATCATTATTTTCAGACATTGATTTGTACAACATTTCATTCACATAGTAGTAACTGTATTTCCAAGCACACACTTGGCTAACGGTTCACTTTCTGGAACTGGGCTAAAAAAAAAAAAAAAATGGCCCCAAAAAGGTTTTGTATTCAAAACACCAATGCACCTCCCCCCTCCCAAATAAAAACCCCAAAATCAGAATTAAAGCCAAAAGCTTAAAGTAACCGAGAACACAAACAGTCAGAACAGATTTTGATCCAATAAAAGAGAGGATTACATTTTTTTTTTTTTTTTTACTTTTTACATTTTTACTTTTTTTTTTCCTCGCATTTTCTCCTTTAGAATTAGCATTCAATGTGATTAACGGCATGTGCTTGGCTAGTTAGCGCTTAAAACGTTAGTCAAGTTTCTTATTGTGCAAACAAAGCTGTGACGAGACTGGAAAGAAACATTAGCTAGGATATAATGCTGCATTCGCGTGCAAGTCGGATACCCATATTTACAAACGGCCATTCGAAGATAAAACGACGAGTACCTCGGACTCGGAAAAGTATTTCATAGAGATATGGCATTTTTATGGCATTTTCTTTTTTCTTTAATGACAAAGGACCAGGATTTACACAGAGGAAAGTTACCTAATGCACAGATCATGATTAATATTTCAGAAAGCTAAGGCTGTTATTACCCGGAAAAATGGCAACAGCCCAGCGGTGGTTAACAATCAGAAAGAGTAGAGTTGAAAGCTGCTCGGGGCTGCCCTTTTGTCACCCAAGAATATGAATTCTGATTTCACAAGAGGGCGCATGTACTTTTCCTTTTCGCTTAAATCATGTTATGAAAACTACACAACCTCTAGAGCAACCTAGTGCACAAAATAAAAAAGAAACACAACACATGATTGGCATCTTTATAAAAAGCTGCTCTTCCATCCTTGTCTCGTGTCAGGATTATACATGACTCGTTGTTTTCACATGCTTTTATAACAGGATTAAAAGGTTTTTCTAATCAGAAACATATAGAGATATAACAGAAAAATAAAGAGGTGGGAAAAGATCTAAGAAGGACTATCAGATAAAAGAACCATTTGAAGAAACAAAAAATAAAGAGAGTTAAATAATTTGTACAATTACACTCCAACATTTGCTCTCTAGACACATGATACATTAAGCATGGGATGATAGTGTTTTTGTGTTTTCTTACAGGGTGACACAGAATGGTCCGTATCATACCACAGGAATTCTTTTTTTCTTTTTCTTTAAGCTGGGTGATAAAACAAATTGTGCTCTTCTTGGTGTAGGAAAGGCATTGTATTCCCTTAGAAGTTTCAATTTCTTTTCATGGTGGTATCAGTCAGTTTTAAAAGGTGTTTGTTGTTGTTGACGATGCTGTGAAATTTAACATTCTAAAGTTTGAATGGTCTTCCAGTCAACTTTGGAGATCAAATGATATCTGAAAAAAAAAAAAAAAGAAGAAAAAAAAAGGATAATTAATTTTTTTGTGTCAGGCAACTTACATAACCACTGCTTCTTCACGTGATACAAATTAAACTTTATTACAACTACAGGGATATTTCACAGGAGGTTCCCATTGTATTACAGGAAATTAAACTGTCAATCTATATTTACTATCTATAATAATATCCACTATATATAAACTGAAATTAAATAGCTACTGGCATATTTCAAATGACATTTTCTCTCTGTCCATCTACCATACCAATTAAATTGATCAGCTACTGGGATATAAGACATTTCTATTATATTAGGGGAATCTAAATCTGAGTCTATATTTTCTAATTGTTATATGTCAGTTATATTATATTTATATAAAGCATAATTAAATAATAAAATACATATATGCAAATATAAATCTGTCTTTAGATTATAAATCTCATTCGTAAAATGAATTGAGAATTTAAAGCTACTTTACATGGCAACAAGTTGGTTGATTATGTAACATTAAAATAATGAAATATTGGGTAGCTCAGCGAGTACTGATGCTGACTACCACCCCTGGAGTCACGAGTTTGAATCCAGGGCGTGCTGAGTGACTCCAGCCAGGTCTCCTAAGCAACCAAATTGGCCCTGTTGCTAGGGAGGGTAGAGTCACATGGGGTAACCTCCTCGTGGTCGCAATTAGGGGTTCTCGTTCTCAATGGGGTGTGTGGTAAGTTGTGCGTGGATCGTGGAGAGTAGCGCGAGTCTCCACGGTGTCATGCACAGCGAGCTACGTGATAAGATGCGTGGATTGACTGTCTCAGAAGTGGAGGCAACTGAGACTTGTCCTCCGCCACCCGGATTGAGGTGAGTAACCGCGCCATCACGAGGACCTACCACGTAGTGGGAATTGGGCATTCCAAATTGGGGAGAAAAGGGGATAGAAAAAATAAATATAATAATTAAATATTTATTTTAATTATATAATTACTACTTTATTAATAATTATAATTTTTCATGTAATAATTAATTATATTCATTATATAATTACTAGATTATAATTAATTTAATGAATATTCATACAAATATATGAATATATTTCATGAATTTTTATTTTTTATGGATAAGTGTCTGCTAAATTACTAAATGTAAATGAAAATTAATTTTATAAATTACAATACACACTAGAAAGTTGATGCATACATTTCATATTATATAAATTACAATTATTATTAATTCATAATTACTACTTTAATAACCCTAAAAAGTGCAAGAAAATAAAGACAGCTCATTAATTTATTGCCAACACACATTAGGGCCCAAATAATACATTTCCATGTGTTCTTCAAAATATTGCTTGTAGAAATCATGAAAATAACATTGAAAAGATAGGCACATTATACACAAAATTATGCCAGTGCCGTGTTACTTTTAAAGATTGTAAGCTGATGCCAGATTTTATATACAAAGTCATGTGACCTCAGTATTTGCAGGGACCCACCAATATTTTTCAAAACATTTTGACCGACTCACTCTTTGCTTCTCTTCGCAGCCTCTCAAATGTAAACTTCTTATAGTTAATAGCTATTTTTTACTATTAACAATAATTATTATTAATTTAAAAATTATATTAATTATAATATACTATATACTAAAAAGTTTATGCATAAAATGTGCCTATTTTGTCTGTTCTCATGTGGCTAAAAATAGCAGAAGGTGATATCAGGTCATATTTAAATGTCATGTAAAAAACAAAGTGTCTTTTGTTTTGACGTTAGGTTGTGTTGGAAGCTGGTTCTTACTGTATCGGACATGTTGCATTGAAAGCACCTTCAGCATTCAGTTCCAGATCTTGAGGAAGCTGTCCCAGGACCCTGTAGCCACTGCCATGCCATCATCAGTTACACCCAGACAGCTTACTCGGTTGTCATGGCCGGCCAGCACACCTGCAACAGCACAATGTCACTACACAATACTGCAGAGGGTACAAGACAGGCTTACAGTGGCCTCAAAAATATTAAGACACATAAGCTACACTTAAAATATATGAATGTCTTTGCTTTATATAACAAAATGTAAACCTTCAAAATGTGACCTGTTAAACACTTGGGAATACTGTGCATGTTGGCATATGCAAAAGAGACAAACCGCTGTGGCATGTGTGCAAGCAATCAATTAACTGTATATAACATAAAAGCTATTGTGTGTGCATACTGAATACATACAGAAAAAGATGTGCGGTTGGTTTGTCTGCTTTGCAGACACTAGAGCATGCACTACTGATGTTACCTATTACAAGCACGTTTGCAGACTATTATATCTCACCAGCGCGGTCGGCCTTGAGGGTGTCCCACACGTTGCAGTTGAAGTCGTCGTAGCCGGCGAGCAGCAGGCGGCCACTCTTCGAGAAGGCCACGGAGGTTATGCCGCAGATGATGTTGTCGTGAGAATAGACCATGAGCTCCTGGTCGGCGCGCAGGTCAAACAGACGGCAGGTGGCGTCATCAGAGCCGGTGGCAAATGCGTTACCATTGGGGAAGAACTGAAAGGGAGGAAACATTAGCTCTTTATAGTCTAGAATCCTTAAGACAAGCAGAACTAATACTCTACATAAGGGTCAATGACGTGACACTCACTGACTACGTTTACATGGATACCTAAAAGCGGCTTACTGCGAGCAAACAGCCTTCCAGTTTACATGAACTATAAAAGCGCCATACACTTTACTCCCGTATACATTCGGCTCGGTCAATAAGCAGCTTTCTCCACAGCAACGTAATTTCCCCGCAAAGCTTGTGCAAATAACAAATATGCAATTCGAGGAACGCTTCAATATTTTACTCTGTTGATTCGCTTTATTTCCAGATATTCCAGAGTTGTTGCTGTGTTTGTTTCCTTCACTTTCTATCACGAATTGCAGTTGAATTGCGATGCAGTATTGGGATTCCCCCAATGTACAAGCATATATGAGCGTGAGGGACCGTCAATATTTTACATTTGTGTATATAAATGGGTATAGTTTATAGTGTGTGTGATTTTCCCACTGGACTCCCAGAAATGTTGAATACTTTCCAATTTGTTGACTTGTTGGGCTCCATCCTATGACGTTTGTTATCCCCGTCTTTTCCACACACATACACACTCTTCAAACACCCATCAGAAAGCGTGTTTACATGGCCAAATTAAGCCACGTTCTCCGAGAGAAACACAGGTGTGTTAAACCGCTTTCTCTTAATCCCTTATACGCCGTAAGGAAATCAGTGTTCTAGTTTTCATGATGTTTCAGAATGCCACTCTCTGCAAAAACCCTGGAATAAACTGTTCTTAAGCGCATGTAAAAGTGGTCATTGCTTCTTTCCGGATCAATCAGGTTTACATTACATTACAAATGGAATTCACACAAAATAATTACTTATTAAAAACACCTCTTAAAATTAGTTAAAAGTCTTGATATTTTTATCTGGGACTTTAAATCAAAGATGTCTAAGTGGTGTAAATGTCCAGAGACTTGGGGGCCTGGGTAGCTCAGCGAGTACTGACGCTGACTACCACCCCTGGAGTCGCGAGTTCGAATCCAGGGCGTACTGAGTGACTCCAGCCAGGTCTCTTAAGCAACCAAATTGGCCCAGTTGCTAAGGAGGGTGCCTCCACATGCTGTGAGTCTCTGCGGTGTCATGCACAGCGAGCCACGTGATAAGATGCCGGATTGACGGTCTCAGAAGCGGAGGCAACCGAGACTTGTCCTCCACCACCTATATTGAGGTAACCGCGCCACCACAAGGACCTACTAAGTAGTGGGAATTGGGCATTCCAAATTGGGGAGAAAAGGGGATAAAATAAAAAAAAATAAAAAAAAGATGATTCAAGGTGCAAGGAAAATATTTTATTACCATTTACTTGATGGTTACACCACTTGACATGTTTAATAAAATATTTATTTTTTATAAAACTTTTTTTTAGAAAATGCTACAAATATTTTTCAAAAATGTACGGAACCAACACGGAAACAAAGATTTAATTTTGACGAACTTTACACAAACTTTTTTTCCTTTCCTTTTTTTTTTTTTAAGATTTCTAAATGTTATCGTCTTGGACAACCTCATTTTTCAATGACTCATAAATGGGTTTTTTCATACATTTACAGTGTTCAGTGGGTGGGGGGGGGATAATATGGAGGGGAAAAAAAGGATACTTTTTTTTTTATCTTGCATCACTAATGATACATTTCTCATAATAAGTACAACGGGTGTACAGAAACACCAGGTCACATGGAAAAGTTTAGCTTGTATTGTACAATGTTCTTAAAATGAGTAATATAAGATGTGATTTACATAATTCAAACAAAAGTATACAATAATGCAATTAAGATGTTTTCAACAATTTGGTGACTGAGGCTGTCAGTCCCCAACATTCTTCTTAACATCTCATTTTGAGTTCCACAGTAGACAGACAGTCATATGGTTTAGGAACAAGGGTGAATAAATAGCAAGCATTTTCATTTTTGTGTAAACTAGTCCTTTATTATCCCTCTTGGCTTCCTGTGAGTACAGCTTCTGATGGTAATCTGTTTGAATCTGTATGTAAACACTAGTAAATAATAGTTCATGACATTCAGGAGAAGTACTCACACAGATGGCATTAATGTCTGACTCGTGGCCAGTGAAGCTCTGTCTGCACATGCCTTCACGGATGTCCCATAGTTTAGCAGAGGCATCACAGGCCCCCGACACAAACAGCCTGTTGTCTGGAGCCAGAGACAGGCTCATCACATCACCAGTGTGTCCTGCGAACGTGGTCGTTTGCTGACCAGTTTCTATGTCCCAGAGAGCACTGCAGGGCCACATCAAAACATTGCCATTTAGGTGCGTTAAAACTGAAATGTGTCGCAAAATGTCACCCTAGCACATTATGAAGAATATTTGATCTGGGCTTCTTCTTGCATTGCGAATTCTGAAAACCATTGTGAACAAAGTGAATATTCAATACATCACACAGCATTAAAGCCTGGGATTGTAAAACACAAACTTGCAGTTCCTCTCACTCACCAGGTGGTGTCGCCAGAACTTGTAACAATCTGGTTATCGTCAAGGAAGCGACAGCAAGACAAATATCCTGTAGACCAGAGGAAGTTAATTAAACATCTCAAACAAACACAGCTCCATCCTTCAGATGCAGACTGAAATTAAAGGTGCATTCAGCAATTCCTTAGAAACACTGTTGATATTCGAACTCAACTGCCAAAACAAACACACCCATCCCTTCAGTGCTCCGCCCCCCCCCAAATTCATGCACGCGAGACGGTTTTACGCACACCAGCTCCAGACACTCACAACTCTCCTGCTACTAAATCTAACATCAAAACAGCAAATATGGGTTCTGTGAAACAGCTAAATTTATGTTACCCATCTACAGAGAAGAAAAAGAGCAACTTCTGCATCCGTCTTCAAGCCTTTTACCTATCGGAGGTCTCTCCACCACTGAAAAGCCTCGCCAATATTGACGCAGCTCCTAGCCCTCGACTTAGAATCCTTTTTAAGTTTATATCGTCTGACCTTTTTCTCTTGGTCTGTTTCTCAGCCATTTGTCCTCCTTGGAGTTTAGAAAGTTCGCATCAGCCAGATTTGCCGTCGCTCTTCTCCTCTCACTCTGCCCCACCCCCCGTCACTGATTGGCTGGAGTAGTGTTGTGTGGACCGGTCTGTTCCACTTTGTTTTTGTCCAATTTACAGAGCCAGGGCTGTGTACAAATACTATTACCATATAAAATAATTTAAATCTGATTTAAATTTATTGTCAATAACCTTTTGGGTTGGATTTTTTACTAACGAACGTCAGAGATACTGTCCAAATGAAGAAGCATCGCCAACGCCCAGATGCCAAGCTGATATTGTTTTTTCTTTAATTTGTATTTACCTAGAACGTTTTTGACTTCTACAAAAGAAACTGTAACCAATAAATTTAATTTGATTGATTACAAGTAGTTTTCGCACCGCATAACATGGCACCCAACAAACACCTTTTTACCTTATTTTTATTATTCTCAGGTTAGGTAAAGGAAGTCAAATCTGGCCTAAATTTTAAGAATAATGTATACTTAAAATTTAGGCCAGATCTGACTTTACCTAACCTGAGAAAAATAAAAATAAGGTAAAAAGGTGTTCGTTTATGCACTGCATAACACTGGACAACTAAAATATGCAGCATCTGATTGTTGTACATTGTGTGACAGGAACATTTATTGTGTTCAGCAGTGCAGATGTCAATTTAGAGTTCTTATATACATTTAAGAGGACTACACTTCAAAGACTGAACACTGTGTTTTTGTATATTTACTGTATGTTCACAAGGTGAATTTTGTTCTAATTGATGAGCTCAGTTTTCTCATGACTTTTTGTGCATGTTATATTGTGGCACATTAACGTTACCATCTCTAAAAAAATAAATAAAAAAAACAGGACTACAACTGTGCTTCTAAATTTTTTATAATTAGGAGCACAAGTGCTTCTAAAAAAATGTAAGCATAGAGCCCTGCCTAACAATGAGATCCACATGGCAAATATTGCCCCACAGTAAAAAGAATTTCTGACCCTGGAGCACATATTATAGAAATTTAATGTACATGTAATTCTTGTTATTTTAAACACTTGACTACAAAATTCCTCAAAATTCCCATACCTAATCCAGATAGGACTGTTTTCAAGACTAAATTGAAGTCAGAGAATTACTTTTTTTCATATTACATTAATGAGAATTGGGGGGTGCAATTAATTGGTCCCAAAATTAAGAAAATAAAATGTATTCTTTTCTTTTGATTTTATGGTGAAGTATGACCCCAACGTTTCTTTGCGAGATTCATCCATAAAGCAACTGAGCAGAGTGAGAGTGCATTATGTAATCGCTGATGCCCTCATTAAGCTTGATCAGATTAAAGCTTTCCATTTAAGAGAGTGCAAAAATGACTATGTATTTACAGCTTTGCCAAAGACCAAGTCGATCTGTTCAAAGAGCAAAGACTGAAGTGTGTGGACACGTCCTTTACCTGTGTGACCGGCCAGCTCGCGGCTGACACGCACGTTGCCCTCACGAGTCTTGAGGCTGTAGATGGAGCAGATGTTGTCCAGGCCTCCACAGGCCACATAATTCCCTGAAGGAGCATAGGCACAGGTCATCACCCAGGACGAGCGCAAAGGAATGGCGTGGACCTGAAATACAACACACAACACGACCAAATCAGAAACAAATTAAACAAGTGTCCATAATTGGGGGAAGCAACCCTCTACGGACATATTAGTGAAAGAATCGCCATTGGCTAGTACATTTTTGTTTTTACTCGCCAGACTTTTGACGACATGTAAGTGTAATGCAACTGCAACTACTATATATAGTATTCATATATATGACTTCAGACAATATAGTATGCAGGACAGCACATATTATTTTGTATTTCACTTTTCATCATTTTATGATGACACGAAATTGCATTTTTATTAATGATACAAGCTGTTGCCTTTATTTAAAATTTCATACACATTTTTTAACAAAATCTTTACAAGGTTGGAACCTAATACTTAACATAGAATTACACACATAACAATTAGGCTATAATTTTATAACTACAATTTACAATTACATTATAAGAATTATAATTTAAGTGCTACTATAATCAAAATACTATGCTTTTTTTTTTTTTCACCAAACCCCTGCATAAATGCAGCATGAACCTATTTGTTAAATTCTTTAATATTTAGTGTTTTCTTAAGTTAAAATATTTCATAATGTATGATTGTGCCATTCAATATTTATGTATTTACACATTTATTACACTTACTACATTACTACAGTATATTCAAGATGTATTCTCAAAAATATCGTATATGCTGCTTCTCAGGTGAATGCATCTTGTTTTAAGGATTTTAAGATATTTATAAAAAAAAAAAAAAAAAAATAATAATAATAATAATAATAATTTATATTTATATATATATATATATTTTTTTTTTCACTGTATAAAGGGTTAAGACTACACCCTCTCATCTTTTTGGTCACATCGATTCATCTTTAACTCTTAAGAGCTTGAATTGCCGATTTTCTTCACAATAAGATACACACAGTGACACATATATTATGATTCACTACATCGCGAGCCATCATCTAACTGTAGCAGGCGCGCGCACGGGATGAGCGTCTCTGCGCGAGACACTGTATCAGCCGGGAGAAGTTTGAAACTCTTTCACAATGTTGTTTCTGCTTTATTTCACATAAATACGACACTGCTTCAATATTTACATATTTTGTATTATAATTCCCTCATACTTTGCGATCTACATCACCTTAATCTGTCTGGAAAGTTTAGAGTACGTCTGGACTGTGAGCTGTTCATTCTTCCTCTCCTCAGTCAAGCGTGAACTGAAGTGCTGCCCTCCTGCGTCATCGTTAGCGTTTCAAATGATCTCATGTTGCATTAAATGAGATCAAACGACTTTTCGACAATGGAAATTGGTTGACAATTTTTTATTGCCGTTGTCATCGATAACATTGACTACTCACTTCAGCCCTATTATTCAACAACAAATGGGTCGGTGTATCTCATCTTTAGACACACATTACACAAATCTTTTACTATCAACATGCAGTGAAATGATTTTGCTGCTGAATACTCCACCACTAATCTACACAATTACTCGTGAGTGAAATATGAACATTTACCAGCCAGCAGCCAAGCATATACATTTTAGTCACATAGTGCAAAATTCGGGTGTTGCTATGCAGATGCTAGGCATTGCTACAGTACGTAGATAAGGTGTTTTGATTGTTTTTTTTAGTATGTTGCTCTGCAATTGTTAGGCATTACTATGCAGGTGCTCGGCGTTGCTATGCAGTCGCTAAGATGTTTTGAATGCTTTTTAAAGTTTATTGCTATGCAGTTGCTAGGCATTGCTATGCAGTTGCTAAGGGGTTTTGAATGTTTTAGTACATTGCTATGAAGTTGCTATGATCCACCTGTTTTATCGCCCACCAGCCGAAAATCTGAGTCTGATCGCTAGCTTTTAATCAGGTCCAGGAAAAGTTACACAGCGAAGTTTAAAACTTGGGGTTTGTTCAAATTCCTAACCCTAAGTATGAGCAATATTAATTGGCAAGCACTAATAATTAAGTAAAAACAAACAAACAATAATATCAAAAATATAGGCAATAACGATAACGTCAATATAATTATATTATTGCTTATAACTGTTAAGATATATTAAAAACTTACAGCACTACCGGCTTTCTTTCTTTTGAAAAAATATTAACATTAACTCTCTGAAATGATCTGCTTGAAATATCAGCCTTACTACACCAGAAAAGAAAAATAATGCCAGTGTGCATAGCTCAGACACTGCACATTCCTGCATTTCCCAACATTCTCTATGAAACCTAAAATGACATGAACAATGTCATACCTTATTTGTGGTATAACTGTCCCAAATAATGAGCTTTCCATCCTGGGAGGCACTAACCAGCAGCCTATACACAAAACACAAGAACACAGGTGAGTTGGGTACACATCCTAACAACATAACATGGATGTTAATATATTATCACAATAACAATCAGCAGACCCTCTTGAACAATCTCAAGCTATTTACAGAAACATTCTACACAAATATTGTAGCATTATTGCCTTTCCTCAAAGTCTTGGCTATAGCCACAATAGTAACGACATTAGTCATCATCACACCTACTTATAACCATCACTGTACCACCTACACAAATATAATAAAAGAACATGATTCAACGCTATTGGGTTTGCGTGCAGTGGACATCACATGATCGATGAACCCGTCCACCCCCACTGATAAAGGGAAACCCCTTCAGTGTGTCCCGCTCTGATGTATAAGGATGTTTTCATATGGCTTATTAACAAAGTCTGGTAATGAAGCAAATAATTTAGAGCAATGGTTGGGCAATTGTTTTAATATTTTTCAGCACTCTGAATACATTCAATACATATCGATATCTATATCTTTGGTCTGAGATGGCTTAAAAGGGTGATTTGTTTTCCAATCAGAAAAATATTCGTTACAATTCAGGTTCAAAATATTATTTGCAAGAAATAAAAGTGAAAACCTAGTTAAAAACAATCAACCAATGTTTTTCTACTAAATGAAAAAGAATGCTATTTTATCTTTTCATTATACTTTTTTCATTATACACCAATATAATAATACATAGTAATGAGAAGCTATATTTACCAACATATATTTTACACTTTGACATTTCACTACATGTAAAATGCTAGGCAAGGACTTCCCTGAAATTCGAGTGCTGATGCAAATAAATTGCTAGTGTTTTGACTTTAAAGGAATGTTCAGGGTTCAATAAAAATTATAAGGTATAGTTCACCCAAAAATGAAAATTCTCTCATCATTTACTCACCCTCATGTTATCCCAGATGTGTATGACTTTCTTTCTTCTGCTGAACACAAATTATGATATTTAGAAGATTTCAGCTGTGTAGGTCCATACAATGCAAGTGAATGGGTGCCAAAATATTGAAACTCCAAAATCCACATAAAGGGAGCATAAAAGTAATCCATATGACTCCAGTGGTTAAATCCATGTGTTCAGATACGATATGATAAGTGTGGGTGAGAAACAGATCAATATTTACTGTAAGTGGGCCTGGGTATCTCAGTGAGTAATGACGCCGACTACCCCCCCGGAGTCACGAGTTCGAATCCAGGGTGTGCTGAGTGACTCCAGCCAGGTCTCCCAAGCAATCAAATTGGCCCAGTTGCTATGGAGGGTAGAGTCACATGGGGTAACCTCCTCGTGGTCGCGATTAGTGGTTCTCGCTCTCAATGGGGCGTGTGGTAAGTTGTGCGTGGATCACTGAGAGTAGCATGAGCCTCCACATGCTGTGAGTCTCCGCGGTGTCATGCACAGCGAGCCACGTGATAAGATACATGGACTGACAGTCTCAGAAGCGGAGGCAACTGAGACTTGTCCTCCGCCACCCGGATTGAGGTGAGCAACCGTGCCACCACAAGGACCTACTAAGAAGTGGGAATTGGGCATTCCAAATAGGGGAGAAAAGGGGGATAAAATATATATATATATATATATATATTTTTTTTTTTCTGCAAGTCATTTTTGGTCATAAATTCTCCTCCCTGGGGTGAAATGCCAGAAGAATGTGAATCACCAAAAACACGAGGAGGAGAATGAGAAAGTGAAAGTAAAGTGGAAACTGACTGAGCAGGGAGGAGAATTTATGGTATAATAATAATAATAAAAAAAAAGGACTTAAATATTGATCGGTTTCTCACCCACATCTAACAAATCACTTCAGAATATAGGGATTTAAGCACCAGAGTCGTCTGGAGTACTTTTATTTTGCCCTTTTTTGGAGATTCAAACTTTTGGCACCCATGCACTTACCTACATGCATGGACCTACAGAGTTGAGAAATTCTTCTAAAAATCTTCAATTGTGTTCAGCAGAAGAAAGACATACATACATACACATCTGGGATGGCATGAGGGTGAGTAAATGATGAGAATTGTATTTTTTGTGTGAACGATCCCTTTAAGCTTAATCTCGGCACATGTCTCAATGCTGATTACCACAAAAAATATTTTTAACTCATCCGTTATAAAAAAATAATAAAAAAATGCAGTTACAATAAGATAAAATTTGGGCTGTCAATCAATTAAACATTTTTAATCAAATTAATTACATGGCATGCCGATTAATCACAATTAATCGCCAACATCATTACTTGCTGAGAAAGGCACCACCCCCCCAAAGAATTTATATAATGTATAATTCAAATATTTATAAATTTAATATGCAGGGTCTATAATAAATATATAGTACAGAATGAAATTCAGCTTGAAATAAACAGGGCTGCACCGATACCACTTTTTCTCTTCCGATCCGATATCGGAAATCTCAGTATCGGCCGTTACCGAGCCCAAGCTGATACCAGTGTTGTTTTTTTGCATAATCAGTTTAGAATATCTTTACATTATTGTGTGAAACTAATTGGGAGTACTCTTTAATATGTAAAGAAACACAAACCTCTAACTACACATTATTTCAATATAAATGTATAGCTTATTAAGAAATACTTTATTATTAACTAGTATACTGGATAATGTAGCAGCACAATTAACAGTAATTCCAGTCTTCAGTAGAAAAGAAACCAGTGTTTTATTTTTGCTTTTCCCCAAAAAAATCTTTCAACTTGCATCTGGACTTTAAAGGATTCAGATTTCTTATTTGTTCAATTTAGTTGGAAGACATCAGTCCACTTTTCATTAACACAGTTATTTTTTGTAACCCCTTCAACTTAAATATTGTTATAAATTGTAAACAAATACTAATGATGACAATAATAATAATAAATTGTTAATACTATTATTATTTTTGACTTTTAATTTTAAATACAACAGTAATATTTAAATCGTGCACTTTTTAAACCCTCACGCTTTTATTTTGACATTCTAAACTCTCCAGGAAGTCCTGTATGTGTCCGTTTGTAGGCAAGTTCACAGTAGTTTAATCCACTTCTTATTCAAATTCTGGTAAAATGCACCTCCGGTGCCATTCTAAATGATTATTATAAGTGAACCGAACTATTGAGCATCTACATCTGAGATGTTGTTCTTGAGTAGCGCTCAAATATTGCACAACGCTGTGAAGGCTAAAAATAGCCACGAGTGCATCACCAGCCTGTGCGTGAGTTTGTGTCAACAGAGCAGTATCATTCACTAATGCACTTGCGCTGCGCATACTGTATATTTACTTATTAAACACAGCCTTTTATGATTCATAGAGCTATCACACGTCTTCAAGTGGCTTTGAATAAAATGCACGAGTCATAAGAACTGCTTTAATGGTGTTTTTATGGTACTTTTATGTCATTTTTGGAGCTTGACAGTCACGAACATGACTAACACACAGTATCAGATTTCGATCGGGCTCGTTGGACCGATACCTGATCCGTCTAAAAGCTTCAGTATCAGAGCCGACACCGATCCAGGTATCGGAGCAACCCTATAAATAAATTGCATTATTGTGGCAGATGAATAAAGCATTAATTGGACAATACAAAAAGTGGCTTAAGAACACAAAATGTTTGTTTTATTCTCATATAATTGAACAAGCCTACAATTTACAGCAATCTGTTTTGCATGGAGTTCATCAGTGTGTCCAGTTCTCACAGGACTCGTTTTTGCTTTCCGTCTATTTTTAATCGTTGCTCTATGTACATGTGTGTCAGACGGGCGCGCTTGGAGCGTATCACTGGTATTCAGCATAATAAGCGGCACATTTATACGACGCTCTATTAAGAAACTTTGAACATCGTATCTCAAGATTCCTGTATTCTGTTGTGCTTCCTTCTGAGTAAGCGGTTCTTATTCTTTGGCTGCGCTGCTTGTGAGGTTTGAGGCACGCTGCCACCTATAGACATGGCTCATAAAAACAGATGTACTTCAAGCTTGAATTGCTCGTATGGAAGGAAAATCTTTACTTTTATTATGGAATTTACATACATGTCAGGGGGCATGACTGTGTTAAAAACAATATTACGTGCTTTTTTAATATAATTAATTGCACTAAATCAACATGTTAAATCGACAGCCCCAGTTAAAAAACACTGTTTCAAAAGTACATCCGCAAAACACATTATTTGTGATTTTAGCTTAATAAAATAGCTTACTAACCTTATTTTTTATAAAACTATATCCAATATTATAACTCTGTTGTCATGATGCAATCTGGCTGATGATTAACTGTCAAACAAATGATTGCGATTATGATGATTAGTTGTCTGTTTTAAGGCTTTCTGTAATGTGTTCAGGAACAGTCAACATAACTTTAATGACATAAAAGAACTGAAACATAACAAAACTCAGACGCACACACACACAGCGCCCATGTGTGTCTGTTTCTCTCTCTCTCTCTCGAACTGGCGCCCCCCGGCTCATCTTTATGGCCAAAATGACTTTCATTTTAAGTGCCTTACAGTAACCACAAAATGCTGATGATTGATCTTAACTTGAATTGAACCTTGAACATTCTTTTAAAAGGACAGTCTGAACTCATTCACAGAGATGATTTTAAACCTGATTTTAACACTATGATGCTATGAATACATCCGTTTTACCGCATACTTGCAAGTCACAAGACAAGAAAGGATTGCAAAACTTGTTTACAGTCTACAGAAAAATAAGCCAAACAAAAAGTGCACTGAAATATTTCAATACAATGTTGATTTTACATTGCCAGCAAAACCATTGCAAATATTGTGAATCTTCAATAATTCACCCACTCCTGTACAACTGAGTCTCAATAATCTGCAATTGGGTGATATAGTGTACCTAGAATCGGTGCCCCAGTGCATGGCATAGATTTTAGCCAAATGTCCTCGCAGTGTTCTCCTTGTGCGCATCTGGATTCGGCCAACAGGGTCGATGTTGGCTGTGATCTGAAAACACATTTGAAAATTAATAAACATCAACACACAGATGGTGCCTGTACAGTGCATCCGGAAAGTTTTCACAGCGCTTCACTTTTTCCACATTTTGTTATGTTACAGCCTTATTCCAAAATGTATTAAATTCATTATTTTACTCAAAATTCTACAAACAATACCCCATAATGGCAATGTGAAAGAAGTCGGTTTGAAATCTTTGCAAATTTATTAAAAATAATAAACGAAAAAAAATCACATGTACATAAGTATTCACAGCCTTTGCTCAATACTTTGTTGAAGCACATTTGGCACCAATTACAGCCTCAAGTCTTTTTGAGTATGATGCTACAAGCTTGGCACACCTATTTTTGGGCAGTTTCTCCCATTCTTCTTTGCAGGACCTCTCAAGCTCCATCAGGTTGGATGGGGAGTGTCGGTGCACAGCCATTTTCAGATCTCTCCAGAGATGTTCAATCGGGTTCAAGTCTGGGCTCTGGCTGGGCCACTCAAGGACATTCACAGAGTTGTCCCGAAGCCACTCCTTTGTTATCTTGGCTGTGTGCTTACGGTCGTTGTCTTGTTGGAAGATGAACCGTCGCCCCAGTCTGAGGTCCAGAGCGCTCTGGAGCAGGTTTTCATCAAGGATGTCTCTGTACATTGCTGCATTCATCTTTTCCTCGATCCTGACTAGTCTCCCAGTTCCTGCCACTGAAAAACATCCCCACAGCATGATGCTGCCACCACCATGCTTCACTGTAGGGATGGTATTGGCCAGGTGATGAGCGGTGCCTGGTTTCCTCCACACATGACGCTTGCCATTCAGGCCAAAGAGTTCAATCTTTGTTTCTCATGGTCTGAGAGTCCTTCAGGTGCCTTTTGGCAAACTCCAGGCGGGCTGTCATGTGCCTTTTACTGAGGAGTGGCTTCCTTCTGGCCACTCTACCACACAGGCCTGATTGGTGGAGTGCTGCAGAGATGGTTGTTCTTCTGGAAGGTTCTCCTCTCTCCAAAGAGAAACGCTGTGACTGTCAGCTCTGTCAGAGTGACCATCGGGTTCTTGGTCACCTCCCTGACTAAGGCTCTTCTCCCCCGATCGCTCAGTTTGGCCGGGCGGCCAGCTCTAGGAAGAGTCCTGGTGGTTCCAAACTTCTTACATTTACGGATGATGGAGGCCACTGTGCTCATTGGGACCTTCAATGCTGCAGAAATTGTTCTGTACCTCGATACAATCCTGTCTCGGAGGTCTACAGACAATTCCTTGGACTTCATGGCTTGGTTTGTGCTCTGACATGTACTGTTAACTGTGGGACCTTATATAGACAGGTGTGTGCCTTTCCAAATCATGTCCAATCAACTGAATTTACCACACATGGACTCCAATCAAGTTGTAGAAACATCTCAAGGATGATCAGTGGAAACAGGATGCACCAGAGCTCAATTTTGAGTGTCATGGCAAAGGCTGTGAATACTTATGTACATGTGTTTTTTTTTCGTTTATTATTTTTAATACATTTGCAAAGATTTCAAACAAACTTCTTTCACGTTGTCATTATGGGGTATTGTTTGTAGAATTTTGAGGAAAATAATGAATTTAATCCATTTTGGAATAAGGCTGTAACATAACAAAATGTGGAAAAAATGAAGTGCTGTGAATACTTTCGGGATGCACTGTATAAGGATTAATACACTGATTAAAATCTGGGATACTTTAGTGAACACAGAACATAAAATAACAAAAATATGGTTTCTATATATGTGGAAACTCCTACCTGTGATAGTGTAGCATCTGCACAAGCTTTCCTTGCATCCTACAAAAAATAAAGAGAGAAAATGTCATTTTTTCTTTATCTACGGAAAACGAGAGTGGTGCTCGATCATGCAGAACTCACTGCCACAATGGAAGGGTATTCTGCGTTGTTTTTTTGTGCACTGCTTTCAGGTTGCTTAGATGTTCTGGGTGGTTGCTAGATTGTTACTTATTGGCCCAAGTCACTATGATATTCTTGCCCCAAGATATGGGTTCACTTTTTCAAGTCTATCAGATTGTTTTGCACGTTTTAGCATCTGCCAGGCAAAAATCCTACATCAGTTCACTAATAGCAATAGTAATAGCACACCTCTCCTCAACAAGACGCACTATTTGGGGGGTCTGGGTAGCTCAGTGAGTATTGATGCTGACTACCACCCCTGGAGTCACGAGTTCGAATCCAGGGTGTGCCTAGTGACTCCAGCCAGGTCTCCTAAGCAACTAAATTGGCCCAGTTGCTAGGGAGGGCAGAGTCACATGGGGTAACCTCCTCGTGGTCGCGATTAGTGGTTCTCGCTCTCAATGAGGCGTGTGGTAAGTTGTGCGTGGTTCGCGGAGGGTAGCATGAGTCTCCATGGTGTCATGCACAGTGAACCATGTGATAAGATGCGCGGATTGACTGTCTCAGAAGCGGAGGCAACTGAGACTTGTCCTCCGCCACTCGAAATTGGCGAGTAACCGCGCCACCACGAGGACCTTCTAAGTAGTGGGAATTGGTCATTCCAAATTGGGGAGAAAAGGGGATAAAAATGAATTAAAAAAACAAGACGCACTATGAGGTTTCATTCATGTCTGTAGCACAAACATTATGTCTAGGTTACACACCAGTTTATTCAAGCAACACCAATAACTAGTTTAGATGTTATGGGCTTTGTGCATTTTATTTAATCTTAGCCATAATCATGATAAACTGACATTTTCTAGATTTATATTGGGCATTTCAGTGTAACACTGGAAATTATTTCCCAAACTTTAAAAATATGTAAAGCGCTTAGGTGGAGGAAGTATTTGTCGAAATTCTTTCTAAAGCAAAGCAAGAAAAGAGCACAGTATGGTTACAGTAAATGTTCTTCCTGCTAATTGTCTAAACTATGCAAATAGTCACCCTCATTATTTAAATGTCCTTTGGTTAGGCAAATCTTCCCGAGTAACATGACACTACCAGGTAATCGGGTTATCAAGAGCACAGAGACAAAGCCTAGGTCAGATATTTACTTCTAATGACTTTACGGATGCAAAATCTACAGTTTTAATTCAACTGAAATTCTGATGAGCGTACGTTTAGTGCATTGTCTAAATTGAGTAAACACTGTGTACAATAAGCATTCATTTGATTTCAGCAATTTTTGATGATTCATGAATTATATTGTTTAAATGTTATACATATGCATAATATCAACAATCAGTCATATAGATATATGCATCAGTTTTGGCAAAACTCTTATTGGTCAACCACTAGTTGGAGATTATATGCATGTGCCTGGGCTGATTAACAGAAGTGCTAGTTCCTTCTTGTGCCAGTTCTAATGTTGTCAATGGATAAATGTAAATTTTTTCAGTGAACCAAATAAATACTGTGCAAACTAATTGATCACGTAATTTTAGCAATTTTATCTGAACTGCATTTGCTGTCATTCAATTGTAAAAATTGATAATATATATGCAAATCATTAAGAAACCCAACAACCCTATGGTATGCATGATGTGTTGCAGGTTTATGTATATAAACATTCATCTATATATGAGAGGGAGAGAGTCTCACTCTGATCTGGTTCTTCAGCTGCTCAGCCTCCTGACGTAACTGGTCCAGTTCACTCATTTTCCTCTTCTAAAGCTCTGCCTCTCGCCTACTGTCGGGACACGTTCGGATCTGCAAGACAGAGGGAAAGAGATGTCCAAACTGAGAATTCCAAAGTCATCACTATTGAGAGGTCGGATAACCGGATGATATTTGGCAACTTCAAAATTATTGGCTTTGACCGATAACATTTTCTGTTTTCATAATTTTGAGTAGACGATGTGTGAAAAAATTTAATGCGAGCAAAACTGAAAATCTAAATTTTTTATACACAGATACATTCTGCATTACACTGGCCTCCCTGCTCTCTGGATATCTGTATGGGCTATTGAAAAAAACAACATATCAGTTTACCACTGGTCACCACACTTCACACACCAATGAAAGCATCATCTACATGAGAAATAACTTCCTTTACCAGGTCATGCAACATTGCATGCTAGATATTTTGACATGACTAGCTCTTAACTGTTTATCAATATACAAGGGCGTAAAGTCAAGATTTCACCCCAACACATTAGACTGAAAGCAACCAAAGAACCATTTCCTCTTGTGGTGAAATGAGTTGAGTTGCTCCTAAATGAAAAATGCAGAAGTACAAAGAGAAGCGCATGCAAAGTGCATGCAGCAACCAGCAATCCATGAGGCAAGGAAAAATACTGATGTACTCTGAACTCTAACATGGAAGAAAAAGAAAAGAAAATGCTTCAAGACATGAAACTGCATTTGCAACTAGGGCTGGATATTATTTCCAGATTTGATTCAATTTAGATAAAATTTGTTTTGATTGATTCATTTGGGTATATTTTAGTTATACTGTTCATCTTGCTTACATATGAAAGGAATTCTTTTCAGCCAATGCTGTTTATTATACAGGGAACTTTCTAACTTAGTACATTTCGAAATTCATTACATTTTAAAAATAGGGCCCAAACTATAGTTCAATTGCTATGTTTTAAGCACAATTAAAACTGAAGTAAACCTTACAATAAAAGATCGATCTTGGGATTTTAGGAATGGATATCTGGATCGTTCAAATGAAGATCGCGACTTATCGGAAAATCTATATTTTTACCCTGCGCAGTTCGCAACACATTTCACTTCCGTAATGACAATTTCTTTGTGAAATAGGTTATGGAACAAGAAAAAAAGCAGGATGGGACTTGATTTTATCCATTGGGAATTAAATTGGATTGTGATACGTGGGTGTTATAAACCAGAATGAGTTAGGTGGTCGAAGGGGAGGGGTTGTAAAGAGGGATTTGTGACATAAGCCAAAAAGGAAAGTAATTTCAGAGGCGGAGCATTATCACATTTTAATGAAAGATTAATGAGAAACTTTTTTTTTTTTTTTTTAAATAACATCCACTGCATAACTGTGCACAATAAGGCCAGAAATGTGCAAGAAAATGGGTTACATTTATATTGACAATAACAATACATACACTAATGAACTATTAAAAAGCTAGCGTTACAGGCTAATTATGTGCATTATCTTCACCGAACAACAAAGCCGTGGGCTGGTTTCCTAAAAACTGATGGCATTTTTTATTTTTTTACAACTGGCGGTTTGCATTCGTTTCGGAACCTGATGCATTTTCTCAGAACCTGGTGCATTTTCTCTCTTAGTTTGGTTTGTTTAGGCATATATGAACATGGCAGATCGCACTTGGATCCACACAGGAAGAAAAATAAAAAGGGTCCGAAACCACCTCTGTTTGATTGCAAACTCTGAAGTAGGACTACATCTAATGATTATTTTGATAATCAACTAATCTAACGATTATTATCACTATTATTCGACTATTCGGGCGATTATTGCAACAATTAATCATAAGTATTATACATGCTTACTAACAATAAAAAGAAAATCATCTTTTAAAAATACCTCTAAATGAAATTAAAGGGAAAAAAATTTACGTTTAATTCAGTAAAACATTCACTGCAAAAAATCCTATTGTTATCAAGTGTTCATCTTGTTTTCACTTGAAAACTGTCAAAGAATCCTTAAAACAAGATACATTTACTGTAGAAACAACATAAGATATTTAGAATTGCTTTCAAAAAATGTATCTTGAATTGGTTCTTGTATTTAAGTGTATTTTTTCACTTGTTTAACCATCTGCCAATGCAGTAAAGACAAAATACCCTTATATTCAAGATATATTACCTGAAAGCAAGTCTAAATATCTTATGTTGCTTCTTAGGTACATGCATCTTTTAAGGATTTTTAGATATTTTTAAATATTTGAATTTTTAATATTATATTAAAAATTCTCAGATAAATTATTTTTCTTCTGCAGTACAGCTAAATGAAAATTTATAAGTAAATGTACATTGTTTTAAAGATGTTTTTTTTTTTTTATATTTATATTGGAAAACAAGCCAAAACAAAAACGTATTTTGTTGCAGTGCATATAATGGGCAAAGACTACCCTCTCTCACATTTTTGTTCACTTTAATCCATCTTAAACTCACAAAAAACAAACTCTCTTCTTAATAAAGCTGCATATTGCCGATTTTCTTTATGATAAGAAACACACAGCGACACATTTGATTCAATACATCGCGAGCCATCACGTTACAATCTAGCTGCAGCAAGCACGTGTGAGGGACGAGCGTCCAGCAGCCGGGTGCAGTTTCAATCTCTTCCCCCTTAGATTGGGTCATTTCACGCAACTCATAGAAGCGGCGCTGACCGCACAGAGAAATGTCAGTTTCAGAGTTTGTACTTATTTACATAACCTGCTTCCTTATTATAAGAACTTTAATCAAGGATGCATTCAAGATATAACGGCGGGGTGTTTCTTTTAAAGATGAACGGCAGCTGCAGCTCCATTTTATTTCACAACGAGTGTGCTTCTGTATACTTATTTTGTATTATTCCCTCATACTTTGCAATCTACATCACCTGAAGCTGTTTGAAAAGTTTGGAGTGCGACTGGACTGCGAGCTGTGTCTTCTTCCTCTCCTCAATCAGGCACAAGCTGCAGTGCTCCTCTCGCGCGCCATCATTAGTTTCATATGATCTCATGTTACGTTAAATGACAAACACCTATTCGACCGAGAATTTATGTTGACTTTTTTTTTTTTTTTTTTTTTTTAAGTAGTCGACAACATCGACTAATCGTTTCATCTCTACTCTGAAGCCGTTTGCTTGTGGTGAGATTGCAACCAAAAAATATCCCAATAAAAACCATGAGCATCCCTGATGGATCTGCAGAGAAGAAATCTGCAGATCAGCTCCAATGTAATTCATAACATAGTTATAGCTTTTGGGGACAATATTAAATATAATTGCAAGTTTAACATGGGAGTTGTTTAATAATACCAGAGGTACAATTAGCCCAGTCGCTACCTCCTTTTGAATAGTGGCAGAACAGACATATGTAGGACCGCGTAAGTAACTTTTTGGCGGACAAAAACCATTACGTGGTTTCACTCTTTCTGCTTTTTGCATGCATGTGGGTAAGAGAGAAAGGCAACTAATGACAGATAATGATGATTTTACAACTCATATCCTTCCGAGAAACGGATAATGTTTAACCATGACAAACAATCCTCAATTTTTTTTACTGGCTGACAAATTTTTACAAGTATGCCATTTTAACGTACAATGATGAATGAGCAAAATTCCGGAACAGTGCAACATTCTGACCAATAAGGGGACAATTTTCTCACACGTGACTTTTATTAACACAGTTTAGGTCCGTTTTAAAATGATGCCTTGTGAAAACGAACCGAACCAAAAAGAAAAAGCAACATTGTAAAAATGTTTGCCTCTGTTTCGGAACAAATCAAACAAGCTACAGGTCCTAAAACGCCCTGAAACTCTAATTCAAATCTGCGATTCCTTTATTAAAATACATTGTCACACTCTGAAACCTTTAAAGTCTGTCCATCTTGACTCGAGCAAATGCACTGGACTGACAACACACAGTCCTTCTAGGCCAGCACTCATCCTATTAGCGTACGCAGCCCATAGCCACGTTTCCACACCTCTCTCTCTCTCTCTCTCCACAGTGTCATTGACATAATCCTGGGACAAGCTTGATTCAGCTCCTTCAGGCAAATCCAGTTAAGACACACCGGGGACACTGATCGGAAAAGCAGCACCTATCCTGCTGACCCAAATCTCATGCGCTCAGACAAACGGCTGATGAAGGCAGCGGTTTTAATGAGCCATCGGAGTGTACGCATCTAACACCGGAGAAAGGCAGTTAATGACGGGATTAATTTTAAACGTATGTGAAGAGCCAGAAGAAGATTTGCGCACAGAGATGTGATGACGGACTTTGGCAAAATGTTTCATGTTAACGCATATGTAATAGTGGCACATTCACCTCACAATTACTGTGATGAACTTTCACACCATAATGCCTGTTAAATTCTACATGAACATAGCAGGCAGCAATATGAAACGAGGCAAATAATAAAGATTTGAGTGAGTTAGCAAGGATAAGTGTACGTAGTATTCATTTAAGTTTTCACACATTTCTTAAGTGTTGGTGCAAATAAAATCTTGGAACAGATTTATGAATTTATACAAATACATCACTTTCACTTTTAAAATGTGCAATGATAACTTTCAGCTCTCTAGCAGACAAATATTTGTAAACTCAATTGATTTTGCGGTTAAAACTAGCCTGAATTACAAATGATGAAATTGCTCAGTGTTCTAGAAATGAGTTAGAATGGTCAACTAATAATTGCTAGTTGATTAGTGAGCTTTTCTTGATTTTTTAAACCGCTGTGCTTTAAAAGGGAATACATTTAAAGACAACTTCTTGGTCAGGGTTGTAACATACAGGCGCTAAAATGCTCTGAGAAGTTGCATCTCTAAATTCTTCCCCTAAAAGTATTGCAGCTATAACTATCACAGCCACAGCCCAGCTTTCATTACAAATCCATTGTCTTCAATTATCATTTTCCAAACAATTACTGTGGACTCTAAATATTTTTTAATTGTCGGTCGTGTCAATGTAAAAGCGCAAATGTAAAATTGCGTCTTGCTCTTTTTTCAGCATCTCACACCGTGTTGCGTTTTCAGCTTTTACTTTTAAAAACTCATGTTGTTTAGACAACCCACCGACTAGTCAATCTGAAAGAATACGTAGCTTTGCTCATTGCTAAAGGAAATGGCAAATAAAACAAATCTAAAACAACTGACAGCATTTCTCATTAGCCTGCTCTGTGTTGTATTGAGATGAGCAAGATGATAAGCCCAAGCAAAGACTGTCCAGAAGAGCATCATGACATTGATGGTAAAGACAGGAAGGGCCAAGAGAAATCATAACCATATAGGTGAGTTGAGGATCTTCAAGCAGTGATCAATACATTTGTGTTATATTAGCACATTAGAATACAGAAGCCAATCTATGATACTCCCAGATATCTGTGGTCAAAGCATTCTAATAGGAGCACTGGAAGTTTGGTTGGATCCATTTCCTGTAATTGCAATTGCCCTCTGGTGCATTATATCATGTCCTAATTGTCAAATAAATGGTGCCATGTTTGAAAAGGGAAAGCTAACTGTATGAAAAGACAACGAAAATGCATCGTTACTCTAAAACAAACAAAAAAAAAAAAAACAACTGTCTAAGACAACGTGGAAAAGTGAGGCCTTGGAACGATTGCATATGATCCATAAAAACAATTATATTTAGATAATTATAAAACTATAAGGAGAGCAATGATAGGACAAATAATCTGATGTTAGTATTTCCTTGGGTCATTGTTTAAAAATGTGAGAGGTTTCAACATGCATAGCAGACATGTCTTGAAATCTGATGTAGATAGATACAAGATAAGAAAAACCTTTAACTACAATTTTTTTTTTTTTTTTTAAACAATATTTCATTGTGAAGCGATAATGAAAAATAGCATCCAAAAAGTAAACTAATGATTCTGTCTAAGCCTACAAAAGCAAATAATCATGCGGAAGATGCCACATAAGTTACTCAAGAATGACAGTAATGTGGCTAACAACATTTTCAAAAATCATGTTTCAGATTATTTCGGGAAATCTTACCTTACGTTGCTTGCACAAGGCTCCTTGGTTTGACAGCCAGAAAATGTTTCTTCTTGATAGTCTTATCCCTTCCTATACTCTTCCTTCTTCCTGATTGGCTGACCTCTTAAATGGGCCTGCATCAAGACAATACGTCTAAGTCCCCTAATCTTGCTGATCAAAATGACATGGTTACAAAAGGTAATTCCCTCACCTTCAGTTCTGTGCTACTGGTGCAGCCTAAACTACTCAACCCAACATGAATACTACTATATGGATACAACGTTACCGAAATTTTGGCTAATACAACAGCCAACATTTATTTTTATTTTACACCCAACAACCATTATAAAGGCTAATATTTAAAAGTGTATTCTGTTGTTACCGGTTACTTTTAATAATAAAAAAAGGATCATGATACTATTGACTTCTTATATCTTCCTAAACAGGACGATTTCACTCAATTTCAAAACAATGTACTAAAAAAATAAAATAAAAAAATATTTTATTTTATAAAAATATTATTATAATTAATATAATATAATTATAAAAATATAATGTCAGCCTACTGGTAATTAGCAACCAATAATAGCAATTATAAATTGGAAGATTTTTAAAATCTGTAATCTTAAAAATTAAGACTTTGAATCGAACCGGGAAAACCAGCCATAGTTGCGAAGACTGATAACTGCTTGAATTTTTTTCTTTGGAAATGTGTGATAGAAATATAGAAATTTGGCTTAAGAGTGAACAGCTTGAAAATTGGGGGTGTGGGGAGGTTGGAAATTTTTGAAATAAAAAATATAGATCAAAAATACATTATAGAAGAAAAGATTTATAAGTTTAGGCTATTTTCTTTGCAAAAATGATATTAGGCCAACACTACTAATTTTAAAAAGCAAAACTTTGTAATGTACAGTAAAAAAAACTTTTTTTTTTAAATTGTATTTATTTAGATATGTGGCATAGAAAAAGTGTTGACTTTGGAAAAAAAAATATTCTTATATTATCATGATAATATTATTAGGCTACTGCTAATAATAAAAAAATAAATGACAGCAGAAAATATCAATAATGGTTAATTTTCTGTGAAAAACAAGTCTACTGTTGAACTGAAGGAAAATGAGACAACATTGACTTCCAATAATGGCCTAGTCAGGCCAAAGCCAGAAATCTTAATGTACAGTAGAAAATATTGTTAATTGCTTATTTTCTTTAGAAATGTAGCATAGAAATATGGCTTAGGGTCATAACAGTAGACATGACTGATAGTTGTTCTTCGCAAACATGATATAGACTAGCCCTGATATCAGCTTACAATATTGACTTAATCAGGACAACACATAGGAGTTTATAGAGCAGTTATAAAATGGGTTCATATTATGCCTTATGTCTGAACACTGAATGGCTTGATTCTATTCCCCTAACAAACTGATTTTTATGGGTAATGTTTCACCAAATACCTATAAAAAACAAGGCTTCACTTTGCATAACTGAAAGGCTGGAGAAAAAGACAGCACTTTGAATCAAAGCAAAGTTGAATCTCTGAATCCAGTCCACAGCATTATTTTACATGCAAGCAGAGCTCAATCTCACCCTCTCAACAAACACTTGATCAGTCAGCTGACTTCTGGACAAAAAGAGAGCTGTGAGAAAAGGCCTAAAGGTACCACAGGCCGCAGAGTCTAAGGTCACTTTAGGGCAACCCTTTCTAAAATAGCTATTAGAAAACTTTTAGTTAACCAAAATCTTTAATCATAAGACCAGGGTGGCTAATCTTAGTGTCCATTAGGGTTGCTCGGATACCAAAATTTTGGCTTCGGTCCAATACCAGCCCTGGTACCTCGGTATTAATAAAAACTCGATACTTAATTTTTTAAGAGAGGAAAAAGAAAAAAATGGATTTGATGAAATTACACAGAAAATTACTTGACTAAAAAGAAAACTGCATAATGTCATAGATTCAAATTATGCCTTTTTTTAATTTTTCTGGATTCCATGTTAAATGTTTTAAATAAATGTTATATCAAGCTTCCATCGACTCACAAGCTGAAATCTCTGAGCTGCAATGGTGAAAACGGTCATTTGAGAGTTCACAGCCGATTATAGACTAAACACACTGCTCTGCAGATGGATACTATTGGACACACTGTATGAAAATGAAGCATTAGTAGTGTGTGTTGCCTTTGTGTGTGCACCTGCTAGTGTGTGTGAAGATGACAGAACAAGACAGAGCCTCTAATTCGTTCTGTGGCACGCATGTGACAGTATATTATTTCATTAAATGACATCCTTCTGCTGTTTAATGATCACACTTGGCCATATCGAGACTTTTTTTTTATTATTGTTTTCAAATGGTCTTTGATTTAATCTCAAAACTCTCACATTACATTACGCTAAAGGCAGCATTCTTAAATATGGTACCGAAATTAACAAGATGATATCATACCGCATAAATTTTTTTGGTATCGCGATATTTTTATTTTATTTTATTTTTTGGGGGGGGATTTTTCTCCTTTTTCTCCCAATTTGGAATGCCCAATTCCCAATGTGCTCGAAGTCCTGGTGGTCGCATAGTGATTCGCCTCAGTCCAGGTGGTGGAGGATGAATCCCAGTTGCCTCCGCGTCTGAGACAGTCAACCCGCGCATCTTATCACGTGGCTTGTTGAGCGCTTTGCCACAGAGACATAGCGTGTGTGGAGGCTTCACTCTATCCACCACGGCATCCGCGCTCAATTCACCATGCACCCCACTGAGAACAAACCACATTATAGCGACAACGAGGAGGTTACCCTCCCTAGCAAACCGGGCCAATTTGGTTGCTTAGGAGACCTGGCTGGAGTCACTCAGCACGCCCTGGGATTTGAACTAGCGAACTCCAGGAGTGGTAGCCAGCATATTTTACCACTGAGCTACCCAGGCCCCTGGTATCGCGATATTTCGTTAGTACCGGTTTACCGTGCAACCCTAGTGTCCTTATTATAAAAAATAAATAAAATAACATCAGGATTTTAGGTTAAAATATTTTTGTCAAATGGAATGTGTGTTTCTTAAATGCAATAACCGCTCAACAATTTCCATAAGTTTTTCATGTCATCCACCAATTAAAAATATTGTATGTGATAATTTACACATCCCCTGACATCTAAACGGAAGTTCAGTCCATAAACACAAATTCCTTCAGATTGTTAGAGAATGATGTGGCTTATCAAGCATAAACAGATGAAAAATAAAATATATATTGCCAAATCTGGATCATAGAAAAGGCAGTAACCAGCACTATCACTATCCAAGCCTTTAATCCTAAAAGCTAAAATCCACGTACAGTAAATCTGTAATCCCGCTCAGCATCACTTGTGGAAAAACAGCTGTCCAGAGCCAGGCATGAGGTCCAACAATTGATTGTACCTTTTAAGAGCTCACATTTTTAACCTTTAATAACTTCAATGTGTACAATAATTTGGCTTGTAGGGTTTTAATGCTTAACCCAATGACAGACTTGTATGTATCATTAATGCAAACAAATTCAGAAGACCAGCAGTTGTTTCAGAAGCACATTACAGAAATAATTTTCACCCTGTTTAGAAAAATGCATATTCAAAGATGCATATTGCCTCAAATCTGAAGTCAGTTATACTGCACAGCAGATATACTCATTTTGTATGTACAGTCTTAATATGATAATGTACTGAACAAATGCATAATGGACGTCAACATGAAAATAAAAAGGATATTGAGAAACTCCATTATCTGAACAGAAACCAATTTTGCCATCACATACCACCACTTTTCAGCTTCCAAGGCGGCCAATGGGGAACAAACTGATGCCTTGAGTTACTCAAGTAACACAATAAGACAAATAAACCAACAGCTTATTCAAGTATTGAGTGCAAAATTCAACCAACAAAAAGTACACATTTAAGTGCATTTCCAGATGAGTGAGAATTTTTGTCTTTTGTGATAAAAGCAATGAAAAGTAGATTACTACCCTAATATATATAGATAGGCATGTTAAATAAGTGTAGAAATTAGCATTTTTGAGGGTCTAATGAATATGACATTTTATTTATAGCTCATTCTATTGAATGTCAACTTCAATGAACTTAAATGAGACATCTCATATGGACAAGTGCATGATGTTTGCCTGACTTTGACAACTATTAAATCAATGTTTACAACGCAGCACCCATTTCCCTCCCGTTTTTAATTAATAAATCATACAATAACATTTACCTCAACAAAATATTCTATTGTGAACAATCTGTTTGAGATATATGATCACACACAAAAAATATATGCAAATTCACCAAATGAAGTACATAGCATTTAATCGCTCGATAATACCGAAACGGCGAACGATTTTATCGGTATTGCAACGTCGATTCGATGCAACGATCAAATACGCGATAATTTCACGATTAGCCTATTTTGCCATACAAATGAGTCCCCTTGAGCAGTATGTTCTAATACATTGGCTACATAAAAAGAAGCTTTCATTAGAAAATTTCGAATTTTGCATCGTGTTGTTTGGCAAGGCTCATTTTAACAACACATCGTGATGTTATATCGTAACAGCGTATTTACGTCGTCTTTTCTGTGGGTTAAATCAACAGCATGGTGATATCAGTGCGGAGAGGGAAGCAAGAGAAAGGCTACACGAACGCCATCTTGTTCTTGGGCCCCACATTGAAGAATTCATTGATCCCGTTTATTTATTATTCATGAACGGTGTTCCTTTATCTTAATGCCAGTGAAGAGAGAGGCAAACTCGATCGGTAGAGGAAAGAAGGAGGGGTGGCTCAACATATTTCCCCCCCACCCCTCCCGTCCAATCCCTTAATAGTGACCTCAATCCAGAGCTGCTCGCCCGTTCTTAAAATATTCCAGCAGCGATAATAAAGGCCATCAAGCTCCATTCATTCCGCGTATCTGAAGAGCTGCTGTGCTTTTGGTGCATTACTGTGGTGGTGATAAATGTTGGCCGGATCGCATGGGCAGATTTGGGAGGATCGTTGTAGTGCACCTATATTCCAGAACAGCATAGCCTTTCAAATGGAGACTTCTAAAGGAAATCCAATTACCTTGTTATAAAGTGTAGTTAAAGGCAACGGTGCAAGAGTAATTCAATAAAGAATTACCACTTAAGTCGCTTAAATGCACACTGGATTTCAAGTAAGACCATTTGGATTCATCTAAATCCACACTTGAATAAAATCACGCTAAAATAGCTTCTAATGGCCAGCCAGATGGTGCAACTCGCAATGGATTTTGCTCGCTTGTTCTCTGAACATATTTACTGGGAGTACAAATACATGACTAATCTTTATTTACCGACTGCAATTCAATCAATAGTCACATCCAGCACAAGGTAACGTGTTAAAAAGCGTTTGCAGATTAAAAAAACAAAAAACAATCCTTATTCTGTAGTATAGAGGAAGGCCTAAATCCAGACGATGATGCAGAAGCTGCTGTAATTAGCTAGTTAGCTTACAAGCTATCACACACCCTTATTGTTTTCGTCCAAATAACCGTTATATTGCACTTCAAACGACCACAACCAAGACATAAGTGCATTGACACAGTCCAAAGCGAGTAATCGGTTTAATTTCCAAGATAGCAGCGATTTTAAGTGCTAGCAATTTGGCTCGGAGAAAACGGCCTTAGGTGAAGTGGGTCGACGTTATTCACGCTAATAAGAATATATAAGCGACTAAGTGCACTAAAAAGTCACATTAGTGAGATATAGTCCTAAATAACTGTCCTAAACCACTGTATTTCGTCAATTTGCCTGCCATTGTTGTGTATGTAAATCGCTCGGCTAGCCGCTACCTGCGCCTCACCCCAACCCCCCCTTCATTCTCAATGGTGGCTAACGTTTTAACCAACAAATCCGCCCGTTTCCGAACGAAATAAACACATTTAACGCGCACACTGTGTGCCATACCTGTTCTCAGTCGTAGATGGCCTTTGTTTATATGGCATTGACCGAAAAAAACGATGGTGTGGCTTGTCAAATCCACGCATCAACGAACAAGACGAGCGCTTCTCAAACGAGTCCACTTTTTCAGCGATATAACTCGCTCCGACGGGCAGGAAATGAGCCTGTGAACGTCGAGGAAGAAGCTGATATCTCAGCTGCGATTGAAAAGGGCAGTCATGGAGGTCCGATTGGAGACTTTGGTCAACGAATGAGTCTGTCGGTGGCCACTTCCCGTTGCCTTCCTTGAAGGAGCGCTTCTCTCCAGTGCAGCTCTCATCCGGCCATCAGACGGAGAGATGGGCGCGGTAACCCTGCAGTCAGCCCTGGGAAACCCCACACCGCAGCGAGAGAACGAGCGGCGCTCTTACGCAGGAGTGGAATTGAACGAGTGACTGAAATATTTCATATAGCCAATTTAGCATTTTTTTTTAACAAATTAAAATGTTTGGACACCCAGTACCTTTCTGATGTTTATCCCCCCCCGACTTTATTGGCAACGTAAAAGGCAGCAAGACATGCAGACAAACGTAATTATAGTTGAGGAGACTAATAATGTATAAACTAATATTAAAACACAATACAATTACACATAAACCACAATTGGGTAATTCCAAAGATTTTCAAGTTCAATAACTGCATTCTTATTCTTCACAAATCTCCAAATAATTTTTTTTTTTAATTCTTAATTTATAAAACTGGTTGATATAATGTATTTTTTTTAAAATTATTATTAAATTATTAAAATACAAAAAAAAAAAAAAAAAAAATTGATAGAAAAAAGTTATATGTATATTGCTTTAATATATCTTTTTTGTATACATTTATTTTATTTGGTCATCTCCAGCACCTCAAAAGCTATATATATATATATATATATATATGTAGTTGAAGTCAGAAGTTTACATATACTTAGGCTGAAGTCATTAAAAATTTTTTTAGCACTCCACAGATTTAATATTAGCAAACTATAGTTTTGGCAAGTCATTTAGGACATCTGCTTTGTGCATGACACAAGTAATTTTTCCAACGATTGTTTCAATTTTAATTGACTATATCACAATTTCAATGGGTCAGAACTTTACATACACTAAGTTAACTGTGCCTTTAAGCAGCTTGGAAAATTCCAGAAAATGTTGTCAAGCCTTTAGAAAATTAGCCAATTAGCTTCTGATATGAGGTGTACTGAATTGGAGGTGTAATGGTGGATGTATTTTAAGGCCTACCTTCAAACTCAGTGCCTCTTTGCTTGACATCATGGGAAAATCAAAAGAAATCAGCCAAGACCTCATAAAACAAAAAAAACAAAAAATGTGGACCTCCAGAAGTCTGGTTCATCCTTGGGAGTAATTTCCAAATGCCTGAAGGTACCACGTTCATCTGTACAAATAATTGCATGCAAGTATAAACACCATGGGACCATGCAGCCATCACGCTGCTCAGGAAGGAGACGCATTCGGTCTCCTAGAGATGAATGTAGTTTGGTGTGAAAAGTGCAAATCAGTCCAAGAACAACAGCAAAGGACATTGTGAAGATGCTGGAGGAAACAGGTAGACAAGTATCTATATCCACAGTAAAACGAGTCCTATATCAACATATCCTGAAAGGCTGCTCAGCAAGGAAGAAGCCACTGCTCCAAAACCGCCATAAAAGAGCCAGACTACAGTTTGCAAGTGCACATGGAGACAAAGATCTTACGATTTGGAGAAATTTCCTCTGGTCTAATTAAACAAATATTGAACTGTTTGGCCATAATGGCCATCATTATGTTTGGAGGAAAAAGGGTGAGGCTTGCAAGCCGAAAAACATCATCCCAACTGTGAAGCACGGGGGTGGCAGCATCATGTTGTAGGGGTGCTTTGCTGCAGGAGGGACTGGTGCACTTCACAAAATAGATGGTATCATGAGGAAGGAACTCTCAAGACATCAGCCAGGAAGTTAAAGCTCGGTCACAAATGGGCCTTCCAAATGGACAATGACCCCAAGCATACCTCCAAAGTTGAGGCAAAATGGCTTAAGGACAACACAAATCCCTGACCTCAATCTGACAGAAAATTTGTGGGCAGAACTGAAAAAGCGTGTGCGAGCAAGGAGGCCTACAAACCTGACTCAGTTCCACCAGTTGTGTCTGGTGGAATGGGACAAAATTCCAGCAGCTTCTTTTGAGAAGCTTGTGGAAGGCTACCCAAAACATTTGACCAAGTTAAACAATTTAAAGGCAATGCTGCCAAATACTAACAAAGTGTATGTAAACTTCTGACCCACTGGGAATGTGATGAAAGAAATAAAAGCTGAAATAAATCATTCTCTCTACTATTATTTTGACATTTCACATTCTTAAAATAAAGTAGTGATCCTAACTGACCTAAGACAGGGAATGTTTTCTAGGATTAAATTTCAGGAATTGTGAAAAACTGAGTTTAAATATATTTGGCTAAGGTGTATGTAAACTTCTGACTTCAACAATTTGGCCAAAAATATTGGCACCCTTGGTAAATACGAGCAAAGAAGGCTGTGAAAAAAATCTGCATTGTTTATCCATTTGATCTTTCATTAAAAAAAAATCACAAAAATCTAACCTTTAATTGAAGTAAAACAATTGAAACAGGCGAAATATCTCATTATTAAATAAATATTTTTCTCCAAAATGCATTGGCCACAATTATTGGCACCCTTTTATTCAATACTTTTTGCAACCTCCCTTTGCCAAGATTCAAGAGTCTTCTCTTATAATACCTAATGAGGTTAGAGAACAGCTGGCAAGGGATCTGAGACCATTCCTTTATACAGAATCTCTACAGATCCTTCAAATTCAGAGGTCCATGTTGATGGACCCTTCGCTTCAGTTCATGGCACAAATTTTCTATAGGGTTCAGGTCAGGAGACTGGGATGGCCATGGCAGAACCTTGATTTTGTGGTCAGTGAACCATTTTTGTGTTGATTTTGATGTATGTTTTGAATCATTGTCCTGCTGGAAGATCCAACCAGGGCCCATTATAAGCTTTCTGGCAGAGACAGCCAGGTTTTGATTTTTTATCTGTTGGTATTTGATAGAGTCTGTGATGCCATGTATCTGGACAAGATGTCCAGGACCTCTGACAGAAAAACAGCCCCACAATATTAAAGATCCAGCACCACATTTAACTCTCTTCATCTCTGTGTGTGCCAAACCCATATCTGGTATTTGCTGCCAAAATGCTCTTTTTTTGTTTTGTTTTATCTGACCATAGAACCCGGTCGCATTTGAAGTTCCAGTAGTGTCTGGCAAACTGAAGACGCTTGAGTTTGTTGTTGGATCTCTCATCCAACAACAAACTCAAGCGTCTTCAGAGGCTTTTTTTTCTTGAAACCCTTCCAAACAACTTGTGGTGATGTAGGTGATGTCTGATATTTATTTATTTATTTATTTATTTGAGACTTTCTGACCCCAAGACCCAACTAATTTCTGCCTTCCTTGGAGATTCTTTGGCCACTTGAACCATCCTCCTCACTGTGCGTGGAGACAATATAGACACACATCCTCTTCCAGGCCGATTCTTAAGATCTCCAGTTGATTGGAACTTGTTAATTATTGCTCTGATGGTGGAAATGGGCATTTGTTTTCTTATAGCCACTTCCCATTTTGTGAAGCTCAACAACCTTTTGCCGCACATCAGAACTATTTTCTTTGGTCTAACCCACTGAGTGATGATAAAGGGAATTTGGCCTGTGTGTTACCTCATATTTATACCCCAGTGAAACAGGAAGTAATGGCTAAACAATTTCATGTTCCTAGTCACCCAGGTGCACTAAAATATTTAAAATATGAATGGGAATATACTTCAGATATATTTAAATCATAAGAATTTCTAGGGGTGCGAATAATTGTGGCCAATGTGTTTTGGAGAAAAATATGTATTTAATAATGAGATATTTCCCCTGTTTCAATTGTTTTACTTCAATTAAAGGATAGATTTTTGTGAATATTTTGAATGAAAGGTCAAAAGGATAAACAATGAAGATTTTTTTTTCACAGCCTTCTTTGCTCATATTTACCAAGGGTGCCAATATTTTTGTCCACCACTATATATATATATATATATATATATATATATATATATATATATATATATATATATATATATATATATACACACACACACACACACACACACACACACACACACACACATATAGTTATGTACCTTCTATAATGCTGTTTTAGCTATACAATCTGTTTTGTCACTCATAATTCTGTATACCTATGCATCTTTTTGCATTATTAAAAAACTGGAAAATGTGCAGAAATATCACACTACTTTGATTTATTCATTACTGAATGAATAAATACTGTACTGAATGATAAATAAATGAATAAATAAAGTACTGAATGATTATCTTGATAATTTAACATGGTATTTACATGGTACTAAAAGTTGCTTCAAATAATACCATGTCCAAATCACCATGATACTTTTTGGAAATGTTGTGTTAGTGTGTTGAATGAGGAATTTGATGAATTGCAATGCAGTAATGTAATGCTTATTAGGTGTATTACATTTCCGTGGCACTACCACGGAATAGTTATGATATTAGGTTAATTTACCATGTTATTTACGTGGTACCCCAAGGTGCTGCAAATGATACCATACTACAGTGGTACACTGTATTACCATGGTACCATGTTACAACAATGGTACTTTTTATCAGGGATTGCAATGCAAAAATATGATGCTTTTTATTTTATTTGTGTTATTTTTTTTATTTTATTTACATTTATTCTATCAATTTTTCTTCTCTCTTGTGATAAACAGTCACTAAACCTCAATCTCTGGTGCATTTCTGCAGTACAATGACATACCATGATTTATATCTTTTACATTTAGTCATCTATGTTTCTTTACATCAACGTTATTCTTGCCCTTAACTGTTCCTAATACTTTCAGATCACCACTGTCTTGTGAAATCTGGGGAAAAACCGCTCTGTTTAAAGATTACTATCTAGTTCACCCATATGTAGCCTAATTAAAAAAGTGTGTGAAAAGTTTGGTTTTACTTCATTTATGTGCTCAAAGAGATTTTAGTGGCACTTGTTAAGGCAACCATCACTATTACTTTTGCTAACATACCGCAAATAAACTTTGGCACACAAGTTGTCCGATCCCACAACCATGGGCATGAATGATACCACAAAGTTTGCAAGTTGTTTAAGAGAGGTCTGTTGACAGATTTTTCACCTGGAGGATGATAACATGCACTGTAAAAATGCCAGTAATTACAACTGTAAAAGAATGCAAAAAAGCTACAGTAAAAAATAAATAAATAAAAAGAAAAGAAAAAAGTTTAATTGGTTGATGGGTAGTTTCCGTAACATATACGGTAAAAAAAAAAATTATAATATATTTAACAAGACAATCCATGTAATTTGTAAGGAAAAATACTGTCAAATATTTGGATTTTAGATGTAAAAAGTATGATTTTTCTGCATAATTAAGGGTAGAAATATATATTATGGTTAACAAGAGAATACATACTTTTACTGTAAACAATAATCAGGTGTTCCCAGAAGTCCCTGCGTGACCAATCACATTTTATTATATTTTATATTAATAGTTATGTTTCTTCTCATGTTTAATATCAGTTATGTACAGTGGGGTGTTCTCTGTTATATTTTATGTAGCTTAGTTAATGTTTATTGCATTATTTTAGTGTCACATGTGTTATCCTGATGGTGTTTTGTCTCTACATGTTTATTAATTATTGCTCCTGGAAGGGTCACACATGATAAACTTTAAAGGAATATTCCGGGTTCAATACAAGTTAAGCACAATCGACAGCATTTGTGGCATAATGTTGATTACCAGAACTTATTTTGACTCGTCGATTTAAACAACTTTACAGCTCAAATAATACATGAGTTCTAACAGAAGAATTAATGTAAGCTTCACATGCCTTTAAACACTCCAAAAATTGGCCCCATTCACATCCATTGTTAGTGCCTCACTGTAACCCAGATTGTTGCTTGTTTTTTTTTTTTAAAGAAAAGGAGGGATGAGTCGAAATTATTGTTTGTGGTAATCAACATTATGCCACAAATGCTGTTGATTGAGCTTAACTTGTAATGAACCCAGAACATTCCTTTAAGTCATCATGTGGCTTTTTGTAGTTCCTATGGTGATTAACAATACATTTTAAAGTGAAAAGCAGACTTTTATAATTCCAGAGGGTTAGTATATAAAGTTTATGCCATTTCATAATATACAACGGTAATCTTGTAAAGCCTGAAACATAATCACCGTATGTTTTTTATGGAAAATTTCTGGCAACCACAGCTGCCAGTATTTTATCATAAATGTAAAAAAAATTTTTTTTTTAAATGTACAGTGTGCATGGGTGAAAAATGTCCATAGATTTAAATTGATGGAGTAACCAAACTGTACCTATGGACTAGAATTTTACAGATACTTGGGACAAGGTTCCTTGGTAATGCCATGTAATGCATGTAAATACCATGGTAATAAATCAGTGCCATGGTTTAAAGTGTGGTCCAAAACATCTGAGACCACAGTAAATCTGGGATTTTTTTTCCATTTAAACTGGTAAATTAACAAAGTACTATTTTTTTAGAAATGTTGACATTCAACTTCCATTAAAATACATAAGATACTCTTTGGAACATTTTCAAATCATACTGTGATAACATGGATCATTAATTTTTGCAAAAACTGCCAGCTCGAGTGCATGCTATCATTAAAAGTGTGACATACCAAATACTAAACATTTTGAAATGCATGTTAGTATTTCAACTGAAATTTTAATTGCCAATGAAATTTGTTAATTACATTTTTTTTCTATTAAATTAGAGAAATGTAAAATAGAAACATTTTGACTAGTGCCCTCAGACTTTTGGACCCCACTGTATAGCAAATATCTATGGTATTAATATCAGGTACCATCACTGTATGTGCATAGTGTTTTCAAGGGAAATTAAATGTGCGCTACCCAGGTGTCATTCTATAGGAGTGAAACTTTGACAAGTTGAGTGAATTAAGTGAAAGCACATATGGAACAATGAGTGTTGTTTACATTTATGTCATGTAACTAAGGATTATATTTACTCTCTAACCCCTCCACTTAACAAGCTACACAGTTATTTGAGAGCAGTTTGGCTTGTCTTTCCTAAACAGAAAAATAAGAGGATTATGAAGGATAAACACTGACTCATTGTCACCACTAGGGAGCATCGTTGGACAATAAGGTATTTTTAATAGCATGTGGACGACGCCATCTGCAGCTCGAGTTGGAAAATGAACGCACCCGTTAGTGGTATTTTAATAATTGTTACTAAACATTAGGCTACGGATGTGCTTTAGTCTTGAGCCCATTTTAAGAATTACACCATTCATAATCCATTCATTTTTTGGGATTAATTTTAGTCACAGAATTCATTTTAATCAAGGAATAGTTTTGCTTATATACTGTGGCTGGTTGTACTTAGCATTAAACGTGCTATATGTAAGATTGACAACCAGCGTTTGAAATGAGTCCTGCAGTCCAAATTCAAAATATTGGAGAGTTGTCCGCCCCGCCCCAGACTCGAAGCTCATGCGGGTTGCCAGAATGTTGACGCGAAAATTACACAACGCAGAATCCGTTTTAAAGGATTTCTGGGCTTTAAGCTGTCTCCATCTTCCAAAGGCATCTCCAGTATTTATCCTTGTTTTACTACGCCTCTGGTCATGGTGGTTTTTAGATGGATGGTGAGGCTTTTTAGGTCAGGTGGAATCTGTTATCTCTGATCCAGTTCGTTTGCTGGCTCCCATGGCTGCAGCACGCAGTGTTGTTTGCCTGCAAACTTGCTCAAATCTGGCAACCCGGCGGTGTCGAAATACTATTGGTGAGTGGGCAGTGGGCGGGATCACACAGGCCAAAACATAAACAGAAATTCCGGCCCAGAATGGAAACTTAAAAGTAGAATATACTGGCTGTAGCTTTGTTATCGGAGAAGCCAGTATTTCAGCTAAGCATGTTTCCTGATTCTCTAATGACATATTATGGTCATTTTATGATTTAGTACAGTAACAGTATTACATATAGCATCTTTAACATTGTCTTTGTGTTTGTTTTTGAGTCGCCACAGTATGCAATAGACTAGCATGTCAATATTAGGTCAAAAATGGCAAAAAAGAAACAGCTTTCTCTAGAAACTCGTCAATCAATCATTGTTTTGAGGAATGAAGGCTATACAATGATTGAAATTGCCAAAAAACTGAAGATTTCATACAAAGGTGTACACTACAGTCTTCAAAGACAAAGGACAACTGGCTCTAACAAGGACAGAAAGAGATGTGGAAGGCCAGATGTACAACTAAACAAGAGGATAAGTACATCAGAGTCTCTAGTTTGAGAAATAGACGCCTCACATGTCCTCAGCTGACAGCTTCATTGAATTCTACCCGCTCAACACCAGTTTCATGTACAACAGTAAAGAGAAGACTCAGGGATGCAGGCCTTATGGGAAGAATTGCAAAGAAAAAGCCACTTTTGAAACAGAAAAACAAAAAGAAAAGGTTAGAGTGGGCAAAGAAACACAGACATTGGACAACAGATAATTGGAAAAAGAGTGTTATGGATCTTAACCCCATTGAGCTTTTGTGGGATCAGCTAGACTGTAAGGTGCGTGAGAAGTGCCCGACAAGACAGCCACATCTATGGCAAGTGCTACAGGAAGTGTGGGGTGAAATGTCACCTGAGTATCTGGACAAACTGACAGCTAGAATAACAAGGATCTGCAAAGCTGTCATTGCTGCACGTGGAGGATTTTGTGATGAGAACGCTTTGAAGTAGTTTAAGAAGTTCTGAAAATTTGTTTCAAATTGTAATAGTAATTTATCATGTTATTAATGTCCTGACTATACATTGTGATCAGTTGAATGCCACTTTGGTGAATAAAAGTACCAATTTCTTTCCATAAGAGCAAAATGTGTACATTATTCCAAACTTTTGGCCGCCAGTGTAAGTGAACACAATTAAACCACAATGGCACATATTAAGCAAGGGTCAACTGAATAATAAAGGTAGATTTTAAACAAAAAGGTTAACTGTATTCTAAGGACAAGGGCATTTTTCATGTCAGTTTGGGGCAGGTTGTTACATGTTTATTGACTTTCAAATTATTATTTTTTTAAATAATGAAATTCACTTTCAAGAATAAAACTCTCACCCTGAGAGATATTTACTAGAGTATATAATTATGTGCACCAGCATATCATTTCTAAAAACAATACGATTAACCAAAAACTAAAAATAAAAAAAAATTCATGGTGACAATAGTTTCTGCCCAAATTCCATATATATATATATATATACACACACACCAAATATAAAAAATAATATATATAGAGGGGCTGAACACATGATGAAGGAAGCTAATAAAGTTGGTGATTGGACGATCGATTACGAGGGTACCAACACAATGCCTTTGATATCCTTCACCTTTATAAACATTTTCATTCTACTGCTTTCTGATTAGTTTGAGCATTGAGTATTTAATTTCAATATAGTTTTTACACAGAATTATCATTACTGTTTTTGAGTGGAACTATAAACAGAGAAATGTTTGGGTCTATTAAGCACCCCCCTCTACATACTAAAAAAAAAAAAATAAATAAAAAAATTCTAATTTTCATTACTGTATTCCTGATATAATTAAATTCATCCTTTTTTTAACATTAAATTAAAATCATCCTCTTTTTTTCCCATTAAAATCATCTTGTTTATCTTTTTAAAACATAATTAAATTTAGTACAACAAATACTAAAAGACGTGTAAGTACTTTACAATTCTGTTATATATCATTTTTAATATTTTTTCATTACAGTACTAAAAATTAGATTTTTTTTGCAATGTTTGAGAATGGAGAGGGGATGTACTTAGGCTTCATTTTCTTGATGCAAAATGTAATCTGTTATTATTTTCTGTAAATTTGGGGGTAAAATATGACCCAAGATTCTATTTGAAAGTTTTGTGAAATTCACCCTCAAATCATTTTCTTTTATACTGTCCTTTGAGAATTTGTGGTCATGATGACTGGAGATTAATTTAAAATTAATTAACGAAGACTGCTTGGAATTGTCAATAAATATATGAGGGAAAAAACTGTGAACACAAATTTGTGAGATTGCTTTTGATAAAACATTCAAGTAATTCTTTGTTCTTGTTAATTTAAAATTCTTGTAGATTTTCTGATCTTTTAAATTAAAAGTTTAAAATTGTAATAGCCAATCAGATGAGCATTGTGCTTTACTGTCCTGAAAATAATGTCACAATGCAAAAAATGCTAATGGTCCTAATAACAGACTACATGTTCTTAATGCAAAATATGATTTCTTTTTTTTTTTTTTTTTTTTTTTTTTTTTTTGGTTTTGGGATGACAGTGTTACCTGGTCACTTCTTGACAGGTTTTGTAAGATTCACCCGTGTGAGGCAGCAAGAGGTTAACATCCCTGATCTCACTTCCATGGACGCAAGCATGACATCTGGTGCGTCCAACCATTAAATCCTGTTCCCATCCCTGCTAAGACAGACAGACAACCAAAGAGCCAATTACAGCTTGCATCTACTCCACAGTCAACCAATAGCAGTCCAGGAAAGGAGGTGGGACAATTCTGGATCACATAGCTTGGGTTTGTAGCATCCTTGTAGCTGCTGTTGTCTTGAGCATGGAATAAAATGAAATGAAAGAAAAAGACAAATCAGCAAATATGGAAAGGTGTGAATTTGCACTGTGGAAAACAATGATTGTGAACAAAGAGGATCTTCTCTTGCAGATCTACTCATACTACTGAGGAACAAAGGAGGAGGGGTGAAAGGAGGAATTCACTCTCCTTTTTTTCCCCATCGCCTGCTTGGAAAATCTCGGAAAGATATCAGCCACATTTCTCCATGATTAGGTAGGTATCTCTATCAGCAGCCTATGACAACAGATAAACATTTTCTAATCAGATTTCAGACAGTAAAGCTCCTTTACACTCATTTTACAGTCTTTAAATGTTTTATTCAATTGCAATAAATGGAAAAACACAGAAATAATGGATAACCCACAGGAGAAGCAGCATTATTCTGATGCCTACATTGGTCTTGAGGTGATCTCTGATTGGTTGAGGAGGGAGGCTTAAGACAGCCTGGAGCATTTTGGTTGGCCGAGGGACTAGCATGTTTTTCATCAAGCGTGCAGACTGTTTGGGAACACACACATGTCAGCCAAACATAGCTTTCTCATAAGTGTCACTTTAAAATGATTATGTAAGAAGATAATTAAACACTTCACAACATCACAACACCCTTCAAATACACAGATATTTCTGTCTCCTTTGTTTGAGGTTGCTTTTTGATGGGGAAAACATCAGAGAAAATGTAAGGGTTTATAAAAGTTAAATGCATAAAATAGATTAAATAATTTGCAGGAATGTTCCAAGTTAAACAATATTGCCTATTCACATACAGAAATCTGATAAATGAATAATATGTATGTTCATGTGTGGCTTTTTACTGAAATAAAAAGTCAGATACTTGTAGTCTATTTCAAAATGACAGTTCACACACAAACAAACAAACAAACACACACACACACACACACACACACACACACATGTTGGTGCAGCTATCATTATGAGGACTCTCCATAGATATAATGATTTTATATTTAAATAACATTTTCCTCCAAACCATAGTAGAATTTGAATTTGTATATACATGCCTAAATATATGTACTACATGTTAATATATGGCCATATATCAGAATTCTGTATCCATGGCATGCTGTTGATTACCACAGAAAATAATTTCAATTCGTCCCTCAGTTTATCAAAACAAGCAAAAATCATGTTTACAGTATTGTACATACAATGGAAGTCTATGGTGCAAGGCACTGCACCGGAATAAACTTTAAAGTACACATTGTTTTGAATGTATAGCCACAAGACTAAACATTATAAGTGTTAACATGAGACTTGTGTGATAAAATCGCTTACTAACCTTGTCTGTGCAAAGTTCTTCAATTTTTAAACTCATGTCATGACCATGTAAAGTCGATTAACCCGGTAAATTTCACATTATGTCTGGCCTCTAGAAATGACTTAGTTCCCTCCATCTATATAGATCTATGGAATTGTTTTGCCTGTTACTGTCTGTGTGAAATAATCAACTGGTGGCGATAGGCTTGTAATTAGAGAGAGAGAACGAGAGAAAAAGAAACAGCAAAGCAAGAATATATCTGTGTACATTTCTTTGTCAACTCTTTCGAAATGCACCTCTTTCAGTGTGGACCGCGTTTCTGGGTACTTGCTTTCCAAGGTACAGTATCAGACTGGTGCTGTGTCTCTTTCTCTCTCTCTGTCTGTGCCATTCTCGTACCCACATCCTGTTATGACACCCACTTCTGCCCGGCTGCTGCAGGGAGGGGTAGACGTACCTAATGGCTGCAAGAAGCCAAAACACACATTCACACACATGAATGCTGTGCACACAAAACAAAGGAACACATACATGCCTGTTCTGTAGCACATAAATACTTTTCAGAAAAAAAACTTGCAGAAGTGTATAGCACAAAAAATATATATATTTTTTTGCACAGATCACATTTGATGTTTTCCAAGAAAAGAAGGCTATCCATGCTAGGAAACTGAATTTTCAGGATTGCTTAAGGGGATAGTTCACCCAGAAATGTCACATTTATCATCATATATTTACCCTAATGCCATTCCACACAGATATGATTTTCGTTTATCCATGGAACACAAAATATGATATTCCGAAGACAATATTCATGCCAGTGTTTCCTGCAAGATTTAGTTTTTGCAGCGCGGGGTTTCTGACTAACAACATGCTAAACGATAACAATACAGATTTTTTTTTTTCAGAATATTGCAGTTTTATTCTTTGTTTATCTCACTACGCATTGCCAAGTGAACAAACAGTCAGTAATTAGACTGATTTAAGTTTCACTTACCTTAAACATGTGCACTTTTATTATTATTTTAAAGTGCCCAATCATCATACCAACTTCAAAATAAAAAAGACTTAATGGAAACTGACTCAAGTAAAAGTTAAAGCCATGAGAAGAAACTTTAAGAGATATTTCACCCAAAAATGAAAATTCTCTCATCCTTTTTCACCCTCATGCCATTCTAGATGTGTTTGACTTTCGTTCTTCTGCTGATCACAAACAAAGATTTTTAGAAGAATATCTCAGCACTGTAGGTCCATTCAATGCAAGTCAACAGGGTCTAAAACTCTGAAGCTCCAAAAACGACATTAAGGTAGCATAAAAGTAATCTATACGATCCAATCAATTTTGGATGATAACAGAATGTAACTCCTTTTTCATAATAAATCTTGACATCAGTAGTCTCCTTGGCGATCATTATTTCAAGCTCGATTACACTTCCTGTAGTGCCATCTAGCGCTGTGCGCATGTGTCAAGCATTAGGAAGAGTAATCGAGCTTAAAATAACGATTGTGCCTAGAGACTGCAATGGCAAGATATACAGCGAAAAAGTTATTTTTTGGTCTGTTCTCAGCCAAAACCATTTGGATTGCTTCAGAAGACATGGATTTAACCACTGGAGTTATGTTTTGGTCACCATTCACTTGCATTGTATGGACCTACAGAGCTGAAATAATCTTCTAAAAATCTTAATTTGTGTTCTGCTGAAGAAAGAAAGTCATACACATCTGGGATGGCATGAGGGTGAGTAAATGATGAGAGAATTTACATTTATGCATGAACTATTCCTTTAATGAGTTTTTCCATATTATTTTCGACCTTAAAAAAAGTTACAAATTTGATGTATTCACTAAAATCGTCAGCCGTCTTAAACTATCTTAAACCATCAATGTTTATAAATTCTCATATTTTATCCTAAGTTCTTTCTTAATTTTTATTTAAGAAGATTTTTGTGGATCTGGCCCCTGCAGTTTAGTGAACGAGTGAGCGTGAAGATGTGTCACGTCAGTGTTGCCATCCATTTGACATGAATTTCGATCTTTTACTCACACAGAGCTATTGTATGGCTTCAGAACACTTTGATAATAACAAACAAGTCATTATTCGAGTTCACTGAATGGAAGAGATCAGCTTTGACATTCTACAGTACATGACCTTTAGGAAGAAAATCATGTATTTCATTCATTTCTGAGTGAACTCATGAATGGGGACGGTCTATGGTTTAGGAGATTCTACGTTCTCCTTGACATCCACCAAGATTTCAACAGCAAGTTCTCCTATTCTCTATTTTAAGCTCCGAGCCTCTTTCCTGCCCCCAGCCTTCAGCCCCCACATCCACAAACAAGCATACACACCAATCCTAACGGTTGTAATGTGGAAGGAAGCTTGCGGCTTGCCAGCAGTATCTCAGAAGCTCACACATCCATATGTCGTCCACAGGGTTCTGACTCGTCTACACACACACACATACACATGCAATCACACACAGATTTTCTCAGTGATAGAACAACAGCTTTATTGAACACAATATCTCAAATTCCCTTTTTTTTGTGTACATGTTGAGCAGTGGGTCTTAATCAGGTTTTATTTAAACCTAAACTTAATCAGCTTAAGCAACGACTGGAGATTTAAAAAAAAAAATGTCGTTAGCAATCTTTTAGTTTATTCTCAGATGTTCATAAAGCAAAAGAACCCTTAAGAATATATTTATTCGTTTATCACTTTGTCTCAAGGGGTGAGGCAAGAAAACGTTTCAGAATATTTCAATACAAGTTAAGCTCAATCGACAGCATTTGTGGCATAATGCTGATTACCACAAAAATAATTCTGACTGGTCCCTTGATTATTAAAAAAAGAAGAAGAAGCAAAAGCTGAGTGGTTACAGTGAGGCACTTAAAATAGAAAGGGCCAGTCCATAAATGTTAAAATACTCACTGTTTCAAAAATATAGCTTCAATACACCAGCATTATATGTGTTAACATAATTTTATTGTGATACAATTGCTTACTAAACGTATCAGTGTAAAGTTATATACAATAGTACAACTTTGGCATCATGACAGTGCAACAGTGGTTAACAATGTAATCTGGTAAACAGTGTAACGGTGGTTAATCCCTGATTTTATCACACTTAAATGATGGTAACATGTATAATGTTTACGTCTTGTGGCAATATTTGTGAAGTGGTGTGTATTTTAACATTTATGAACTGGCCCCTTTCACTTCCATTGTATGCAACTTATTGTGATTTTTGCTTTTTTTTTTTTTTTTTTTTATAAACAAAGGACGAGTCAAAATGTAGTCTTCTGTCAATTGAATTTAACTTGAATTGAAACTGAAACATTCCTTTAAGCTTTTAGAATGTCAATCAAGAATAAAGTTTATAGTGAGAAAATTATTTTGGCTCCAAAAAGTATTAGACACTTACACTTACGCTAAATGTTGTTGAATTAGAGAACAGATTATAAAATTTAGTGGCACACTTTTCACAAGCAAAACATTTCACTAAAGATTTTTTGTTTAGGAATGATAAAGCAGTAGATATACTGTTCAAAATGATATAATTTGGACAAATGTTAGTGAAATGGTTTATTAAGTTGATTAAAAGTCATTGAGCAAAAATGGCTCAGAGAAGCAAAATTAGTTCCCGAGAAAAGCTCTAGCAGCATTTGTTTTCAGATGCTATTTGGTCTGATATTTTGTTATAGAATTTTAAGTGTCGCTTAAAGGGACAGTTCACCCAAAAATGAAAATTCTCTCATCATTTACTCACCCTCATGCCATCCCAGATGTGTATGACTTTCTTTCTTCAGTAGAATACAAACAAATATTTTTAGAAGGATATTTCAGCACTGTAGGTCCATACAATGCAAGTGAATGGTGATCAGACCTTTGTAGCTCCAAAAATCACATTAATGAAACAGAGAAGTAATCCATATGACTCCAGTGGTTAAATCCACATCTTCAGAAGCGATATGATAGGTGTGGGTGAGAAACAAATCAAAATATAAGTCCTTTTTTACTCTTAATCTCCACTTTCACTTTTACATCTGAAAGTCACATGTAGTGCCTTTTTAGTTTCACTTTCATATCTGAAAGTGAAAGAGGAGATTTAGAGTAAAAAAGGACTTAAATATTGTTCTGTTTCTCACCCCCACCTATTATATCGCTTCTGAAGATGTGGATTTAACCATTGGAGTCTTATGGATTACTTTTATGTTTCCTTTATGTGGTTTTTCGAGCTACAAAGGTCTGGTCACCATTCACTTGCATTGTATGGACCTACAGAGCTGAGATATTCTTCTAAAAATCTTTGTTTGTGTTCTGCTGAAGAAAGAAAGTCATGCACATCTGGGATGGCATGAGGGTGAGTAAATGATGAGAGAATTTTCATTTTTGGGTGAATTATTCCTTTAAGTGACCTAATACTCTTTTGGGTCCACCACTGTAGATGACAGACTTCTATTGTTTTTCACAGGATTCTTGCCAGAAGTTCAGGAGAGCACAGAGATCCTCATGGTCGAGACATGGAAGGGGATTGAAGGCCATTAGGGTTGACTTCTAACCACGAGACAACTTCACCCTACAAGAACTATGTCTTTGGCCACCAAACTCGATCTGTTCACCTCCACCCAAACCCAGACCTTGACCCCATTCCCCACCCTTCCCCTCACCACCTCCGTTCCTGTTTTCACAAGTTCAGTAGAACCCAGAACTGATCAGGAGAACATAACATCCAGGTCCACCTTCCATTCCATCACACCGTCCACCAATGTGACCGTTCTCAACTCCACGCAGCTGCCAATTGCATCTGTGGAAGGCGCAGGGATGGGGATGGTGCTCGTACTCTTCGGCATCATCACAGTCATTGGGCTGGCTGTCGTCATGGTGAGGAAACGTCTCACTAGGCAGACAGGGATAGTACACATGAAAAAAAAGAAAATTCTGTCATCGTTAACTCACCCTCATATATTTTCAAATTTAGCAGAATGTCCAAGCTGCTCAAGCCTGATATTACGTAATTTAATGACACGTATCGCGACAGGTCTGAGGTGAAATGTCCACTGTGTGGTGCTAAAAGTGAGTCAAATTTTCTCCCTAATAGATGAGGTTTTTAAGGTTAATACTCTATCAGATCTTAAATAAAAAAAAACCGACCTCCCTATGCTAAACCTTAAACCTACACCTAAATGATAGTGTCAAAAAAGCATGAAAAATGCAATTGCTGAAGTAACCACTTCATTTTGTGGTCCTTCTATGACATTTTTGGCTCACGTCTTAACTCTCATGCTCTTCAGGACTCATACTCTGCTCCTTTGCATCGCAAGTTGAGCTACCACACAATTTGATCACACACTTGTAATTGTTGTTGGTTATGTAATGCAAAAACATTAAAATGTATCATCTCACAAGTCATGCGCTATAACCTGATAATCAGCTTTTTAAAAAGTGATTTGTGTGAAAGTGAATAAAATTAGATTCAGTGACTTTACACCGTGCCACACGTTGTTAATCATTTGCAAAAATGTAGGTATAGTAACCCATACAATGAAGGAGACTGGCGACCCGAATAGCCAAGGGAAAAAAAGCAGCTAAAAAGGATAGTCCATATCACTTGTGCACTATATTCCAAGTCTTTTGAAGCCATTCGATAGCTTTGTGTGAGAAACAGACCAAAAGTTGCTATTCACTGAAAATCATACAAGAGTTGAGGGACATGAGGGAGAGTAGATGATGACAGAATATTCATTTTTGGGTGAACTATGCTTTTAATTAATTTAACAAAAACATGTAATTGAATTTTTCTTCTCTACCATTATGCTTCACATTTGATTGTGTTAATTTTTTTTTTTTTTTTTAATCTTAGTTAGGTACTTTAATATTTCTTGTACTTAAAAAAACAAAAAAACAAAAAAAAAAAAACAAACAATCAGTGTCAGTTTAATTGATTGAGAATGTAAACATTTTTTTCTCTTCACTAGCTTCTGTATATCAGGAAAAAGAAAAGGTAAGAAAATCTGGATTTCTGTTTTGCTTTATCTTAAAAATAAAGGTTCTTTAATGGTTCTTTGTAGCACCTTAGGTCACACTCTCTTCTTGAGAACAATTTTGGCTTTATGGTTCTTTAAGTAATAAAACAAGTTTCTAATGTTACGTTATAGGTTCTTCAGATCAGTGTATTTGTTGTCTGGGCTTATTAAAGCACCAGAACAAAGATGATTTTCTAAAGCAGGGGTTTTTAATAAAATTTGGGTTTAAAAAAATACCCTTTCAACTTCTGCTAACAAAATGAACGTATAAATTATAAAAAAATTAAATTTGGGTCCGTGGACCCCCAGGGGAAAAAATCTGACAAAACGTGTGAAAGAAACTAACATTTACTGAATTTGACTTTACTGTTTCATTCTACAAATAAATTTCAGTTAAGTGAAAATGTTTCTCTTCAGATTTATTGTTCTAACATTAGTCCAATAGTGGCTGAAAAAAAGCTGCCAAATTAATACAAAGTTTTTCTAATATTTTTTTATTTTTTATTTGTATTTTTTTGCTTTAGTACAATTACAACATGAAAGCCAATTATTCAATTTTACAAACACCATGTTATATTTATAATATAACAATATTTTTGTCACTATAAAGGAGTCTTTATACATAAAAATATACTGTTTAATTGTCTTTGTATCGTAGGAAGGGGGTTCCTTGCAAGGGGATCATCATATCTGGGGGTCCTTGGCTTTAATCAATAAATTAATAAAATAAATAAAAATAAAAATACTGCCCTAAAGAACTAAAGAATAAAATTAAACTTAAAATAAAAAAGAATAAAAATAACAAGAACACAAAAATAAAATGTTCTTTGAAACTGTTATTAACTTACATTTGTCCTCCCTTGGCATCAGACTGTATTTTGGTTCTAATTAAAGCGTCTTTATTTTTAAGAGTGAGCGCTCTTGTGTTTCCCACAGACAGATACGAAAGGAGTGTCACTGATGGAGCTGTGTTGTTTTCTCTACAGACTGGAGAAACTGAGACACCAGCTGATGCCCATGTATAACTTTGATCCAGCTGAAGAACAGGATGATCTCGAGAAGGAACTGCTGGACCACGGACGAGAAGGAAGCCCAGCAGGACCAAACTCCAAAGTAAGTGCACATCAACCCATTGGCGAAAGTAAAAACTTACAAACAAACAAAAATAATAGAACTGTAACGGTATTCATTGCAAGTTTTAAAATACTATGTTTGTTTGTTAAAGATGTTACCATAGATATGTTGAATGCATGTTGGTAAAAATATTATGCCTCCAATACATAAATTATATAAAATGAAATCAACATACCAGTTATAATATTTGTAATGCACATCATATTGTATATTTAAAGAAAATATAACTAGAGCCAAATCAAAATGATTTCAACCATATTTTTCATGATTTGTTTTATTTATATATTTATTTTTATTTTCTTTACATTCTCATTTCTCTTAAGTTCTGACACAAGGCCTTGTGGTTTGTTATTTGTGGTAAAGTAGTCATTGCTGCTTTAAATGTGTCTGTTACCATTTACACATCCATTTAATCTCATGCAAATGCTCATCTTCAAACAAACAACAACAACTGTGTTGCAACAACTTACCCAAATCCACCTTTAACCCTCACTCATTCTGCACTTTTCTTCATTTCTGTCCAGGCACTCTGTTTGACCCCTCATTACAGTTTCATTAACAGATTAACCACGTGTAATTTATAACAATAAGTAAGAACATGCTGCACTAATACAGTACTTTATGACTTTGTTTGACCATTTAAAACTTAACAAACTTCTTTTTTTGTGTCATGTTTTGCTTGAAATGTTTGCTTGTGCTATCTTTCTGATCAATGCCATTTGGCATTTGACATTCAGACATTTTTAAGTGTGACTAAAGTTTCCAAATACCTCTTGGAGTCTTCGTACATGCACTGCATCTTCAAATAACAAAATAAAGCACTTATGTTAGATTATATGGCCATTGTAGAAGTAGGTTTTAATTTGTACTACTTATATTCTATAATGTTCTCACATCATTGACTTTTACAATATTTACATTATCTTTCTCTTCAGACTCTGACCACAAGTCAAGGTACAACTCAGAAACCCAGTCGACTTGTCTTCACTGATGTGGCTGATGCGATTAATGCATGACAGCTGGGAAACTGGACACATTGGAATTCTTTAGGATTCAGGAATATACAGAAAGCCAGAACAGAAAAGATGGAGCTGTCCAAATGTTCTGATCATTAAAGTAACATGGACTATAAGTGGTCAATAAGACACACATTGATATGATTGAGACATTGTGTTTCTTGTTAATATGAATGAATGAGAAAATAATCAAATATGCAGGTTGTTTATATAAAAAGGGACTCCAAATGCAACTTTAGACAGCTTTGTGAGAAATCGTACTAGTTTGGTGAATGGCAGGACAACACACTCTCACGACGAAGTCGTCAGGATTCGTACGACTTTTCTAAATTTGGCTTATTCATATGATATTGTGCGACTGCATTCGTTTGAATTCCTACGACTTTCACTACAGCCAATGACATTGCTGGACATCATTTCCATCTAATACGCAACAATTACTTGCTTCTGTCACACACAACAGCTGCCTTTCATGTTTACATACTCTACTGATTGGTTAAGTTTAGATAAGGGGTTTGGGTTATTATTGAGTTAACATTAATAAGTATATCCTGAACGCCTTGTGCGCGGAACTCGAGCTTCCGCATTACACATCTGGGATTTTGTACGTGATGAAGTCATACGAGTTTATGTGAACAACATCGTGCCAGACCATATGAAATAGCCAACTCGTAAATTATGTACAACTTTTCATGAGACCAGGCCACACTTTAATTGATCACAATTTGCTATTTATTCACAGCTGAAATTATCTGAAAGTGATCATTATTTGTCTCAAAGCCATTTGCAGAAACATCTATAGTTCTGTTTTCAAGCATTGTGCTCTGAAGAACATCTATGTTCCATTAAAGAAAAATACATACCATTTTCCCTGACAACAGCAATAGTGTTTCAACAGCAGTGAGTGGAATTAATTTCATGAGTTCCTACTTTAAAGTTCAATAGGATTCAAGTTTAATTAAAATTGTGATGAACAATGCCAGATATTATTTCAGGCAGTAATTTTAGAGAGACAGATTGCAAAGATCTTCTATTACGGCTCAAATTGACCAAAAAGGGATTTGCAGTGAAGAAAGTGAATTTGTGTGTGACCATGTGTGGGTGTAGATGAAATAACTAAATGATGCAATAATTGTTTTTTCACTACTCCCTAAAATATAAACAGATCATTTTAAAGACATTTTTAACTTTTATGTCAATGAAGGACATAATAAAAACTGATATTTAGATTATAACATGTGCATCTGTGTATTTTTCAAAAAAAGTGTAAAAACCATAAAACTAAAACGTCCTGGTTACTTTCATAACTTCCATTCCCTGATGGAGGGAACGAGATGTTGTGTCGATGTAGTGACACTAGGGGTCACTATTGGGAGCCCCAAACACCTCTGCTTTTTTGAAAAAAGGCCAATGAGAATTGGCGAGTGGAATTTGCATGCCAGTCCCCCAGACATACGGGTATAAAAGGAGCTGGTATGCAACCACTCATTCAGGTTTTGTGCTGAGGAACCGAGACCAGGTCCCGGCCATTTCAGCAGGTAGTTCAGCGTTGTGACAAGAGGGACACAACGTCTCATTCCCTCCATCAGTGAATGGAGGTTACGAAAGTAACCAGGACGTTCCCTATCTGTCACTCACTCGACGTTGTGTCAATGTAGTGACACTAGGGGTCCCTATACAAAATGCCACAACTATCTGAACTGTGTTACGTGAACTGGTGGTGTGTGATGGGCAGACCACTGTGTGCCTTGTAGCCAGCACACCAGGCCGTCATGTAACCTCCCCCAACTCTCTTATGAGCGTCGAACGGTCCATCAGGAACAAGTCGACTGCCCAACTATAGGGACAGGCTAGCCCAGCCGAGGCCTCTTTCCCTCTCTTTTCTCCCCAAAAAGAGTGGAATTTGTTAACTGACTGGGAGCCATAAGTGTCTACATCGGGGGTGTCCCAAGGGGAAGACACCGTGGAGACCACACCCCGCCCCGGGGGGGGGGGGGGGTATTTTGAGTGGAATACGTCACATGGTCTTACAGAGTCTTGTTGGAAGTATGTCATGTGGAGAGGTCCCATGGTAGGTCCTACCTGAAGGGGGAGGAGTTTCTTCAGAGCATGGCAATCAGGGGCAGAGGGGCCTCTGCCCAAGGAAGACACAGTTTGCCGACAGGGAAACGATTTTGCGGAAAATATCACATGGGGTCGCCTTTGGGGAACCAGCACATGTGGAGCACCTACCTCAGTACAGGTGATCATTAGCGCACGTACTGGGCCAGTCAGCGAGTTTCTCCGCAAACTCAACTGCCAGAGGGTTAAGGAGGAAAGTCATCCAGGGATTACAGTCTGTGAACACGACTGGGAGTCAAGAGCGCATGTCTCCACCTCAAGGGAGCTGTCCCGGAACTTACCTGCTCGTGCCTGCCAATACACGGGACGAGACCGGCTCAACCCGGAGATTGTAGAACCTCGCAAAAGTGTTGGGTGTTGCCCAGCCCGCTGCTCTGCAGATGTCTGCCAAAGAGGCACCACTGGCCAGGGCCCAGGAGGCTGCCACCCTGGTAGAGTGGGCATGTAACCCTGCAGGGGGTGGCACATCCTGAGCCTGATATGCCATCGTGATGGCGTCAATGACCCAGTGGGCGATCCTCTGTTTGGAGACAGCGCTTCCTTTCCGCTGTCCACCAAAGTAGACGAAGAGCTGCTCGGAGCTTCTAAGGCTCTGTGTGCAATCCAAATAGATGCATAAAGCTCGCACCGGACACAGCAACGCCAAGGCTGGGTCTGCCTCATCCTGGGGCAGCGCTTGCAGGTTCACCGCCTGATCCATAAAAGGGGTCGTGGGAACCTTGGGCACATAGCCCGGTCGGGTTCTCAGGATCACGTGAGAGTAACCAGGACCGAACTCCAGGCACGATTCGCTAACAGAGAACGCCTGCAGATCCCCTACCCTCTTGATGGAAGTGAGCGCAGTCAGGAGGGCAGTCTTAAGCTCAGCTGACTCCAAAGGCTCAAAGGGAGCTCCCTGTAGACCCCGAAGGACTACAGAGAGGTCCCACGAGGGGACGAGGCGCAGTCTGGAGGGATTCAACCTCCTAGCACCTCTCAGGAACCTGATGATCAAGTCATGCTTCCCCAAGTACTTACCATCTACTGCATCATGATGAGCCGAAATAGCGGTTACATACACCTTCAAGGTGGAGGGGGACAGCCACCCCTCCAGCCTCTCCTGCAGGAAGGAAAGCACGGATCTGACTGCGCATCCCTGGGGGTCTTCGCGTTGGGAAGAACACCACTTAGCGAACAGAGGCTCAAAGGCACCTCGTAGAAGGAGCCCTAGCCTGAGTGATCATGTCCATCACCACGGGTGGTATGCCACTTAGGTCTTCTGCGTCCCATCCAGGGGCCAGACGTGGAGATTCCAGAGGTCTGGTTGCGGATGCCAGATGGTGCCCCATCCTTGAGAAAGAATGTCCTTCCTCAGGGAAATCCGTCATTGGGGGGGGCTGTCGCGAGGAGCGTGAGATCCGAAAACCACGTCTGGGTGGGCCAGTAGGTTGCTACTAGGACGACCTGCTCCTCATCCTCCCTGACCTTGCACAGGGTCTGTGTAAGTAGGCTCACTGGGGGAAATGCATATTTGCGTAGTCTAGGGGGTCAGCTGTGTGCCAGCGCATACCGAGGGGTGCCTCAGTCAGGGTGTACCAAAGAGGGCAGTGGGAGGATTCCTGGGAAGCAAACAGGTCTACCTGTGCTCGACTGAATCGATTCCAAATCAGCTGGACCACCTGAGGGTGGAGTCTCCACTCTGGAGCGCATGACAGCGCGTCCGCTGCGGTGTTGAGGTCGCCCGGGATGTGAGTGGCTCGTAGCGACTTGAGGCGCTGCTGACTCCAGAGGAGGAGATAGCGGGTGAGTTGTGACATGCAACGGGAGCATAGACCGCCTTGACGGTTGATGTACACTACCGTCGCTGTGTTGTCCGACCAGACCAACACGTACTTGCCCTGGATCAACGGCCAGAACCTCCGCAGGGCGAGCAGCACTGCCAACAACTCTAGGCAGTTGATGTGCCAACACAGCCGCAGGCCAGTCCAGGAGCCGGCGGCTGTATGCCCGTTGCATCCGGCGCCCCAGCCCATCTTGGAGGCGTCTGTTGTAACCACGACGCGACTGGAGACCTGCTCTAGGGGAACCCCTGCCTGTAGAAATGCAAGGTCGGTCCAAGGGCTGAAGAGGTGGTGACAGATCAGCGTGATGGTCACGCGATGTGTCCCGTGGCGCCATGCCCATCTCGGGACTCAAGTCTGAAGCCAGTGCTGAAGCGGTCTCATATGCATCAACCAGAGGTGTGGCCGCCGTTAAGGATGCCATATGCCCCATGAGCCTCTGAAAAAGTTTCAGTGGAACCGCTGTCCTCTGTTTGAATGCCTTCATGCAGTTCAGCACTGACTGTGCACTATTGTTCGTGAGGCGTGCTGTCATTGAGACATGCTCTGAACCTGGGAGAGCTTGCTCTTTTCCCAGTTGACCCAAAGCCCCAGTCGGCTGAGGTGCCAGAACACGAGGTCCCTTTGTGCGCACAGCAACTCTCGAGAGTGAGCTAGGATTAGCCAGTCGTTGAGATAGTTGAGGATGCGGATGCCCACTTCCCTTAGCAGGGCATGGGCTGCCTCTGTGATCTTCGTGAAGACATGAGGGGACAAGGACAGGCCGAAGGGGAGGACCTTGTACTGGTACGCCTGGCATTCGAAGGAAAACTGTAGGAAGGGTCTGTGTGGAGGTAAGACCAAGATGTGGCAGTACGCGTCCTTCAGGTCTACCGCCACGAACCAATCTTGATGCCGGACGCTCGTTAGAGTGCGTTTTTGCGTCAGCATCTTGGACGGGAGTCTGTGCAAAGCCCGGTTCAGTACTCGCAGGTCCAGGATTGGTCACAACTAACCGCTTTTTTTGGTACAATGTAGTAAGGGCTGTAGAACCCTTTCTTCATCTCAGCTGGAGGGACAGGCTCTATCGCGCCCTTGCACAGAAGGCTAGCAATTTCCGCATGCAAGTTAGTGGCATTCTCGCCCTTCACCGAGGTGAAGCGGACGCCGCTGGACCTGGGCGGGTGCCTGACGAACTGAATCGCTTAGCCGAGTCGGATGGTCCGTGTCAGCCATTGCGACGGGTTAGAAATTGCGAGCCATGTGCCCAAACTCCGGGCGAGGGGGACCAAGGGAATGATCACGTCGGACGTACCAGCAGGTGGGGCCTCGCGGCGGGGCGGAGCTCAAGGTGCCATGTCTGGGGCCGTGCTGAGTCCAGGGACACCGAAGCACTTACCTGGTTCCTGCCGTAACACCATAAGATTGGCCGAGGAGGGGGGAGGAGGAATCTGGTCTCCGTAGTCCACTGGAACCAATCCCGTGTGGGCGTGTTTGTGCCACAGCTGGGCGAACAGGGGCAGGGGGTTTGCCGCTGGAGCGCCAAACCTGCCAAAATGGGACGGTGGACGGTGGTCGTGACGACGGCTGTGCGCACTGGATATGTGATCCAGGAGATGAGGGAACCATTCTTTTGTCAGGCTTTTGGGTGCCACAGCCTCCTGGGCATGCGGCGACGAAAGATTCTCCTCCCGGCTCTCCACCGGGGGATGGAGTGATCTGTAGACCAGCCCCAGAGTAGTGGGTCTCCTCGCCCCTGGGTCACCCGTCTCGGGGGCGCTTCGAAGCCTTCCTCAGGTTCTTAGTGGCTGGCCGCTAGACGAGCGGCATCTGCTTCCTGCGGAGTGCTCCATGCCAGAGCCGGGCCACAGGGGCGGGCTGCGGCGGAGCCGGTGTTGTTGCGGCAGGAGGACGCCCTTGGCGATGAGCAGAAAGGGTGCGGGGTCTTAAGCTGCGCCGGGGCAGGATATGCTGTATGGCCTCCATCTGCTTCTTCACTGCTGAGAACTGCTGGGCAAAGTCCTTGACGGCGTCGCCAAACAGACCAACCTGGGAAATGGGGGCGTCAAAAAACCGTGCCTTGTCCGCATCTCCCATCTCGACCAAGTTGAGCCAAAGGTTGGCGCTCCTGGACCACCAGGATGGACATCACCTGCCCGAGAGACCACGCCGTGACCTTCATCACCCGGAGAGAGAGGTCGGTTGCCGAACGCAGTTCCTGCATCAATCCCGGGTCAGAACTACCCCCATGCAGTTCTTCTAGCGCCTTGGCTTGGTGTACTTGCAGGAGAGCCATGGCGTGCGGGGCGGAGGTGGCTTGTCCAGCGGCACTGCAGGCCACAGTCGTCAGGGATGATGTAAACCTACAGGTCCTGGACGGGAGCTTCGGGCTCCTGCACCAGGTGGTGGCGCTCTGTGGACACAAGTGCACCGCGAGCGCCTTATCCACTTGGGGGATCATCGAATACCTCCTGGCTGCTCCACCATCGGGGTAGTGAGAGCAGGGAAGCTGAAAGACCGGGACCGGGCAGTAAAAGGTGCCTTTGTTTGTGGGCGGCACAGGAACCAATCGTCGAGCCGCGAGGGTTCAGGGGAGAGTGGAGGGTTCCACCGTGAGACTGGGTGACCGTTCCCAAAGGAGGAAGCCCAGCCGAAGCCTCTGTGTCAGACTGGATGAGCCCGCTCTCCGATGCTGTGCTCGATAATTCATCGTCTTCCCGAGCTCCGAACGAGAAGTCAAACCTGGGGAATGGGAGGTCCGTGGAGGGATACCCGGTGGAGGTGGTCCCATTGATGTCCTCAAATCGCCCCAGTGCTAACCGATGTGGCCTCAAACCCATAGGTAGAAGGACCGGTGCGGGGAGCCGCTGGGGTGGCTTGCTTTCTTACGAAAGCAAAGCAAGCCACGACCGCAATGTTGCCATGGTCATGTTCTCGCAATGAGGATATGACTCATCCACGAACGATGTCTCCGTGTGGGCAGTGCCCAGACATGTAAGACAGCGATCGTGGTTGTCAGAAGCGGAGAGATAACGACCACAACCAGGAATAACACACAAATGGAAAGGCATCTTTAAAAAGACGTTCTGTGTGTGTGCCGATCTTTTTGTGAATTAAAATATACTCTTTTAGAATATACTCTCTTATTTTCGTCTGCCGAAGTGCCCAGGGACATTCTCTGTATTTCACGGGTGCAGAGGGGGAGAAGCTGCTGAAATGCGCCGTAAATCCAGCAGTTTTGAGGTGCGTCTTTGGAGGGAATTGAATTCAGTGCACTGAATACAACCGCTCGGCTCCGAAGAGAAAATCTGGATGAGTGGTTGCATACTAGCTCCTTTTATACCCGTATGTCCGGGGGAGTCGCATGCAAATTCCACTCACAAATTCTAATTGGCCTTTTTTCAAAAAAGCAGAGGTGTTTGGGGCTCCAAAGTGTGACCCCTAGTGTCACTACATTGACACAATGTCGAGTGAGTGACAGATAGGGAACAATATATTTTATTGGTTAATACAACAAAAACAACCAATAGTCAATAAAAGGCACATGAATGAGTAAATAAACATGTTTCAAACAGCATTACTGACCGCTGAAGAATATAACAAATTTATTAGACTCTTTATAGAGTATAATAAATTCCATTAATTAAAAGCAAGGTTCCCACCCTTTAAGTAATTTCCACAATTAGACACAGATTTTTAACAATCATTTTGATTAAGACCATTCAGATCAACTTCACTATTGCTCTACTCTAAACATGAGCAGTATTTAGCTCATGAAATATTTTAGAGCAGAGAAAAACTAGAAAAATGTATATTCACTATCGAAATTTCCATGCCTTTTGAGATTGTATTAATTTACAGGCCTGGAAAACACATTTGTAAAATTCCTGATACTTCCAGGTTTTCCATGGCTAAGTTAGCTCTACACACCATGATGTATCTACGCAATAAACAAGAGATTCACAGCCAAATACTTTTAAGTCCCACAAAAAACGTTTTATTCTCAAGTTCTTAAAACAAACATGTACGTGTGCTATAAAGAAACCAGAATCTTTCAACTGCATAACTGTATTGTCATTTCAATGTCCTAAAATCAATTAAAGATGCTTCAAACATCAGTAATGTTGTAAATACCACCACCTCCATGTCAGCACAATAAAAGAATGTGTAGGAAAATTGCCATTTGTCTGATATATAAAAAATATATATATTTTGAAAAGATAATACAGTGCCAAAAATAATCCTGTTACACTCCAGAGACTGGCCATTATAAAATATATATTTAGAAAAAAACATTACTTATTATCTAGAGTAAGAAAACAGTATAAATGAGGTTTGTGGTGCTGAGGTACTCAATTTCAACTTCTTGTTTTGAATTCAAATGATTTGTTAATCAATTAAGGCATTATTGATGTGTCCCTTTACTAGTCTTGACTGTTGTAAAATAGGCCACTTTATCTGTATTTTCATAAGAACACAATGACATTTTTTCAATCCATTTACTCCTCTGTAAACACTAAAAACAATACAAGATATTACACACTTAAAAATAATTTAAAAATGCACCATGTTTCAACTGTAAAATGATCAATTTCAAGCTTTGGTAATATCTATCTCCAGAATCCTGAGACGTACAATGTTAAATAAACGGCTCCTTCCCTATTGGGATTGTTTTGTGGTGTTTTGTAGTTCCTGGATGCAATTTTAGTCTAATCTTTGACAAAATTATGCAAGCAGTTCAGTTCTCCGAAGTCTGAACATTAAAATGTTCTGACCTGAAAACAAAAGTTATTGTTGCTTTTTAAACTATTAAACTATTTTAAACTATTTAACCATTGAGTTGCAGCCGAGATGGAGCATCGCCTCCAATGTTGTATCGAAGTCACCAATGAGGTAGTTTTAGCCGCTGTCCTGTGGTTGTAATTCAGAAGGCAGAGTCTGAGTGGGCAGGTCCTCTGTTGACTCCGCCCCCTCCACCTCAGGATGAGAGGGCTAAAGGAAAGAGAACACATGAGGAATGTGTGCGCATTAACTGTTATACTGAGAACTGTGACAGTTGGACAGGAAACCAAGAAATGTAAGGAGCTGTGTTGTGTTTCCCTTAAACACACTGAGTCATTTAGCTTCCGTGCTAACCTTGATAACTGTATGAGTAACAGGGAGTTTTCAAATGGTTTCAACTCATCAACTTGTCACTTCAAAGAGACCTGCAGATTTTGAGAGCCACTGTGACATACTTATCAGGTTTTGCATTTAACTGAAGGCAACGATTCTCATGCAATTATATGCATTTGGTTTGCAGTTGTTGTGGTGACAATGATTTGACGAATTAGTGGATAATATAAACAAAATGCTATTTACCTGCTGTTCTTCCTGATGAACGGTTTTCTGAGGCTATGGATGATATAAACAAAGAAGGTGAGAGAAACAGAAAAAGAGTGTGACAATAAAAATAAAATAATAGAGGGTGTTATTACATAGTTATAACATAGTAACTGATACAGATCTTGGTGAAGGTTGCCATAACAATTATCTTTTGAAAACCTGTTGGGTTGAATAACAGCTTCTCACTTGTTTAGATTTCTCTCTCTTTAACTGAACTAATAATAAAAAAATCTAAAAGTAGTTGCCTTTGAATGCAACTTAAAGCACTAAAAAAATAATGTGTTAGATTTATTTATAATATATATATATTTTTGCATAATGCTTTTTAAGTAAACTGAACGTATGGTCATTTTATGACAGCACAACTAAAACCTTTGTTAGATATACACAAATATATCAGTTCATTCAACTTTATTTACTTTAAAATGCATGCCACACGAATAAGATTTAGCAACTAAGAGCAAGTTGTTTCAAATGAACGTTTATATCACTGATTCTACTTAATTTACTTGGCTATAAAGAAAATAGTGGCTGAGGTCAGGCATTAAACTTGATTCCCCAAAGAAATGCACATAAAGCTACACTTCAGCTATGCATTTTCACATGCACAAGGAAGAATTACATGAATTGAACAGAATCCAAGTTGACAACTAATGGAACAATCATCCAAACGGTGACTTTACACGAAACAGCTATTTACAGTAAAACAACATCAACATTACTAAAAATAGCTAAAATCTCTTTAAATTCTTAATAAGAACTAATTAAATGCTCCAGTAAGTTACTTTTGACCAAACAAACATGCTTAAATTATTCAAGCACAAGGACTTATGGGTATTCCCCACAACCTCTGTTCGGAACTTGATCGTTTCAGTTAATAGTCCTTAAAATTTTTATTTCATAGATTTGTTAGCTAAAGAAGTTCAAGGCACTCACAATTATTTTACTTTCTGTAACTCTCAAAGTTCCACTTAAAATGTTAATATTTTGTGCTGTACACATTAATAAAAAAAATAAGTAAAGCTAAAAAATGTTGTAAATATGTAAGATCTGAGAAAGCATTAATCAAATTGCAAGGGTAAAATAAATTGCATGCTCACAGAACGTTTTGTAAAGGTGTAAATCAAGTTGCAAGCATAAGAAAAAAATATCAGCAATACTTTAATGCTTTTGCATAAGTGTAATTCATGTAAATTTGGTGTGTATTCTTCTGACTTTTGGCACTGTTTTTACGGCAAAACAAAAACATTGCAAACTTGCAATCAGCGATATGCAAGCAAAGAAAGGGTGTCATGAACAGCTAAACAGATTGACCATGTAGAATCAGTCTGTATATGTAAAATAAACTACTGCAAACCTGTAAATGACTCGTGTTTGTGGCATAAATATTTTCCAGAACTAATCTGATATACACTGTTCCGTCTTCCCTTTTGTTGCGCTCACACTTTTGGCACGAATTTCTCAATGAAAAGAGTTTTGCAAGCACGAGGGGGAAGGCGGATCTACCTGCTTCTAGTAACCAATCAAATTAGGTTTTCATCGAACAGTTTCTCTGACCTGATTGGTTTAATAATGTGACAGACATCTTGTTCTTCATATGGCTCAGCGTCATTCCTCAGGGTATCTCTCCTCAACGGCAAAAGTCAGAAGAATACACACCAAATTTACTTTGTGTTAATACGCAATTACAGATTCATGAATTACACTTATGCAAAGCATTAAAGTATTGCTAATATTTTTTTCTTACGCTTGCATCTTGATTTACACCTTTACAAAACGTTCTGTGTGCATGCAATTTATTTTTACACTTGCAATTTGATTTACGCTTTCTCAGATCTTACTCTGTGCCTGCACATTTTTCTATCAGGCTTGTAACTTCATTTACGCTTTTACAAATCTTACTCGGCGCATGCAAATCATTTAGGCACTATTTTACCTTCATAGCCGTGGATTTTCCATGCTCTCTTGAAATAAGAGAGTTTCATGTTTAACGAAGAAATACGCTAACATTAACAACGCAAACCTCCTTCCCCAGTTCACCCAGAATGAAAGCTAATCTCCAAAAACGGATCATTCAAAAATCTTTGTCATGGTTGTGACGTCATGACTACGAGCACATTAACATGTGACTGCCCACATTTACATACACAACACCTGTTGTATGCAGTATTCAGCAACTTGACCTGCCCTGATAAACAACAACATATATGAGACTCATCATATTTGTTCAGTTTGTCAGTTTAGCTCAGCTCTCGCTACAAAACGCTATTTTTTCAGGCTGGTTCAGCTAATACGCATGCACGTTCTTGAGCTGATTGACAGGCGAATTCTGTATCTAAATGATGTTGAGTCTTTTACCTAAAAGGCGGGACTTTCTTTTCTACAGCCATTGGGCATTGCAATTCCTCCCTTTCATTTTAATAGCAGTGGTCCATCTCTGCAAAATAGTCTCATTCACTAACCACCCACAATTAGTAGTTTAAGCAGGCATAATCAGTGCTGAAATAGCGCTGCGTTTTGAGTATTTAAATAAAGTCATTGTCATTCCTTTTCGCACAAACAGGCCTCTTTTCTATCTAGGCTTATTATAGATTGCATTTGTCTGCTCCAAAACCTCTCCTGCCTACATAAGCAGCTGTCTTCTAAGGCAGCATCCTGAATTGGAGCCTCATAAGACACCGATTTGAAATGCTTTTATAGGCAGCAACTCCGCACGTCATTCAAATATCACTCCTCACACGCAGCACACGGGAGACTCGACTCACTACTAATTTCAGTAAAGATGCGTGAGGAATGATGCAATAATGAGCAAAATACACTGCACTTTTACTGTGCACTATTCATTCTTAGAGAATTCCCCCCTTAGTGTTTTATTGATATCTGGACATGTTTCTTTAATTAAATGAAAATTCGAATAAGACAAAAAGCTGCTCTTAAGGGCAGAGCTTGTAGGAGCACTCAGTCATTTACCATTAATAATTTAGAAACACGTTTTTCTCTGATCTGTTGACCTAATTAGAATGTACTTATATGCACTATGTTGCAGAGTTTGATGGAAAGAAAAATGTTTGTGAATTCTTACCCATTTTCTTGGTCTACCTCGCGGTTTCCTTTCTTTGGGTGCCTCTATCTACAGTAGGCACATCAACAAATGAAGGAATAAAGAATAATCAGAGAAATAAAGAATGAGAGATGTCATATGTTTCAAAAGAATCATTGGACTTGGATACTTCACCCAAAAATGAAACTTCCGTCATCATTTACTCAACCTCATGTAGTTCCAAACCCATATGAGGACAAACTTTTTATTTTTTAGTGAACAATCCCTTTATGCTTAAGTGCAGCACATGTAGCTCTCTTACTATGGTTGTGACCCTCTGGCCTTTATTTTTACTGCCTCTTGGTCTTCCTCTCGGCCTCCTGGGAGCGGGGACTTCATCAGACTTCTGAGGGATTTAATTTACACAGTTTTACTAAGTTTCACTTCATTCATCACTTAGTTAATTTTACCCAACGTACTAATAGAAAGGTCACTGATTTACTAGGAATACTCTATCTATCTATCTATCTATCTATCTATATTATTGTTTCTGTCTGTCTGTCTGCCTGCCTATCAATCTAATTGTATCTATCTATCTATCTATCTATCTATCTGTCTGTCTGCCTGCCTATCTATCAAATTGTTTCTATCTATCTATCTATCTTTGCCTGCCTGCCTGCCTGTCTGTCTATCTATCTAGCTATCTATCAATCAATCATCTATCTTATTGTTTCTGTCTGTCTGTCTGTCTGTCTGTCTGTCGGTCGGTCTGTCTATCTATCTATCTATCTATCTGTCTGCCTGCCTATCTATCAAATTGTTTCTATCTATCTATCTATCTTTGCCTGCCTGCCTGTCTGTCTATCTTTGCCTGCCTGCCTGTCTATCTATCTATCTAGCTATCTATCAATCAATCATCTATCTTATTGTTTCTGTCTGTCTGTCTGTCTGTCTATCTGTCTCTGCCTGCCTGCCTCTCTATCTATCTAATTGTTTCTATCTATCTAGCTATCTATCAATCAATCATCTATCTTATTGTTTCTGACTGTCTGTCGGTCTGCCTATCTATCTATCTATCTATCTATCAAATTGTTTCTATCTATCTATCTCTGCCTGCCTGCCTCTCTATCTAACTGTTTCTATCTATCAATCAATCTATTTATCAAATTTTTCTATCTATCTATCTTATCGTTTTTGTCTGTTGGTCTGTCTGTCTGTCTGCCTGCCTGCCTATCTATCTATTTATCTATCTCTGCCTGCCTATCTATCTCTTATTGTTTCTGTCTGTCTGTCTGTCTATCTTATTGTTTCTGTCTGTCTGCCTGGCTGCCTGCCTTCCTGCCTGTCTATCCATCCATCCAACCATCTATCCATCTCTTATTGTTTCTGTCTGTCTGTCTGTCTATCTATCTTATTGTTTCTGTCTGTCTGTCTGTCTGTCTAATTGTTTCTGTCTGTCTGTCTGTCTGTCTGTCTGTCTATCTAACTTATTGTTTCTGTCTGCCTGCCTGCCTGCCTGTCTGTCTATCTTATTGTTTCTGTCTGTCTGTCTGTCTGAATATCTATCTATCTATTTGTTGGTTTAGTTTACTTTATTTCAAACCGATTCAAATGAATCTATTGTCTGTCTGTCTGTCTGTCTATCTTTTAGTTTACTTTATTTCAAACTGATTCAAATGGAGCAGTAAAATTGTTCTCTCTATCCAGGTGTGTATCTCTGACCTGTGGTTGTTTGCGAGGTCTGCCTCTGCTTCGTTTGGGAGCCGGTGCCTCTTCTGCTGCGGCCGCTGCCTCCATGTGACCTGTTCCAGTCTCCTCCACATCCATCCTCACGCCAGCACACCTCACACACACATGAACACACAACCTGAGCGAGACATGAAGATAAAGAGTACAGATGATTGATGTACAGCTTGATGACTATGGAGAGGATAGAGCTTAACATTCCCTTGAGTATAAAAGTTAAAAGCCTAGAATGAGTAAGGGATAATGTACAGTCAGACGATCATTATCGCAAAATAACACAAAGCTGATTGGTCTTGTATCACCCTGAAGGGGTTTATTTCACGATAACGACCATCTGGAAGTACATTATCCAGCTTATTTCACAGCTACTTACCAAATAAATAAACAAATGGACACAAAATATTGATTTGAGTGATTCAAGAGACATGAAATTAGCACAGCTGTGTAGGAACTGGTCAATTATATAGTTTAGCAGTCATTAAACAAAATTATTTGACCGCAATCAGAATCAAGCATTCAAGGGAGCTGTATAATAAATATGCCTGATTTTTTTTTCATGATTCATCTGAAACATGAGCACAATAAGCACATGAGCACAATGGTTCATATCCAAAAATATTTGGTTTACAAGCCAAGAATAATGGCTCTACTTTTTAAATACCCATGCATCGTCAATGAAATCAAACAAATGTTGCAAGTTACTACTTATTGAGTAACAAACCATTAAAACTAAAGCTAAATAAAAATTACAGTAAATTTGTTAACTCTGGTTTTAGATGCAAGAGGTATAACCAAACAAAACTCTTGACAATAATTAATGAGCAATGCAGTTTTTTTGTTTATGTTCTCATCTTATATTTGCAAAAATTAAAATCTCTCTCAATCATTCTCATATAAAAATGACTAAATACATTTATTGACTTTGTGACATCATCTTCTCACTCCTATAATGACACAGACTTTAGTCATAGTTTTACTGGTAACTGATTGTTGTGTGAACATTTATGTATTCTGCAGAAATGACTGCTATTCTTAGCAGGTTTATATATGCTTAAAAGCCAAAAAAAGTAACTTCAAGTGTCTCTGAGTGGCACAGGTATTCACAATTCATAGAGCCCTATACCGGTACCCGCCACAGACTCTTTGGCCTACTATTGCATGTTAATTTCTGTTTTATAGTCCTTGTATGTGTATACACATGATTTTCATTAATGATAACTTATTAAACCCCAGCTGGCAGAGAAGGATTCTTTTGGGAATGTTTTTAAAGAAAACTTCTTTAAAACTTCTGTCTAGGTCCCTTTCATGCATACTGTAACTAAACACTCAGTAAAAGTAATGCAAGCGTACTGTGCACATGATGTAATCTAAATTAACCCCTCAAATTCCATATGATACAAAAGTGCTAATACAGTCTTAGTGGCCCCTAATACATACATCATAAACGCAAAACGTAAAATGAAGTTTTCAGGAAAGGAGGGAAAAAGTACACAAGCTGTTGAATGTGTTTTCAGTGGTCCAGTCGGGCTTTAAGTTCTTTTTCCATATGGCCGGCAATTACGACAGCCCACATTCTTCACATACTTACAGACATACAGAAAAATGTAGCTGGTGGTCGTGAACTACAACACATAACAAGCACGCTTTGCGGAAGCTGAGGATGTAAACACAGTCCTAGCAACATTTAAACAGGGATAAACACAAAATTATTAAAGATGCTGAGACAACAACATTAGCACATACAGTCAGAGACAAATAAGACACAATCAAAACAAGACATGGTATTACCATGTTTTTATTTTTTATTTTTTTGACAAGGTAGCATAGTAGTTCTATGTTTTTGGACACGGTGCATGGTAATGTCATTGTTTTTTTGGACATACCATGGTAATTCCATACTTTTTTTTTATTATTTTTTTTATTGTACCTTGGAGTACCATGTAAACACTATGATATATAAATAAATGCCAATCATTTAATTCCATTTAGCAAAGTATCATCATGGTATTACTATCTGATATCATGGTATCACCACAGCAGCCTACTTTTATTTAGGGACTAACTTGTCTAAATAAAGCCAACTCAACAAAATAAACAAAAAACTACCATATAATTAATATTGCAATTAAGTACCATGCTATATCAAAGTATGGTATTAGGCAACAATCTGATATCAATACACCCAAATGTACCATGGTACCGCTACAGCACATATTTTGTTCACTTTTCCCTACTGAATAAAGAATACAAATTAAAAATGAACTTGAAACATGAAATCAGCTTCTCCTTACATGCATATGACGCACATGCATCCAAATTCAATGTACTCGCATAGGATATCAGTTTTAGTTACATTTTCAGTTCTCTCCCAGTAAAACAGCACAAATTTAACAATAACAAAATTATACGTGTAACGGAATCGTCATTCTAAGTTGTAAATAGCACAGATTAAACACTTTACCTTGCTTGCGTTCACCTAGAGCAGCGGCTACGTATGTGACGCGAACGCGATTATATACATCAACATAACTGTTTGACTTTACCTCTCGCCCCGCCCTTTTTACGCGAAACACTCGCGTCAATCATTCTCTCCGCTCACCACGCCTCTTCACACCAAACGTAAACATGACGGACGTCCTTGACCGTTGCGCCGCGTTTTTCAGTCATCCTGTTGGATATAAAACAACGACAACTTTTAAAAGCGCGTACTCTCGAGACACCTGCTTTGCGTTGCGTCTTGCTTTTTAGAGCCATGACGTGTTCGGTCTGACTCTGAACGCCCCCTTAATATTCGTCTTCTTTCTTCATGTCATTTTCTACAAAGAAGCAAGTTAAAGCGACACTTTAAACTGAAACGCTTCCGTCAACGAAGCTGTTTGGAACGCAAGCGAACGCGACGCGTATAAAGCCAGCGTTCTGATTGGTCGACTAGCTTGCTATAGCGTAATGTTTAACGCAATGTAGATGGAGCTTTAAAAGTGACGCCCTTTAAACGCCCATTTGAAGGGCGGGATAAAAAGAATACACTAACTAGCAGGGACTGTTTAGAGTTTACTTCTACTTCACGTTACAAAAAGTTGGCATACCAAAAATGATCATTGTACTGTTTTTTGGACATGCTGCCAAGGTTCTACTATGTTTTTTTGTGGATATATATGATGGTATTCTTGGAAGTACCTTTGACATGTTGCCACAGCTACACATCCATAAATGTTAGATGGATGGACAGCTAATAAAGCAGCATTTTGAATGAGTAATTAGGGATTTTTTTCTTATCCTAAAGAAGTATTGCAAGAACACAAACTTAGTCATTTGAGAAGAATGAGCAATCGCTAAAAAAAAAAAAAAAAAAAGTACCAAAAAGTACCATGGTATTATGGACAAGTTCTGTGAAGCACCATATAGATGCTATCAAACATGAATTTGGTAATCATTCATCCTGGTATTACCATCTGATACCATCACTGTACCATGGCACTTTGTTTGATAATGATGAGAGAAAAATAATATTTCTCTCATCATTATCTCACCCTCAGGCTATATCAGATGTGAATGACTTTCTTCTGCAGAACACAAACTAAATTTTTTAGAATATCTCAGCTCTGATGGTCCATACAATTCAATTGAATGGTGACCAGAACTTTAAAACTCCAAAAAGCACATAATGGCAGCATAAAAGTAATCCATACGACTCCAGTGTTTAAATCCATGTCTTCAGAAGCAATATGATAGGTGTGGCTGAAAAACAGATAAATATGTAAGTAGTTTCCCGCTATAAATCTCCACTTTCACTTTCACTTCCACATTCTTCGTCTTTTATTTTTTGGCGATTCACATTCTTCATGCATATCACCACCTACTGGGCAGGGAGGAGAATTTATAGGGGAAAAAAAGACTAAATATTGATCTGTTTCTCACCCACACCTATCATATCGCTTCTGAAGACATGGATTGAACCACTGGAATCTTATGGATTACTTTTATGGTGCCTTTATGTGCTTTTTGGAGTTTCAAAGCTCTGGCCACCATTCACTTACATTGTATGGACCTACAGAGCTGAGATATTCTTCTAAAAATCTTCATTTGTGTTCTGCAGAAGAAAGAAAGTTACACATTTAGGATGGCATGAGGGTGAGTAAATGATGAGAGAATTTTCATTTTTGGGTGAACTATTCCTTTATGTGTTGCACTAATTCATGCAATATGAAAAAGGGCGTTAAACATTACAAGATAAACCCTCTTACAAAAATTCCATTACAGTTATTGTTACAGCAATCAAACTGTGGTTCCTTCTTCGTATTAGCCACACCTGCCATCAAAAAAGCAATTAAAATGACAGAACATTTTCGAAAGCTTCTTACACTGTTTGAAGGAGATTCCATATCTATGTATAATGGTTTTATAGTAATCATAACTGTACCTGTGTAACATAACTATATGGCAAAGTGATGTACCATGGTAAGTGTATGGATGAATTTAAAGGCTATACTGCACATAGGAGGTGTGCAAATAAGAGTGTGTAAAAGTACATCTCTAGAAATATGTAAAATATATACATCAAATGCAAATATGAATACAAATGTATGTAAATTCTTGCTTATGTTATTGGAGGAATGACACCCTATGTGAATGTTAGAGGGGCAAAGACAGTATTTTAAATTCATATTAAATTAGTACAAAATTCTGCTTGGCTCAGATCTTTGTTGGCAGTATTGTGAAGTGAATTCAAGTACACCTGTATATCTATCCACTCCACAAATGCAAGCATATACATCATGTAAATTTAGACCCCCAAAATCAGGATGATACGAAAATGCTTAACCAGTTTTATAAAACACACTTTTTAAGTATATTACATTCCAGACAAAGACTAACAAACCAAGACCAAGGACACAGGTATTTTTTTACAGATATACTTCATGCACTAACACACAGAAGAGCGAGAACTTATATGCTGCTGTCGTGTGATTTTGATGTATGATATGAGTTCTGCCAGCTATGCCATCTCCATCACTTTCTTAATCCAATCCACATAAACAGATACTTGGATAAAGATGTCTGGTTGTCCAGAGTATCCGCAGCGGCACATGGGTATGATAACTCCCTCTAGAACCCAACAGTCGCTGTTCTGACAGGCCAGAGGGCCGCCGTAGTCTCTCTATGAGAGTGTGCGAGAAAAATAAGAACATTAGCAAACCTGCAGCAAGTGTGTCTTACTCATTTCTCAATCCCCAGTTACATCTATTGCAAAAGCAGAACTTAAAACTCATGCAGCCACAATGCACATACAAAGGAAATGTTTGAAGCACTATGCAAATGACTTATCTTAAACCAGATTTTAACATGCTTTTCAGATTCGAAACAAAGCCTATGCAAACTGAAAAACGTCTCGTGCAGTGGCTCTGAACTGGTGGAACACAACCCAAAAATGGGTCCTGGGTCTGCTGTGAAAAACAATGTTAAATGCAAATAATAAAAAGCAACTAACCATATAAACATGTGTAGTTTGGATAGCAAAATAAATAGGCTAATCAACTTTTAAAAGGTAGGAGAAAACGCATCCCATAGCTTTTGTTGTTAATGTCAAAGTCTATGCATTCAGTCACACTCAACAGTATTTTGTTGAACAAATTCATCTGAAGCCAGCCAAATTAGACAGATGCCACCATGGACAGGTCGCATGACATTCCATTGCATACGCGAAATCCTCGAAAACCACAAACAAAACTACATAAGGTAAAAACAAAAAAACAGACTACATTTAATATGGGTTATTTTGCAACGAGGATAAACAGGATTTGTGCCGACCGCAATTTTTTGTGTGCAGTGAATTTTTGGCTGCCGAAAGCATGAAACCATTGAACTGCAAGAAACATTAAGAAACATTGAAAATATGTCATATTGATAATTTATATAATAATTGGACATATGCAGTTAATTTTGAGTGTTCATTTTCATACAGTTTTTTATTTTATCCATAATTTAAGTCTTTTTTTTTATTTTGTATTTAAAAAAAATAATAATTTTATCCCCTTTTCTCCCCAATTTGGAATGCCCAATTCCCACTACTTACTAGGTCCTCGTGGTGGTGCGGTTACTCACCTCAATCCGGGTGGCGGAGGCCAAGTCTCAGTTGCCTCCACTTCTGAGACAGTCAATCCGCACATCTTATCACGTGGCTCATGACACCGCGGAGACTCCCAGCATTTGGAGGCTCATGCTACTCTCCGCGATCCACACACAACTTACCACACGCCCCGTTGAGAGCGAGAACACCTAACCGAGACTACAAGGAGGATACCCCATGTGACTCTACCCTCCCTAGCAACCGGGCCAATTTGGTTGCTTAGGAGACCTGGCTGGAGTCACTCAGCGCGCCCTGGATTCAAACTCACGACTCCAGGGGTGGTAGTCAGCGTCAATACTCGCTGAGCTACCCAGGCCTCATAATTTTGGTCTTTTGAGTGTCCTTTAAATTTAGTCAATATTTCATCATGTCATATTCATTCATTTGAGTCAGTTTTACTTCTGACTAAAACTATTAGTCGACGAAAATAAAATTTTAGTAAATGATAATGTGCAAAATGACAAAACATGCATCAAACTGTATGTAAATGTATTTATAAAAAAAAATGATAAAATACTTACTATTATTAAAAGGTGAACTGGAAGTTACCCAAAAATGAAAATTCTCTCATCATTTACTCACCCTCATGCCATCAAAGATGTGTATGGCTTTCTTTCTTCAGCAGAACACAAATGAAGATTTTTTGAAAACATCTCATTTCTGTGGGTCCATATAACTCAAGTGAATGGTGATCAGACCTTTGTAGCTCCAAAAATCATATAAAGGAAACATAAAAGTAATCCATAAGACTCCAGTGGTTAAATCCACATCTTCAGAAGCAATATAATAGGTGTGGGTGAGAAGAAGATCAGAATTTAAGTCTTTTTTTACTCTAAATCTCCACTTCACATCTGAAAGTGAAACGAAACAGGCAATATATGTAACTTTCAGATGTAAAAGTTGAAGTTAAAGTGGAGATTAAGAGTAAAAATGACTTAAATTTTGATCTTCTCACCCACACCTATTATATCGCTACCATTCACTTGCATTGTATGGACCCACAGATCTGAGATATTCTTCTAAAAATCTTCTTTTGTGTTCTGCAGAAGAAAGAAAGTCATACACATCTGGGATGGCATGAGGGTGAGTAAATGATGAGAGAATTTTCATTTTTGAGTAACTTCCAGTTCACCTGTTCATTTGCATCACTGTCTGTGCAGATGTTTAAGTTGTAATATTACGTTTATGTTGTGGATATAGCTGATTAATTCACATATATAGGATGTGTCTGAGTGAGGTAATTAACCTGTTACACTAAAAACAACAACAACAACAACAACATATTTTAGCTTATTTTTAAGACTAAAACTAAAAATGTATAAGTGACGAGGAGGAGGGTGTGGCCGGGCCGTGATGTGCAAGGCCGGCGCTGAATCAGATGATCAGCGGGAGAGCGAGATAAAGGGGAGCTGGAGACACCAGTTCAAGAGAGAGAGAGAGAGAGAGAGAGAGAGAGAGATGCATGTGGCCACACTGCATGTGTGTTTGTCTTATGTTTTATGTTGTTTTAAGTTGACTTTTACATGAAAAGTTATGTTTACTGTTCAGCCAGTTCCCGCCTCCTCCTTGCCCGTCCTTTACCAGTTACAGTATATATTTTTTTATTTTGTTAAAGATTACTCAATTCAATTTAATGGATTTTGCTATGAAATTAAATTGGATCACTTCAAAAGACATTAATTAAACCTCTGGAGTCGTATGGAATACTTTTATACTGCCTTTACATGTTTACATGATACACACCTCTAACACACAAATATACAAATACAAACATCACAAACACTCCACAGAACAAGCAACACATGACTGTAGTCAGTCATAATGAATTTCCAGGGCTTAACCATAACCTTTCCAGTCATTCTCAATTGTCAGATACAATTTTCAAGCTACTGCAATCACAAAGAGGAAGCTGAGAATAACGAGACAATGACATACTATCTTTGAACTGAGGTATATCACAGCTCTCATATCTGCGTTCAGGATCAGTCGTGTAACACCACGTCCAATGCAATCTCCATCCAGATTCCGAGAGTAGTTCAGCTCCAGACTATTAGTAGCTGACAGAGTCCATCTATTCCAAACAGAGCTGACATCAGTCTAATATTGCAGTATATAACAGTCGTTAAATGGATCCCTTTCCAAACGTGATTTGAAATCCAAATCTGCAAATTGCTGCTATGAATCGTTTATGCATTTGATTGTTATGCTGTCATAAAATAGATAAACAAATAAAGTATTACACAATTTCATTCATTACTGTAACGTCTTTGCTCTATATTACACGTTCAAGTTGCTGTCGTAACTGTGGTCATGAGGGAATTTGGAAAACCACTGTTGACACGTTCGTCCAGTCTTAGTTGTTGACACTTTCCCTCAATAGTCTTCTCCTTTACCAACAATACATTTCCTCACATAAACTAGAGTAGAGGAAATCATTTAGACATCTGACTAGACAGGCAGTTCTGTATTAACTTTAATATAGAGCACATGAAACTTTATTGATCACAGTTTTCAAAATCATATATTCTAGAAAATGAGGGTTTCTTATAGGTTTTTGGATTGTTTTCAGATTATATTTCATTTAAATTTTGTTCGATACAACTTAAACTACTTAAAGGAATGTTCCAGGTTCAGTTCAAGTTAAGCTCAATCAAAAACATTTGTGGCCTAATATTGATTACCACAAAAAATTAATTCAGACTCGTCCCTCCTTTACTTTAAAAAAAGCAAAAATGTTGGTTATAGTGAGACATTTACAATGGAAGTGAATGTGGCCAACAAACCCTAAAACCCTAAAATAACAATGAAAACAACAATGTAAACAACTTTACAGCTCAAATAATTCATCAGTTTTAACAGAACATGTTAATGTCAGTGCTTTTATAAAATGATAAGCTTCACATTTCTGTATTTAAACCCTCCACAAATTGGCCCCATTCACTGCAAAAATGGAGGTTACAGTGAGGCACTTACAATGGAAGTGGATGGGGCCAATTTTTGGAGAAATGTGAAGCTTATCATTTTATAAAAGCACTTACATTAATTCTTCTGTTAAAACTCATGTATTATTTGAGCTTTAAAGTTGTTTAAATTGTCGTTTTTGCAGTCGTTTTAGGGTTTTGGGGTTTTGTCGTCATAGTAACGAAGTTGTAAAACTGTCTTTAACTTTACACAGAAAAGGATAGAAAGTGATTTAATCACACGAAAATCAAATTTACATGCACATTGTTAAAATCTTGTGTCTATACCTTTGAAACAGTGAGTATTTTAATGTTAATGGCCTGGCCCCATTTACTTCCATTGTAAGTGCCTCACTGTAACCCAGATTTTTGCTTTTTTTTAAAGAAAAGTAGGGACGAGTTGAAATTATAATTTTTGTGTGCTAACCAACATTATGCCACAAATGCTGCTGATTGAGCTTAACTTGCATTGAACCCAGAATTTTCCTTGAAGGTTCTTTACACCTGCACTTTCAAAACAGGGTTTCTTTACAGAAGCTAAAAAAGCTCTTTAGCATTTGTAGGGATGTGTGGTGGTGGAAGATAACACTCAATCTAGTGCAAATGACTCTTTAATATGCACACTGAGTCTCCACACAGAATGGACTCATCTGGGAAAAACAGATGCGTCTGCACACCAAATACACATCTGTGTAAAGCACAACCATTTGGACACAGAACTCAAAATTCCTCATTAAACAGAATTTTTTATACATTTTTACGTTTTAATAGACTCTCATGCCATCTTTAGTCTCATTTTACAGGTCATAACCTGGACAGACATAATGAACACAGAAGAGAGTTTGAGAACTAAGCAAAAAAAAAAAAAAAAAGGATCCTTCTGAAAGTTTCAACTTTCATCTCGTAAAGGTCACAGTTCACGTTTCTCTTCACATCTCGTCTCCGTCGCCCACCCAAGGCAGATGTTTACACACCAGCGATGGATGAAACTCATAATTGAAAGCTCTGAAAGTGTGAATTATTTTGTTAGCTGGTTGTGAAATAATAACTGTAATGATAATTATTTGTATAATTTAGAAACCCTGATTTCTTCCTTTTGAGCATTAATTTTCTAATGAAACATAATAACTGCAACCAAAAAGTGAGAATGAAGTTTTGTGCATAGATGCATGTCAAGTGGGTACAGACCTGCATTCTAGACTTTCAGTGCAGCGTTTGGCACAATCTTCCAGAGTGATTCCCGGCAGTCAGTCAGTCGATCTGCGTTCTCTCCCCTATGAACGCTGGAAATCATTTATTGCACTGCGGTATCATTGTCAAACACACACATACATACACACAGCAGATATGTAGTCAGACCTTTTTTCATTACAGTAGTTACCATGGAGGTTTGTTTTTCATAGTGAATTCAGCAAGCTGTACAGTATATTATCCTAGCTGATGGCATTCTCTGCTTATAGAATCACTGGAGCTGTAAAGGAGTGATGTAATGTGTTATAACATGATCTCTCTGTGTGTTCTCCTCTCAAAGGGCCTTAAACACACATAACCTTTAGATTTGTAAACTACATCTCTTTTACAAAATACCCAGTTCCAAAATAGTGTTATGATGCCCGTAACAACGCAGCAAATAGATCCTGGCATATTCAATGGATGTATTTATATTCACAACACATGTCCATATGAATATTTTGCCTGTAAGTAGCAGGTAGAGAGGGGCCAAATAAGCATATCATATAAAAAGTGAGACTTTATTACTGTTTCTATACCCTTACAGAAAGTACTGTGTTGGTACCATAGTACATTGATGTTAATAACATGGTACTTAATGATTACCACATTCAGTTGCCACAGTATTTACATGGTACTTCAAAGAATAGCCTTGTATTACCATTGCAAGTGTCAAAAAATGTGGTTAATACCACAGCACTTTAATGGACTTTAATTGACAAATCAAAAGAGCAATTTAAGTCTCTCTACAAGCTGATTTGAAATTATGAACTTTGGTTTATAGATACATTTAGTCTGTCCTTTACGAAGTTCACCATGTTAACCACAGTATCACTCAAAATATCATAGTTATGTAGTTACTACTGTAAGATCTTAATAAAGTAATCTGGCATTTTCTTCAGACAGTGTAAGATGCTTTCAGAAAGATTCTGTCATGTTGTTTAATGTCTATTTTTGAGGACAGTAGTGGATAATAATACATTACCAGTTTTATTGTAGTAATAACTATAGTCCACTGGAAAAAATCTTTTGTCAGGTAATATACAATTGAAGTCAGAAGTTTACATACACTTGGGTTGAAGTCATTCAAACTCATTTTTTAACCAATCTACAGATTTAATTTTAGCAAACTATAGTTTTGGCAAGTCGTTTAGGAAGTAGATGTCTACTTTGTGCATGACATGAGCAATTTTTCCAGCAATTGTTTACAGACAGATAGTTTCACTTTTAATTGACTATATCATAATTCCAGTGGGTCAGAAGTTTACATACACTAAGTTAACTGTGCCTTTAAGCAGCTTGAAAAATTCCAGAAAATGATGTCAAGCCTTTAGGCAGATAGCCAATTAGCTTCTGATAGGAGGTGTACTGAACTGGAGGTGTACCTGTGGATGTATTTTAAGGCCTACCTTCAAACTCAGTGCCTCTTTGCTTGACATTATGGGAAAAACAAAAGAAATCAGCCAAGACCTCAGAAAAAAAAAAATTGTGGACCACCACAAGTCTGGTTCATCCTTAGGAGCAATTTTCAAGCGCCTGAAAGTACCACGTTCATCTGTACAAATAATAGTACGCTAGTATAAACACCGTGGGACCACGCAGCCATCATGCCACTCAGGATGGAGACGCATTCTGTCTCCTAGAGATGAACATAGTTTGGTGCAAATCAATCCCAGAACAACAGCAAAGGACCTTGTGAAGATGCTGGAGGAAACAGGTAGACAAGTATCTATATCCACAGTAAAACGAGTCATATATCGACATAACCTGAAAGGCTGCTCAGCAAAAAAAAAAAAAAAACATAAAAAAAGCCAGACTACAGTTTGCAAGTGCACATGGGGACAAAGATCTTACTTTTTGAAGAAATGTCCTCTGGTCTGATGAAACAAAAATTTACTGTTTGGCCATAATGACCATCTTTATGTTTGGAGGAAAAAGGGTGAGGCTTGCAAGCCGAAGAACACCATGAAGCATGGGGGTGGCAGCATCATGTTGTGGGGTGCTTTGCTGCAGGAGGGACTGGTGCACTTCACAGAATAGATGGCATCATGAGGAAGGAATATTATGTGAATATATTGAAGAAACATCTCAAGGCACCAGCCAGGAAGTTAAAGCTAAATGACCCCGAGCATACCTACAAAGTTGTGGCAAAATGGCTTAAGGACAACAAAGTCAAGGTATTGGAGTGGCCATCACAAAGCCCTGACCTCAGTCCGATAGAAAATTTGTGGGCAGAACTGAAAAAGCGTGTGCGAGTAAGGAGACCTACAAACCTGACTCAGTTACACCAGTTCTGTCTGGTGGAATGGGCCAAAATTCCAGCAACTTATTGTGAGAAGCTTGTGGAAGGCTACCCAAAACATTTGACCCAAGTTAAACAATTTAAAGGCAATGCTGCCAAATACTAACAAAGTGTATTTAAACTTCTGACCCACTGGGAATGTGATGAAAGGAATAAAAGCTGAAATAAATCATTCTCTCTACTATTATTCTGACATTTCACATTCAAAAAATAAAGTAGTGATCCTAACTGACCTAAGACAGGGAATGTTTTCTACGATTAAATGTCAGGAATTGTGAAAAACTGATTTTAAATGTATTTGGCTAAGGTGTATATAAACTTCTGACTTCAACTGTATATAATTATGCCATGTTTAACTAAATTAAATTATTAGAACTTGAAATATTTTTGTTGTTTCATTTTATTTTAATCAAGATTACTCAATTCAGTTGGATGGAATTTATTAAATTGAATTGCGTAAATTTGAAAAGTATTTTAAGTGTATACTCCCAAAAATTTAAAAAATTTAAAAAAAACTTAAAAACCTATTTTTAAGATTTACACATTTTAATTTCATAACAAAATTTTATCAAATTGAATTGTGTAATGTTTCACAAAATTAAATTAAAACTTCAAAGATTTCGTTTTTATTGTATTTAATGAAAGATTACTCAGTTCAATTTGATGTAATTTTGTTATGAAATGTAAATGTGTAAATCTTAAAATAATAAAACATAATTTTAGATAAATAATAAATTATATATATATATATATATATATATATATATACACTATATTGCCAAAAGTATTCGCTCATCTGCCTTTAGACGCATATGAACTTAAGTGACATCCCATTCTTAATCCATAGGGTTTAATATGACGTCGGCCCACCCTTTGCAGCTATAACAGCTTCAACTCTTCTGGGAAGGCTTTCCACAAGGTTTAGGAGTGTGTTTATGGGAATTTTTGACCATTTTTCCAGAAGCGCATTTGTGAGGTCAGACACTGATGTTGGACGAGAAGGCCTGGCTCGCAGTCTTCGCTCTAATTCATCCCAAAGGTGCTCTATCGGGTTGAGGTCAGGACTCTGTGCAGGCCAGTCAAGTTCTTCCACACCAAACTCGCTCATCCATGTCTTTATGGACCTTACTTTGTGCACTGGTGTGCAGTCATGTTGGAACAGGAAGGGGCCATCCCCAAACTGTTCCCACAAAGTTGGGAGCATGGAATTGTCCAAAATCTCTTGGTATGCTGAAGCATTCAGAGTTCCTTTCACTGGAACTAAGGGGCCAAGCCCAGCTCCTGAAAAACAGCCCCACACCATAATCCCCCCTCCACCAAACTTCACAGTTGGCACAATGCAGTCAGACAAGTACCGTTCTCCTGGCAACTGCCAAACCCAGACTCGTCCATCAGATTGCCAGATGGAGAAGCATGATTCGTCACTCCAGAGAACGTGTCTCCACTGCTCTAGAGTCCAGTGGCTGCGTGCTTTACACCACTACATCTGACGCTTTGCATTGCACTTGGTGATGTATGGCTTGGATGCAGCTGCTCGGCCATGGAAACCCATTCCATGAAGCTCTCTACGCACTGTTCTTGAGCTAATCTGAAGGCCACATGAACTTTGGAGGTCTGTAGCGATTGACTCTGCAGAAAGTTGGCGACCTCTGCGCACTATGCGCCTCAGCATCTGCTGACCCCGCTCTGTCATTTTACGTGGCCTACCACTTCGTGGCTGAGTTGCTGTCATTCCCAATCGCTTCCACTTTGTTATAATACCACTGACAGTTGACTGTGGAATATTTAGTAGCGAGGAAATTTCACAACTGGACTTGTTGCACAAGTGGCATCCTATCACAGTATCACACTGGAATTCACTGAGCTCCTGAGAGCGGCCCATTCTTTCACAAATGTTTGTAGAAGCAGTCTGCATGCCTAGGTGCTTCATTTTATACACCTGTGGCCATGGAAGTGATTGGAACACCTGAATTCAATTATTTGGATGGGTGAGCGAATATATATATATATATATATTTTTTTTTTAATTTATTAAATATTATATTTTTATTTTGGCAGAAACTATATATGGCTAACATACATTTTGTCCCTTCTGTGACTGTTTGGAAGCCTCTGATTTGATCTCTGTATGAATAGATCTCCCCCAAAAGATTACAACAATATTTACTGCATAAGAGAATACAATATTTGAGTAGAAATGGATAAATATGTGAGGACTGATCTTACCATGAACTGCATCAGTCCAAAACAGCAGAGCCGACAGAAAGAAGAATAAAATCATGGTATGCTTTACTCCAGCAGAAGAGCTCATTGAGGCCTGTCTCTGTGTTTGTGTGTATGTGTGTGATTGTTTGTGTGTATGTGTGTGTTTGTTTGTGTGTGAGTTTGTGTTTGTAAGTGTGTGTGTGTTTGCATGTATGCGTGTGTGTGTGTGCGTGTGTTTGTATATGTGGGTGTGTGTGTTTGTATGTGTGGGTGTTTGTGTGTATGTGTGTGTTTGTATGAGTGGGTGTGTGTGTTTGTATGTGTGTATGTGTGTTTGTATGTATGTGTGTGTTTGTTCGTTTGTGTGTGTTTGTATGTGTGTGCGTTTGTGTGTACGTGTGTGTGTGTGTTTGTATGTGTGGATGTTTGTGTGCACGTGTGGGTGTGTGTGTGAGTGTGTGTTTGTATGTGTGGGTGTGGGTGTGTGTGTGTTTGAATGTGTGGGTGTGGGTGTGACTGTTTGTGTGTGAGTGTGTGTTTGTATGTGTGGGTGTAGGTGTGTGTGTGTTTGAATGTGTGGGTGTGAGTGTGACTGTTTGTGTGTGAGCGTGTGTTTGTGTGTGAGTGTGTGTTTGTGTGTGTGTGCTGATGATGATAACCCAACAGAACTGTCCATTTCACAACTAATCCAGCGGAAGAATTCACCATAACTGCTGTTGTGATGGCTTGATAACAAAAAAAGAAAAGAAAATCAATCGCTATGTAAAATGAAATTCGACCCTTTAATTTATTTGGCAACAAAGGCCTGCACGATATAGTACGGAAGCTCTGAACCGCACGGTTGAAAAAAAAAAAAAAAAAAAAAAAACAGTTAAAATTTTTTTTTTAAAAATGTAAAAAAAAAATTGTGTCTGAGTTCCTTCCTGAGCCTAAGTCTTAATTTTTTTTCTCTCTTCCTAAATTTTTTTTTCTCTCTTCAAAAAAAAAAATTAAAAAAAATTTCTCTCTTCAAAAATCTTTTTTTTCTCTCTTCAAACAAATGCATGCGGTACCAACCTTGGCCACCAGGTGCCACTATCAGTAAACATGTAATCTTATGCTTTTAATGCTTTCTCTGTTGCTATATAGTTGAATAATACATTTATTATTTATTTAAGGGTTTGCAAACCTTAATCAAGACAAAATCAGGTTACATATGTTTGATATGGCATTCGTGGTTGTGTAACAACTGGAGTTATTTTTTTGTTTGAAATTGTTGGTCTTTCTAAACCATCTATGCCGTTTGCTCAGTGTTACATGGAAGCGAAGGAATGTATTGAGGAAAACGGAAAACATGGGGAAATTATTATTATGTCTGTCCTTTTGAAGTGTTAGGGGTACATCTGGTAATATTAAGGCCGCGGGTGTCGTGACCATTTATATGTCTATGGTCGTGACATCGTGTACAAAAGAAGTCCGATTTCATTGGCTAGGCACCAACCTATAAAACGACTCCTTTGCGCCCTCCCCCTTCCCCGCCTTTCTCTCTCGCCAACACTGAGTTTGCAAGTGCACAAGTTAGTTATGCATCAGATATATCGTGAAAATAGTTGCAAAAGTCAAGGCGCGAAGATTTGAAATTGCAGTGACAGATTTGAGAAGTTGCAAGTGCCTAATTGAGGTTGTACTGCGAATGTGAATGTAAGAATAAGTGCAATTTGTGAAATATCCATGAGGTAATTAAAGATGAGTGGAATCTTTTGTAACGAAAAATACTGTAAGGTAAAATCTGGATGGCTACCATAAGTAAAATATTTTTCAGTTGTGGAAATTATAACAGAACGCTAACGTGGAATAAGTTTAAAATGCGATAACGCTCACTTCTGGCCGGAGATGCTGTGATGTATGGTTCCGTGGCTCGGCAGATGGAACCCCCTGAGCGCAGGGGCTCACCAACAGGTACTCCACTGGACAATAATATTTATTTGGGCATCAAATAACCATCTCTAAAACACATAAATATCCACAGAATACATAATTAAATACCATACATTGTAAATACACACCATCAATGATTAGTCAATACATGCCATTAATACCACTCAAGCTAAATACATAGCCGTCATCAATTACATTACAGAATGCATATGGAGAGATATCAAACCATATCAAACATATGTAACCTGATTTTGAAAATTTCTGAAGAGAGAAAAATTTTTTTTTTTTTGAAGACAAAAACATTTTTCACCTTGTGGTTTAGGGCTTCCGTAATATAGGTTCAATTCGATAATGTAATAAAAATAAAGTTGTCATTCTTCAAAGCGCCACTAGAGGTCAGTAAAGTTACTCGTGTGAAAAAATTGACACGCATCTTCCGGAACTCTCAAATCTCTGCAGTGTTTTCTCGCAAATCCAGGTACAAAATACTGTAGAGTAGCACTTTAATGCTTATACATGATGCGTCATTACACTTTAACAGTACTTTATTCAATCAGTTTAAATATATCGACTTCTGCAGAGTCTAAAGTGCCACATATGTTTTCCTCTTGAACTTTGCTCTTAAGGTTATTCGGCGCTCGCGTGAATCATCATGTGTTCGGTACAGATGTCAGACGGCTCGGTTCGTTTGGAGATCTGCGGGGATCAGCCGCTCTTTTACCGGCAGGCGCTTCCCGCGGTGGGCTGCCCGAAGCTCTGCGTCCTGCTGCTGCACGGGATCCGCTTCTCATCGCAGAACTGGAGGGACATCGGGACTCTGGAGGCCGTAGCTGCCGCGGGGCACCGAGCTGTGGCGATAGACCTGCCAGGTGTGCTTAGAAACAAATACTGTGGGGGTAACATGGTAATGTGATGGTAACTCATAAAAATAGCATGGTATTTGCACGGTACCCCAAAAATGCCATGTTACATATCTAAAAACATTGTATAACCATGTCACTTTGATGTAGATGGTATTACATAATATTTACCATGGTATTTACAAGGTATTACCATAGTACTTTGATAAATCATGGTACTGAACACTCAAAAAAAAAAAAAAAAAATGTCACTATCGTCAGTTCTACTCAATCCTCCCATGTTCACATTACTCAACAAATTCATGTAACCAAAGGAACTTAAATGAACTGAGTTGATTAAACTAAAAATGTCTTGTCAGCTTTACTTAATCCATTTGCACTGGGACAACATAAATATTTTTTGTTTGTTTTACTGAAGCTGGGCAGAGGATTTCTAGTTCCTGGAACAAGTTTCCTGTGACTTGGCACAGTACTGTATTTGATGAAGTACACACTTCTGGGCCAGTAAAACTCCACCGTTCTTTTACATCCAGCGCTTTGAACGTGATGTCTCCTCAGCTCAATTCCTCATGTAGTGTAGGCAGGGCCGTTGCAAAGAATTTTGGGCCCCTTGACTGTATATTGCTCTGGGCCACTTTTATATGAAAAATACAGTTTAAAATTTGTTATGGGCCCCCCTGGACCTGTGGGCCCCTAGACTAGTTACCACCTTTCACCCCATTAGCTACGACCCTGGGTGTAGGACAGAAGACCACATAGCATGCATGAAATATACACATTTTATATATATTTATGGATTAAAATATTGTTTTGAAAAGTACTGGTTTAATATCGTAATTTCATGTGACGGGGTTGAGTTGTTGAACTTGACCATACCCATATGACTATAAGAAACTCAAAATATGAATACAAATTATGACATTTCTTATCTGTTTCTACATCAGGCTGTTGAAGAAAGCCGAATGATGTCTAATAGTTAATAATGTCACACATGGGTGGAACCAAACATATTATGGTCTGAAAATGGTTAGTGTGATGGGGCTGAGTTCAGACAAAGTCTTTCTAGCAAGTCAGTCCACTGTTGGCCATCTTTGGAATGCCCTCGGGAGGCGATTTCCAGTCATGCCGGTGCAGCTCCTATTTACTTGAATGGGGAAACGCAGAAATCTCAAAAACGGTTGGTCAAGATTACGATCCAAGAACATATTTCAAACCAGCAATAAAATCTGATAATACTGGAATCATAAATTGTGCTTCTTTACCTCATATTACGCTAAAACGCACAATTTTCCCGGCTTGTATAGCTAATGCGTATATGCGTTCTCGAGATGATTGACAGGTGATGTCTGTATCTAAAAGGTGATTGGCTCTTTTAACTGTAAGGCGGGACTTCCTTTCTACATCCGTTGGGCACTTAGTGCTTCTTGGTTGGGTGTTCCAATTTATCCAATTAATTTTAATAGAAGTGGCCCATCTCTTCTAAATAATCTCTGGTTCAGACTGAGGGACAAAAGTTTTTGCCTGGTTTTTATTAAAAAAAAAAAAAAAAGAAAAATCATGCATTTTTTTGTAAAATATATTTTTCAGCAAAGGAAAACAAATAAATATTTACATTTATTACAAACAGTATAGACATTGTGCACATTTTATTATTTTTTTCTAGGTACACTTTCAGTGAAGTGCCTCAGGGACATGACAACATTCTTGGTATAAGACAGAAAGAAGACATTATTTTATGATAATGATTATTTTAATGCAGTAATTATTTTAATTATAATGGACATATCAGCATCTTGTAAAAAGCTTCCAACATTTAATTTAAGGGAACCACCACTTTGACAAGTCTGGGGGACTGAAATATTACCGAATCCCAGGAATGACTCACATATACAGTATATTTATATATGGAAAATGTTGCTGCAAACTTACCACATTCAGTATTTGCGACAAGCTTGTCATAAATAAATAGATTTAACAACGGCAGCATAATTTACATGTCTACGATTTGGGAAATAAATTACCCCGATTATAGCCTTTTTTTTCCTGGAGACACATTTCACTTGTCATTCACCTTAAAGCAGCCCGTTTCTGTGCGGTATCATTGCTCACTCAGGTTTGGGTCAGTCGAAGGCTGTGAATGCTCCGGCTCCGGTCGGTCAGCTGGCTCCAGGTGTGTTCCTCAGGCAGCTGTGTGAGGGTCTGCAGACCGGTCCTGTGGTGATCATCAGCCCGTCTCTCAGCGGCATGTACTCGCTGCCGTTCCTCTGCCAGCACTCCGAGCAGGTCAAGGCATACATCCCTGTGGCTCCCATCTGCACTGAGAAGATCTCAGCAGAACAGTACAGCGGCATACTGGTGAGTGTGTGTAGGTGTGTGTGAAATGAGTCTGTAAGAAAAGTAACTAAATACACTCATGTATAATTTGACTGAAAACAGTGTCATATATTCAATACACCCACATTGTTTTGTATTTTGGTATATATACAGTATATATATATATATATATATATACACATGAACCTTCAAATGGCTTACTTGTAGTGAACTACACATTACATAAACTACATAAAAGCTGTTTTTTAACTTTAAAAACCCCTACACATCGGCTTTGCAATGGCCAAAAACACTCTGAAATCCACACGTAATAGCTGTATTCACTTAAGCCTACTTATGTCACTCTGTAATCAAATAATTTTTTCATCTTTGTCTAGAACACTAATTCAACTTTTTTGATTAATGTATTTATTGCCATTTTCATCCTTTTGTACCCATTCAGACCCCAACGCTTATTGTCTACGGCGATCAGGACACTCAGCTTGGGGAAGTGTCGCTTAGCAACCTGAGCCAGCTGCCCAATCACAAAGTGGTTGTAATGAAGGGGGCAGGGCATCCTTGTTACCTTGACGATCCAGCGACCTGGCATAAGGCAATCCTGGACTTCTTGCAGTCATTGTCGTGATCATCATTTTGAACATTCCAGTAAAAGTGCACTATGACCATTAATGGAACAACTGAAAACATTCTTTTTAATAACTGATGACTATGAAGTAGCCTACGCATCAATTTAACATAAAATATGAACTTATTATACAGCCGATAGAGGAATGGGGCTAAATCCAATTTATTACAGGAGCCAGAAGGACTTTGATTCTATTGTCATATCATTTTTGCTATTCTATGACTTAATTGTAAGGAAGCTATGCTAAAAACAAATGTAAATGCATTAAAAAGATAATGTAGGACTTTTAGTTTTATAAAATCATACGTATCAGAATAGCAATGTTCTGTATGGAAAAGTATAGTACAAAATTGCGTGACCACACCTTCTTATCTGCATATTTAATTAGCCCAAATTAATCCACTGCTGGTAGGTGTATAAATTCAGTTTAAAAAAACAATAGCTCCAAGTCTAATTTCTAATTGGTTGAGCCGCATTTGAACAGTGGCTTCACATCATGCCTAAGAACAGCTCAAACCTGTGGTAAAAATCATTGTAACATGCATAACATAGCATGCTGCCTTTTGATTGGTTAATTTTAGGGTGGTGAACAGCAAGTGCTCACCATCAGACTGATGAGTTTGGAATGATATTTTTCAGCAACATTTGCATGTCAAGTGTCAGTGTAATTTTCAGCAGTGTTAGGGTTCTACAGGTTTTGTTTAGTTTTGTGTGGTCTGAAGCATGATGTAATTACTAAACATTCAGTTTATGCATTATTAAGAAAGCATAATATTTTCATACATTTCTGCATCATAATGATTTCTCTTTACTTTGCAAAGTCAGGTAACACTTATTCCACTCCATTTCTTTCCATTTAGCTTATTTTAAACACACTTTAAGAATGTAGTACAACATTAAAGGAATATTCCGGGTTCAATACAAGTTACGCTCAATCGACAGCATTTATGGCGTAATGTTGATTACCTTAAAAAAATGATTTTGAAACATTCCTCCTTTCCTGTAAAAGAAAGCAGATATCAAGGTTACAGTGAGGCACTTACAATGGAAGTGAATGGGGCCAGTTTAGGAGGGGTTTAAAGGCAGAAATGTGAAGTTTATAATTTTATAAAAGCACTTACATTAATTCTTCTGTTAAAACCCATGTATTATTTCAGCTGTAAAGTTGATTAAATTGTAAATTTTACAGCCATTTTAGGGTTTGTTGACATAACGTCGTCATGGCAATGACGTTGTAAAATTTTAACTTTACACAGATGTGGTTAGTAAATGATTTTCTCCCACTAAAATCAAACTTAAATTTTTTTTTTTTTCTCCCAATTTGGAATGCCCAATTCCCAATGTGCTCTAAGTCCTTGTGATGGTGTAGTGATTTGCCTCAGTCCGGGTGGCGGAGGACGAATCCCAGTTGCCTCTGTGTCTGAGACAGTCAACCTGTGCATCTTATCATGTAGCTTGTTGAGCACGTTGCCACAGAGACATAGCATGTGTGGAGGCTTCACGCTATCCACTGTAGCAACCATGCTCAATTCACCATGCGCCCCACCGAGAACAAACCACATTATAGTGACCATGAGGAGGTTACCCCATGTGACTCTACCCTCCCTAGCAACTGGGCCAATTTGGTTGCTTAGGAGACCTGGCTGGAGTCACTCAGCACGCCCTGGGATTCGAACTAGCGAACTAGCAAACTCCAGGGGTGGTAGCCAGCGTATTTTACCACTGAGCTACCCAGGCCCCTTTTAAAGTGGTATTTTAACATTAAACAATTGTCCCCATTCACTTCCATTGTAAGTGTCTCACTGTAACCCCGATTTTTGCTTTTTTTTAAGAAAAGGAGAGGCAAGTCAAAATGTTTGTTTTTTTTAGGTAATCAATATTATAGCACAAATGCTGTCGATTGAGCTTAACTTGTATTGAACCCGGAATATTCCTTTAAGATGCCTCATATATGTCATAAAGTGGGACCAATGACTTAACGAATCATCTATTTGTCTTTATGTGAAAAGCTGCAATGACCCGATTGTATCAGAAAAATAAACACTACACAATGCACTGAAGTAAAAATATGAACATTATTTAATAACTGATTCTCTGTAATAAACAATTTGAAAATATTTTACAAGGAGTCACAGACACAATATTTTACAAATTTTCCCTTTGTCTTTTTTTGTTGTCTGTACAAAAAAATGGAGCAACGTGGACCCAGACACGAGGCACTGAGCCCCCGACACACGATCCATTAAACAAATGAAATAAAAATACGCTCACCATAATATCAGACCTCCACTCATGAGTATTATCAGCAGTACTGTGATTCTATTTTTTAATCGTTAATACATTGTTAAACCTCACTCGTGTTAAATTCAGTTTCTCCTTTTTTTTATTTTTTTTATGATATATATATTTTTTGTACACATTTGTCACGGAGCACCAGACTAAAGACTACGTAATCACATACACGTCTCGCTGATGGAAACGCACCTACAAGGATGTTGCTTTGGAGTGGGAGGGGCCAGAGGAGGGTCTAAAATAAGGACTCCTCCCATTAGGTGGGGTATGGAACAGGCCCCTCCCCTTGTGCAAGCTGCTTCCTCTTTTTAGCTTTTCTTTATGAATACTATTTTTTCTCTTTTTTTATTTGGCAAAAGCAAATATTTCGGACCACTTAAAAACAAGGACTTTTGTTCCACAGTGTACTTGGAATTGTGACACAAGACAAGCACATTCATGATCATTTAACCGCGGTGTCTTGCCAAAATGTGTTTCCCTAATGTGGGCAGTTCTGTGCCCCTGTACATCGAAAGTGTTCCAGTATTAAGACAATGACATACTTTCCTCAAAAAACAAACTGAAATAAAATAAAGACAACGAAATAATCAAATAAAAAGTAGCAACTCACCAAAAATAATGACAAGGCATATTTCCTTCTTTCGTAAAATTGCAGATTGTTTTCATAGTCAAGCAAAGAAAAAGGTACAAGTTTAACAAGTTTCGCCAATGAAGGAATAATTCACGCAAAAATGACAATTCTGTTATCAGTTACTCACCCTCACGTCATTACAAAGTGATATGAGAACTTTATGTGAGAAACAGACCGCAATTTAAGTAGTTTTTCACTGAAAATTTCGCCGATACCAGAGCTTTCAAATTTCTTTCATGCTTTTATATATTTAAACTTGCTGAATCGTGATTGGTTGTGAGGCACGCAAGAACCAATGGCATTTGGCATCATTGATGTCCAACCTGTTTGAATGCATGTGAACACAAATGAGGTTTGTGGCTTGGACTATAGCCTTTCACAATTTTGCTGATTGACAGCCCTATTACTCATTCACTTTTATTGTATGGAATACAATATATATGGTGTTCCACTTAAGAAAGACAGTCTTTCAGGTTTGCAATGACATTAGAGGGAAGAAAAGTATGACATAATTTTCCTTTTTGAGGTGAATCATCCCTTCAGCTTCTCACATCATACAAATCTCTGTTTTGTTGCCATTAAGCTTAGGGGCGAACACTAAAAACAGTCTTCAGTTTTCAAAAAAAAATTGTTTTTGGTGTACATGACCGTACACTTATATTTTTTATGGGAGTTTTGTCATTTATTTTGTCCAATGTAAATTCAGGAAAGAGTTTTATATTGTAGAGGGATTCAGGTATTCTTCAGGATGTGCGTTACGGCATTAGAACGTTATAAATAGGAGTCATATTTGATATTGTGAGGATAAGAATTGCATTCAAGTTCATATATTAGTGATATGTACAACTTTAGGCTCAACTTTCAACCTGACAATTAGCATAATTTTCTCTAAAATCAATTAGTTCTGATGGTGGTACAAAGGTGATAAACAAAATGCAGAAAGGAAACAGTGATAGAAACGTGTCCACTAGCATCGGTGTCAAACATGCAACATTCACCTCTCAAATAAGAAAAATACATGATACATCTTGATATCTGTTTGTGAGAAAATAAGAACGTTAAAATTCTGTCATCATTTACTCGCCCTCATGTTATTTCAAAGCCTTTTACGATGGTTTTGCGAAGCTTGACAGACTCAGGTCACTATATTTGATCATTCAAAGGAAAAAAGCAGCTCGAAAATTTTGTAAGACATCTAATTTTGTGTTCTATGTAAGATCATATAGGTTTGAAACAGAATGAAGGTGAGTAAAGGATGACAACATTTTCATTTTGGGTGAACTATCCCTTTAAAAACAGAGACAGAGGGAGTGTTCAGAAAATTAAATGCAGTGTTTTAGCAGGGATTGCATTGAGACAGACAGACATGAAACATTCGTTTGACACTTCTGTGAAAACCACACGTAACATTCCTGCAACATCAACAGTGACAATACTCTCAAAAGTACTTAGCATAAAATTTTCTATTTTTCACAGTTATTTCACGTACTTCATAACAGCAAACACTAATTCATTTCCTCAACCATTAGCAAACCTACAAACACACATATACACACTCCCCCAAACAAACCAGACAAAACACATCTACAACAGGTTAAGGAACTCTATAACCAGAGCACCTCATTATGATGCTTAAAATGGATCGAGGTGATGTAGAGCGGTCAGTTTTGCAACTCTAACACCTAGTTTACCCTTACTCAGTCACCATTTAGTAGTACGATCGCAAGAATTTCACCCACAAAAGCACACTCTTTAAAAGAAGGGTCCCAATTAGAGAGGCAGCCTAATGAAAATTACATGACAGGCAACATTTTTGCAAAATACGTTGTTCATTACTCGTATCGCAGCAGTTTCAAGATGAAATATCCACTGAGGGGTGCTATAAGCAAGTCAAAGGTTCTTATTTTCTAGTTTTAAATAAACAAAACCAATGTCTCTAGACTAATGTCTCTAAGTGTGAAATACAACAAAACGCAATAGTTAACGCAACCATGCCATTTTGTGGCACTTCTATGACACTTTCAGCTCACATACTGTCTTTGCTGGTTTTGAACCTGAGTCTTCTGCATTCAAAGTCCAACACTCTATCAATTGCGCCACTGTGTGACTTAGTCACACTTGAATAAGCTTGTTAACGTACTTGGTTATGCAATGCAGGCTTTAAAATGTGTCGTCTTTGAAATCATGCGTTATAGTAAAAGTGTTCCAAAGTCATAAGAGAGTATTGTGTGGGGAATGAAACGAAAAATACGTGTTTATGAAGTGTTAATGAAGCATAACACTTGTGATTTCAGTGAAAGTGAATAAAGCTCGTTGTTGCACCTCTAGTGTTTAGTTCACCAGAAAACTAATATGTAGAATGAGACACGTAAAACTAATTTAGCAAAAATGTAGTTATAGTAATGTGATTCCATGAGACTCTTCCATGAGAGAAGATGGTTTTATAGGAGAAACTCTGTAGACTCCACAAATAACTTGCTATTTTCTAGTGCTTCAAACTACCCAGAATACAAAATACACTGATCTGAAGATCCTATACTGACACATTAATTTTCATTCACGTCAAACATCCTAAGGCGAAAATTGTTCTTGATGAGAAGGAGGTTTTTTGCTGAACACAAAGTGCTACAAAGAACCATTGAGGAACCTTTATGTTTGTAGAGTGTAAGTGACAAGATCCTCCAAATGTACAGGTCTTTCCAAGACAATGCTAAAGACGGCTCCACAATATATGATGGGTCTTTGTTGGCACATGTCCTGCCTTTATGTTGAAGGTGATGGCCATTGAGATGGGCGAAAATAAAACCAGGCAACAGTTTGTCGTGCAACTGAGGATCAGTAAATAAGTTTCAGAGCGCATGTAAATGCAAGTAAATGTACAAGGTGCTTCTAAAGAGTTAATCAGGGTTTGTATCCATTTGGATTGAACAAAATCACAGGGATAAATTCCAGAAAATCTGATCTGAAGGATATGGCAAACACTGTGGCTCAATAATACAGAGCCCCTTAGAGGACAGGGAGGGAATTTGTTTCTGAAATAGTTTTGTATTCCCTCAGAATAAGTTTTGAAATTCCCTCGCAATAGCTTTATCCATCCCTTATGAAAATTCACCAGCATTTTACTAGAGTAACCATATTTTACCCATGATATTTGTAGTGAAACCATAGTAATAAAACAGGAAAACCAAAACTATGGTAATATAATAATTCAACCAAAAAAAAAAAAAGGTTACTACAGTTTTACTATAGTAACACCATGGTTTAATTGTGGTACATGTACAATGATTTTTAAAACCATGGTCCCGACCAAAAAAACATGGTTACTGCAAATTAACCATGGTGTTACTATAGTAAAACTGTAGTAACCATGTTTTTTGGCAGAATGATTATATTACCATAGTTTAAATGTTCTAATAATATCATGAATAAAATATGGTTACTGTGGTAAAAACATGGTACATTTTTGTAATGTATGGGTAAAGTTAATGCAAAAACTTCTGTGAGAGAACACAAAACTATTTCAGAAAATAAATTCCCTCCCTGTCCTCTAAGAGGCTTCTTACAACACTCAAAGTAAAATAAATAAATAAAACACAATCCCTCATGTCAGTCAAACTACAATGCACAAGCTAATTCAAATGTCAGTCAAAAGGCCCCAAAAAAGACGTTGTAGCCCTACAGCCAGATTGGAGGCACTGTCTGTGTTCAGAATAGCTTACAAACATACTACTCATAGTATTTCTGCCATATCTATATTGTGTGCATAAATGGAATACCCAAATGACCCATTACATTTGTCAAAGCTCGACTTGATCTTCCATTTCCAGTGTGATGAATGAACCAGAACTAATATGAACTATTATTTTATCTCCCTTTTGATTAATTATTTTATTGGACAGCCAAAAAATTAAGATATTTTGCACAAAATTGGATTAAATGTGCAAATTGATGTCCATTTTTTTTGAATGTCCAAGATGATAACTGGACGCCACTTCCTGCATTAGATATGCAACATAATGAGGTTACGTGACATCAATGTAACATACTGTTTCAAATGTTTATCGTTGAATAATGCATACTGTTTCACATACTATTTTTAAAAATAGTTTACTGCGCAGTATGCAGTAGGCTAGTATTTTATTCCAAACATAGCCCATGTTATTAGAGTTATAAGGCCCATGAAATGGCTCTTAATATAACCTTATATAGAACATTGAATTGACTCTATAATTATCGTGCTCTATGATCAATGCTGTCCAATGCGAAAGTGCATCAAGGCACAACTAAAAGAGAATGATATGGAACTTGGCCCAAAACAAGACTTTTTGCTGCAATTTCATTACTAACATTTAAAATAATAATAACAATATTAATGTCATGTTGATAACATACATCTACTAAAAACTGGTTAAAACATCTTTTGGGCCTGAAACAAACCTACTCAAATACACAAACATGGACGCGAATTTAACAAGCATTCTCGCGTTACTGTGGTGGTAATAAACCGAAGCACTCAAAGGGGAGATAGAGTTACCTTGAAATGTCTGTGCCATTAAAACAGATATGCTATTACTCATATAACTAGCTAGAAACTAACTTAAGCCAACTTGCTCTTCATAAAGTTGCTCCTCCATGACAGTAGTTGACCTGACAGAGAAAACTGATCATAGAAGATAAGGTTTATGCTAATTCAACGCTGAGAATACAAGAATACTTTTGCTGCGTAATGAATTATGTTCTGGCGAATTTCAAAACGCAATGGCGGCTGACATCGGACTTGTGTATTAGAAGTCTGCACAATTAATTGAATAAATAATCACGGTAACAATCTCAGCTGCCACAATTAACTAACTCTGAAAACTGTCAATAGCAGCATTTCATTAGGCCTACTCCAATCGCATCAAAATGTCCTATTTATGTATTTTTATGCAGAACATTGAACATTGTAACCAATCACAGCGTCTGACATGTACTACATATTCTAAATTAATTGCAATTACAATAGCAAGGGAAATAATTGACAATTATTATTTGTTGTCATAAACGTTCAGCCCTAAAAGCATTTGCATTAACATACTTGTGTAAAATATGTTTTGGGCCTTATGTATATAAAAAATAAAACTATCCTGCTCTACAGTAGTGATCACATTAACTAGAATGATGGTTTCATCGCATTACTGTTCACTGACAAATACATTAGTGCAAACAATCAGCATGTGTTGTGAAGTGCTCATTTGAATGCAATGCACAATAGACATTCTGAGATTATGGAAAATTGTGCGTGTAGAATAGAATTAGCATTTGCAAACTGATATTGTCACATATCATTTCAATCCATCGATATCCCTCTAATGACCATATGCCTTCTTGATTGATTAGAAATGAACACTTTACATGTTAGCTGCAGATATTATATTACTGAGGCATTAATATAGTATACCTTGTGATAAGCTGTTCACAAGACAAAAAACAAAACAAAAAAAATCATGAGCTGGTGAAAAATTCTAACCTATTTTGATCTGGGGAGTAAAATAAAATAAAATAATAAATATATGAAGCCCTTTATGAGTGATGAAAGAATGGTTTTGAGTTATAATACCGCTTTTATCTCATTCACAAATGTGAGCCATTTTTTGTTTTGTTTTTCCTACCTCCTAATTTGGCTAGAAAAATTAGACCACACACAAGTGTAATTTCGGCGAGAAGTAGATATAGTGCATAAATAAAAAAAGATAATTGAATAAATAACATATATACTCTTTCCTTTCTCATTAAATATCTTAATATCTGGAGGTATGTTTTTAATACTCGCATTGTTACTAATATTTTTTGATGATCACGTAAAGTTCTGCTCTTATTTAGCTGTTATTTTCCTATTAATGCAAGCTAGACGGCTTCAGAATGTTCTGTAGCCCGGTAACTGTGTGAAACAGGTTACCATAAAGGATGAAGATGAGGATGACCTTTGACATTTGACCTTCAGAGGCGGAAATTAAGCGAAACTTGACCCCGTTTTGTGAGGGAACAGTCTGTATCGTTTTCCAACACGTCTCTTTTCTGTATGTTGGTCCTAGCCGGCTGCTTGCATGTTTAGCTTCCTGTTTCGTAAAGACACATTTAGCTCCTCCCACAAATGCTCTTGATTGGCAGGAGACATCAAAGTTCTGCAACGGTCACTAAGCAACAACCTGTGAAGCTAAGTGGATGAAGCAGTACAGCTTGGGCTTCCATATAAAGGCAGAAGGAAGTCACTTTATATTACCTATGACTAGAGCAACGGGGAGATAAAGGAGAAATGTGGAATTAAGGAGACAAGAAGGAAGGAGAGAAGGAGAGGAGGATGGAGTTAAACAGAGGGGCGGACCAAAACAGAAAGTAGGAGGAGCTGTAGTAGGAGTAAAGTGAGGATGGAGGGGCGGAACGAGTGACCCCGCCCACAATCTGACGTGTTCTCCTGTAAAAGAGACAGAAAAGTACAGTATTTGGTTTTATACTACATGTAATCGTAATTAAGTTGTTAATATTAAGGAATGTTTCTTTAAAATCTCAAGTGGGTGCATGAGTGCTTGTATACGTACTAAAACATTGTAATCAAAACAGGTTGTGGGTCCTTTTCTATACCGGGCTGTGGCTATTGTCTCACATGTATTTGTTTCTTTGTCTGAGAAATGGAAGGTGTTAAGGAATATCTTTTCAACAATCTTAGATTATGTAATATTTCCAGATAGTATGAAAAAGGAATGAAAATCCATAAAGTATACGGTGAATAAGGATACATTCTGTTTCCACCTGAGAGAGTTTCTCCATTTCACAGGAGTTACAGGAGAGTCTTTCAGCCACAACAAACAACAGGTTGGTGTTGTTTATTCTCTTGGCATGAATTAATCTGTAAAACAGACATATTAATGTAGAAAATCAGCAGTTAAATATAAAAAACACAAGTACATTTATTAATTAAGATAAATGAACAGATTCTGATTTTTTTGTGGATCAACCTAAAATCATTTGAGAAGAATTGTGATGCATCAGTTAATCGATTTTTTCCCCTACAGGACAGAACAATCCCTTAGGAGTGGGTTATCCAGGGCTGTCATGTACAATTTCACAGTATCACAGAAGTGTGTCTGACCTAGAGCAGTTGTCACAGTCCTGAAGTATGTTGTAGGAGCTGCTGATGTTACTGAAGTAGAACTGTGTCTGTACCATCACACAGCTCGTCTCTTTGGAGTCCAATCCCTCAGCATATACTTCATCTACACAAACACACACGCATGTTAAATCTGACCTCATATTGATTTACTTAAACGATGACCCTTTAAAATGCATGCATGTTTGCACACAAACCTGTCATGAACCAACTATGATAGGCAAATCCATATAGCATTTGGTGAAGCACTGACCTACAGGATGCAACATAATTAAACAAAAGAATTACAATTACAACATAACTCCTGTGTTTGTGCCTATATTGTATATACACATATTTACAATATTACTACATGTGGTATGTGCAAATGAGACATATTTATTCATGGTGTGTGTGCATATGTAAGATTTAAACTCACCAGGCAGCTGCTGACGTCCACCATGCAACATTTAATACATCAGCAATTGTAGGCTGATAGAGAGAAGAATGATATAATAGCTAAACATCTAGTTATCAAACTTTACACTTGATTTTGCATCCATCCATAAATCCAGCCATCAAAAATCATCCATCAAAAAAATCCATCCACCCATCCATCCATCCCATCTTAAAATCCATCCACCCATCCATCCCATCTTAAAATCCATCCATCCATCCATCCAAAAATCCATCCATCTATTAAAAAATCCATCTATCCATTCGAAAATCCATCCCATTTAACTATCCATCCATCCATCCATCCCATCCAACAATCCATCCACCCATCCATCCCATCTTAAAATCCATTCATCCATCCATCCCATCCATTCATCACATCCAACAATCCATCCATCCGTCCAAAAATGCACCCATTTATTCAAAGATCCATCCATCATCTAAAAATCCATCCATTCCATTCAAAAATCCATCTACAAGTTCATCCATCTATTCAAAAATCCATCCCATCAAACAATCCAACCATCCATCATCCATCCATCCCATTCAAAAATCCATCTAAAAATTCATCCATCTATTCAAAAATCCATCCCATCAAATCATCCAACCATCCATCCAACCATCCACTAACCATCTACTCATCCATCCATCCATCCATCCATCCATCCCATTCAAAATCCATCCAAAAATGCATCCATATATTCAAAAATCCATCCCATTCAACTACACTGTATATCCATCCATAAAATTAATCCATCCAGCCAATAATTTGGCTGGTCTACTGACTGTAATTGCAACATAAAAAGTCAAAAAAATCCCTCCATCCATCAAAAATCCATCCATCTATCCAAATATCCATCCATCCATCCATTAAAAATTCATCCACCCATTCATCTATCCTCACCACAAACACTCCACGTGGTGCGGCCCCAGTGTTGCTGCTCGGAACAGGGTCACACACTGACTGGAAGTCATAAGACTGTTTACGCTTGTAGAGGGAGTTGTTGTAGAGGGCGTAAAAGAGGGTGGGGTCAACCTCACTGAAGAACATACCAATCTACAGAGGGAGGAAGAAGGCCACAGAGTAAAGCCCATGGTGAAAAATAAGTGCAAATATAGTTTTTTACTTGATTGCTTTCCTTTGTTCTTCCTAACCTTATTCCAGTGGTCTTTCTGATTGGACATGATGAGGAAACCTCCATCATCTATCAGATAGCAGAGCAAGTCCTGCAAAGACAGATGGACAGCTACAAATGAACACATGACTGCATTTGGACAATATTTTTTATTTTATTTCTTTGCTTGGTAACAGCTTGGGAAAATTGTGAACAGAAGGATATCAGTATTGATTTCTATTATAAATATCAGTATTAGCTGAAGTATATTGATCTGCACATATAGAACATGACAAAATATAATTCATTTGCTGAGCAATTCATGTAAGAAACCCTTGCAGACTTACATCACTGTTGGCTTCACAGTCCATCTCACAGCCACTGGTTGGTCCACACTGGAGGAGAGGAACCAAACTGTGTTGATTACTTTGAATATCAGTTTGTGTTTGTGTATTACTGAGCAACTATGTGTGAGTGTGTGCGTGTGCGTGTGTGTGTGTGTGTGTGTGTGCATTTTACCGTTTGAGAGCTCTGTCGGTTGCTTTCAGTGTGGTTGCTCGCCAGTATCTTGAATTTGTCAGTCCAAGCTTCTAGATCAAGCTTTACACCCAAAACTTACAGACACAGAGTGTAAGATATAAAGATGTGAATCAGGAACTGTCCTATGTTTTCTAAACCAACGTTTACACAATAAGATCACAGGAACAGAGATAAAGTGGCATTTTATTGTTTTCACTTTAGTCCACTTATAATAGTCAATGTTCCTTGCACCAAAAACAGTTATAATATAGTTTTACTGTGACAATTTTACAACATCTCTCTGACCCTTTGAATTAAACAGCCTGGTTATTTTTTTTTATATAACACATGATAATACATGTATTTATATGTTTTATTTGAACAATTCTATCCTTCAAGTAAACTGTGGTTTTGTTTTACCTGCAGGTTTGAGGTTTCTGGATCCAATGGTTATATCCACCGCTGTGCTAACCAGTATGCCGATAGTGTCGTTCTCTGGGTTCAGTATTTCATCATTAGCTACAGGAGAATAAGAACAAAGCAGCTTTAAAAAAACTGAGATATTGCTTATATCAATTTAATAAACAAAATTTTACAGGTAAAAAAAATATAATTACTTTTATTAGATTTGTAAGACCTTAAAGTCCAAAATTTTGATGGGCGTGGTTATATCTCAATGTTATATCCCAATGTTTTTTTAGACTCTTGATGCTATTCATCACATCAGTATTATGGTTTAAAATAGTGTTTAGTTTTTCGAGCACGGGTGCCATCATTGTAAGTGAAAGTGGTTTAAAATGTCTAATGCATGAAGAAAAACATCTTTGTGAAATTCACAATGTTGCTTAATCTTAGATCTTAAGCAAAATACAGCTACAGTATATATTGTGAATTATCTCTGTTTCTTCTAGAATATAAAAATGTAGTTACCAGTGCGATAAGGTGCTCTGAAGATATATCCCTTGTTGTCCAGACTGCGACGGTAATAACTGGCGTTAAATGGTTCTGGATCTTCCTCCCATGTCTCAGCAGCCCTGATTTACACACAATCACACAAACTTTACAAACCTGGTCTCATAGAATGACGTTGCTCTATATACTTTTTTGCAAACAGACTTTTATGTGCCGCTTTCTACGTTTTGCTGCAGTTTCCTGGTGAAATGAACACTAGAGGTGCTACAACAACTGTGCGTTTTTATTCATTGTCACACAAATCACGAGTACAACTGCTGATTTTGATTTTATGAAAATGTATTTTTCACTCTATTACTCACCCCCGCTATGTTATGATATCAAAACACTTTTACTTTAACGCATGATTTGAAAAACAAAAAAATTTAACACTTATACCAAAGACCCACCTTCATATACACATTTATTCCTATATTATTACCTCGCTTGGTAGCTCACCTGAAAGAGCGTTGGACTTTGAGATTGACAGCTGTGGTTCGAGTCCATTCAAAGGTGTAAGAAATTGAAAGTAGCATAAAAGTAACACAAAATGATGTGGTTGCTTCAGTTAATGTGTGTTTTCTTATTTTTTATTTTAAATTTGCATTTTACACTAGGGTTAGGGTTAGGTGTTTGTTAAAGGTAAGGATGTCTGTTTTGTTAAACTCTCATTTATCTTTTCAGACACTATTGGTTAGGTTTAGGGTAAAGTTTTAGGTTAGGGTGGTATGTTTTACTTATTTAAACCTCCATCTAAAATTCACCTTAAAAACCTCTGATTACAACCTCATTTTGCTCGGTTTTGGCGCCCCCTGATGGACATTTCACTTTAAAACGGCAGCCAAACGTGTAAATGAAGCATGTTGCAATGCTTATGTAAATTTCATGAGACCAGGCTGAACTTTACACTGACAGCCTTTTCAAATACGACAGTGACAAAGATAGAGAAAGTATTGGACTAACTTATTTGGGAACACTCGAGTGACACCTCCATCTGTAGCCGCAAAGACAGCCAGAAAGCCATACCTGGACAGTCACAACACACACACTCAGTCATTTCTGACTATCTGTATTGTAGGTGCTTTTGTGCATTGTCCCTAGTGAATCTACAATCAAATTATTTGTTTTGAATATCAACATACGTGTTGAGATCTTTGGTCTTCCAGACTTTATCAACCAGTTGCCTTATGATGCCCGTGTCCAAGATGAGATTATGCAGCAGGAAATTGTCACCTGTGTGGTATGATGAGAAAAACATGATGACATATGTACTGATATCCTCAGACTAAAATCATTTTAACATGTATAATGTTTACGTCTTGTGGCTACGCTTTTGAAACAGTGTATTTTAACGTTTATGGATAGGCCTTAATCATTTCCATTGTAAGTGTCTCACTTTAACTCTTAATTTTTGCCTCTTCTTCTTTTTTTTTTTTTAATAAACAAGGGTAGAATTAAATAGTTTTTATTCAAAAATGCTGTCAATTGAGCTTAAACTGCATTGAATCTGGAACAATCCAATCTCCATATGTGTAAGTGCAAATTAAATTTGAGAGCTAATGGAGTGGTGGTGGTGTAGTGGACTAAAGCACTGAACTGGTAAGCAAAAGGTTGTTGGTTCAATCCCCACAGCCACCACCATTGTGTCCTTGAGCAAGGCACTTAACTCCAGGTTGCTCTGGGGGTATTTTCCCTGTAATAAGGGCACTGTAAGTTGCTTTGGATAAAAGCATCTGCCAAATGCATAAATGAAATGATAGCTACAGTAGAGGGCAAGATTTTTATTGAAGTCTGTTACTAAATTTCAGTCTGTTACTCACTAAGCTATCATATGGCTTCAGAAGATTTGTAATGTAGCGCACAAGTTGAAGAGACTACTTTTACTGTATGCGTTTGTCCTATTTTGAGGCTTCTTTTTGGGTGAACTATTCTCTTAATAGACTGATAATTGTTTCATGCATGTGGCCCCTTTGCAAATACCAGAAGAGGTGATGTACTGAAATTTGTGACATGTGAAAGACTTACATTGTTTGGAGTCAGGTGTGACCTTCTCCATCAGAGCTATGAAGTTGAGCAGGAACTCTGTGTTGTTGTTGGACAGCTCCAGGTCTTTGCAGTATTCCCTGAGGGAAACACACGTTATTCCACACTGGCAGGACATACTGTATATATATCTCTCTTTCTTGCACAGACTTTAAACATGGACAGTTTCACTTAAACAAACAGCAGTAACTTTTACACTAGGTGATATCATTGCTTTGACAAATATTTCGGCTTGCAAAATCATACCGGACCAGTAATACTTGCTGTACTATTTATGTATATTACATTAACACATAAAACATCACAAATATACATAAACATATAGAAAAAAATACTAAATGCACTGCAAAAAAATCCTGTTCTTGATTAGTATTTTTGACATGTTTTCCATTATAATTTTACTTAAGAAGCAAAATTGCAGTATTTTGTCTTGATCTATGGGCAAATTCTTTCAATTGTTTTAAGTGTATATGTCACAAAAGTTAAGCTGAAAAAAAAAAAAAAAGTCAACAAAATTTCACAAAATGCACTTCAAAATATACAAGATACAATGTAAACAAAATATACAAATATACAATGCTTCTCAGTTAAATGTATCTTGTTTTAAGGATGTTTAGATGTTGTAACTGGAAAATAAGACAGATACTGACAGGATGTTTTTTGCAGTGTATAGGCTCTAAATTATAACAGGACAAATAGAGAGAAAGATAATCATTCATAGACTCATGCACTTTTTTAGCTTCATAAGTGCAAGTCCAAATCAACCTTTCCCCTTGACATTGATGATACATTTAAGGAAATGAGGAGAATGCCATGCAAACACAGCAGAGGGTTCAGAGCCCTGGAATGGGATGAGGAAAATCTACTGAAGGTCAAAATAAATGTCAGAAGATACAGTACAATGAAGTAAGTACACAGACAAAAACTGTTTGTTGAAAACTGCTTTCTTAACTCGGGAGACTTAATGTATTCACCATTATATTTCTTAAAAGCATCAACTTTGTCTCAGATGTTTCTCCAAAAATTCCTTTGGAGAATTACAAACAGACAAATGAGACAATTGTTGACATACAGTACAAAAAGAGTATCGTGCTATAAAAAATGTATTGCATTCATTTGGTTTTGGGGGAATTTAATGAGAAATGTTTGAGTTCATTTTGAAATCTCTGACTTTTGATTGCATTGTCAAATCTGTGCACAGTTTGTGACACACTTCTGAAGCTCTAAAGGAGGCAAATGTGAGATTACTGGGAACTTTTCTTAGGATAAAAATCAGATGATTTTAAGTCAACATCAAACTGCGTTTGCAACATATTTTACTTCCGCAATGTGATTTAATTCCAAGTGAAACATGATATTCAATGAGAAAAATGTAGGGTGGGACTTTCAGAGGCGGAGCAAGTTTTGATGAAAATGAGGACAAACATTTTATGAGGAATTGCACAATAGGACCAGAAACGTGCATTCAAAATAGACACATATGTTCAATTTTGATTTCATGTTGAGAAAGAAAAACAACTGCGGTATTACATATATCTCATTTGTGATTTTTCATTCCTACGTGTAGCGATGGTAGAGTCTCGACAGACAAAACACAATAAAGAAACACACACAACTTGGGTTAAAATGGAAAGACAAGTTACACACAACACACAGTGGACAAAGACTACAGCGGCTACTGTATGTTGAAAAGAAAGTTAGAAATGGACGTATGCATGTTCACATCTAAACGAAAACAGGACGTGGTCACACAAGTCACACAAAGCTACCTGGGGGCAATGAACACATGTCCCTCTGATTCAAAAGTGTTTGGCAGGAGAGACTCAAAATCTGCAACAGAAATGGGCAAGATTATTCGGGGCAAGCGGCGAGCGGGGAACACAGGGAGGCTTCTGAGAAAAAAATTAACAGCAGCTGCTCTTCAAAGGGTGTGGGATCGCAGTGGGGATGTTACCATAGCAACACTTAGGAAATCATGGGGGAATACCGGCGTTAGCCACTATGGTGCCTTGAATGGAATCGTCTTGGCCAAAATCACGAAATATTTTGGAAAGCAGACACTTTGAGCCTTTTGTTTAGACTTTAAAAACAAAACAATCCCCAACAAAAATTTCGTTCAAATTTTGTGCTTTTATTAGTCGGAGAACTGACTCGACACTCAGGATACAAAGCGAGACAAAGCGAGTTCTCAGACGTGATATCCACAAAGAGTGTGGCGTGTTGCTTTCTTTTTAAACAGGCATCAACATGGCAAACTATTTTGCTGGGAGTAGGTGTGGCAGGGGTCCTGATGGAGGTGTTCGCCCCTCAGACTGGCACCGTGAAACGACTCCGGCAGACACAATCGGAGAAAGTGCCTAGCATTGTGAGGGGCAAGAGAAAGGGCAACCCAGTTTAATCAAACTATTAAACATAATCCTGAAGTTATCCTAAAGCTATCCTTACAAATAATGATATACATGACATATCGAACGAATATGTAGCCCTAAAAAATGACGTTAGTATATTTGTGAATATGTATACACAGGTTATCTGTAAAAAAAAAACATAAACTACTATTGTGCCCAGGTAGTTTCCCCCCAACAATGTCTTGCACTTTCAGGTCAGGATTTTTGAAGATGAAGCGGAGTTTCCACGGTGGCAGTTTGGGGGGTGATAAGATGGGACAGTGGGGGGTCAAGCTGATGAGAACACAGGGGGTAAGAGGAGGAAGACAAACAAACCAGGTGCTACCAAGCGTTCTGTCACCAAAACAACTGGAGAGAACCTAAAGGAGGCCAACTAGCTGAGACAAATTCATCTGCAAGTAACCTGCCTATTCCTGCACATAAAATACTTTGATCAAAGTTTAAGAGACAACCTAATGAAACTCTCTCTCTTTTTTGAATATCTGAATTAAAAGAAAACAAAATTTCTGCTCAGTCAGCTTCAAGTTTAAATGGATAGTTCACTCACCCACAACTTTCATGTCATTTCAAACCTATGTGAATATCTTTCTTCCATGAAACACAAAAGGAGATGTGTTGAAGAATGTTGACTTTTTCAGACAATGAAAGTGGGGCTGTTGAGCTCCAACAATTACTATATAGGACTGTATAGAAAAGACCTGCATGCACCTTAAACATATTATCTTAATGTAAGAAAGTCTTACGGGGTTGGAACAACATGAGGGTGAGTAAATGAAGACAGAATTAACTATTCCTTTAAGAACGACATACCACTGTATGGCAACATGTCGGCTACAATCAGCTTGATGTTTACAAGCAATTCAGTACTTCTAAACAGACAATAGTATGCTATGCTCAAGGTGCAATCATACTGTAACTTGTCAACAAAGACCACTATAAGATCATACTTCCACTGTAGTTTACTTTATGTAAGGTATACTTCCAAACTAAAACCTGCATCTACAAAAATACAGTTAGCTTTAACATGGGGCTTTACCTGGCTGTGATAAACAGACTGGCAAATTCTACAGTAAGAACAATAAATGCACCAATTTGAGAAACATACAGATATAATACTGTTAATGAGGAAGAAAGAGAGAAGAGGAGAGACAGATGAGAGAGAATATTCTATAATGTAATGGACACAGGGATCAGAAATATGTTTTGACAGTGAGAGAAAGAACATTTGATATTTTCTTCAGAAGGGACCATAACATGGCTGTACAGGTCAAGAGAGAGTGAGGGAAACAGAGAAAGAGATAGAGAGTGGTAGAAAAGAGAAAGAAATATGTGGGTGTGGGCCGCAGCAAGAGGATGGTGGGTGAGTGAGTGAGGAAGAGGAGGAGGAGGAGAGAGAGGAAGAGGAAGGTCTTGAAGGCAAGGCGGGCAGGAGAAACAGAGAAGGCAAGCAGGCTGGAACAGGTGGACGTGGGAGTCAGCAGGGAGATCAGGACAAGGGTACGTGGAGGGAAGTAGAGTACAAAGGTGGTGGACCAATATGGAGTATACTTGCCCTTGAAGTCTGATCCGTCTGAGGAGGAGACAGCAGAAAAGAAACAGGGGGGAACGGGTAAAGGGGAGGAAGGGGGTCACAGACAATATTTTATTCAATGACTGTTTGAATAAAAATATTGTTTTTCAAAAGAAGGAAAATCAAGTCAGTCGAACAGAGATGAACAACCAAGAACAGGAAATAAAAAATGAACAATCGCAAAGAATACGCAAAAAACAAAGAAAATGAATGAACTCCAGGAAGGCGGAGAAGAGGAGAGAATATTTAAGGACACGTGACCAGAATAAGAGCTAATGAACCTTTAAGATATGAATATTATGATGAACTAAAAAAAAAAATCACAAGCACACATATGATCAGGGGAGCGGAATGCTTTGGTTTGGAAAGAAAGAAAGAAAGAAAGAAAAAAGAAAAAAGAAAGAAAGAAAAAAGAAAGAAAAAAACAAGAAAGAAAAAAGAAAGAAAAAAGAAATAAAGAAAAAAGAAAAAAGAAAGAAATAAAAAAGAAAGAAAGAAAAAAGAAAGAAAAAAGAAATAAAGAAAAAAAGAAAAAGAAAGAAATAAAAAAAGAAAGAAAAAAGAAAGAAAAAAGAAAGAAAGAAAAAAGAAAGAAAAAAACAAGAAAGAAAAAAGAAAGAAAAAAGAAAGGAAAAAGAAAAAGAAAGAAAAAAGAAATAAAGAAAAAAGAAAGACATAAAAAAGAAAGAAAAAAGAAAGAAAAAAGAAAGAAAAAAGAAAGAAAGAAAAAAGAATGAACAAAACAAAACAAACTAAACAACACAATAAATGGAACAAACAAAAAAGAATGAAAGAATGAACCAATTTTAAATAAAAAAAAACTGAAGCACAAACAGCAAAGAAATAAAAGAGGAACAAACAAATTAAATGAAACAAAACTAAGCAATTAAAAACAAACAAACAAACAAACAAACCAAATAGAAAAAACTATAGATCAAACAAAAAATTAAACGAAACAAAACAAAATGAAAGCATGAATAAATTAAAAGACAAAAAATAATAATAAAGAGTTAAGAATAAAGAATAAACAAAACAAAACAAAAGAACAAACTAAACAGCATAATAATATGAAGGCCTAACGAACAAAATAAAAAGAAAAAAGAATGGACAAAACAAAATTAAACAAAATCAAAGAACAAACTGAAGAGCAAATGATCAAACAAGCAAAGGAAAGAAAAGGAGAACAAGCAAAAGAAATGAGAAAAATAAACCAAAGAACAAACTGTAGCTTTAACAAAAAATGAAGGAAAGAGAAAAAGAACAAAATGAAAGCATGAACAAAACAAAAGTACAAACTAACTAAGGGACAAACAAACAATCATACAAAAAGAGACAGAAAGAGAAAGAAAAGAAAAGAAAAGAAAACAAAACGAATAAATGAACAAGCCAAACAGTAAACAAAATTAAGAAAGAAAGAAAGAAAGAATGAAAGAATAACCAAAGACATTTCCATCTCCTGTGCAGGACAATTGCCCATCAGGGACCACTGCAGGATTTTTTTATTCTTATTAATTGACTGATTCCAAAGCTGACTGCAAACAATATGGCACAGTGTGCATTCACACAAATCAAAAGCACATGATAAACACAACTGAACAAAAAGCACAAAGCGGACAGTGAAAAGCAAAAGCATGCCTCTTTTCACACCTCGCTAACTTAAACGAAATCAAAGAAAAACCTTTCCAGACAACAGATGCTCCAGAATCATCATTGTGAGAAGGAAGGCAGAGCATTTTTTATGTTTTGGCAAAAGGAAAAATAATAGCACATGGTCACCATTATTTTCAACTCAGTAAACACAGTAAAACCACAGCTTTCACCTCGCTGGTTTTCATTGAGGGTTTTTTCTTATCATCCGTGCAGAGAAAGAAAAATCACCTCAGTACAGAACGGTATGAAGACAGAGGGGAAGAGGGGAGAGGTGGGGTGGGGATTTATAGAAAATACATCCACTCTTGTCTCTCAACGTTGACGAGGGGTAAATTGCGGCGACGACTTCCGGGAATCCACGCTCGCACCGGACGTCAGTCATGGAGGTGGAATCTTGGCTGAATGGACGAGGGGGGATAAGGGGGCAGGGCAGGGGGCAGGAATTTTTTTGGGAAGAAAGAAAGGTGAGGAGGGTTTGCGTTAGGCCGCCCCTTGTACTTACACTGGACTTGGAGTATCTGGTCGCTCAGGTTGGCCCTGATGTGATTCTCACTGTAGGTTGGCAGAACTAAACCAAGACTGCAAAAAAGGAAAGGTGGTTAGTGTTAAAGGTGATACAAGTTAAAATACTTTTCTTTTATCTCTGTCAACATTATTGTAGTTTAACCACACATCTAACAAAAAACTGTCAAAGGGGCAAGAAAATGCATTCTCTGAAAACAAGTCTTATTATCCTACACAGTTCTGCTTGTAAGGTCAATCTGTATAGTTTTTGAGATATTTTAAATGGAAAACAAGACAAAAGCACTGATTAAGACAATGATTTTTCTTAATAGAAGTACACAAGACTGACAAAATGTCTTTTGATTCATTGCTTTATCCTGTTGACCCTGGTTAGGACATTCGAAATCAGGAGATTTGAATAAAAGGTTACTAAATTCAACAGAAATGAAACCATCGAGAATGTGGCCTCCACCTGTAATCTGTGCCCTCCACTGGAGACCATATATACGTCCTCGTGGCCTCATCAATGTAACGCTACAAGTATAAATAAAAACAAAGAACTGTTTTAGACAAGTGGAAACTTCCCAACCAAATGCAACATGTTCATAATCAATGCAAATAAGTGTGATATGCACTATGCCGATATGACTACGTATTAAGAGGGAACGTCGCAAACCTCATCGACAGATTTCACTAGTGTCTTGATCTTCCTCTGTCCTGCTCTGCCGTCAATCATTTGACGCCGAATCTGCAAGAGGAGAGAGAAGAAGAAAACGAGAGACAAAGAAAAAAGTTACTTTATTTGACTATTCTTTATACAGTTACCTAGACCTAAGCACATTTAAAGGGCTGTTCATACCGAACGTGTCCTTGCACTAAAGAAGCCAGAATCAGTGCAGTGAATAGTACTGAGCACAGCTCTCGAGATGCATTTTTAAAAGTTGAAGATTGTTTTTAAAAAACATGGCACTCCTGTGTGGGACGTTGAACAAAACCCAGCAAGACACGGTGTAATGGTCAAAGACGTCCGTCTAGCGTGTCCGTCTATGTTTACATAGTTTTACTTTTTGTAAAATAATTTTGAAAAATACTTTTCAAATTACAATTCAAATAGTTTTAATTACAAATACAAATTTATTTGTATGGCTATGCTTTAGGGTAAGAAAAATCAACTTAATATTATTTGAAAACAAGTCTTATCATCTTATACAATTTGCTTTTTCAAGCTAATTTAACTTTTTTTCATGTTAATCAGATATATTGGTGATCATACTGATATTGACCAATATTGCAAATTCTTTAAAATGATTGTTATCGTTCTGATTAGCCTGATATTAAAAAGGGCTTATTTTTCCCCATTCAACAATAACTGCTTTTCTAATGCTAGATTTGCAAAGAAAAGAAACATTTTACTTATCATATTTCATATAATACATTTCATGTTCTAATGCACATTATAATGCTTTGATGCCTGATTTCCTGTGAAATATGTACGCTGGATCAGATATTTAGTATGAAAAAGACTCATTTTTAATTATTGGCAATCATATTACCAATAAGCGATAACAATATCTGCTTTCTGTCTCTGTCAATTTGTATGTATTTTTTGTATATATCATCCCATGTGACTTGCTGTCATTTAATCACTTTTTTAATTACTTATTTATGTGGCACATTCAACTATTTGCAGGTGAGAAGGATATTTACATCTTCTTTGTTTCGGTCTGGGAGTTCAGCATCCAAGAAGTCCAGCGTGACCGGTTCTCTGAAGTTAATGATCTGAACGAGTCCATCAGAAGAAAGGAATTATTATAAAGGGTGGGGATAAACATGGCAAGTTGGAGACAGGAGCAAAAAATAAATAAAAATAATATATATATATACAGTACTGTGCAAAAGTTTTAGGCACTTGTGAAAAATGTTGCATAGTGAGGATGTCTTCAAAAATAATGACATAAATAGTTTTTATTTATCAATTAACATCATACAAAGCTAAATCAATATTCAGTGTGACCACCTTTGCCTTTAAAACATAACCAATTTTCCAAGGTACACCTGGACACAGTTTTTCTTGGTTGTTGGCAGATAGGATGTTCCAAGCTTCTTGGAGAATTCACCACAGTTCTTCTATCTATTTAGGCTGTCTCAATTGCTTCTGTCTCTTTATGTAATCTCAGACTGACACGGTGTTCAGTGGGGGGCTCTGTGGGGGCCATGACATCTGTTGCAGGGCTCCCTGTTCTTCTATTCAAATCTTTTCTATTTGCAAATTAATGTTTGGGAGTCTAAAATTGATTTTCCCTATTGACACACTAAAGCTGAAGATATATATAACCAGATATATAGGCACCATGTGCCTAAAACTTTTGCACAGTACTGTGTATATACATACACATATATACATACATATATATATATATATATATGTGTAAACATTTTGACACATCGACTTGTGAACATTTTTTGTAAACCATTTGGCTTTCTCACCTTAGGTTGTAGGTTTGGATGAAGGAGAACATAGCCATTGGGATCTATGGCAAATGTGTAACCATTGGCTCCAAGCTGTGTAAAGACACATGAAAACAAGAGGTAGATAAAAGATTTATGATCAAGGTATGTGTGTTTTAGAAAGAATGTGAAAGGGATGGACAGTATGAGAGAAGCGTTACCTTATACCGCGGTGTGAGTTCTTTAATTTCACTGAGGGCAATGTCTACACCCATGACACCAAGAATCAGCTGATTCTGCAAAAAAGAGACCAACAGGAACGCATACGATTGAGAAGCTTTTAAAATAACAGACCACAAGGGGGCAGAATTGATATATGACAAAACTATAGGTAACCTAACAGTCAAGGGCCTTGTTTCCTAATAATGTCTCTCATAACTTACATAATTTATTATGAGACATTTTCTGTTGTTCTTGGAAGTGTCTCAGACTTGTCAAATAAGCACATTTCTTTGCTTTCATATTATATATGCTGTTATGTAGCAGTTCATTATTGACATTAGTGGTTATGAACAATTATCAATTGTGGTCAGACAAATTCATATGACTTGGGTTAGGAGATCAATTCAGGTGCAAATAAAGTGAGAAATGATTGTGCCTCCAAGATACATAACCTTTATGCGATGGTATGTAATGTGCTGAATTATAATGAAGTCTCCATTAATCACATACTGCTAGGACAGTTATTCTACAGGAAAGGTTACCCATTTATCAATACACATAATGAGATTTCTGCAAACACATGGGTTGAATTTTGGACCTTGAATCCAAACGGGCAATGCTCAACTTGTAGTTTTGCCTTCAGGGTGAAATCTTCATTTCAGGTGTATCGATAAATAATTTTTCTCAGGTTTGTCCTGTCGGGGTATTGTGCAGTAATAGTGTAATTTTCAACTAAGTTTTTTATATTTATGTTATACTGTATACAGGGTTTGAAATTCACTTTTTGGCTTACCGGCTACTGTGGCTAGTAGTTTTCCAAGGTCACTAGCCACTCAACATTTTCACTAACCAAAATACCTCGCAAAAAGTGATAAAAGTAACTGGAGACTGTAACTGCATGCATTTGTTTGGACATTTTATATTAACAAGAATGATATGAGTTCAGCAGGACACAGACTTAATGGTTTAAGGAACCTATAAAATATCCAAAGGCAAACGCCAGTTATAACAGGAGTAGGACAGAACAGGAGGAATTAAAAAAAAATGTTTTTTTCCATAATTTATGGAAGTTTCAACCTCTTCAAATTGTACTTGCCTATGAAAGGTTACCATAGTTCTACCATTGTTTAACAGTGACATTTGTAATGACAAGGCCATTATGTAAGACCCTGGGTGGCCTCTACTGTGGTTAGGTTAATGGTAATAGTCTTTTCTAAAAATAAAATTAAACTAGTGTTTGTTATGAAAAAGCTAACAGCCTAAACACATTTAGAAACCTTTAACTACAACTTTCACAGTTGAAGCCTAATAAAAATAAAGTCTAATAGATTTAATATGAATTTATACAAGTTACCTATTAGTGTTCCTGCATTAAAAATAGATATATTTAAGTAAGGATGATGTGTATTTAAAAAAACTGATGATGTATTTGTCTCCTCTTTCCTCGTCAGTGCTGTTTATAATGTATGTCAAGCAGTTTGAGAGGTTTGATTTCCACCAAATAGCGCTTTATACTAGAATGTTCTCTGTAGAATTCAAATAGGTCACATAAATTATGTGTCTTCTGTTTCACTCTAACAATCTTATCTCTGGAGTGCTTTGGAGTGTGCTGCGGCGGTTCACGCGAAAGCACTCTTCATTCGCCCCTGCACAGTTATGTGCGTGTAAGTTATGAGAGGCATGAATACCATTACAATTTCCTCCGGCAGCAGCTCCGAGTCGCCCGACATTCACAGAATTTTCAATTTTCAAAATAACCCTGAAAAAAACGGCACCCGCCAAAATGGCTAGTAAGAGTGACAGAGTTGCCCGTCACAGCCGATTTTTACCCGCATTTGGCTGGTTGGCGGGTGTTAATTTCAAACCCTGATGTTTTTTACATATTATTTCTGTTTTGGTGACATTGTGTAAATGCAAAAAGACATCTAAAATTTTTTATTTTTTTTTAATTTTTTTTACATGAAATGTGTAATTTTTGTGCCACTACCAGCACCAAACAGAATTAAATAAATAAAATATATATAAATTAATGAAATATATTTATTTATATTTATGTTTGTTATTTATATATACACTACCGGTCAAAAGTTTTAAAACACTTGACTGAAATGTTTCTCATAATCTTAAAAATCTTTTGATCTGAAGGCGTATGCTTAAATGTTTGAAATTAGTTTTGTAGACAAAAATATAATTGTGCCACCATATTCATTTATTTCATTATAAATCTAAAATATAATTTAAAAAAAAAAGTTTTTGAAATGGATGACTTGGACCAAATAATAAAGAAAAGCAGCCAATAAGTGCCCAACATAGATGGGAACTCCTTCAATACTGTTTAAAAAGCATCCCAGGGTGATACCTCAAGACGTTGGTTGAGAAAATGTCAAGAGTACATGTCTGCAAATTCTAGGCAAAGGGTGACTACTTTGAAGATGCTAAAATATAACACAGTTCTGATGACTTTACTATTATTCTAAAATGTGAAAAGAATTATAATAAAGAATGAGTAAGTGTTCCAAAACTGTTGACCGGTAGTGTATATTCATATCTAGTTTGTTTATTTGTATATTTATAATATATAAATACATTTGTAATTATATATGTATGAGTGGTGCTTGCCTGTCCAGAACTTGTTTCATGTCAAAGCATTACACTGTAACTAATAAACAGGGAAAAGAGAAATGTATTTTTAACATAAAAAATTAAACACTTCACCTTTACAATAAACAAGGTGTTGTCACATAAAACACGTGTGAATCTACAATGATTTTACAGTGAAAACAGGAAGCATCCAACAAGGATTAAATATCATGTATTTGCTTTTTAGGTTGAACTGCAAATTAAACTTCATACTGAACTTTGAATCATAATCAAATGCCCTTGTGTGTCTTCAATGTCAAGCCTTAAGCAAAACTTATTCAATATGCACTCAACATGATTATGAAAAATGCCCCTCTCAAATGGTTTGTCAATGTCAACTAGAGAACATGTTAAGAATTGGAGCTGGAATGTGATCGCACTAATAATGCAATAATGCCATAATGCAACCTTTGTATAACGCTGCAGGGTACACATGAAACAAATTACAAGCAGTTAATTTACAGGAAGCAGTTCAAGTCTTACTTTCGAGTCCCCATCAGCTGTGAGATTGAAGACTGGCATTGTTCCGGTAATGACGAGACCTAAACCCTGTAGAAAACAAATATGGAAATATATGATGTTTATTTGTGGTATTATTGTGAACAAAAAGAAAACTGACATCTAACAATACACTGCACACATTAATAAAAGAGCCTCATATAAACTGAAGCATGAAGACGCCAATTTGTACTGGAAGCTGCAGAGACGAAAACACATTTAAATTGGTTTGTTCTGGAAAGAAAACAAAATCACAGCCAGTGGCTATAACTAACAATACACATACACACAAATTGTTTCTCAGTTTGAAATCTACAAACAAAGAGATGTCTGTGTGTGTGTGTGTGTGTGTTTTATTCTAATAATTATCATTACCATTTTTTCAAACATGTTTTTTACATAAATAAATACTATGTATCACAACAAAACTCTGAAACTCTGTTGCAGATTTAAATCTTTAACTACATGTTGTCATCAGAACAACAAGTCAGTTATTGCATTTTTAACATTACTTTCAAAAACGGTTCACGGCTCATTTCCAGTTGGAAATAATAAGTTGCTGTTCAGTGAGTGGGCTGAGGGGGCGTTGCCCGCATAGATTTTCCTTGTGCCCCCCCAGAAACTTCTGACACCCCCTACCGGTCCGAAGAGACAACCACTTTTCCACCCTAAAGATCAAGATGCATTTTTAAAAGTTGAAGTTCTTGACACGGCATCTAAAAACATGCGCTCATGCACAAGATGCTGAAAAATACGTGGTGCAACAGTTTAGCGCATGTTTATATAATGCAGACAGACCACAGCGCGTTTGGTGTGAACGGCCCCTTGGATTCCGCGCAGTCCTAGCCATTGGCCATATTTGAAAATACAGTATATGATGCAAATTTGTTGAGTCATTGATAATGACGACAGTCTTCCTTACCAGAGCGTCCTGGTAAACGTTGGTCCACTGCACCTGTTTCGCCCGTTCGCCTGCCAACACCATCGGCCGACTCAAAACATCCAAGTATTCCTGATAATGACAACAAACATAAATAATAGAATGCATTCAAAAATGATAGTATTCCACCACCACATACAAGCCCAGAACTATCACTAACAACAACAACACACAAGCAATACTGCACATAGCTCAAAGCCTGACACTGCAGCCAGGAATCCCACACCTCTCTCTCTGTAATACAGCACACAACACTGATTCGCCGCTCCATTACATGAAGCACGCTGTTAAAAGCGTCCGCCCGAGGGGCCAGTAAAGCCCGCTGCATTGAGGCCGTCCCAGCCGTAACAAATCAACATAAAGCAGCTATTAAAGTATATTACAGCTGTTAGAAAGTACATTCCCGGTCTGGAGGGGTAGGGGCGGTCTGTGACAGTAAGAACACGTTTATACAGCATTCTTGATGCTTTGTAGCTGTGCTATTAGGGATGCAGTGCTTCAGTTAAACGGTTCTCTTCACAAGCTCTCAATTAACAAAAAGTGACAAATTAATAAAAATGTATCACATAAAACATAAAACAAGTCAACATAAAACTAAAATGCTACCCATATCGTGAGTGAAACAAGATTTTAAATGAGAAAAAAAATGCCACCACTCTTAAATTCTGTATTGGGCTTAATTAATTTTTTTTTTTTATAAAAAGGTTGAGTCTTTTGTTTTGCAAAGGCTAATTTCATAGCTAACACTTATATATATATCCTAAATACAAAAATTAAATAATATTTTCACACTTTTCATGTAATTTAGGAAAATTACATTTTGATTGGAAATGATGGCCAATAAAAATATTCTGCTCACATGTGATGTTTTCTTCAAATATCACTTGTCTCATGTTAGATCTTAAGCATACTCTTCACTGATACTTTTGTCCACTTGGTTAACAAGTACACTAATTTTGTAAAGGGGAAAATTGTAGGACAGTCCGGTAATTTTTTGAAAAGTTGATATAAGATCATCTTCAAACAATAAATACTGAAATGGTTTGTTTATTTCACTCTTTGTTTAGATCATAGTTTTATACATGTAATAATTTGTATTTTTGTTTTGAATTTCTATAGTTTATATTGAAAGACTGGGTCTGGGACAAGCCTAAATCTTTAAAATGTGTACATAAATGGCACATGAAATGTACCAAAAATGAATGATGAAGGCTGGTAAAAAGTTTTCAATTCAATTTTAATGAGACTTTTAAATTACAAGAAGATTAAAGATGATATCTGCTTGTTTAATAAAATTAAAAAGACAATTTCTTGTTAATTTCATGTCGCAAGTCGTGCACATGACGTGTAAGTGACCAGGCATTTATTGACAAAGAAAATAAGGTCATTTTGTTCAAATTTCATGTTGACTTAAGTAGGACAAAGGAGGACATGGAGTCTAGTTTGATTTAACTATGAAAGTAAATAAAATAGACATGAGGCAGAGAAATTCATTTCATGTGATGTATACCATACAGTACATACACAATTTCAACATAACACTTGTTGGGAAGTTATTCATTTCAACACTTCACTTGTGGATGAGTAAACACATTTAATACGTGCAATGGTAACGCTATTTTTTGTACATGCAATCTTCCAAACTCAAAATCTTAACAAATCTAATTGAAGACCAGACCTTCGTAGATAATATATTGTGTGCGTGAAAGCCACTAACTTGTATAGCTGCAGCATTAGGCCACTATTATTTCTCGCTAGAACACGAAAGTGCTGACAAGCGTAACCTATTCTATTATTAACTCGCTAAACCACCGTTTAACACGCTGCGGGGACACATTTCAGCGGAGATGATGACAGGCAGACCTTTTCACACTGGAGAAAGGTAAACAACAGTAGGCTGGTAATGGGGGTCTTTGCGGTACAAGGGGCTACAGAACAGGGACACAGCAGGCCACCAGCACAGATTAGCTTGCAGATTTCTTGTCTGTCCGTAAATGTTTATGAACTCAAAGGAGCAACTAAATAATGAACACGCTGCATACTTTCATGATTCACATTATACTCGTAGGCTTCAGCTTTGACAAATGCGCTCATTAAATTATATACAGGTAGAGGTGTGAAAGAAGGTAAGGCAGCTGTGTCCTCTGTTTTCTCCATTTCAGTATACTCGCATAATTAAATCATAACTTCCAATCACAGTAAATGTTGGAGTACTTATTATTAAATACTATTATTTCTGTGTACAATTAAAAAATATTTAAATAATATATACAAATATGTTCTTACAGAGGACTTTCTTAGTTTGTGTCTTTAGAATGCTTTTTTAACTTTTGTAATGCATATATTATAGTGTGAGTGACTATACAGTACATACAGTGCATTCATAAAGTATTCAGACCCTTAAGCTAAAATGCTTTAAATGTTTCCCCCCACATCAATCTACACTCCATACCCTTTGAGAACTTTGAGAACTAAAAAAAACTGAAATATCACATTGACATAAGTATTCAGACCCTTTGCTATGACACTTGGAATTTAGCTCAGGTGCATCCCATTTCTCTGGATCATCTTTGAGATGTATCTACGCTTTGATTGGAGTCCACCTGTGGCAAATTCAATTGACTGGACATGATTTGGAAAGGCACACACCTGTCTAAATAAGGTCTCACAGCTGAAAATGCATATCAGAGCAAAAACCAAGCCATGAGGTCAAAGAAACTGCCTGCAGAGGATTCTTTCGAGGTACAGATCTTGGGAAGGCTACAAAAAATGTCAGCTGCTTTGAAGGTTCCCAAGAGCACAGTGGCCTCCATAATTCATAAATGGAAGAAGTTTGGAACAACCAAGACTCTGCCTGGCCAAACTGAGCAATCAGGGGAGAATGGCCTTGGTTGAGCTCCAGAGATCATGTGTGGAGATGAAACCTGCAGAAGGACAACTATCACTGCATCACTCCACCGATCTGGCTTTATGTCAGAGTGGCCAGATGGAAGCCTCTCCTCAGTGCAAGACACAAAAAAGCACCTAAAGGACTCTCAGACTGTGAGAAACAAGATGCTCTGGTCTGCTGAAATGAAGATTGAACTGTTTGGCCTCAATTCCAAGTGTCATGTCTGGAGGAAACCAGGCACCACTCATCACCTGCGCAATACCATCCCAACAGTGAAGCGTGGTGGTGGTAGCATCCTGCTGTGGGGGTGTTTTTCAACGGCAGTGACTGGGGGACTGGTCAAGGTTGAAGGAAAGCTGAACACAGCAAAATACAGAGATATCCTTAATGAAAACCTGGTCCAGAGTGCTCAGGTCCTCAGACTGAGCAGAAGGTTCACCTTCCAACAGGACAATGATCCTAAGCACACAGCCAAGACAACACAAGAGTGGCTTAGGGACAACTCTGCCAATGTCCTTGAGTGGCCCAGCCAGAGCCCGGACTTGAACCTAATCGAACATATCTGGAGAGACCTGAAAATGGCTGTCCAACGATGGTCCCCATCCAACCTGACAGAGCTTGAGAGGATCTGCAGAGAAGAATGGCAGTAAATCCCCAAATCCAGGTCATACCCAAATAGACTTGAGCCTGTAATCGCTGCCAAAGGTGCTTCAACTAAATACTAAGTTAAGGGTCTGAACACTTACGTCAATGTGATATTTCAGTTTTTTCTTTTTAATACATTTGCAAAATTACAAAAATCTGTTTTTTGCTTTGTCATTATGGGGTATGGAGTATAGATTGATGTGAAATTATAAAAAAAAAGCATTTTAGTATCAGGCTGCAACATAAAATGTAGGGGTCTGAATACTTTCTGAATGTAACGTACATGGGTGTTTATCACTGATATTTATATAGAACTGGATCACTGAAACAATGGTAAACTGCCAGCACGAGGTGAAACCACCTAAGGTGTTTCGAGCACCCATCTTGGTATGCCCAAACTTTCATAGAGCAGCAATGACTGACACCACTGTTTCACCATCTCCGACCTGCGGATATGACAGTTTCATTTCGCCCTCTAGTGACAATCATGTTTAATTTGCTTGTTATGGATAATATTCATTATGAGGGAGAAGATATATGTGGATCGCGATGTCAGAGCATTCACCTGCCCCGGTGTTCAGTCTATCAGTGCAGCACAATGATCACAAAAGGAAGCGGCAAAACTGTCCACAAGTTTACACGTAAGTAGGAAAAGTTGTAACGTCTGCTTGCTTAGGGTGACAATATGTTCTTACCCCTGAAAGGGACTATAAAAAAGTCAGACCGGGATATGTAAATTGCCTTAAATGCCCGGAGTTTTTATAGTGATGTGCTCTCTGTAGTCATACAGGGATACATGTCATAAATACGTGTTCGTTTGCCATTTAAATCTAGCGTATCAGTTTAATTTAAAACAGCTTTGCTTTGCATGCACTCTTATTCAAATAACAAGGCACTTTTTGATGAAAACATAAAACAAGTCACTCTGAACAAAAACTTAGATGCTCACAATAAATAAGTCCGAAAATGTCTGTTTGCATTTTACCTCAGTTTCAGTGAACTTGTTTACATTCAACTGATCTGTTCGCCCATGAAGTTTGTTAGTGGTGGATACTGTTTGATATATTGTAGATACACATAACTCGCTCGGGCTTTCAAGAAAGAGATAAAATGGGGGGCCTGGGTAGCTCAGCGAGTATTGATGTTGACTACCACCCCTGGAGTCGCGAGTTCGAATCCAGGGTGTGCTGAATGACTCCAGCCAGGTCTCCTAAGCAACCAAATTGGCCAGGTTGCTAGGGAGGGTAGAGTCACATGGGGTAACCTCCTCATGATCGCTATAATGTGTGGTTCTAGCTCTTGGTGGGGCGCGTGGTGAGTTGTGTGAGGATGCCGCGGAGAATAGCGTAAAGCCTCCACACGCGCTACATCTCCGCGGTAACGTGCTCAACAAGCCACGTGATAAGATGCGTGGATTGACTGAGATCGTCCTCCGCCACCCAGATTGAGGCCACTACGAAGAGTCACTACGCCACCACGAGGACTTACAGCGCATTGGGAATTGGGCATTCCAAATTGGGGAGAAAAGGGGAGAAAAAAATAATAGGAAAAATGTGTAGGACGTTTGCGTTGTAGGGATGTACATGCAGATTTCAGATATAAAATCGGCAACTGAATGACTAATTTTTACTCACTGAAATGAGATGATTTCCTATTAAGTCAATAGGGACATTGGAATGTTTGGGCATAGCAATATGTGGCGCAGTGGCTCCACTGATGTGACGTCATGAGCAATCCAGTTCTATATTATACTGAGACATAGCGCGTGTTGAGGCTTCACGCCATCCACCGTGGCAACCACGCTCAACTCACCATGCGCCCCACCGAGAACTAACCACATTATAGCGACCACGAGGAGGCTACCCCATGTGACTCTACCCTCCCTAGCAACCGGGCCAATTTGGTTGCTTAGGAGACCTGGCTGGAGTCACTCAGCACGCCCTGGGATTCGAACTAGCGAGCTAGCGAACTCCAGGGGTGATTTTCTTTTTTCTTTGTGTGAAAATTATTTCTATAAAAACTATTTTCAAAAATATGTCTGTCCCTTTCAATAACTGTTTATGCCGTCATATCCACCACACCAACATTTTTTGTCCCTTTATAAAGTTTTTTCAAAAGTAAGTGTGCATGCTTGAAATGAAATATGAGACAACTGATGTTTGAAGAAAACAAAGAAAAATCAAGGTAATTCTCACTTTTATTTAACTAATAATATTTTTACTGGCCGTCATTTTATTGGGTGCACTATATACTGTATACTGCATATTATTTTTAAATAGTATGTGAAGCAGTATGCAACTTTTCAAAATAATATTATGCTACAACATTGTCACAAGACCTCACTTCGCTGCATATCTATGCATTATGCAGAATATAGCAAATAGTACACATACCATATACTGTAAAAATAATATGAGTACATTTTTTCATTTTTTTAATAGTACCCATTTTTAAATAATATGTGAAACAGCATGTAGCATGCACTGATAAACGTTTTAAAACAATAGTATGCTAGCATATTGTTTAAAAAAAAAAAAAACTCAATATGTGGCACATTTACGTCTACATACTGCAGAAATAATATGAGTAGTATGGTAGAATGCCATTCCGAACACATCTAAACATTATCAGAAATATTTTTCAGTGTGGTTGGCAGTTATTTTTGGCACTGCACGTCCACGGCTCTCTGTTGTAACAGTATGTGACAGTAGAGGAGGTAGCGGTGAGGTGCACAGGTGTGGTGGCCGCTGCTGTTGATATATTCAGTAATGCACCCACACCTGTCTCAGGAAGGCTATTAAAATAAATGGCAGTTCTCTGAATTAAAATTACACTCAGTCTAATAGAACAGCTGACGGTCTACTCATGCGCCTGATCAGTTTGCCTGCGGGGAGGTTAGTCACAGGTAAGGAGGATGGGAACCCACAGCAACAAAAAAATCACAAATATGATCACTTGACAATAGTATGCTCTTTTGAGATATTCAATTGATTGTCCTAGACAGCAATGAAACTAAATGGAGAGAAAACTTAGACTTTACTTTCTCATTTGTATCTATTTATATTCCTCATAAGGAATTTCAGGAAACACATCTGAAACATCTGAAATGTTGATACTTCAATGAAATTGAGGTGAGAAACTATGAACAGGCAACCTCTGAGCAATATAATTTTCCTCTGGGAATGGAAAGGAGGAGAAAGGAATGAATAAAGCAAAAGCTGGATTGGAAAAAGAGGGGAACAGATCATATGAAGTGATAGAGGGGTAGAGAGGAGATAAAGAAGAAAGGACGGGACAGGAAGAACAGATGATGGGCTTTTGGAGAAGAGAGACGTTATTGCAGTGGGTTTAGAGAGCTTCGGTTGCCTTGGGAAAGATTGCTGGAGGATAATGAAAACTGTACGGAACTGGATTAGAAAAATCACAGTCTTATTTGAATCTCACTGATGCTAAATATAGAAACGAGAAAGTCTGTATTGCTTTATCTGTTCCACCATCTTTACAGTTCTGCTCTCTAGCATGACATATATATTTCTAAATAGAGATAACATCTTCGTAAGTAACTTCAAAGCTCATGAAACATAATGAACTCCGAGTGAACTGGAATAATGCTTCTGAGCCACTCTTGGCCATGAGTTACAGATGTTTTACCACGGTTAAGGGCTTTTTAGGAACTCAACTTTATGTTGTACCTCAACATCCCTTAACTTGGATAAAATAACCACAACACAGCCTTTTGTGGGTTAGTGCTTCCTCTATTACAATATGCACAAGGTTTAAGTAATGACTAACCTGCGTGTTAATTCTGATGGCCCCGATGGAAGGGATCTCAAAGTAATAACCTGTAAAGAAAAAAGCAATAAGAGTGTTGGTAATGCCGATTTTTTTTTCAGCATCTCGCACATGAACGTCACAAATTGTAACATTTAAAAATGTGTCTCAAAACACCTGCATTCTGTTCCATTTGTTGTGCTGCTTTTTTAAAATGTAGAATAAGTGGCAGTCTGACTCTGAGCGGACCCTTAAAAGGTAGCTGTCTATGTAGATAGTAGGGAGTTTTATCTGTGTGAGTGTGTGCCTCATTCAGAGGCAGCAGTTCAGAGGCTGATTATTGAGAAAGTGGACACACAGATGGGGTCAGTATGCCCAGCTCACTGCATTGTTAGAGACAAGAGTGTCTGAACAAAGAGCAGAGAAATTGAGGTGCCGTCCACAGAATGTTTAAAGCCTAGAAGAAATTCACTGCAAACTGAAGCTCAAATCCTTGAGGCATTTTCTCTCTTATTCACATACTTGCATATTTCTTAAAGTAACATGGTAACTTAATTTTTGTATGGCTTGTGTATTAATGTCATGATGCTTTAAAACTGACCTTACAAAAACTAAGGTGCAGAAAATCATTATTATTACAATTATAAAAAAATAAAAAAATCCTGTACTTAAATTGAAAGTGGGAGTCAAGCCACATCTCGACATCAAAACATCATAGAGGTTTCTGGATGGGCTCTTTTTACTTTGGCCAGTAAGCAAGCACCAAGCAACGCCTTAGCAACCACCCATAACACTCTTGTAACCATATAGCACCATGCTAAAAGCACTCAGTACACCTTTGCAACACCATGGTAACCACATACACAAGACACACGCTTGCATTGTGGCAGTGAGTTTTGCACCACCAAGCACCACATTTTCTCCAGAAAAAAAAAAAAGATTCCTCCTCCGATTACTCAACAGCTCCATTAACGATTCTTTTTCAAATTAATAATTGTAAATAAGAAATGCATTTTTTATTGAAGTTACTGCCCTCAGTATTCGGTTGTCAGATGAGATCATTTCAAATTTTGACAGATCAGATATAATAAATTTGATATAAATTTAATACAATTCATGAAAAAGGCTTGTTTACACAGACTTTTTAATGACTTTACAAAGACTTAGAGGCATAAATGCAATCCAGTAATTAGTTCTACTGTAATTATATATTTAACAAAAATTCTATACAAAAAAACATATTTCAATTAATCATTTTTTTCTTATAAATTACACGGGTCTCACTGTATGTTTCGTGCTGTAGATTCAAAAGAACCGGCTCATAAGAGTCATTTGTTCAGGAATTGGACTACACTGGTCGTGCTGCTGCTGAATTGCGCAGCATGAAATCCTGTTTGAGTATTTTAGTACGGTGTACTACCCACATAAATACACGTTCAAGAACCGTTAAGGTATTTTTTTTTAAATGGAACTGGTTCCAAATAAGAATAATTTATATAACTTATTTAATAATAAAAAATATAATAATTAAGAATAATTTCTACATTAAAACTTAAATGATGTCTAAAAGTTGTACCATAGCCGGTAAAGTTCTAGGCTCAAAGTAAAATATGCCTTTTGACTAAGATTTTTTTTTGTTTGTTTTTTTTGCAATGCTTAATTTTTTGCACTTGTATACTTGCCCAAATTACACATCTGTTAAGTAGCATAAAACACGCTGAGAGTGTGTATAGTTAAATGTCACCACAGACACCTAGACTAAATAACTGAGGTGACGTTCAGCTTTTTCTCACACAATGAAGATACTAAAAATTATAGCTAAATCAAGAGAGATAAATAAATGAGGATTTAAGTAGTATAAAATTATGTAGCAAAATATAATTTCTCAGAATCATTAAAATCTTAAGTGGTCATCTTAAGCTTTAGCTCTATTGTTTTACAAAAGAGACCGACAGACTTATTATGAATTAATAGTTTTAAATTTGCATATTTTCTAAACAGCTATTACACGTTTTTCACTAATGCAGTGTAATTATCTGTGGCTATGAAACGGAATAAAAAAACATTCACCTCATGGTTTGGCCTTCACTTAGCATGCCATCATTGCTGTAAAGGCTGTTGAACAATTTCAGTCTTGATAACTTCAGTGGCAATACTTGGTGGCTCATTTGAGCTGAAACGGTTATTAATGTCCAGGTAGTGTAGAGCTCAAATCACTGTAGTTACAGTATATACAGTTGTGCTCAAAAGTTTGCATAACCTTGGAGACTTGGTAATATATGTACCATTTTTAAAGAAAATATGAGTGAGCAGGCAAAACACATTTCTTTTATTTCTTATGGGATTCATATTCAGCTGTAGGTTATAACAGAATGGCACAATCATAAAACAAAACACGGCAACAAAGAAAAAATTAAATGACCCCTGTTCAAAAGTCTGCATACCCTTACTTGTTAATACTGTGTATTGCCTCCTTTAGCATCAATGACAGCGTGCAGTCTTTTGTAATAGTTGTCTATGACGCCCCAAATTCTTGCAGGTGGTATAGCTGCCCATTCGTCTTCGCAAAATGCCTCCAGGTCATGCAAAGTCTTTAGTCGTCTTGCATGAACTGCACATTTGAGATCTCCCCAGAGTGGCTCGATGATATTAAGGTCAGGAGACTGTGATGGCCACTCCAGAACCTTCACCTTTTTCTGCTGTAACCACTGGAGGGTCAACTTGTCCTTGTGCTTAGGGTCATTGTCATGCTGGAAAGTCCAAGAGTGTCCCATGCGCAGCTTTCATGCAGAAGAATGCAAATTGTCTGCCAGTATTTTCTGATAACATGCTGCATTCATCTTGCCATCAATTTTCACAAGACTCCCTGTGCCTTTAGAGCTCACACACCCCTAAAACACCAGTGAGCCACCACCATGCTTCACAGTGGGGATGGTATTCTTTTCACTATAGGCCTTGTTGACCCCTCTCCAAACATAGCACTTATGGTTGTGACCATAAAGCTCTATTTTGGTCTCGTCACACCAAATTACAGTGTGCCAGAAGCTGTGAGGCGTGTCAAGGTGTTGTCAGGCATATTGTAACCGGGCTTTTTTGTGGCACTGGCGCAGTAAAGGCTTCTTTCTGGCAACTTGACCACGCAGCTCATTTTTGTTCAAGTATCATCAAGTATGTGCTCCTTGAAACAACCACACCGTCTTTTTCCAGAGCAGCCTGTATTTCTCCTGAGGTTACCTGTGAGTTTTTCTTTGTATCCCGAACAATTCTTCTGGCAGTTTTGGCTGAAATCTTTCTTGGTCTTCCTGACCTTGGCTTGGTATCAAGAGATCCCCAAATCTTCCACTTCTTTATAAGTGATTGAACAGTACTGATTGGCATTTTCAAGGCTTTGGATGTCTTTTTATATCCTTTTCCATCTTTATAAAGTTCCATTACCTTGTTATGCAGGTCTTTTGACAGTTCTTTTCTGCTCCCCATGGCTCAGTATCTAGCCTGCACAGTGCATTCACGTGAGAGCTAACAAACTCATTGACTACTTATACACAGACACTAATTGCAATTTAAAAAGCCACAGGTGTGGGAAATTAACCTTTAATTGCCATTTAAACCTGTGTGTGTCACCTTGTGTGTCTGTAACAAGGCCAAACATTCAAGGGTGTGTAAACTTTTGATCAGGGCCATTTGGGTGATTTCTGTTATCATTATGATTTAAAAAGGAGCCAAACAACTATGTGATAATAAATGGCTTCATATGATCACTATCCTTAAATAAAATACTTTTTGCATGATCAGTCATATTTTCAAAATCAATGCCAAAATTTAAAAATTTCTGCCAGGGTATGCAAACCTTTGAGCACAACCGTATGTGCAGCTAAAAAACTGTAGTTGTTTAAGCTAAACTAATAGCATTTGTGGCATAATGTCAAATACTGTACTAGAATAACATTTAAATAACACTTGTTCCTTGGTTTAAAAAAGGCAACTGCAAATGGCATTTACAATGGAAGACTGGATGGTTCAAAAGCAGAAATGTGCAGCTCATTTTTATTTTGGTTTGAGTGGATTATGCTGTTTTGTCATGCACTGACTTCTAAAATGAAAAACTGGCAATTCATTAAGAAATATCCCCTATGCACTCAATATCACTCTGCATCATAGTCTTTTGTGATATCCCTTTAAACTAACAAATGTCAGTTCCTTATTGACATCATCCCCCAGAAAGCGAAGGGCACATTTTTGGAGGGAAAACAACATTACAAGCATTAGTAAATATTAACAATGGATTTACTGAATTCTGTGATGCTTTTTGTGATACTAGTTGGGTTGTCTAACTCTAAAACATTTCATTCTTTTTGATAAAGATTTAGAAATCAGTATAATATAACATTTTCAAACGAAGTTTAAATATGAAAATGTACTTCATGTTGACACCCTATTGTACGTGAACTCTTAAATCCTCACTGAGCAATGGCTAACTTTAGGTCTTTATTACCATCCTTTTTTGGCATTGTGTAAATCATCTTTGAAGTTATAATTAATAAAGTTTAAGAGTCTTAGCTTGACCAGACCAGCTTAACTTGTATTGAATACAGCACATTCCATTAAGGCGACAGCCCCTTAAAATGACTAAATTCAAAGGTCCAGATAAGCAAGTCAAATCTAGGGCAGTTAATGAGTCAGAAACCATTAAAATATTTATGTCTTTAAAAGTGTATCAAAGTCAAGAAAATTAAGAGTATAAAAACTTAAAAAAGAGTGCTCAAGAGATGTCTGAGGGTCAAACCAATCAGCAAGCTAGAAAGAATCTAATCAAATCAGAGAATCACCGGGAATCAAAGGAAGTCACAATTGGCTCTGATTCAGCGGCGGCCATATGAGACTTTGTTTGTGCCAGTGGAGTGTGAACAAGGCTCGCTGGGAGACAGCCGGTTGTGTGACAACACATGCTAAGCTGTGTCAAACAAACATGCTGCTCATTGTTGCCGTGAGTCTGATCCCTTGACATGGTCACGATTACAAAAAGCCAGATCCATTTGTCTCAAATCAAACAAAAAAGACGCAGACAATCCGATCCAATCCTCGCCTGTCAAAAAGCGCTTTGCATATTTTCGAAGGCGGAAGCATTTGTTTGCATGCTTGGGTTTGTTTGTGTTTGTTTTAACTGAGGCAGCGTTCATTTAATGAATATTTTAAACTGGGTACGGTGTCGTACACGTATTCTACACTAGAGGGAAAGATGCAAATTATGTCGTCTTTGTTGCGGGTGTCAAAGGTGTTCCTCTGTTGTTTTGTGATTTCGCAAGTGAAATGAAAGACTACATTGGCGATCAAGTCCACGGAGGAAAGCTAAGAAATGCGTCTTGCTTGCATTGCCAGGCAACGTCCCCTCTCTGCCAGTCATTACAGTGGAAAACATGGCCGCACAGAGGACTAATCCTTTAGTGCAAGCCGTTGTGGCTGGAGACATGGAGAAGTTGTGAATGCAGTTATCGCAGGAAAGCCAGTTGCTTTTTGGCTAATTAATTAGAAAGTGGGGAGGGGTGGTTGGGACAGTTTTCTGGCACCATTCGCTATTAACTAATCAGAGAGCTGGAGAGGGGGAATTGTTAAGACAGAGCTGAGAGAGTAGGGAGGTTTACGCACTATATGCCAGGAATTAGATTGTTAGATCAGAAAGGTCAACATTATTGAGCGGAGTTGACCGGGATTACATGTAACCTCAAAGTGGTATTATAAAACGGATTATTCTGACTCTAAAATCTGCAGTTTTTACACAAACCTGTGACCACACATCTATATTAATATGCCAAGCTGCTATTTTGCTTGGGACCCGTAAATATATCTGTATTTTTATAAATGTTACTAGATTTTTATGTTTTCTAATGACAATCTGAGTGGTGTTTTTTAATGTGCACAACTCAGCATCACAATGCTAGGGTGATGTGGGTTATTGCCATGGTGTTGCTATGTGGTTGCCGGCTGTTCTCAGTGGGTGCTAGGGTGTTACTATGTGGTTGCTAAGGCATAGTGCATTTACCATGGTTAAAGACCCTTTGAACCATGCCCAGCAAGCAGCACCACCCCTTAATCAAAAGAACAAATCCAGATGAAAAGCCTGACAATTTAAGACAAGTTCAAGTCTCCTCATTAAATTGATATTCACAGGCAAACACTCTCCTACCTTTGTTGGCACAGGCGATCCACTGCAACGGAGTCACATCATAGTTGTGCTGCCCAACTGAGAATGTAAAAACTCTCACCTGTGGATGAAACATGGACCTATTATAGCATTCGATCTGTGTAGCAAAAGGGTATGACCATCTACAAAAGTATTTCGGACACTTAAGTCACACTTAAATATAAATGTAATTGCACTTGGTTTGCTAATTTGCTATTTAAAGGGATAGTTCACCCAAAAATGAAAATTCTCTCACCATTTACTCACCCACATGCCATTCCAGAAGTGTATAACTTTCTTTCTTCAGCAGAACATAATCGATGATTTTTTGAAGAATATCTCAACTCTGTAGGTCCATAAAATGCAAGTGAATGGTGATCAGACCTTTGTAGCTCCAAAAAGCACATAAAGGCAACATAAAAGTAATCCATACGATGCCAATGTTTAAATCCATGTCTTCAGAAGCGATATAATAGGTGTGGGTGAAACAGAACAATATTTAAGTCTTTTTTACTCTAAGTCTCGACTTTCACTTTCACTTTTATATCTGAAAGTCACATGTGGTGCCTGTTTAGTTCAACTTTCACATCTGAAAGTGAAAGTGGAGAGTGTGGAGTTCTGTTTCTCACCCACACCTATTATATTGCTTCTGAAGACATGGATTTAAACATTGGCGTCGTATGGATTACGTTTATGTTGCCTTTATGTGCTTTTTGGAGCTATTTTCTTTTTTTTTTTTTTCCTTTTCTCCCCAATTTGGAATTCCCAATTCCCAATGCGCTCTAAGTCCTCGTGGTGGCATAGTGACTCACCTCTATCCGGGTGGCGGAGGACGAATCTCAGTTGCCTCCACGTCTGAGACCATCAATCCGCGCATCTTATCACTTGTTGAGCGCATTACCGCAGAGACCAAGCGCGTGTGGAGGCCCACGCCATTCTCCGCATCATCCACGCACAACTCATCACGCACCCCACCGAGAGCAAGAACCATATTATAGCGACCATGAAGAGGTTACCCCATGTGACTCTACCCTCCCTAGCAACCGGGCCAATTTGGTTGCTTAGGAGACCTGGCTGGAGTCACTCAGCACGCCATGGATTCAGACTCGTGACTCCAGGGGTGGTAGACAGCGTCAATACTCGCTGAGCTACCCAGGCCCCCACTGGAGCTATTTTCTAAAAATCTTTATTTGTGTTCAGCAGAAGAAAGAAAGTAATACACATCTGGGATGGTATGAGGGTGAGTAAATGATGAGACAATTTTCATTTTTGGGTGAACTATCCCTTTAATGCACTGACCAATTGCCAGTGTAAGTGCTAAACATCACATAAAGAAAAGCTAAGCTTCAAAAGTCCTGTTGTTATGCAAATTAAATTACATTAAAGAGTGAATCCGTGAAGGTCAGCAGCAAATGTTTTATGTCAGAATGACGTCATTATAGCTTTCTGTGTATAACCAACCAGACTTGATGAAGCGACAAGTGATACATTATTTTCCATGTCAAAGGTTTTGTCCTCGCTTGGTATCTATTTCTAGCATATCATCCTGGGTAGCTCTGCTCACAGTGAAATCTCATTGGTCATCCCGCTCATTTACAAAGTTGTTTGATAAACATTGAATACATTTAGATTGGCTTGGATTTTGTTACTTCACACTGTTTATGCTGTCAATGAGGATAAAAAATAAAAAAATGTATGGAATGGGTGGGCATGTGTGATTTTGATCGATTCAACTCACTGTTTTGTTTGGCCAGTTGTACTTCTCAAAGATGTCTTGAGCACGATCTTCACCGCCGTCAGTGAACATCATTATCATCTTATTACAGTTCGCCCTCGGAGCGCTGGTCTCCTGTGAGCGACAGAGATAGAGACAAAAAGAGAGAGAGAAAGTGTTCAAAAACATTCTCTATACATGACACAAATGCATACAATAATTTTGGGTCTTATTCGATTGATTATTTTTTCATTTTATTAATTCTTATTTTAATGATTTTACAAGGGGAAAAACTGTCAATCAACTCAAAACAGTTATAAAACGATAGTTCTGACTAGGGATGTGTCTGAAGCCAGAGTAATGACTTTAAAAACAATAACAAAATGTTAGTGTCCCTTTCGGCAGAGACACTTAACCACGAGTGTGTGTGTGTGTGTGTGCGTGTGTGTGTGTGTGTGCAGGCACGTCTGTTCCTCAAATCATATGTCTGCTTTCGTACGCTTCTGCCACACATTGTCTTACCAAAAAAGTTACCCAAAATTCCCTTCTCTCTCTTGCATCCAATCACAGCTGTCATTGACATTGAGATTCTAATAAAGATAATAATAATTTTGCAATTACAAATTTTTATGGCTCTCTTCTCAGCCAATTAGAAGTCGGCCAGCAGAAATTAAAATGCCTTGCCGGTTTCGGTCATGGTGGCGATTATAAAAACAGTAGAGTTTGGAAAAGTCAGAGAAAGTCAGAACAAGAGCTACTGTAGAGAATATTCTCTTCGGTCATAAGAGAATACAAATTCATCTGTGTATATGTGGCCCGTCTCATTGCAGTCTCTGTCATCAATCACAACATCAGGGTCTGTTAGAGCAGCAGTCGCCCAAAACATGCCTCATAAGTGATGAACCCGCACACGTAGCCATCAACAAATGGTGTTCCGTTTCTCACGCCGTTATGCACACCATCAGCACGCATGCCATTCCACAGTCATATTAATCGTGGTGTCTGACAAACCATTATCCACAAACTGAGTGATTGACTTGAGAAATAGAAAACATATAGGCCCTGGACCTCACTTGTCTCCAGCAGGAATGACAAATCAAACGAGATCTACATTGTTTCTCCTCCGCAACAATGGGATTACATGGATGGAGACTTTTGCTGAAGTTTCCTGATTTTTCACCTGAAGTATAAAGGAATCCAGTAATTTCAAATGTGTCTCCTCTAGAGTTTCAGAAGAGATCTCAGAAGTTTGTGAATAAGATACCAAAGTCTCCAAGTCTTTCAAAATGTACTTTTCTCATCAAATTATTCCAAGACCAAGTTGTCTGAGCTATGCTATCTATGCTCATTTTATAGCACTAAACCCTTACTTTATATCAACAATTGACTCATTTGTGTCTATTTTAATTTCTACTAAGGAACTGCAGGAAAAGCATGAGTTGATATTAGGACTAAATTTACATTTAAATGAAATATAATTGAGAATATAAATGGGAAAAACAAATGACAGCCATTGACCAGGAAAATAAAAATGGCACTCCACGTCAAAAAGGTTGCCGACCACTGATCTATCGAAATAAACATAAACCATACAAGTATTTATTGTCTTACAGTTGTGGTGTCATTTCCATCACACATAACAATTTTGCCCCTAATATTTTTATTTTTCAAAAGTTAGTGTACTTGTTAACCAAGTCAACAAAAGTGTCAGTGAAGAGCATGCATGAGATGAAATATGAGACAAGTGATGTTTGAAGAAAACAAATAAAGAATTAAGGTAAATAAATATCACTTGTGAGCAGAATATTTTTATTGGGCATCATTTCCAATCATGCTGAGATTTTGCCAAATTATGCAAAAAAATAAAATAAAATAAGAAAATTCTAGACTTTACTTTCTAAAAATCCACAATGCTAAAAGTGCAATTAGATGAAAAAACAACCATAGATATGTTTGTTTGTGTGTGTGGGTTTACTTACTTTTGGGAATACTTGTGGGACAAAATTGTCCCCAGAAGTACACTGGCAACCAAAAGTTTGGAATAATGTACAGATTTGACTGTTTCAGAAGGGAATTGGTACTTGAATTCACCAAAGTGGAATTCATCTGATCACAATGTATAGTCAGGACATTACTGATGTAAAAAACATCACCATCACTTTTTGAAAAAAGTCATTTTTGATCAAATCTAGACAGCAGCCATCACTCCAACACCTTATCCTTGAGTAATCGTGATAAATTGCTAATTTGGTACTAGAAAATCACTTGCCATTATATCAAACACAGTTGAAAGCAATTTGGTTTGTTAAATGAAGCTTAACATTGTCTTTGTGTTTGTTTTTGAGTTGCCACTGTATGCCATAGACTGGCATGTCTTGAGGTCAATATTAGGTCAAAAATGGCAAAAAAGAAACAGCTTTCTCTAGAAACTCGTCAGTCAATCATTGTTTTGAGGAATGAAAGCTATACAATGCTTGACATTTCCAAAATACTGAAGATTTCATACAAAGGTGAAGTCTTCAAAGACAAAGGACAACTGTCTCTAACAAGGACAGAAAGAGATGTGGAAGGCCCAGATGTACAACTAAACAAGAGGATAAGTACATCAGAGTCTCTAGTTTGAGAAATAGACACCTCACATGTCCTCAGCTGACAGCTTCATTGAATTCTACCCGCTCAACACCAGTTTCATGTACAACAGTAAAGAGAAGACTCAGGGGTGCAGGCCTTATGGGAAGAACTGCAAAGAAAAAGCCACTTTTGAAACAGAAAAACAAAAAGAAAAGGTTAGAGTGGGCAAAGAAACACAGACATTGGACAACAGATAACTGGAAAAGAGTGTTATGGATCTTAACCCCATTGAGCTTTTGTGGGATCAGCTAGACTGTAAGGTGTGTGAGAAGTGCCCGACAAGAGTCACATCTATGGCAAGTGCTACAGGAAGCGTGGTGTGAAATGTCACCTGAGTATCTGGACAAACTGACAGCTAGAATAACAAGGATCTGCAAAGCTGTCATTGCTGCACGTGGAGGATTTTTTGATGAGAACTCTTTGAAGTAGTTTAAAAAGTTCTGAAAATTTTTTTCAAATTGTAATAGTAATTTATCATGTCCTGACTATACATTGTGATCAGTTGAATGCCACTTTGGTGAATAAATGTACCAATTTCTTTCCATTTGAGCAAAATCTGTACATTATTCCAAACTTTTGGCCACCAATGTATATACAATAGAACATACAAAAGTATAGAAGTATAGTACAATATAAGTATATAGCATGTCTCAATTTAGATTGATAGGCAGTGTGTGTGTGTGTGTGTGTGTGTGTGTGTGTGTGTCTTACATTCAACAGCTGGTCAAAAGCAAACTGAAAGCCGGTCTTGTAGTCTGTTGTCCCTTTGGCCTCCATGTTTTTCACTGCCCCTTTGAAGATTTTCTTATTCTTTATGTTGGCTTGAACCAGCGTCGTAAAACACGGCACCACAGCATACGCTTTCTCATTAAACTGAGAGAGAGAGAAAAAGAGAGAGAGAGAGAAAGAGGGCCATAAAGTCCATTAGAAGCTTTGATTGAGACACTTTTTAAACATTTCCTTATTCATATCCATTAGACCTTGCAGCATCATATTTTTTTCTGTTAACATACACTAATAGAGTCACTTACACCTGATTGTTTTTTTTCTTTCCCAATTGATAATATGATTCTGCTGCAGATGAATCAACTTGTATCAAACTTGTAATCTATTTAAACTTGAATTGAGAGCATCGTAAGGCTAAGCAGATAGAAGAAACCATTGGTGCCAGTGATCTCTACGATCAACTTAAGCTTTCGATGCTTTTGGGAAACACAGCCCTGGTTGGTTTAAAGGTACTCGAATGTTCAAATGCATACTTTAAACAAGATTAAAAAGATTGCTGAAGAAAATGTTAAATGGTGCTTGCCCATGCATTGCTATGCAGTTGCTAAGGTGTTCTGAGTGTTGTTTTGTTCATTGCTATGCAATTGCCAAGGTTGCTGCAAGATAGTTGTTAGGGTATTGCTAGGGTGTTGGTTGCTAGGATTTTCTGAACAATCAAGTTTTCTCAACAATCCGCATGATTTGAGGTATCATTTCTGTCTGTAGCACAAAAAGTGCAGGGAAAGATACATGCAAATTTTGATACTTGGGCCAGAAAGATACTTTACTCCAGTACGCATTCGCAGATGTGAGGGTTTGGTCAACGCATTGCCAACGTGCGGTCTGGTTCAACATGCGTAACGTGTTCTTGCTTTACTGTGGCATTAACAAACCTCAGTATTCAAGGAGGTGATAGAGTTACCTTCAAAATCTGTGACATTGAACTGGATGTGTTATTATTCAGGTAAATTTGCTATTAATATATTGACTTTAACTTACTAGCTCAGCAATATTCTCTTCAAACTGTTGCTCCACCATGACCGTAGTTGACTTGAAAGAGTAAACTCAGCAAGGAAGCAGACAGTTCACACTACTGTAATCTAGAGCGCCCCTTGTGGCACTTTGAGAATTCAATGGGTTATTGTGTTGTGTTATAAACTGTGGTTCGATACATTTTCGAAAGCAACTACGCACAAAATCAAGCTTGTGTAGCTAGAAGCATGTGTTCACGTACTTGCATAGATTAAACCTAACTATGAGCAATAATTATAGTAAGGCTTCAATTAGCAAATGCCACTAAATACTAGTATGATATCTAAATGACAGGCAGTGATTATTCAATTATATTTTTTTAACAGTTCTCATGTGATTTTGCCACACAACTATACCTGTCATATCAGTACAGCATTACTTATTAAATGCACACAAGTCAGCATAAACTGTGTGTTTGTGAAAACACAGCTGTGAAAAAATTGCCAATCTTTAAGCGTCTGAAGGTAAACACACATAGCGATCCTAATGTGGTCTAAGACTGCTTTTCTTCACTGGGTTGTAGAATGAGGCATGTTGCGCCTCAGATTATGATGCTCATTTTGCGCTCTCAGAGCCGGGATTAGGAAACACACACTAAGAGCCACGGATCAGCCCGGATTACTGGCGTGGGCCTCCAAAACGCTAATGTTTCTTTATGTGTATGCGCAGCTGTGTATATGTGTGGGTTGCATCTGTGTGCTGCTATTGTGTGCTCACAATAAACTCACTGCACATTAAATTCAAGCTCTGTTTGGTGTGCATTCTGCATTTGCATTTTTATATAAATTCAAATTAATAGGTTGAATGTAATCGGTATTGCTTAATGACTTTACCTGAAAGTTGAGGTTTGGGAAAAATTGCAGGTCTGACAATCTATATGCTCACTAATCAAGCAATAAACAGGCTCTTTCTAATAACTCTCACATCAACTCCCGCCAAAACTCACTCTGATTAAACACACCACATATCCTCTTATTTTTGACTGAATTGGGGGCAAGTTCAGACATCAAGACCTTTAAATCAAATATTGCTGGAATATATTCAGTGTATCACCCTTATTTACCATTTAATGTCCTTTCTCAATGATATAAACACTGAAACATACAGCTCGACCAATGTAGTCTGATTCCAGATCAAATTACTCCTACGAGTTGGTTCTTTTAAATCTATGGTGTGAAACATACAGTGCAACCAATGTAGTCTGATTCCTGATTGAATGACTCTTATGAGTTGATTCCTTTGAGTCTACAGCATGAGACATACAGCGTGACCAATGTAGTCTGATTCCCAAACGAATTACTCTTTTGAGTGGTTCTTTTGAGTCTACAGCGCGAAATATGCCGACAAACTAATGTAGTCTGATTCCAGATCAAATGACTCTTATGAGTTGATTCTTTTAAATCTAAGGCGTGAAACATACAGTGTACCAGAGTAGTATGATTCCCAAATGAATGACTCTTATGAGTGGTTCTTTTGAGTCTACATCATGAAACACACAGTGTGACCAGTGTAGTCCAATTCCCTGAACAAATGACTGGTTGATTTTAATCTACAAAATCTATAAAATCTATTGAATCTATAAAAAATTGCATTTCTTATTTCCAAATATTTCTACCTCAAAATTACTAAAAGAATTGTTAATGAAACCATTAGAGAATCAGAATCATTAAAAGGAATCAGAATCATAAGCTGAATTGTTAAATTCCTAACAATTCACATACCTAGTTCCACCTTACATTATGATTTTATTCTGAAATACGACACATTGCTGAGGCAGAATGCACGTTTGTTGCACACATATCTAGCCTGTTTGGACAGTGTGTAGGTGCACCTACCCGGGCCACATTTACGTAGTCATCATCAGAAAGCGTGTCTAGCATTTCATTGACAGAGGTTTTCATGAGTTTCAGGGTCAGTCCGCTCACACTGCCACTCCTATAAATACAAAGAAATATATCATGGTGAATCTCACGGAGAAACATCTAGGTCATATTAAACCCCAAAACAAACATTGTGAATATTATCAAAATCAGCATAAATGAAAGGCAGTGCAACAAGTATTCTACCATGATGTCTATATTCTTTATTATATGGCAACCTGTATAAAAAAGCAATTGCTGTTTTTACGTTTCAGAGACATTTCTCTCAAAATGGCCCAACACTGAAACATGCATCCAAAACTGCCAAGTAGAACCTGTTGCTAAGTACCAGACACATCCATCAAAAGTAAATTCTAGACGGCATGTTAAAAGCCAACAGACAGTACGGAGACAGCCTATCTTCAGAAACAAAGTACATTTGAATTCCAAGCTGCAAATTGGACTTATTAATAGCCTATAGCAGCTATTGAAAAAGCAATCACAGAGCGCATGAGTTCATGTGTAATTTGGCTTCCAGAGTTAGAAGCTTTAATAAAGCCGAGCACATTAGAACAGCATTTCTGGAGAGAAAAGGCTTGTGACAGCAGTATTGTCTCATGTTTCCAGTAGTTACAATGAGATTAGTCTGAAGATTGTCACAAACATTCACTGTGAAGGTGCTTTTGATTGGCATGAGATTGCTTTGGCAAATCGACAGCTGCAATTGCTTTATTTTTTTATTTGATATCAGTATCTATTTAAGGTTATGGCTCATTCCCAGCTAGCAACAATTAACCTCCATTAAGCAGTTTTTGTTGAGTGGTTTACTTAAGAATATTAATGGTTTTCTTGACGATTATGCGCATAATGGCTGTGTGATTGAGGCAATCACCTATTTGTTAATCTATGCCGCATTGCTACAAATGACTCTAAATGACGTGCATGGATAATTTCAACACTCAAGTTCACAAAGGCTTGCCATTAAGCAATACCAATTACATTCAACCTATTATCTAATCTAATGTTACGACTTTACTATCATAATGTTACGACTTCATTCTTAAACTTTATAACTTTATTCTTGTCAAAGGCCTATAATGATATTAGTTTTAAAACAGTACATATTTATTCTCATAATAAAGTCTCACGACTTTATTCTCATAAAAGGCCTATTATGAGATTACTCTCAAAATGTTACAACTTTATCCTCGTAATGTTACAACTTTATTCTCATAATGTAACGACTTTAATCTCATAATATTACAACATTATTATTGTACTGTTACAACTTTATTCTCAAAATGTAACGACTTTATTCTCAAAACTTTATGGCTTATTCTCGTAAAAGGCCTATTATGAGATTACTCTCAAAATGTTACAACTTTATCTTCATAATGTTACAACTTTATTCTCATAATGTTACAAATTTATTCTCATAATGTTACAACATTATTATTGTACTGTTACAACTTTATTCTCAAAATGTAACGACTTTATTCTCATAATGTTACAACATTATTATTGTACTATTACAACTTTATTCTCAAAACGTTAAGACTTTATTCTCATAATGTTACAACATTATTATTGCAATGTTACAACTTTATTCTCAAAATGTAACAACTTTATTCTCATAATATTACAACAATATTATTGTACTGTTACAACTTTATTCTCATAATGTTACGGCTTTATTCTCTAAACTTTATGGCTTTATTATTGTAAAAGGCCTATTATGAGATTATTCATAATGTTACGACTTTTCCTCTGAATATTACAACTTTATTCTCATAATGTTATGATTTTATTCTCGAAAATTCATGGCTTTATTTTCGTAGAATGCCTATTATGAGATTACTCTCGGAACGATTAAACTTTTTTCTGGTAATGTTATGACTTATTTCTCATAATGTTATGACTTTATTCTCTAAACTTTATGGCTTTATTCTCGTAAAAGGCCTATTATGAGATTACTCTCATAACATTTAATCTTTATTCAGTTTTGGGTGGTTGCCATGGCATTTCTAAGCTGTTTCTAAGGTGTTTTGTGTGTTTGTTAGTGCATTTCTATATGGTTTCTAGGGTCAAAAAAGCCCTATAATATTCTGATCTCAAAATACTGTACAGCTCAGGTCCCTTTTTAATGTAAATTTATGGGATATTTTCACCCATTTTTTCATCTGGCAGCCAGAACATCATAATTCTGATTTCTTAGAAAAGCAATAGCACACCTTTCCTCATTATTCCACAAGATTTGAGGTTTCATTCATGTCTCTAGCACACGTACATCTCTAAGATTTGTTTTAGTGTTTTGGAAAGCATCACATTCTAATTAACATCTGATAAACATCTTAAAAAGAGCAGATTTACATACATTCTAAATCATAAACGGCTCAAAGACATCTACTGAATGTACTTTTATAGACGTATTGCAAACAGCCAAATAGTTCTTCCAGATAAAAACAATAATAGACATCTAGGGGATGTACATGTGCTATTATGGTTAGGAGTTTGGTAAAAATCAGTAGTAATAGTGATACTTGTCTTATCAATAGATGATTTAATTACATCTAAAAATATGGAACATCAACTATAAACTATAAAAAAGTGCTTATCATCCGTTTTAGTCAGAATCAAGTGGTTATGTATAATGCAAAATCTTTTTTTTTTTTTTTTTACACAATACATATTAGTGGTCAGATAAGATCGGTTGTGACTGAGTTGCAGGACATTTTAAATTCTAGACTTGCAGCTCAAGATTTCATTAACTCCACTGGAATTGTAATTTTTCCTTTACCATAAACTCCAAGTCATATTTCAAGGAAACAATTACATTGTGATGAAAAATATTGAGGTATAAGCCAAACAAGAGCAACATTGTTGAGACGATATTGCTACATGGTCATATTACCCAACAGGTGGCAGTAGAGTACCATACTGGTTTACGTGCATGGCAAATGACAGTTTTTGTCAACAATGACAGAGTATGTTAATGTGGTGCATATGAAACAAATAGAGAGAGAGAGATCAAAAGAGTATGTATATAGTTTTGTTTAATGTGCTGTATGTTTAAAAGGTTACTTACACATCCACAATGATGACCATGTCTTTTGGAGACGAAGCACCCTGAATATACCTATGAAACAGAGCACACAACAAAATATTCAAGTCAGTGCTGATATGAAGACCAAATTAACTTAAAAGTGTTAAAATATAAGCATGTTAATTGTAGTACAAAACAGCCAATAACACTTTCCTGTTACTGCCCTTCTGCAAAAACTGAATTTCCATTAGCAGATAAAATCGTCCACGCATCTACAACAGAACTTTACACAGAACCAAAGCATAAAACCTAAATTTACCAAACACTTTAAAACTATTCTTGTGCTTACAAGCAATGGTATTTCCTTCAGGAAAAGCATATCTAGTTTTCAAGTCTACTATTCCATATCTGTACAAACTCTTTTGACTTGTCAAGGGGTTTTTGCTAAGCTAATGTCATGTGAAACACCAGGCCAGACCAGAGCTTATTCTTCAGCTGAGTCATCAGCCCACTGACAAACACATTATTCAGTCTGTCTGTCTCTCGCCGTCTTTATGCTAGCGCTAGCAGATCGTGCCACGGCTTTTGTCTGAAACGGTGCATGGGCCATTTTTAGCACAGTGCTCAATCTAAGCAGAGAAAGACAATGAACCAACAACAAATTAAATAAATAAAAGACCGAACGCAGCATCTGTCCACCGCTGATAGACCCTGACATATAGGAAACAGTAGTGCAGCCATTTTCACTTTTCCCCGAGCAATTAAAAAAGCATCACACCTGACAATCAACCCGAGAGATTGATCTACATCGTAAGGCCGTCGGTGGTGTTGTTGCTGGAAAAATTGCATTGGTTTTTGCATGGAGTGGTGATTGGCTGTGATACAGACAGGTAGTTAGCACTTTGTGCTAGCATGAACAGACTGATCGTCGAGGGTCTCTTCTAGCATGCTAATCAGACTGAAGAGGCAACGTGAAAAGTGGCGCCAGGTGCTGTGGCTCATTGAGAAAGGGTTTTGAAGCATGGCTAAGCTCTGGGAAAAATGTAAAAGCCCTGGCGATGGACAATACACACTCACACACACACACACACACACACACACACACAGCTAGCTCAATGCTTCTTTGGCTTACACGCTGTAAATCAGAATCAGAATGAGCTTTCTTGCCAAGTGTGCTCACGTACACAAGGTATTTTTTTTCGGTGATAGGAGAAACAAGCAAGTGCACACAGAACATTACAGTGAGACACAGAATATAAAACGAGGTAAGAGTATAAATAGACATACAAAAAATAGGACATATAACATAGAATGGCATATGTACATGTGCAAGTGGTAATATATGTACAAGGTAGGGGTATGTACAGTTATTGAATTAAATATGAGTGAATTTACATAAGTACATGACATATTTATACATTATTGCACTATGGGAGTCCTGAAGGCAGTTTAATTGTTCATGTGGTAAATGGCCTGAGTAAATGGCCCTAAAAACTGTTCTTGTGCCTGGTTGTCTTGGTGCTGAGTGCTCTGTAGCGCTGGCCAGAGGGCAACAGTTCAAAAAGGGAGTGGGCAGGGTGTGTGGGGTCCAGAGTGATCTTGGAGGGTGGGCAGGAGGGCACCATTAATCCTCTCAGCAGTCCTGACTGTCTGTTGTAGTTTCCTTCTGTCTGATTTGGTGGCTGAACCAAACCAGACAGTTATAGATGTACACAGGAAAGACTCAATGAAGGCTGAGTAGAACTGAGTCAGCAGCTCCAGTGGCAGGTTGAACTTTCTCAGCTGGTGAAGTAAGTACAACCTCTGCTGAGCCTTCTTCACTATGGAATCTATGTGGGTGTCCCACTTCAGGTCCTGAGAGATGGTAGAGCCCAGGAACCTGAATGACTCCACTGCTGCCACAGTGCTATTCAGGATGGTAAGGGGGGAAGTGCGGGGGGATTTCTCCTGAAGTCTATTATCATCTCTACTATTTTGAGTGTGTTCAGCTCAAAGTGGTTGTGACCGCACCAGACAGCCACCTGTTCAACCTCCCGTCTGTATGCAGACTTGTCACCGTCGCGGATGAGGCCAATGACAGTGGTGTCATCTGCAAACTTCAGGAGCTTGACAGAGGTGTCCTTTGCAGTGCACAGGGAGAAGACCAGTGGAGAGAGAACGCATCCCTGAGGAGCACCAGTGCTAATAGTGAGGGTCCCGGATGTGATTTTCTCCAGTCTCAATTGCTGCTGCCTATCTGTCAGAAAGCTGTTGACCCACTGTCAGATTGTGGTTGGCACAGAGAGCTGGGTCAGTTTGGTTGAGAGAAGATCAGGCATGATGGTATTGAAGGCTGAACTTAAGTCTACAAATAGGATCCTTGCATAAGTCCCATGTCTGTCAAGGTGTTGCAGGATATAATACAGACCCATGTTGACAGCATCATCCACAGACCTGTTTGCTCAGCAAAAAAACTGAAGGGGGTCCAGCAAGGGTCCAGTGATGTCCTTCAGGTAGGCCAAAACCAGTCTCTCAAATGACTTCATGACCACAGATGTGAGAGTGACAGGTCTGTAGTCATTAAATCCTGTGATTTGGGGGTTTTTGGGGACCGGAATGATGGTGGAGCGTTTGAAGCAGCAGGGACCTTCACACTGCTCCAGTGATCTATTGAAGATCTGTGTGAAGATGGGGGCCAGTTGGTCAGCGCAGACTTTCAGACAGGCAGGTGAGACACCGTCTGTGTCTGAAGCTTTCCTAGTCTAGTTGTAAACATGTACAACACAACTTTGACCCACCATTTGAAGGGAAATCCAGTCTTAACGACACTTGAGAGTGCTAGATATCGAAGGATGACTATTATAGGAGGGCAAACCCAGCTCAAGACTGTATAACACTAATGTTTAGTATACTAAGACAAGGGGTTAAAACTTTAGGGGTGAAAGAGGACAAAATGAATTTACTTTTGAATAACTGAAGAAGCTACATTGATGGTCGGACCTTATCCTTGTTCGACCCAGCATCCTTGAGTGTGTACATAATTTTTTTGTCTTCACTATACACTATGCATAAATTAATTTATTTAAACTGACTGATCTCAGTTCAGAAGACTATGGGCTGTCATTAAAGGCTAAAACAACATGGCGCCGATCTCAGCTGAGTTTGTCTTTGGGAGATACGCCAATAAAACTACATCTGGTAAGAAACCTCATTAAGTTTTTACACTGAAACCTGTTTGAGTCAAAAGACTAGAGTCTCTAGTTTAATCTGATATGCCATTATGAAAATTTCAATGATCTATTGTGAAACTGCAAACTGTTAAACACAATGACCGCAGACGAGGACTATATGGCTAAATGTTGCTTTCAGAGACTGTATGTGAAGTAAGGATGAAAATAAGACACATTTCAAACTGTTTTGAGACCAGTGCATACAAGCATCACACTGGAGGTTAAGTCATTAACTAAATAGGGAGAAAGGGAGCATCCCTATAGCTTTCCAATGCAGCTAAGGGCATACACTTTTGTATGCCCTTAGCTGCATATATAATGACCCAAGTACAGTATATTTGGGTCAAATCAAATCACTTTATTGTCACTACAACATATACACAATGTCTGACAGTGAGTGAAAGTATATCCTGTATATAAGTGTGTATATATACACTATATTGCCAAAAGTATTCGCTCATCTGCCTTTAGACACATATGAACTTAAGTGACATCCCATTCTTAATCCATAGGGTTTAATATGACGTTGGCCCACCCTTTGCAGCTATAACAGCTTCAACTCTTCTGGGAAGGCTTTCCACAAGGTTTAGGAGTGTGTTTATGGGAATTTTTGACCATTCTTCCAGAAGCGCATTTGTGAGGTCAGACACTGATGTTGGACGAGAAGGCCTGGCTCGCAGTCTTCGCTCTAATTCATCCCAAAGGTGCTCTATCGGGTTGAGGTCAGGACTCTGTGCAGGCCAGTCAAGTTCTTCCACACCAAACTCGCTCATCCATGTCTTTATGGACCTTGCTTTGTGCACTGGTGCGCAGTCATGTTGGAACAGGAAGGGGCCATCCCCAAACTGTTCCCACAAAGTTGGGAGCATGGAATTGTCCAAAATCTCTTGGTATGCTGAAGCATTCAGAGTTCCTTTCACTGGAACTAAGGGGCCAAGCCCAGCTCCTGAAAAACAACCCCACACCATAATCCCCCCTCCACCAAATTTCACAGTTGGCACAATGCAGTCAGACAAGTACCGTTCTCCTGGCAACCGCCAAACCCAGACTCGTCCATCAGACTGCCAGATGGAGAAGCGTGATTCGTCACTCCAGAGAATGCGTCTCCACTGCTCTAGAGTCCAGTGGCGGCGTGCTGTACACCACTGCATGCGACGCTTTGCATTGCACTTGGTGATGTATGGCTTGGATGCAGCTGCTCGGCCATGGAAACCCATTCCATGAAGCTCTCTACGCACTGTTCTTGAGCTAATCTGAAGGCCACATGAACTTTGGAGGTCTGTAGCGATTGACTCTGCAGAAAGTTGGCGACCTCTGCGCACTATGCGCCTCAGCATCCGCTGACCCCTCTCTGTCATTTTACGTGGCCTACCACTTCGTGGCTGAGTTGCTGTCATTCCCAATCGCTTCCACTTTGTTATAATACCACTGACAGTTGACTGTGGAATATTTAGTAGCGAGGAAATTTCACGACTGGACTTGTTGCACAGGTGGCATCCTATCACAGTACCACGCTGGAATTCACTGAGCTCCTGAGAGCGGCCCATTCTTTCACAAATGTTTGTAGAAGCAGTCTGCATGCCTAGGTGCTTCATTTTATACACCTGTGGCCATGGAAGTGATTGGAACACCTGAATTCAATTATTTGGATGGGTGAGCGAATACTTTTGGCAATATAGTGTAAGTACCACTATGTAAAGGATGTGTATAAAGTTCATTGTGTATGTGGCGTATGTAAAACAAATTCATGTCCATTAATTTCTCCTTACATTAAAACCACCAAAACAAACACTAAAGTCAAAACAATGTGACAACAGACACTGCTGAATTAATTTTTGCTACTTTTGAGCAACGTCAGGGGTAGAGTACATTTCTCTTGAATTCTTCTTTGTTTGCTTTTAATGCAGTCAGTCCACAGTACGCTTGATTCAGTTAGTGCCATATTTGCTCATGTTCTTACTTTTACTAATGCAGCCCTGTCTTTCTGCTCAAACAAACACACGTTTTCATAAATACACTTTTAGTAAACACAGGCGGCATAATTGGAGGTTGCATATTACATTAGGAGTCACGATAAAACTGCAATAAAAACAAAATGAAATTTGCAGAGCCTGAAAGATGCACATGTATCATATATATAGCACAGGACTAAAAATCAACTGACTACAGTTAGGAATGAGTAAATATGTGATTTGAGGGTCATGGTAGGGTTGGGGTTAGGGTAGGGTTAGGGTTAGGCAAAGAGCCGGATAAAGTGGAAATCAAGTGGGAATACAGCAAATTGGATTTCCGAAAGCACAACGGGACGTGCTTCTCTCACATTCTCACTGGTCAACACTGGCCTAAAAAGCCAAAATGCAGTCACTACATCAACACTGAAACTGAGAAAAATGGCTGATTTTCCTGCTGAATGTAAATGATAAAATCTCTGAATCTGAGCATAGATGAGCCAAACCCGCCTGTCACAGGACAGATCATAGTCTAAGAGACTCCATTTTGGATGGAACAAAATTTTTACAGAATGGAAAGAAATGCATTTTGCCTTTGCAGGGCAGAACAAATACCTATGTCATAATGTGTTTTCTAAACATTTGGTTGCATGACAGAGCATCACTTTCACAAACATTTGTGTTTTTCTACTCAAAATCCTTGTAACATGTCATGCCCATTAAAATATATGGTCTCACTTTACTGCTGCTGTAGCATTAAAATACAACATACAATTCAATCTACTTATTTTGTTACTACAAGTTGTTCAGCAAAATCCTAACAAGATTTATATTTGCTGCTACTGAGGCTGAGGAACGGGTAGGTTTAGGAGTAGGGGTAGGGGTAGGTGTAAGACTGTCACAAAAATTGTCTGCATCACTTCCGGGAAAGTCAAAGAACTCTACGAGAACCAACGTCATAAAACTCTCACACAGAGGAGCATCTGCACCTGAGAAAACACACCCCACTGATTGGGGACCATAAAACGCAAATCACACTCACATTTTCTCTCTCTCTCTCTCTCCTCAGGTCACTTTAAGGACACTAAAAACTAAGTTATGACTTATCCTGTTCTGTAATGTAAAAGGTTTTCTAATCATACAAGTTTGGTACCATACAAGAGGTCTCAGTGCAACTGGTAAAACGGTCTCATTCCCTTTCAGCAAAGTCAAATCACAAGTAAGATTTAAGAACTTAAAATACAGTATCCTATCCGGGGCATGCCCCTCCAAAGTCTCACACAGAGACCAGATGCTGTATGCAGATTAGGTGCATTCTTTGTAAACATCAAACAACCTACTCAATCAAAGGTCGACTTACAACTCCCTAAATTGTAAACCAAATCCTATATAACATCAAACATACACATCTGAAACAACAATAGAATCATTTGGTACTTAAGGAAGGATGGCAGAGGAGCTCAGGGAATCTGTAAGCCAGATCTCCCATGCTTTGCCATTTGCATGTAGTCTTTCTCTACCAGGTATTTCTTATTATTGATAAATGTTTGAAGGAATCTGTAAGCCAGATCTCCCATGCTTTACCGTTTGCATGTAGTTTTTCTCTACCAGGTATTTCTTATTATTGATAAATGTTTGAAGGAATCTGTAAGCAGATCTCCCATGCTGTACCGCTGCATGTAGTTTATATTTATCAAAGTCTCTCTGTAGCCAGAAGATCCACACAGTAAACATTGTGTGTAGTTTTTTCTCTACCAGGTAATTGCAATTTGTATTTCTTATGTTTGGTAAATGTTTGAATGGAATGCAACTTTAATTATATTATTATGCTTGGTTCACTGATAGCTTTGAGTTTGATTTATTATTTTAATTGTATTGTTTGAATGTATTACTATTACCTGGTAAATAAATTTATTGTATAAATTATTATGATTCATTCTGAAGGACTGTTTTCTAGTATATTTCTTATTAACTACAAATCTATGGTCAGAGTTGGCTTAATTAAGCTACTTCAGAAGTAACCTATTAGTTAAGTATGTAAAAGGCTAAACTGTAAACCGAGAATCTATAATAGAACTTAGCCAAGTAGAATTAAATGGGAATACTAAGGGTAGGACCAAGAATCTGTAAACAGAACTTAATTGACTGGGGCTAAACGGCAAACCGAGAATCTATAACAGAATTTAGCCAAGTAGAATTAAACGTGAATACTAAGGGTAGGACCGAGAATCTGTAAAACAGAACTTAATTGACTGGGGCTAAACGGTGAGTCGAGAATCTATATGAACCTAGCCAAATAAGACTAAATGGATAAAGCCGAGAACCTATAAGGACTTAGTCTAAAACTTATTAATATCTGAAACTGATGAATTTTATAGTTAAAGGACCTGTGTCTGGCCAGCACAGGATCCAAATAACACTGAAATAACAAATGCAGTCTAGAAGAGAGAATTATTAAAAATAATAAGATACAAAACTTAAGTTCAAAGCATAGATACATCAACGAGATTTTTTCATAATTGGAGTCAGATGAAATAAAGAAAATAATTAATGATAAGATTAATAAAACATGGAACTCAAATCAAATAATCAAAGTATTATTTAATGTCGTGCACGATAAGACAGAACACGCAGGAGACCTTCAGCCACACAATTGGATACCGTCCTTGGACCAGTGGGTGACTTGCCCCTTACATAGGGGTAAGGTTAGGTTTTAGGATAAAGGTTGGGGTAGTGTTAGGTTTATGGTTAAGGTTAACAGTGAAACTACAGATGTAATTAAGTGCAGGTACTTTAAATGTATGGACAATGCAACAACACATATATACATAATAAATACAATGTTTTAAATCTTAGGTATATTGTAGTTAAAGACACCTAATATAAAATGGGTCCAAATGTATTTGTGGAGCACTCTGCAGCAGCAAAAATTTTAGTGTCAAATTAGGTGCCTGATCACACAAGTATAAGCAACTAAAAAATTGAAAAGTGTAAATATATAAAATAATAATAATAATTTTGCACTAAAACTTTCACACTTAGTTTGATGTCAAATTGTCTTTTTTTTTTCTGGAAACGTTACACGAATGAACAAACAGTCAAAAATGACCTAGTCTCTGAATTTAAAACATTGGAAGTACGGGGGCCTGGGTAGCTCAGCGAGTATTGACACTGCTGACTACCACCCCTAGACTCGTGAGTTTGAATCCAGGGCGCGCTGAGTGACCTCAGCCAGGTCTCCTAAGCAACCAAATTGGCCCGGTTGCTAGGGAGGGTAGAGTCACATGGGGTAACCTCCTCGTGGTCGCGATTAGTGGTTCTCAGTGGGGTGCGTGGTAAGTTGTGCGTGGATTGCAGAGGGTAGCATAAGCCTCTACATGCTGGCAGTCTCTGCGGTGTCATGCACAGCTAGCCACGTGATAAGATGCGCAGATTGATTGTCTCAGAAGTGGAGGCAACTGAGACTTGTCCTCCGCCACCCGGATTGAGGTGAGTGACCACGCCACCACGAGGACCTACTAAGTAGTGGGAATTGGGCATTCCAAATTGGGAGAAAAAGAGGATAAAAATAGAGTACAATATTTTGAACTAGAGATGCACTTTTTCATTTCATATTCTTCTGGTGCATGTTTTTTGGATTTGATTCCTCTGAAAATTTCACAGTTCAAAAGTCTATGCATTCAATTCTTATTTCCTTCATTTAGTACAGTAATTGCCTTGAAGCTGACAAACTCAAGGCTGTGTGCTTGGAAAGGTAGGAGATTGTGAATAAAAGGTGGGATTAACCCATATTAACAAAGATCTAAGTGCCCAAGACAGAAAGAAGATTCAAGTAGTGTCTTTGTTAGTGTCAGTATCATTCAATGTCAGTCTATTGGCTCCGTTTCTTTTGGCGATGGAATTTTTCACACTGTCTATATTCATCTCTGATACGTGACATTGACATTCCCGATCTTTGTTCAAGTCACTGTACCATTTGTTTATTAGCCTGATGGATCCAGATGTGCCGTTTCTGCATGGATTCCACTCAGTAATTACCCCTCCACTGAAGCCCAGCGACGCCATACCTTACCAGTCATTACCCACACTCCCCAGCGCCCCGGCCAGGTGACATGCAGATGGGCCGTCACATGCCAGGTTCCCCCAGGTCCCCAAGCTAACCCAAACTCACACACAAACACACACTCTAGAAGATTTGAAACAAAACTGAGGCCACCATGACCATCATGGTCATCCACAGCATCTGTTGTGACACATGGAACGATACGTATGTGACAAACTCCTACACTACCACCCAAAAGTCTGGACTTTATTTATTCTTTATTATTTCTATTTTCAACATTTAAGTATAATAGTAAAGTCATCAAAATGCAGCGGCAGGTAGCGATGGAAAGTTAAGGAAACAAACACAGATGCAACTATGGGACTTTAGAAATAAATCAAAGCAATGAAGATCTAAAAAATGGCTTCCTCAGAGATTTCCTCAAACAGCACGTTCGTTATTTACACCACCACCACAAGGAAATTACATTGCTGTGGAGAACGCTGCTTACTGAACGAGTATGTGAGGGTAAAGAGAAAGCTGCCAACACAGTGCATGTTAACATAAGCCAATTTTGTGTCTTAACCTGGTTTTTTTTTTTCACAATAAATGGCTTTCTGGTGTCCATGTTAATGAGCTCATTGTTAAAGGTGTTCCCATGTATGATGGACACTTGTACAAAACTAATTTCAAGCATTTTAAGCATAAAGCCACAGTCATACTAGGCTTTGAGCATGCAAAATTATTTCGGATACTGTAACGGACAGGATATGATATCAGGCTCAAGGGTTTCTGGTTTTAATGAACAATAAATCACAAATAACAAATAATATTATATTTAAAATGTTAATATATAACATCTACTCACTTTCCTGCAACAACAAAATCATGCAGCTTTGAAATATGCATTCTTTGTATTAAGGTCAGTGAGTGACGTTTTGATATTCTATTGGTCACACGTCTAACTGTCATGCAAATTCACAGGTCAGAGTTTGCTAAATTTGAACTTTTATGCATAGCGGAAAACTAAATTTTTTCACATGAGGTTGTGTTCGGATGCATTTCAATGGGAGTGAATTGAGCGCCAAGTGTAGTGTGAATGCACTGTAAGGCATACAAAAGGTTTCAAAGGCCACGCCCACACTAATACATTTTCGCTTGCAACTTTTGGTTTTGAAAACACATTGATTTTGCTATGTTCATGCATCTTATACACACTGGAACAGTGTTTGTTCCAATGAAAATAAAGACTTTTGAAACCGCTCTCTAGTATGGCGTACTTTGGAAAACAATGGTGTTAGGAAACAGAAAAAATGTTTTAAACCGAAACTACACTGCTCAAAAAAATTAAGGGAACACTGAATTCACACATTGGATCTCGATAAACGAAATATATTGAAGATCATAATCTTTACTGTACATTGTGTAATTCGTTGAGAACAAAATGACGTAACAACGGTCAATGGAAACCAAAATCACCAACCGATTGAGGGCTGGATTCAAACTCACACCGAAAATCAAAGTAAACAATTAAAATCACAGGCTGTTCCAACTTGCGTGAATTTCATCACGGCAACTCATAATGTGACTCAGTAGTGTGTATGGCCCCCACATGCGTGTATGCACTCCCGACAATGTCTGGGCATGCTCCTGATGAGATGGCGGATGGTGTCCTGGGGGATCTCCTCCCAGACCTGGATCAGGGCATCAGTGAGCTCCTGGACAGTCTGTGGCGCTACTTGGCGGCATCGGATGCACCGATACATAACGTCCCAAAGGTTCTCAATTGGATTCAGGTCTAGGGAACATAAGGGCCAGTCAATGGCATCAGTGCCTTCATCATCCAGGAACTGCCTACACACTCTGGCCACATGAGGCCGGGCATTGTCCTACACCAGGAGCAACCCAGGGTCCACTGCACCAGCGTAAGTTCTGACGATGGGTCTGAGGATTTCATCCTGGTACCTAACAGCAGTCAGGGTACCGTTGGCTAGCACGTGGAGGTCTGTGTGACCCTCCAAGGATATGCCTCTCCAGACCATCACTGACCCACTGCCAAACCGGTCATGCTGGATGATGTTGCAGGCAGCATAACCTTCACCACGGCGTCTCCAGACTCTTTCACGTCTGTCACATGTGCTCAGTGTGAACCTGCTCTCATCCGTAAAGAGAACGGGGCGCCAATGGCGGACCTGCCAATTCTGGTGTTCTCTGGAGAATGCCAATCGAGCTGCACGGTGCTGGGCTGTGAGCACAGGTCCCACTAGAGGACGTCAGGCCCTCATGCCACCCTCATGGAGTCTGTTTCTAACAGTTTGGTCAGAAACATGCACACCAGCAGCACGTTGGAGGTAATTCTGTAGGGCTCTGGCAGTGCTCCTCCTTTTCCTCCTTGCACAAAGGAGCAGATACCGGTCCTGCTGCTGGGTTGATGCCCTTCTACGGCCCTGTCCAGCTCTCCTCGTGTAACGGGCCGTCTCTTGGTATCTCCTCCATGCTCTTGAGACTGTACTGGGAGACACAGCAAACCTTTGTGATGGCATGTATGGATGTGCCATCCTGGAGGAGCTGGACTACCTGCGCTACCTAAATGGGCTGCAGGTACCGCCTCATGCGGTAAGTAGTGACAAGGACACTAGCAAAATGCTAAACTAGAGAAGAATCAGTCAGGAAGGATAAGGAGAGAGCAATTGTCTGTGGCCACCACCTGCAAAACCATTCCCTTTTTGGGGGTTGTCTTGCTGTTGCCTCTCCAGTGCACCTGTTATCACTTTCATTTGCACCAAAACAGGTGACATTGATTCACACTCACTTAGGCTTCCTAACCGGACAGATTGATATCCCTGAAGTTTAACTGACTTGGCGTTATACTGTGATGGTTACGTTTTCCCTTAATTTTTTTGGAGCGGTATACATTAGTGTAGATGTGCCCTAAGATCATGAGAAAATAAATTCAGTCAAATGTTGTTGATTTCGACACTGTGTCAGATTATCATTCTTACATTTGTTGCAAGTCCAAAAAAAGTAACCTGCCAACTGGCTAGGCATTTTATTTACATGCCAAAGCCAACTGGACCTAGCATGTAAGAATAATGTAAAAGATCACATAAGCCTCATCTCATAGTGAAATCGGAAAGAGTAGGTCTACATTTCATTAGCAAAAATCGGTATATGCTTACCGAAATTTAAAACACTGCCCCAGTGGCCAAAGCAGTAAGTGTTATAGTGCGTATAGGCACGTGTGAGCTCCATTTATGTCCAGGAGAGGTCGCCAAAAGCTAGTTGTGAAGCAAGTTCCTTTCAGCTGTACAGGATGTAATACAGTGAAGAGGAAGGCAGAAACTCTACCCCCTAACCCAAACCTAAACCTAACCATTAGTGGAGTAAAAATGAAATGTTAGGGGGAAAAGTGCAACCTCCGAATCATGCTTGTCACAGATTAAGTGAACGCGTTTACTTCCATACGAACCCGGGTCTGCCAGTCGAGCCACATGGGAAGGTGAGAAACCCTGAAAATGTAAATGCCATCTGCCCATTTTCTTAGCATATATTGTGGTTAAACTATCGCCATAATACTGCAAACTTCAGCACACACATAGTAAATGTGTTAACCTAGTAAAATGCCACATCGACCTGTCTATAGGTTTAGTTGGATATAAAATGGTCTTTTGGAAAGGCTGGAGGGGTGAAAAAACTCATCACAAAATGTTCCATTTTCAAGAGACGACAGAAAATACATTTTCCAGGAAGGTAAAAGCAAGGACTGATATTGTAATGTGCCTCGCTTTGCTTTGATTGTGTCCCTCAATAGGAGAAAGATATTGGAAAACATGAGGTACCTTTATCAGGGTGCAGCGTGGGTAGAAATCAGTGCATTACCTTTGAAGGAAGGGGACACCTCTGTGAGAATATGTGCATGCTCTCTGACCTTTCTTTTTCTCTCTCTGCGTCTCACTCGCTCTCATATTCATGTCTCATAGTCTTACAGTGAAAGTGCCACATTAAAACTAGTCAATTATAGCTGCTTATCTCAGCTGAAATGATACGGATGACTTACATATGTGCACTGCAGCTGGTGATTTCTGTCACATTCTGCAGGTGTGAAACATCTCATGATGGGGTTTATTTAATACTTTAATTGTGTGGGGCCTGGGTAGCTCAGTGAGTATTGATGCTGACTACATCCCCTGGAGTCGCGAGTTTGAATCCAGGGTGTGCTGAGTGACTCCAGCCAGGTCTCCTAAGTAACCAAATTGGCCCAGTTGCTAGGGAAGGTAGAGTCACATGGGGTAACCTCCTCGTAGTCACGATTAGGGGTTCTCGCTCTCAATGGGGCGTGTGGTAAGTTGTGCGTGGATCGTGGAGAGTAGCATGAGTCTCCACATGCTGTGAGTCTCCGAGGTGTCATGCAAAACGAGCCACGTGATAAGATGTGCGGATTGACGGTCTCAGAAGCGGAGGCAACTGAGATTTGTCCTCCACCACCCGGACTGAGGTGAGTAACCGCGCCACCATGAGGACCAACTAAGTAGTGGGAATTGGGCATTCCAAATTGGGAGAAAAAGGGGATAAAAAATTATAATTTTTAATTTAAATACTTTAATTGTGTGTGTACAGGAGTTAGGGCTGGGTGAAATATTGAATATCGACAATATATTTGCAATGCTTTTCCATATGTTTTTATGTATTTTTTTTCCCCATCCCAGCTTAATATAGACAACTACAGATAACAAGTTATATGTTGCTTAGTTGATTTTTCTGAAATGTGTAAACACTGTGGCTCTGTGGTGCTATGAAAACATTGCTCTGTTTATTTAAGTTTATTTGAATATAGAGATATATATTGTCTTGCCCTAATAGAGCTTAGTCTTTTTGTATACAGTATGTGTGTGTGTTTAGGGATTTATTTGTGTGTGTACGCATTGATGAGATTATTATTTTATGGACTGCTGCTCTCTCTGGTCTCCTCTGGATGTGTGTTTCAATAGATTGAATTAAGATTAAAAACATTGAGGGCTGTGAAGCAGGTAAGCTGTGGAACAGAGAGATTTTGTCTCATTTTTATTTATTCCATTTTTTTTCATTTTTTTTTTGGCAGATTATTCAATAATTTGATACTGAGATAGACAGATCTGAATTGGTGAATGACAAGTAACTTTTTACTTTTAGGCTTTTATAAACATAAAACCTAAGAAAAATTGGATACAGATGATTTCTGGGAAAACATAAAACATTAAAAAGAGTTCAAGACATAGGACATAGGCTAACCCTGTCAGTATTTTGACGAGACCAGTCCAAAGGGAACTGACATTATTTTTTTCAGACTTGTTTAAATCTTTTTTTCTCATTTGAGATCAATTGATATAAATTGGACATAAAATCGTAATTCTATCTTGTAAAGATTGAGATCGAGAAAGCAATTCCACATTTTAAATCTAGACAGTTTTAATAATTAATGCTGATCTTAGTTAAACAAAGTAACACACTAAAAATAATCTATTATCATGGTAAAACCACATTTTTGGACATGTACCATGGTAATTCCCTTGGTATTCTTTGGAGTATGTTGGAGCACCATGTAAATACCATGGTATATGAATATGGTAATTATTCAGTACCATGGACATGGAATAAAAGCCACAAAAATCCAGAATTTATTTCATGGGTTCTTTAATTTGATTCAAATATATTAGGAAAGAACAAAAACAGGACAGGTAGGCCAAGCCCTGGACTCCATCTTTCTTCTGTGGCGTCATGGTGTTTGGTTTTGAGCAGCTGCCATAATATTTACTTAGGAGCCAGATTTACTTTTCTAAGAAATCAATATGTGCTTCTGCTATTCTGAATATATCTGCTACGCTGGGCTGAACCTGCACGGTAATGGCTTCTCTGTAACGTTCAGATAACAAAACATACACCTCTCTCTGTTTCTCCTTCAAACTCTTCCAATAAATCCTCACATTCTCAGCTGCCTTTCACGATTTCTCATTTAAAGGAATAGTTCACTCCAAAATTGAACATTCTGTCATAATTTACTCACCCTCATGTTGTTCCAAGTCCCTTTGACTTTCTTTCTTCCGTGGAACACAAAAGGTATTTTAAAGGTATTGTAATGCATTAGAATGCATCCTTAAGGCCTTATTATACACCTTCAGTTATACTGCATGTTCTCGTAAATAACTACATTAATAATTAAAAGAAATATAGTCCCTATCATGTAAACTAAGGTTAATAGTTGGCTTCTGTGGGAGCTGTGCAGTGATATTCACTATAGCTTTGTGAACAGGTGTTTGCATCATAGTTAGGCTAATATATGACACATGGCAGATGGAAGATTTTCAGTGAATAACGATTTCAGTCTGTCGTATGGCTTCAGGTCAATGAGAAACGAGTTGTTTGGACTACCTTTAAGAAACTTTTATGGTGCTTTTGCATCCTTTTTGCTTGAAAGCTCCAGTTCTCATTATTTGTAACTGTATAGAAATAAATGACCAGTAAATACAAATAAAAAAAATATCTCCTTGTGTATTCCATAGAAGAAAGAAAGTCATAGGGGATTGGAATAACATGAGGGTAAGCGAATGATGACAGAATTTTCCTTTTTGTGTGAACTACTCCTTTAAATCTTTGCCCTGTTTTTCTTTTTAACCCCTTCTGTCACTCTCTGTGCCGTCCTTTGCTAACACGTGTAGACATATGTTATAATAGAAGCTTGTTTATATTTATGTCAGTGCAATTGGAGACAATTAAGTGTGTTGACTGGGCATTGACTGACATTAAGAGTTAACGGTGAGAGTGTCAGAGCGCTAATCGCCCCCACCAAAAAAAAAAAAAAAAAAAAAAACACCCATAGAAAGGAAAAATCACAAATGAGATCTCATTAATATCTCAGTTGTTTCAGCTATGAGATGAAATGGAGAGAAAATATAGACTTTTGCTGAAGACTCTGGATTTTTCTCTTGAGAAAAAAAAGCATTTATTACTCTTTGCTAATGTTAATTTACAAAAATACAGTTGTTATTTCATGTTAGTTCGGAGTACATTAACTAATGTTAACTTATGCAACTTTTGATTTAAAAAATGTTTATGTTGAAATTAACATTAACCAAGATTAGTAAATGCTGTAAAAGTATTGTTCATTGTTAGTTCATGTTTACTAATGTACTTAACTAATGATAACAAATGGAACAAGATTGTAAAGTGTTACCATTTATCTTAAGCTATGCTGTGCACATTAATTTTATAGCAAATTTAATAAATTTGTGTCATAACAAATTTTAGGAGAAAGATTTGAGAAAAAGTTAAACAGCACTGAAATGTTACATTCTATTTTTGTATAAATAGAACGTCTTTTGTCACTCAAAAATTGAAAGTGTTCTTGTGCAACTTATACATCTGTTGTAAAACAGATGATTTTGCTGGAAACAAATATATTCTCTCAAATGCATGCCCATTGTAAACAGCTATATTACCTTCTTTTTAATAATATACAGTAATATTACCAATTATATAATTTTATAAAATTACTATAATATTACAATTAAACTTTCTTTGAAGTTTGTATATACAGTATAATGCATTATAAAGGTATTGTAATGCATTAGAATGCATCCATAAGGCCTTCTATTACACCTTTAGTTATATGTTCTTGTAAATGACAAAATTAATAATTAAAAGATATGTTGTGGGTGCAGTGCAGTGATATTCACAGTAAGCAATGTGAACAGGTGTTTACGTCATAGTTCATATATTTTAGCATGGCTAAAGAGCTTTATTGACCAATCAGCATCAAGAACTGGAAAAATTTGCTGTATAATACAATATATTAAAAGTTTCCTCCAAGTTTCCTCTGAACTCCTGCAGTCTGCATTGGTTTGTTTGTATAATGATTTGCTGAGGTAAGCAGCCGGCTGTTTTTTGAGAGGCTGAACCGGTCAAGCCGTGTGAAGAGTGTAATACACAACAACAGCGTGGTGGCCCATAATCACGCAAACCTGACCTGACACGTCCTGACTCCCCCTGCTGCCACAGCCCTGCCAATCAGGAAAGTGGGTACAGGTTGCTAAGCAACAGCCTCAAAAACGTCTCTCTTAATGTGTGCGGGGGGTTAAAGAGCAGTGGGCAGTTGCAAGCAAACCACGAGTGAAACATGCTTAGATGTGCAAACACACGATAACACAGAACAGACACCTATATTTAAGACACACATGTGGCTCCTGTTATGCAGTACCTTTTCAACCTTTTAAAAAAATGAATATGCATGTGTTGTATTTTAAGAAAGTTTTTTTTTTTTTTTATGTATACTTGACTTTCAGAAATATGGTCTGGTCAAGCTCAAGCATTTCAACTTTATTTATTATAACTTGATTATTTACACAATGGCAAGAAAATAAACAGGATGGAAATAAAAAGCTAAAGTTAGCTTACATTAAGGGTTCTCGCCATCCACCGCGGCAACCAAGCTCAACTCAACACGCACCCCATCGAGAACGAACCACATTATAGTGACCACGAGGAGGTTACCCCATATGACTCTACCCTCCTTAGCAACCGTGCCAATTTGGTTGCTTAGGAGACATGGCTGGAGTCACTCAGCACACCCTGGGATTTGGGAAAGACATTTTTTTAATAAACTTAAACATAAAAAAACCAACAGTTTTTCATATCTGCATTTTCATGCCTATGACCGATCTGCTGATAATTGGCTGATAAACATCGGTGGCCAAGACACTGGTGCATGCTTAATTGAGGACGCAGGAAAAATCTAAAAATTGGTAAACAAATGAAACTATATTCTCAAGATTGATTAAAGGAAAACAATTTAGAAACACCGGAAGTTTTTACTTTTAGAGACTGGCAAAAACACCCGCTCAATCCAAAGTAATGAAATGATTTAAAAGTCAGCCTTATTTTAATTTAATTGTGGTATTATAATAAAAGAAAACTAACTAAAGTGATTTCCATCTTTACATTTTGTCATATTTTATCCAATATTTAAAGACAAATATAATAGGTAGATGAAAATGTACTGCATAGAGGGAATGACACATCTATAGAAACATTAACAGCCTTTGGAGCAAAGTGCCAATAGTGTGCTCCTAAACAATTTATCATTCCTACACTTATATACTTTTCATTTTTCTCCAAGCCCACCCACTTGCAAAAGCATTAAAGCATCTCATTAAGTCTGTAGAGAGCCTGGCATCAAAACAGCAATGACGTTCAACTCCCTTTGGCTCATCAGCAACATGAACACTTTGTCGGCCAAACAAGCTTACTAGCTGTGTGGCTGTGTCATTTATCTTTAGGTTAACAGCTTTTACAGGTATATTGGGGATTCTATTTTTTTTCTTTCTTTTTTTTTTTTTTTCACAAGAGACACTCTCCCTGAGTGTAAACTTAATTACTCTGTCAAAGAAGAAGCTCAGTAGTGCCTTGCTAACACTGCCCTGCTCTGGGAAACACTGTGGCAGGCTCATCTAGCCATGGACTGGGGTAACACTCAAAAACCTGAGGAGTTGTTTCCAACTTTTTTGGAGCGTGTTGCAATCATCTGATTTGAAATTGCTGTCCATTTTCAAAAAACAATGAAATTCACAAGGAAAAACATAATTTAATGTTTAGTTGTAGTGCTTTCAATATAGCAAAGGGTGAATATAATTTACAAATCACTGCTTTTCATTTTTATTCGCATTTTTCATACTGTCCCAACTTTTTCGGAATTGGGGTTGTAGTTGTGATGTAATGTATGATCTCCATAGGCATAGGGTGTCTTATTAATTGTGAAACAGTGTTTTCTTAATGGCATGAATTGTACTGAAGGCCTAGACTTAAAATGCACAGACCGCCACTGGATAGCATGCAAATACAGATGCAGGGTATGTTTCCATGGGCGTAGTTGGAACTGAATATGAATTTGCCCTGGAGTCCATCTAAAATGTGACTTCAAGTGATTTTCCTTATTTTACCCTCACTGTAGTTCTTTTCCTCACAGACACTCCAAAGCGATTTGAGGCAAGCTCTTCGCAACTCGACTGACCCTGTTGAGAGCAGCTGACACGTATTGACCCCCGGTCCGGGCGGTACTGTAAACTGCGGCAGTCCGACTTAATTTGAACTTCACACGCTTGCTTGCTCTTTGCAGGAGAGGCCACCGGGGACTCAGCGAAAATAATGAGATCAAAGTCAGACTAAATGGAATCTTTCCTCTGCTGGCTGAATGTGAAGGCGACAGTACTCACCACGGGCGTCTCCTCACATCATACAGATCAATCTTGTTGGGTGCTCTCCACGGAGTGGCTGGAGAGGAGATATTAAATGAAAAGATAAGACTTGCTTATAGAATTCTACAGGAATGGATGTACTGTGATATATAAAGAATGCATCATCTGAAAACGCATTGCGTTTATTTTAAGCATCTTATTCACATGCAAACATCTTATAAACATCTTAAATAGAGCGCAATCGCAATAAAACCAAAATAAACATCACAAAAACATCTGCTGAATGTCGTTAAAACTTACTGGGAGCGTTTTCGCAATATATAACGGATGAGCAAACTTACTACATATTATATCTTCCACATGAAAATTAAGAACATGTGCTATTAGAGAAGTAGAATGACAGTGTGCTGCTATAGATATCTGTGATATTAAGTCCTGTGGTCTTTACCTGGGTAATATCTGGTGACACCAGTGGCACTGCCAAACACCTGCCAGCGTAGTGATGGATCTTCTCGACTGTTCTCAATGTAGACCCGCTCTAGAGCCTGAGTCCAGTTCAACTCATTCAGAATAGTGGGAGCTGCAGGGAACACAAATAAAAGGATAAACCCATTTTTATTCATTTTGATACATTTTGTAAGCGAAATTTTTGTCATTTCTTTCTCTTTTTCATGCCTTAAAGTTTAAACTCTTTAAATTACCATTGTGACTGAAATGTGCCTAATAAATATATAAAAAATCATTGTTTTCCAGTAGTAATATAAAAAACCAAGATATATTTACTTGCCAAGCATATTGACATATTTTTACAGGAAAACAAGACAAAAATACTAGAAATATGAAGAATATTTTATTTTATATATTTTTTTATTATTATTTTTTAATTTTTGCAGTGTGGGTATGCCCACAGTAAAATCCTATTGGTCCAAAATCCCACTCCAAATTAGGAGTCATTCACACCTGACTCATTACTGTGTCAGTCTGAGATGGACCTATTTTTTTCTATGTAAATGCTCTTGACGGACAGACTGGTTTTTCAGCGTTTACCTCTGAAGGATCTTGAGACACATACACTCTGTTCCATTTATTGTGCTGCATCTACTGTAGCTTTTCTTTAATGCAAAAACACATTTGGTTTAAACAGCCCCTTGTACAGCATTTTCTGTTCCAATAGGTGCAGAAAAATTCTTTCACACTGTACATTTACATTTAGTCATTTAGCAGATGCTTTTATCCAAAGCGACTTACAAATGGGGAACATCACAAGCAATTTTCCATTCAAGTGTCAACAATGTCTGCAGTATCACACTGCCATGTTGTAAGAACAGCTACAGAAGCTACAGCAGAAGAACAAAACAGACAAAAAGAGAACTTTATTTATTTATTCATTTATTATTAAAGAGAAGTATATATTACGGGCAGACTGCAAAAAGCACTGCTGCCATTTAGCTATCATCTAGCCTCTTCTAAATGAGCAAGGTATGTTAAGAAAAAGCGAAATAAGACAATCCACAGAGATAAGCCATTCCACATCATAACTAGGAGATTAAAGGTTAATATCATTCTAAAAGAAGAGGAATATGGCATTTAAGCTGTTCACAAACATCCTCATATGCACACATTGTTACAAACAATAACAGAATGAGAGGCACATATTTTTGATAAAAGATGAACACTGACACTCGCGTCAGAGGGCCATAAATATGAAAATATTCAGAGAAACACTTGTGGCTGTTCCAAACGGTCAGACAATAGTGTTATCCCTGTGGTGTCCAAGGCGAGCAATCAGAAATCAGGCCTGACCTTGTCGCTGTAGGTGGAGGGAGAAGTAGTGATCCTTAAAGGGATAGTTCTCCTGAAAATGAAAGTTCTGTCTTCATTAATTTCCCTCATTTCGTTCCAAACCAATAAGACTTACTTTCAAGTGAACGGTGACTGAGGTTGTCATTCTCTCTTTTTGTGTTCCATGGAAGAAATGACAGAAGTTTCATTTTTGAAGGAACTATCCCTTTAAGCTAGCACTGTAATTCATTTAGATGAAAACAACGTATTCAACATCCTTTTCGAACTGAATAAACTTTTGGCTGCAGTTTCCCAATGAAATGTCCAGCTGGGAGCGCCAAAAACGAGAGAAATGGTGTCGTAATCAGACGAGGTTTTTAATGTGAATATTAGATGGAGTAATGAGTAAAACGTATCTCCCCAACCTAAAACTTTAACCTAAACCTAACCAACAGAGATCTAATTCAAATAAAAGGTAGACACAAAACAGATATATCCTAAACCTACGCCTAAACCTAACCGATATCATAACATAGCAGTATGTTGATAATAATGTGAAAAATAAGTGTTTATAAAGTCATTGTAGTCATGATTTGTGTGAAAGTGAATAAAACGCACAGTTGTTGTAGCTCCTCTAGTGTTCATTTTACCAGGAAATGCAGCATGTAAAACTCAAGTTTGCAGAAATGTAGTTATAGTAACATTCATTCTATGAGACTAGGTTGCATACTTTTCATCGTACTCGAAGTGCACGGTGGACTTGCATTTCAATAGATTTTGCCAATAACATTTTGCTAAGCAAGTGACAAGAAACCTGTCAATCAACTCGAGAATGCGCATATGTATTAGCTGGTCTCCAAAGAAGTAGCTGCCCAGTCTGCCCGGGAGCGTTCCAAAGATGGCCGCCAAATGAACTGACTTGCCTTGAAAGGGACTTTGCACTAAACTAATAGGCATAAAAATAAAGAGCATGCACAAATATTGGGCACAATAGTCATTTTCTAATTAGATTGAATTATTTTTAACAAATACTTTAATACTGAATGAAATTTAATTATTATTACATATAAGAAATGTATAATCAACAATTGCCTCTCAACATCTTTGAAGGTCGCATAATGTTCCTGCCAAATGTTTGGAACAGACTCCGTGTCAGAAGTGCATCTATGATGTCTTTTTTTTCCCCCCAATTTGGAATGCCCAATTCCCAGTGCGCTTTTAAGTCCTCATGGTTGCGTAGTGATTCGCCTCAATCCAGGTGGCGGAGGATGAATCCCAGTTGCCTCCACGTCTGAGACCATCAACCCACGCATCTTATAACGTGGCTTATTGAGTGCATTGCCACCGCGGCATCTGTGCTCAACTCACCACGTGCCCCACCGACAACGAACCACATTATAGTGACCACGAGGAGGATACCCCATGTGACTCTACTCTCCCTAGCAACCAGGCCAATTTGGTTGCTTAGGAGACCTGCCTGGATTCACTCAGCACGCCCTGGGATTTGAACTAGCGAACTAGCGAACTCCAGGGGTGGTAGCCAGCGTCTTTTACCACTGAGCTACCCAGGCCCCCGCATCTATGATGTCTTAAAATGCTGTCTAGGTAGGCAGCTCACTAGTTTTTGGAAGAGAAAATGGTTATATTTGATAATAAAGTTGGTACAGCAAGGCACAAGACTTCTCATATAAAAACACACAAGACAGTTTTGATAGCTTTCATTATTTGGCATAAAATAGCAGCTCAGTTTGACAGCTCAGTTTTTCCTCCCACGTGGCATATTTGATCTCAGAGAACAACTGCAACTTTTGTAACATATCTGTTGTACGTTGTTTGTCTCTACCTCTATTCCTGTCTCTTCTCGGCGGCTGTCTTCTCAGTTCACCTCTCTATTGTCCTGCTCTGTCTCTGTTTATTACACTCATGGTGCCAGTAATGTTTCTCCGTCTCTCATGGCCTACTTTAAACCTCTCTTTCACCAGTGTACAACTACCCACCTACATGATACACATGACCTGTCATTGCAAATCTCTTTCTCTGTTCATCCTCTTCTCGGTTATTTAATATCCTGCTATCTATCTATCTATCTATCTATCTATCTATCTATCTAGTAGTATATACTTTGTCCCTCTAAAATCCCCCTCGCGCCCACAGCCGTGTCCCCTCTCATCTTTAGCCCTTCATTCAAGCTGCTTGTTAATATTTAATAACCTCAAACACACACTCATAATCCCGTGCAGGTTTGTGAGCACAATCAGTCCAGTAATGGGCAGCTGATTACTGGGAAAACAGAAGGGATGGAAAACATAGGAGAAGTTTCTCTGATTTAATTATAGTGGTGAGTCAGGCCAGATAAGACTCTGAAAGTGCTCGAGTAGTTTCAGAGTTTGCGCTCACATCACGGCCATCTGAACTCAGCTCTAAATAAACAATCATTATCCATTTTGTCCCTGATTTTTAATCAGGCCTTGGTTGCGTTTGCTGACAGCCCATGAAATGAGGGGAGGAAGAGTATCTTTGACACTGTGAATATGAGGGTAAGACTAGAATACTCAAGCATTCACACACAACACGTGTATATTATTGGCTACTAGGGATGGGAATTTTAAGCAATTTAGCTATTCTTGTTCCTAGCCTGATTTCACTTAACAATTCTAGTTCTTTAATGGTCCTTTTAGTACTTTTAGTATCTCTGAAATAATCAGTCTTAAATGTGTGGTTGTTTCATCCACTTTTAGCACTTTGGATTTCTCAACTGGGCCTTTCTGTGTGGAGTTTGCATGTTCTCTCAGTGTTCACGTGGATTTCCTCTGGGTGCTCTGGTTTCCCCCACAAGTCCACAAACATGCAGGTTAAGTGAACTGGAGACTCTAAAACTGCCCCGCAGGTTAAGTGAGAGTTCCCCAGCCACTGGGGTTTGCATCAGGAAAATATGCGGTTCACGGATGGTCTGCTGTGGCTACCCCTAAAAGAAGAGCAGCCGAAAGAAGAAGAAGAAGAAGAAGAAGAAGAAGAAGGAGGAGGAGGATTTCTAGAAAGTAAAGTCTTGCTAAAAACAGCAGATTTATGTCATTTTTCTCATTTGTCATGAAAATTCCCACCACTAATTCTGTATTGTGTTTAACAGAATTTTGAAATGATGCTAGTGGAACTGACATTTTTAACATTTTTGAAATAAAATGATCGACTCTTTAGTCTTGCTAAGGCTAATTTTATGGCTAACATTTTGTGTATCCTAAATACAGAAAATTAAATAACATTTTCACACTTTTTGAGTAATTTGGCAAAATTATAGCTCGACTGCAATTGAAGCCCAATGAAATATTCTGCTCACAAGTGATATTTACCTTGATTTTTGTTTCCTGCAAACATCACTTATCTCATATTCCATCCCAAAAATGTTCTTCACTGACACTTTTGTCGACTTGGTTAACAAGTACACTAACTTTTTAACCTAGCTAATTGTTTGGAAATGACAGGTTGTAATTTTTTATATATTTACAGAAATCATTTTCACACAGTAAATATTGAAGTGGTTTATGTTTATTTCACTCTTTGTTTAGGTTATCATAGTTTTACACATGTAATTATTTGCATTTTTATAATGGATTCTCAAAGTTTAATATATTTAAAGTCTGGGTCTAGGACAAGGCTAAAACAGTGAAAATCTATACATAAAAGGCAATTGAAAAGTACCAAAAATAAGCGAGGAAGCCTTGTACAAAGTTTCCTATTCAGTTTTAATGTGACTGTCATATTAAAAAAAGAAAAAAGTTGAAATTGACGTTTTGGCCAGAAGTTGAAGAAACACCCATATGTATATGAAACATAAAAACAAAACAAAAGCAATACTATTTTAGGCAAAATATTTACATTTTGTTAATCAAATTACCATTTATTACAAAAGACGTTTATCTTTAGCTACTCATTTTCATACAATCAACCAGTCAGTAACTACACTGATTTAAATCTCTGTTCGCATCGTTGGAAAAATGCAGAACTGTCAACGGAACTCCAAAAAACAAAAAAGGGAACTGTTTTGAATTAAAATGGTCTCTCCGTTATATAGGATCAGACGAACAACAGTTAACTTTTTAGATAGATCTGAAATTGGATAAAACACTTAGTACAAAGTGAAATATACAGTTGTGCTCAAGGATATCTTGTTTAATTGTGTCTCAAAGTGTTCTTAAATGTCTCAAACAAAACTTTTAAATATGTTTAAGCAGCCGCGGCCCATGCAATTTAAGTCTAGGCCTTCAGTGCGATTCATGCCATTAAGAAAACACAGTTTCACAATGAATAAGACACTGTATGCCCATCATACATTACGTGGCAGTCAACTTATAATACCAATTGACATGTTAAAAACACATCCATGCACGAAAGCCAGAACCAAGGAGGTCTAATACCAAGAAAAAGCTCTCTAATAATATTTGCGATTTAAATTTTGCTTGAAATAAATTTTGTTTCATCAGGGTACACGGTTACTTTTCAAAACTTGATCGGACACTGAATGCTCAAGCAGCCTAATTTACATGTAGAAAACTCCTGATGTTGCTATAACAATGCAAAAAGCACTGACCAATTTGCTTGAAGTGAAAATCAGTCCTCCTTTCCTGTTTAATTAATCAATCGCACGATCATGCAGAACATCTCAGGTTTTTAAATCCATAAGGATCTCTTTCTCAATGGTGATGAGGCAGTGATGACAGCTGACTCATCAGCATCTCGCGCTCTTCACTTTCAAATTACGTACATCACTTAAAGCGTGATTGCATCACTCAAGGCCAGTAGAAGGCCTGGACTGGGAAATATCCTTAAGACCACACCCACAAGAACAAATAAATCAATCTGATTGGCTGATGAATCTGACAATCTGACTTTAGATGCCTATTCACTTACACTGTTGGGGGACTCTGTGGAAATTCTGAAGGCCTGACGGGGTGGAGCTCAGACTCACGCGCTGCTTCACCTAAGGAGCATGGCTTCGGGCATGCGATTTGTGAAACAGTTGTCACACTTTGCTTGTAAGCATCGAGGAATAAATTCTGATTGGATACATTTTTGTGTTTTTTGCTATTCGTTTGTAGATTAATTAGGAGTGGAAAGAGCTGAAAATACATAAGCAAAAAGGTCAATGAGAATGAAAGGATGAAAAAATATTAGTTACGCCAGCAGAGAAGGCTTTGCTGGCCCTGAGAAATCGCCACTACGTTTAAGATGAAATGTCATAAATCTTGCAAACTTCAGCAAATCTAGTAACTAGTTCTTCCCCGGAGGCGCTCATTTTGCCAGCCTGGACACTTATAAACATGATGCTGTTTCCCAACAAACCGATAAAAACTTCTGCACCCTGACTCTCAGAGACTGCGACACGCCAGCCAATCAGATTGTATGTTGCAGTTTTGCAAAAGCTCTGGCCATTTTTGTGTGCAATGAGCACTAGGAAGTCAGTAAACAGTCCAATCTAGGTAAACAGTGACAGCTCTCTACGTCAAATGTTTGGTGCAAGGACATCAAATGACAGTGAAATGTTGTAAAAGATCTTCAAAATATCCTGTATACAAGAATACAAACATTTAGATGCAACTTCCGACAAGCCCACGACCGCTAAAGGTTGCTAATAACAGTGTCAGACACTCTGAAGTGCAAAGAGACTTTGATTATATGTTGACATGAAATGCTGAAATCTATAATAGTTCTGTCGTGGATAAAGTTTTGGTTTTTATCCTTCCATGTAAGTGTTTAAATGTGCATATAAGTGTGTCTTTGACTCAAGGATACAATGACAGACACCCTCAGGCACACTGTTTACACCATTATCGGACACACAGAGGGGGGTAAGCAGATTCAACAACCCCTTAGTGGACAGCAATCGGGAAAATCACAAACACACACAGAGAGTTGGCAGGTCTTCTGAGCAAAAATATGAGGGTTGGGGAGATAAGAAAACAGGGGCAAAACAAAGGCCCGAGTTGATTTATATGTCTAGGATGCATCGCGACTTTCTCCGGACAGTTGATAAAAAGAAAAATATCCTCTGCGGGGAAATTTGTGGGTGGTCTGGTGGGACTGTCTGAGGCTCATTTTTCAAAACAAGAGCATGTGTTTATGCGTGTGATGCCTTTGAAAGCTAATGTAATCTATCAGGCACAATCCCTCAGACACATTTAAGAGCTGCATTTGTGCTAAATGTTCGGCCTGTTATGGAACATGGTGCCACATGAGGAGTGGCCCAGGTTATGAGGATGAATTATAGGGTGTGCTGTGGGTCAGCAATACTTCATACTGGACCCCGTGTCTCGTATTACTCAGCAAAAGAGCTCTGCGGGACTCATTGTGCTGGATGAGGACTGTTCAGGTTGAGTGAGTGTCTTATGGAGTATATTAATATACAGATGTGGGGGGATTTTAAGCATATACAAATCTGTGGGTAAATGTACAGCATGTTCAAACTTGTGCACAAGCTTATAAATGGATCGTTCCATGATAACCATGTTTTTGTTTTGTTTTGTTTTTTTCATAAATAAAATACAAATGTAAAAGTAATATTAAAAGAGATATATAAGATTAGTTCTTTAAAGATAAGGCAATAAAAAAATAAATAAAAAAAAATTACTTTTTTTTGTTATATAATAAAGCTTCTGACGTCAACAGAATATGGTAGAGCTATGTCCGCAGCCAGACTTTTGGTAAACATTGTTAAATGTAGTTTAAAATTGTAAAAGGATAAATGATCAAATTAATAATTTAACCTTATTCCTGTATAATATTTAACCTAATTAATGTATTAATGTACAATTTTAAAGGGACAGTGTTTGCAAGGCACTACTCTATTCTTTGTAAATATAAATTTAAAAAAAAAACTTTTATTGTGCAAAGCATTTTACAAATACATTTGACTTAAAAAAAAATAGAAATTATTGTGAACTTATTTTGATTATTTAAATTAAAAAAGGATTTAAAAAAAGGATTTTACATTTAAAATGTCTGTTCATGTCTCTTCGGGCTCTATTTTCGTGAGTACGCAAAGCGCAGCGCTACGACCGTGCGCAACGTCTTAACCAATTTTCGTGAGAGTGCTAATTTTAAGTGCAATTTTCGTGCCAGCGCAAAGTGTTTGTGCTATTGTGGGTGTATGCATGCAAACTGTGGGTGTACTGTACGTAAATGAAGTGGCGCAAAGCGCAAATTCCTATTTTTCTGAGAAATAGGTTGTTGCGTTAAGACGTTTCAATACCGTCTCTTAACTCAGCGCAAAGTTCAAATTCAGTTCCTGCAATTGCAGTTTGGAGACTCCACCAGCAGGTGATAATGTCCAATCATGTCCCTGGCAATCAGGGGTAATCACTTGAGATTTGTATTAAACATTCTAGTGGTCTTGGTTTATTTGTTCAATTATTTTTATTATTATTTTTATTGTTATGCTTATATGTATTATTATTAGGGGCCGGTGGAAGAAGGAGATACTAAAATGTTTGGATTGGGTATGATTTTTGTACCACTTCGTTATTTTGATTATATTTTGTTTAAAGAGTAATTTGAATTTAGAAATATTTTTGGTTAATTTTCTTAGTGTTTGAATACATGAATTACATTTTTCAAAATCAAAATCGAACGTTAGAAGTGAAGTGTGTGCTGATACAATCACTAGCCATGATTTGTGTGTCAGTAGATGAAAATGATTAATAATACTTGCATTCCCTGTAATTTAACTGAGCGTACATCCAAATTCAGAAGAGAATCACATTTTCTATGCGTAGAAAAGGAGCGTGTCACTGTCATAGAAATTTGCCTGGCATTCATCAAGGATGCAGTTAATGCACATTTCTATTCTTCTAATTAATTGCATACAGTCCATTTACACTGCCAACTTCTTATGAATGTTCTGTCTTTGTTTATATCACTGCTGGTGCTTGACAGGTTATGCACTATAATAGGAAGCAGATGGTGAAAATCCCGAGAAGAACCACAGAATTCAATTGCACTTAATCCAGCCCATTTGCGCATTGCGCGGGTGATTTCGCCAAACCTACATACGCCTAGACTTAGCGCATGCTTGCATGAAAATACCAAAATTTCATGGCCATGCCCACTGACTTTGCGCTTATGACTTATGGCATAGCGCTGCGCTTAACGCTAGTGCTCTTAAAACAGGGCCCTTCATGTCTGTAGAGTTACGCAAAAGATTGTTTTTTGTCAGTCAAATTACATTTAATTCTCTGAAGGTATCTATTGAAAACATTCATAATTCCATACAGTATATTAGTAAGATCTACGAAAGAATAATACTAAAATACTGCTAAAAGTAGCATCATTAAATTCAAATATTTCAAATATAATTTTTGACATTTTCTCAGCTGCTTTGCAACAGCTAAATTCACCCATTTTTATTAACCTTGAATTCCGAATGCAAACATGTTTTACACATTCACAGCCACCAAACTACTGTATGAGGCTAAATGTCACGCATGACTGACTATATCAAGGCCGAAGACAGTACAGCACATTCACTCAGTGACAGCAGTCCATACCAACACCTGTCAGAACAGCAGAACATCTGTCATAACAAACACACTGACCTCAGGTGATGGAACGCTGCTTTTATGTAGGCACACAACGCACATTTGACAGAGAAACGGCCCTCCACATCATAACGGCGCATTCTCTGGCCCTAAAGCTAAAAACATCATGCCATCATACATTCATGTATACACAATAGACAAATATGTTTCTGTTATCGGTTTGTGAGTACTGCATAGAAATACTTATTTCTCCAATATAGCATGCAAGATTAAGCATCCCAAATCTTAGTATAATAATAAAAAAAAAGCATGTCAAAGGTGCCTGGATGCATCAGGTACCATTTCCCAGATATACTATTTGAATTAATTTTTCAAAGTTTGAAAATTTCACAGGACTTTTTGTAGCCAAAATAACAGAAAACTTCAAACATTTGTGTGCATGCTTTTTGGGCTAATATTGCTCACAATCTCTTATGCAATGTGACATAATTAGTTTGCGTTTGTTCATTTTGGTACCAAAAGGCAATTTTATGCCGCTGCTTTATGTCCCAATGCTAGCATATTAACTTTACTACCTATATGTTCTTTTCACACTTAACAGAAGTTTGCAAAAAAAAAAAATAAATAATAAAAAAAAGTATTTATTCAAAATGAATGTTTTTATTCTCTTTAGAGTTCAGGTTTGACTATATCTTGGTCTGAATAATTAAATAACGCATCAAATTTGAAACAGGAATCAAAATGAGTTGCAGTTGTTTTAACCAAAACTGCCTTCCTTTTGAAAACAAATGTACTCTTTCTGGTGAGTTTTCGAAGTTTCAAAGTTTTACAGGACTTGAGAGAACTGGTTTGAGTCAGTTCGTTTGGGTACCAAAACACAATTTTATGCCATTGTTTTATGTCCCAATACTAGCGTACTGACTTCATACTTAAAAGTATACAGTTTACCAATACATACTTTTTATATTTGATAGAAGTTTGTGAAATGGGATTCATCCAAAGTGTTCTGAATGGTTTATTTCTTTTCAGACATACACTTTTACTTTATTCTGAGTTGATGAGTTAAATAATATATCAAATTTTAAGCAGGAATGAAAAGGAGGTGCATTGTTGAAACCCTTCATTATGAAAATTGTTAATAAAAAACCCCCCCAAAAAAACAAACATAAAAAAAACAATTGTAATAAAAATGGAAATTATAATATAAAAGTCAAATAATCGCTTGCTAACTAAAGCATGTCCATAGTTCCGTTCTGTCCATATGTACAATTCATCTTCCTCTTAAAAAACAATTAAATCTTTGTTTTAAAAGGCTACCGCAGTAAAAACAACAGCAAATAACTTCTTGCAGAAGGAAGGATCTCTGAATTGCCTCTGGAAAATCGAACAGAAAAAAAAAAAATCTTTAATTAAAATGATACTGTAACCAATAAACAGTGGAAATATAATTTGTGAATGTGCTGGTGAATGGCGGGAGGCGTTGGCTGCGTTAACGATTTTAATTAGTGTGGCGGAGAGCGATAGTGCTCCTTCACTGGGCAAGAGGAGTGGGGTGGGGGTTTGTATGGGAGAAACTGAAGAAAAAGGAATTTAAATCCACTGTTAATACAATTCCTGCTTCTTATTGTGGAGATAAATCTTAAAGGAAGCTCGGTTATACAGCTATTCCTACAGTGAGCAGAATATGAAATCTTGAATGGACATGCAGACAGATATCATGAGTGACATATATCTAATACTAGAGTTGAGTCTTGGTAATGACAAGGTCAGTCTGCAAAGAATTTTTAAAGATTTAAAATGGCATTGTAGTTATTTTACCACATTCTGTGTTGCCTGGGTATTTAATGCATTAAATCTGTATTCTTAATTCATTATAATGCATTCATAGTGCCTTACAATATACATTATAATCAGCTGAATGTTCTTGTAAATATTTGTAACCACAGTTATATTATATTACTTAATTCGTGGATACATATTTACAAAAATGAATGCATTAAAAGACATGATCAGCACCAAAATTGTATGTGTTATGTCATGTTTTTTAAATATTATGCGAATGTATATACTGTATCTTCTGCCACTGGTGGTATATTTCCCCTTTTTTCACCATAATAGTGTGCAGGCTTCTTATATATACATTCTATATGTATGTTAATTTTTATAATAACATATTCAGTTACATTTGTGTATTACGATTTACAACTCTACTGTATATTCAGAGTTACATTTATATATTCAAATTTACAATTAAATATTCCGATTTATAATAATTTATTCATATTTATAATTATATTGTATATTCAGATTTATAACTATAAATTTGGATTTATAGCTATATATTTAGGATTTATTTAAATACAGTATATCTGGATTTATATTAATATATTCAGAGTTACATATACACATTAATGACTTGCATTTATATATTCAGTCTTTCATCCACACACACAATTAGTCTTTCAATTTTGCTTTAATAACCACCACTTCCAGCAATATCTGCAGCAACAATGGAGGCCCAAAAAACAGAAATTCTGATGAAGACAGCTCCTTACAGAATGGATTTAAATCTAGGAAATTAATTCAGAATAATAACCAACTAACTTGATCAGTATTAGCATATGTCTCAGGAGCAGAGGTTTCCTGTCTAGTTGGTTAATCATCTTGGGAAATGACGCTATGATTGTCATCATCACTGGTGGACTTACAGTACTGTGCAAAAGTGTTAGGCACATACGATGTTTCACAAAAGCATTTGTCTTCAGATGGTTATTTATATCTTCAGCTTTAGTGCGTCAATAAGAAATATACATTTTAGACTCACAAACATTACTTTTGCAAATAGAAAAGAATAGAATAGAAGAACAGGGAGCCCTGCAATAGATGTCATTGCCCCCACAGAGCCCCCCGCTGAACATCGTGTCAGTCTGAGGTTACATAAAGAGACAGAAGCAATTGAGACAACCTAAATAGATAGAAGAACTGTGGTGAATTCTCCAAGAAGCTTGGAACATCCTATCTGCCAACAACCAAGAAAAACTGTGTCCAGGTGTACCTAGAAGAACTGGTGCTGTTTTAAAGGCAAAGGTGGTCACACCGAATATTGATTTAGCTTTGTATGACATTAAGTGATAAATGAAAACTATTTATTTCATTATTTTTGAAGACATCCTCAATATGCAACATTTTTCACAAGTGCCTAAAACTTTTGCACAGTACTGTATGTTAACTTGCATTTAGAGGAGTGGGCTAATGGACACAAACATCTTCAACTTGACACTGAAATGCTTTTAGAATATATTATTCACCAACTGTAACTGCATGACCAATCAACTTCCAAGATAAACAAAGTTATAATGAAGCTAGACTTACACTGTTTATGCTCTTCAGAGTCAGAGAAACAGCTTCAGGTATGATTAGCTGGCATATACATGTATGTGTTCTAAACATCTATATGGAGCACAATGGAATTTAACAGAACGTAGGGGTTTCTAGGCACATTTTTTAAAGTTGAATTATTTTTAACTTGACACAGTGGGCCCTATTTTAAGAGTGCTAGCGTTAAGCGCATCGCTATGCCATAAGTCATAAGCACAAAGTCAGAGGGCATGGCCATGAAGTTTTGGTATTTTCACGTAATCATGCGCTAAGTCTAGGCGCAAGTAGGTTTGGCGAAATTGCACACACAATGCGCAAATGGACTGGATTAAGTGCAATTTAATTCTGAGGTTTTCTCCGGTTATTATTCCACCATCTGCATCCTATTATATAGCTCATTCCCTCAAGCACCAGTGTAACTGGTCCTGCTCTTCCCACACCGAACAGGACTCGAACCGGCGTCTCTGGCATGGGAGGCGGGTGCAATAACGAGGAGGCTAAAGGCTCTAGCGTCAGTCGCTAGTGCTCCTCTTGAGGCCAGGGGAGTGAGGTTCACATACTGCATAGCTACCTACCAGCTGGCTTCCATTACACTCACCCCCTAACCCTCATTCCCATCCGAGTCACACCACCACTGTAACCGGTCCAGCTCTTCCTGCTCCGAGTGGGACTCGAACCGGCGTCTCCAGGCGTCTCCAGCATGGGAGGCGGGCACCCTAACAAGGAGGCTAAAGGCTACAGCCTCTAGCGTCAGTCGCTAGTGCCTCTTGAGGCCAGGGGAGTGAGGTTTACATATTGCACAGCTACCTACTAGCTGACTCCCGTTACACCAGCAATATAAACCAAGACAGCACATTCATAAGAAATTGGCAGTGTAAATGGACTGTATGCAATTAATTAGTAAATTACGTTACGCATTAACTGCGTCCTTGATGATTATCGGGCATATTTCTATGACAGTGACATGCTCTTTTCATACATACGGAAAATGTAATCATTTTTATCTACTGACACACAAATCATAGCTAGTATTAACAGTGATTGTATCGGCACGCACTTCACTTCTACAGGTCGATTTTGATAAAGAAATGTTTTTTTTTTTATTGAAACGATAAAAATAAACCAAAAATATTTCTACATTTAAATTACACTTTGTAGAGCCGAGGAGGGTGGGGCCAGGCTGGAATGACGCACGCCCGGTCCCCAATCAGCCTGATGGGGCGCGCGAGGGATAGAAGGCGGCCGGGGATGACAGTTCGAGAGAGAGAGAGAGAATTACAAGCAGCTGTACTGTGTGTTTATGGTTGTGTGTTTTTGGTTAAGTTTATTATTAAACTATTATTTATATTCTTAAGCCGGTTCTCGCCTCCTCCTTTCCACTGAAACCCCTTACACTGGTGCCGAAATCCGGGAAGGAGGAGGGATTCCCATCGCATAGTCCTCGACACTGCCGTCCACCCAGGGGAGCACCGCTGCCATCCGATGGGGGACGGACTAGCCCGACCACCTGGACGCGGGGAACGGCAGCCGTCCACGAGGCGAGTAGGGACGGGACTCCCCAAACACCTGGAGCGCGGAAGCCGCTGCTGGGGGTGGAGGAGTGCCCTGCCGTCCCCCGGGAACGCGGAGGGGTCGAGAGAAGACCGCCGTCCGACTGCCTGGAGTGGTAGGGCCGCTGCCAGGGGCGGAGGAGTGTCCCCACAGGACGCCGGGAATGCGGAGGGGCGTTCTGTCCGTTGGGGGTCAGAGGTCTGACTCCGGTCCGCTCGGGGAGGAGCGGCTTCCATCCGCCTGAGAGGGTGGAGGAGTGATCGTGGACCACGCAACGGCGCATCAGAGAACCGGTGAGTTTATTTTTCTCTCTCTCCTCTCTCTCTCTCTGTCACTCCGTGTTGGCCTTTCCCTCGCCTATTTTGTTTTGTTGTTGTTTTTCTCCTCCTGACTCCTCCCAGGTCGAGGAAGGCGGGGATGACCCGCCGGCAGTCAGGGCACATGGCACGCCCCCCCGGAGAGGAAGGGAGTATGTACGTCATGCCGGGGGCTCCCCGGCCTGAGGCAACGCCGGGAGGAGTGTAGAGCCGAGGAGGGTGGGGCCGGGCTGGAATGACACACGCCCGGTCCCCAATCAGCCTGATGGTGCGCGCAAGGGATAAAGGCGGCCGGGGACGACAGTTCGAGAGAGAGAGAATTACAAGCAGCTGTACTGTGTGTTTATGGTTGTGTGTTTTTGGTTAAGTTTATTATTAAGCTATTATTCATATTCTTAAGCCAGTTCTCACCTCCTCCTTTCCACTGAAACCCCTTACACACTTCAAACAAAATGAAAATATAATCAAAATATCGAAGTGGTCAAAAATCTTAGCCTACTAATTACTAATTTTACTCTCTCCAACCGGCCCATTTTACAGTGACTTAAAAATCACTCTACGACAACAGGTGGAAAAATACCTTTAGACTTACAAATCAGACCATAAATACAATTGTAAATTTAAACATAATAATAATAATAATTGAAAAATAAACCATGACCTATAAATAGTTTAACACAAATCTCATAAATGTTTATTTCATATAAGATGGCTACTACAACTCATCAGGGACATAATTTTATGTTCATCTATATTTTCAGAGTTTGGACATGAACTTTTTTACCACCTGCTGGTGGAATCTCCAAACTGCAAATGTAGGAACTGAGTTTTAACTTTGTGCTAAGTTAAGACGTGGTTTTCAAACATCTTAGCACAACAACCTACTTCTCAGGAAAATAGCATTTAGCACTTTGTGCCACTTCATTAACATGCAATACACCCACAGTTTGCACGCATACACCTACAATAGCGCAAACACTCCCACCCAAGCCCACTTGCAATTTGCACTGGCACGAAAATTGTGATCAGAATTAGCGCTCTCACAAAATTGGATAAGACGTTGCGCATGGTCGTTGCGCATAGCTCTACGCTTTGCACACTCATGAAAATAGAGCCCAGTGTCTTTAAAGTGCAACATAAAGGGTGTGAGATGCTAAACGTAGTCTCTTGACAACTCATCAATGTAATAATTCCTACGACTTGGTTTGTACAAAAATGTGCGACTTTTATTCCCATAGAGACCAACCAATCAACAAACAGAATCATAAATCGATAAAATAAAGGCATAACATTTTAGCTAGCCTCCAATACAACACTATTTAAGAGAGGAAATGTCTGTGAACAAATCTGGTTACTCATTTATGCAATGCAAATGACTGATGTATGTGAATAACCTGTAATGTGCTTCCCTTATCTTGTTCCAAACAGCAATGTTTTTTTTTCTTCCGTGGTACACAAAAGCTGTTTTCCTATTAAATAATGGTTCGGTTTATGTTTGGGTTAGGGGTTAAATTTAGGACAAATTTTCATAACATCGTTTGTTGATTTTTCTCAATGGGGGTAAAAGTTGTTTGTTTTTGTAAGAGCCAACTTGTACAACTTCTTTTGGTTTGGTTCATGACTTGTCATGAGACAAGGTTGGAGATACTTAAACGAAACATAACTGACCCACATTTCTAGTCCAGCTGTATCCAGTTCAAGTGCATTTTTGTTTCTAATAATTCCTTAAATACCATCAAACCTCCCTCGTTTAAGCAGTGAACCACCCACCTCACTACATATCTCAATGGCTTTCCTTCAGTGTCCATTCGGTAATAAGCGACGATAATTAGACGGAAACTGTGTGGCAGTTTGACCCGTGCTAATTAGAAAGTTTGCAGACTTGGCAGCAGAATTCAGTGGAGGGATAATGAATCATAAAATGCTTCATTACAGGCGGGTGAAGAAATGTTCCATCTCCATAAATGGCCAAGAAAGGCCTGGCAGAGCCTTCTAACAAAGCTGGACGCACACACACCAGCCCATTTAATGCCTCTGAAGTGACACACAAAATTATTATTTTTTTTTTTTACTCTGAGCTGCTGCTATTACAAGAGTTTTGTTTTCATCTTGTTCGCGCTGTTCTATCTCGCTCTGTCTCACAAATGCCTGCACACGTCAGCGCTACACAATCCTGGCTGGATAAACCCTCACCGAACATGGCATGCATTCCAAACATGTCACAGGAGTTTTGGAAGTGTCCTGGCTTGACATGGACAGAGAAAATTTGAATTTATGTAGTGCAGAGTGTCTGATTAAATGCACCCTTTTGTGACCATTTTTTTAAATGTTATTATTTTATTTTTTTACAGTAAGTGCCTCACTGTTACTGAGATTTTTACCTTTTTAAAAGAAAAGGGACAAGTCAAAATAAATTTGTATGGTACCATGCCACAAATGCTGTTGATTGAGCTTGACTTGCAATGAACCTGGAACGTTCTTTTAGAGTTGTTGTTAGGCGCGTGACACAGGTAGGAACAGGGTTTAAATTCATACTTTTGCTGAATTTACATTAGATGGCTATCTACTAGCTCCACTTTCCATTTCCCATTTATCTACAAGTGTTCCATCCGTTAATCTCCTTAACCGCTGTATGTCAGGTAAGGACATCTATGTTTCCACGACGATGTTTAAGTCCGATACCCAGAAATGCTGCTTTTTTCCCCAGACTGTTAATACCACTTAACTTCTCATCCTTGCTGTCTTCTAAGCCAAATTAGCAATCTGAACTGCATAGGTGTGGAAGGGTTATCACTCGTGCCTTTACTGAACTACAATTCCCATGAGGCAACATTCACACCACATTACAGCCTATAGAAAAGGCCTCTCAAACCCCTATCAATCAGAATGGAGAGTAGATTTCAATTGTAAAGAATTATACACTTGCAAGACACACTGCTGTATGAATGCATACTCAAAGAAAAAAAGAAACCAGTACATTATCTCTTGGGTTTAAAAATGAAGGGTCGAAGTGTGTGGTTCTTGGTCAAAATAATCTGCAATCAAGTCAGAAGTTTGACTCCTACGTTTATTTTTATTTTTATTATTATTATTATTATTTCACATTTCATTGTTATCCTTCTGTATTTACAAAACAGTAGGGAGAACACAGGAATGTGATCAGGAAATGTTGCAAGCTGGATTCAAACTTACATCACCTGAATTAGCACCATAGCACATGCACTGTGCTAGTCCACAGCTCTGATATGTTTTTTATTTACCAATTCACTTTTTAAGCAAGTAGTCATCTGTAATGCAACCGAAATATATTTGGTTTATACTTCCACAGTTCCTCTGCATTTATCAAAGGCCACTACCACACTAATATGATTTTGTTTGAAAATGCATCCACATTAAAATACCATTTTCCTCCACCGAAAATAGAGACTTTTGAAAACACTTTCTAGTCCTGCATACTTTGGAAAATGATGATGTTAGAAAACAGACAACCTATTAGTGTTGACATAACCAAAGAAAAGTCCATGTTATGGATCAAAGAGCACCACTAAACACAGAAAATCTCCCAGCAAATTTGTACAGAGTGACAAGCGACGGTTATGTATTATAACAGCGCAACGGTAACACTGACTGTCCAAATGTTTAATCACACACTGTCAGCATTCATCTCTCAGCAATCATCCATTACTCATAAGCCCACAACATCAGGGACAGATGAGGGAGGTACACAGTTCCTGCTACAAACATTTGTCCTAGTCGTCACTTTAACAAATTATTGAGCAACATCGTAGCACTTTCTAAATTCAAATTAAATTTTTAAGCGAATATTTGTCTCCTAAAGCTATACTTTAACATTTATTTGTTAGTTATCTCCACTGGAATACAGCCAGTGCTTTTATTAGTGCTTTTTGCTAAAGCAAGCATCACTATTACTATTGCTTATACTTTGAGAAATTTGTTAAATGTAGTTTGAAACTTTGAAAAAGGTGTCTTAAGAACACTGCATTCTGTCGCACTCAGTCCAGCAGTCTTGGAGCACAAAAGCACGTCTGTGGAAGGCTGTATGCTGCCTGCTTGTTGGTTTGACGAGGTGTGTTGCCTGTACAGCTGGAGCACTGACTGCCCCCTATTGCATCAAGTTGGTACATCAAGCATAGGGGGCGGTACACAGTACCAAAATTGAGCTAGATAACTGGAGGGGTTGAAAAATAAGAGGGAAAGTCATTGTAAAGGTGGAGCAAGGTATAACATTTTAATGAAAGTTTTCGAAGACAAATATTCTTCTTTGGAATAACATGCACAGTTGAATCATGCCTTATATATGATCAGGAATCTGTATAAAGAAAGTTAATCTGGTGAATTTTGTTTCAGTGTTGATATTGAGTTATTTGTACCTGATCTAAACATTAAAATTACTTTCATTGGTGTAACCCATTGCTGTCAGGTTGACGAGTAAAATTAGTTGATATATACTGTAGGTTACCACATGAAAAACATTTTTAGGTTAAAAGACAAACATTTTTACAGTGTAATCATATATCACATCAGAATTTGTGTATGTGCATGTTTTCAGTACTCACAGCCTTTGTAAATGTCTGTAGGAATCTGTACAGCAGTATATGAATAGTTGACTTTATTCTTAAAGTTAGGGTCATCCACAAACTCCAAAGAGAGAGAGTTTGGGTTTTCCATAAGGTTTTCCCCATCATCACCATCCGACTGCAACAAATAGAAATAGAGATGTCAGTACACACACACACACACACACACACACCCAATGCACTGATTGACACCAGGTTAATTATCATTTACTAAAACATAAAAAGACATATTCTTAATAATAATGAACAAAAACTAATTGACTTAATTAAAACACTAAACAAAACAAATAAAAAATGTATAATAATAATAATAATAAAAAAAGGTGGAATAAAATAACAAAAACAACTTTTCTATTTCGCAATTATTAAGCTATCTCAGTGGCGGATTTAGGCATGGGCGACATGGGCAGTTGCCCAGGGCGGCATCTTGCATTGGGGGGGGTGCACGAGGCATCAACAACTTTGGGGGCATGTTGAAGCGGGTTTCACCCAGGGTGCCATACGTGTTAGAACCGCTACTGAGCTATCTTTACACGATGGCGAGTCTGACCTGTCCCACCTGTAGATGGCATTAAAGCATGTAACACAGGCTAATTCCATAATTTGCACTAAAAACGTGAATCACATAAAGCAAAATCCATTGCAGATGAGATGTTCAGTAAATAATTCCGGAAATGTTTTGGAAAACCAATAATTACTAAAATTAAAACTTAAAATTAGATCGAAGTATACCAAAACTAAACAAATAAAAAAATCTGTCCATGAAAACTTAAGTTTAAAAACTTAAACTAACAATTCCTTGCTGAAACAAACTAAAAATCTACTGAAATTGAAAGTACATTAATTGGTATTAAAATAAAGGCTTTAATACCCTTGATTGACACACAGCAAATCTTTATGCAGAAAATCACTTGGACACACACAAACACTTGCATCCATGATTAATTCGACAAACACTAATTACTCCTGACATGACAGGGGTAAATCCTGCCTCCTCAACTAAAAAGGTAGCAACTCTTTGGAGAGAAAACTGTAGTACATTGCCAGACTATTCATCCATGACACAAAACCACAGCAGGTATCAAAGTGCTCGCAAATTGCTGAAAATCAATTAACGTCAGTGATGGTTATCACAATCGCAGTCCTTCAGGCGATTAACCCTGTCAATAACTCAGCACAATGAGTGTCGAATGAAGGCCATTCTACCCTTTTACTTCACTTGGACACACAGGCTGCTTATTATCACAAAAAACAAAAAAATCTGCAAAAAAAGTCTGCCACTTGAAGGAATGTATTAAAGCAGTACAAAAATAAATAAATAAATAAGGGCCGAATAACCGGATTTTAATGACTTGCATCCAGTGAATACCCCATTCTTCACAAAAACTATGTTGTATCCTGCATGCAAAGTGCAAAAAAAAGAAATATTTAAAAATACAATATTTTAAAGTTGGTCTTTGATCAAAAATGTTATTTGATAATCGGCACTATTCCACTGTTTTCTACTTGTTTAAGTTCATTCAATCAAATCTCTCCCATCGTACAATAAAACACACTCGCTTTCATCACTGGGCGAGGTACAGTGTATAGTAATAGAGAGCCATGGGTTAATTGGGGTTGACGTGGTAAAAACCGTTAGTTTTTGCTAAATTGAATTCAAGCCTCCAGTCAAGTGTGAGGACTGATTTATGGCCTACCTTTAATTGTCTATTAAAATGCAATTACAAATTGTTGTTGGGACGAATGGAAAGACTGAGGTTTTCTAATACCCCTCAATGTGATTTGAGAGCAAACAAATGCACAGAGGACCAAACTAACCATCTTGAAATGCATAAATGAGTAAAACCTGATTTAGTGGTAAAATCTTAGTGGTAAATAAGTATTTAACAGTATTTAATTCTACATGGTATTATGGTAGCGATGGCAGCCTACAGTTGTAAATAGCTCAAAAACAAACACTGTGATCTCGTAAAACTGGAATATTAAACTGTATGTAACTCGTTTACATATGTCTCAGACAACTGGATCTTTGAGGGGATCTTTTAGCTTCAAGTCCTTTATTTGTTTATTCTTCCACCTGACTGTCATTCAGTCGAGTGTGGAGTCTGTGGAGCGCAGTCATAATTATCTGAGACAGCTTCTAATTAGGAGCTAAAATTCCACACAGGACACACTGATTTGTTCATTTTCCCCCATCCATACACCACCTGTTTAACTCGATTCTTTAGCTAATTTGTTAATTCTATCACCTTGTTTTCAAGGTTTAATTAAAGTTTGAGAGAGCCAAAAATGACATTTTGAGGACCCTTTCAATGTGTGTTTGTGTGTGTCTGACAGTTCAAAATATACACATAAAGCAATATTAGTCTAATGATGACTTTTAAAAACATTGTGGATAACATCTTCATTCTATTATCTATTTCTAAACCCTGAACAAACTAACATGGATCATTTTTGCAGAATAAATACAGTATGTTCAGAATGAAACACAAGCATACACTGTATAATATCCAGGATTTTACAAGATTTAACAGACATTTCTTACAATAAAATACAGTTTTCAGTAAGTCACCATTTAGGGTGTTTAGTTTTCCCTTTAGATGGGACATTATCTTGATAATTTCTAATGAATTTTCTTCCAGCTGGTGCAATTGTGTTCAAGAACACAATTTATTGTGCTGTGATGTATGGAGAAAATAAGTCAATTTATTGGTGGACTTTATGTTGGACCACAATGTTGTGGTCAACACTATATGATGCATTAAAAGTAAAGAAACAGAATCATTTTAAAGGAACAATGAGAAAGGAATGTTTGCAAAGCTAGGCTATAATATGATTGGTTTTTATCACTCATAAATTTTTTTTTTTCAGAAGTTGACAAACAGGCAAGCACAGATATCAACACTCAGCATACAAATCTCAATGATGGTGACAATAAACAAACACTGTAGATAAAAAATACAGAATATCATTGTGATTCTACAATACAGCACTGCTACATTACAGTAATTTATTGGTCCTGTTTACAGTGAAGTCACAGTATACAGTTTTCTTTTATTTTTAATAAATTGTTGAAATACTACTGTAAAATATTCTGTGAAAGTCATGCAACTAGTAGCCAGGAATTTACTGTAATCTCACACAATATATTTTTACAGTGTTACTGCATACTGTGCAGTTTAAACTGTTTCCTGTCTACTATTTTTTACAACAAGTATGTGAATTAGTATACATTAGACATATATCACTGTGGTGAGCAGGGCGGAGTCGAGCGGCGTCTGGGCAGAGCGAGGCCTGGAAGATAAGTGGCTAATGACTTCCACCTGCACGCCACACCGGCGTCGTGTTCCAGCAAGGGCGGCAAGAGTATTTAAGGAGAGGAGACAGTGGCAGAGGAGGGAGAGAGATGTACGAAGCTTGTCCGTGTGTCTGAATGTCTTTAGGATTTGACGCAGCTGGCTGAAAAGCCGTGTGTATTTTTGTTTCATTGGATGCTGAAAAGTGTTATTAAATGTCTATGTGTTTGTCAACTCCTTTTCCATCTTTAAGCATTACACCGGTGCCAAAACCCGGAATAAGGAGGAAGGTATGCTACTATGGAGTCGTCTTCGCCACTGGAGGAAGTGTTTCGATCCCTCGCCAGCATCCATCAGGCGCAACACCAGGCCCTCATGGATCTGCGGGCGGAGCAGCAACAGCACTTCGAGGCGCTCCTTCGAGGCCAAGAGGAGAACCGATGGGCGTTGCGGAGCTTGGTGCCCATTGCGACCCCGGCAGCAGCGAACACCCATGTGACGCTGGCGAAGATGGGGGCGCAAGATGAGCCGGAGGCCTTTCTGGAGCTCCTCGAGCGCACGGCCCAAGCTCTGGAATGGCTGTGGGTGCAATGGGCAGTCCACCTCCTACCGCTGCTGACCGGGAGGCTCAACTTGCAGCCCAACAACTCCCGGTCGGCAACCTCCTGAGGTACCCTGAGCTGAAGAAAGCCATCCTGCAGCGTTTCGGCCGCAGTCCCGAAGAGCATCGCCGGCGATTCCGAACCCTGATGCTGAGCGAAATCGGCCGCCCATTTGCCTTCATTCAATGAGGAAGTAATTTGCCTCATATCTTCCCGGCCTCGCTCTGCCCAGATGCCGCTCGGCTCTGCCCTGCTCACCACATAACCCCATCGAACTCAGGTCGGGGATTTCTCTGGCCTGTGACCGACTCCGCCCCCCCCCCCATTTTTAGGGAGGGAGCATCAATGGGTTACACCGATCTCTGGATCCAACCTGTGCATGCCTGGTAGGGGGAACAGGGCAAAAGAGAGGAGAAAGGGAAACGCCTCGCTCTGCCCAGACGCCGCTCAGTTCCGCAATCCACAATCACGAAACATTTTAAACATTGTTGTCACATGACTTCAACATGTTGCATGTTTAATTCAGTTAAATATCTTTGGAGAACTTTATGCTGACAGTACAGCTGTCCTAAAATGCAACCTTTAATTTTAGTAGCCACTAATCCAAATGCACATCATGTTTATATTACATTAGAAAGTGCTTGCAATTTTAATAACTAAATCATGTCGCATTAACATACAAACAAAACGTTTTCATACTCAAAAACTAAATGCTGTGACTACTATTTATTGACAGTACATTTAATTTACATTTGATTTACTTTTTTCGCCATTACCTTTATGCCAGTTCTCAGTCTTAGTATGCTTAGCAATTGTCATGCAGCAGGCAGATGTTGGTAATTTAATGTAATTAAGAATGTGCTTTTGGATCAGTGGCAACTTAATTAAATATGAAACCATTTTACCATCTGGATTATGATAATGCATTGTGAATTTTAATTTCAAAGTGTATTCTTTGAAGTTTGAATAGCTTTAGATTATGTTTACCATCTGGATTTATAAATGCACCATCATATGTTTTATTTTTTTTAAATAAATATGTTGTTTAATGTTCTGGTTCTGATTTTGCTTAAAACAAATGTTTTGATTTGGTTATTTTTTTACATACACAAATGTATATAAAAAAAGTTTTTGAACACTTAAAAATGTCACATACACAGTACAAGAACACTTTTAATGCAAAACATTTCACAAAAAACAAGTTGTTTGGTTTGAAACGCTAAAAAATAGATTTAATGTTCAAAACGAGACAAAAAGTATTGACCTTTTCTGGTTTTCAAATGTTAGTGGAACATGTCCATTGTTAATGTGCTGAAGAACTACACCTGTGGTTACTCTGCCAGGACACCTGTGTGAATTTAAGGGGAACTGACTTCATACATCCTCTAATGTCTAAATACTACCAAATTGTAATTCAACAGCAAAGCATCAAGTACACAATGTGATATCTCAAGCACTCATTGGAAGTATAAGCTGATTAGAAGCTCATTTGAGACTCTTTTAATAAATGCTTCCAGAAACCAAAGGCAAAAATGATGACAAATCAACCCAAAGTTTTTCTTAGAAGCTACGAGGACATCTGGCCAGAGTTCATTAGAACGGCTAATGATGGAGATCTGCCTGGAGAGCTGATTACAGCTTTCCAGGGTTGAAGACAGATCTTTCCTGCAGTAGGTGGAGAAGAGCAAAGCTCCAGAGGGCATTAGAAAACAGCATGGAAGAGGAGAAGAGTGGGTGGGAATTGATTGGCATCTTGCAATGATATACCGAACAAGAGAAGACAGAGAGGAAATGAATGGAGAAGATTGTAACGATATCAAGAGATATAAAGAAAACCCTCAGGTTGATGAAGATCTGATATCTGGTAACTGAGGTAACTGATATGCTCTGCCAGACAGTAATTACAAAATGAAACATATCTTATCTGACCTTTCCAGCGTATATACTACTTTTTTTTTTAACTGCTAGAATATTCACTTCCTCTGATCTGTTATCAAGAAATGAATGAACACTATAAATTGGTGGAGTGGCCTGGCTGTCTACTGCCTACATAGGAAGCATCCTAACCATCATACAATCTCATCTGTGAATGATCTGAAATGCTCTACTAATGAAGCAAACTTTTTTTAGTATTGAGTAAAATACAGGTATATATACACTTCCATTCTTTTTTTTTTTTTCACATTTTAGAATAATAGTAAAGTCATCAAAACTATGGAATAACATAAATAGAACTACGGGAATTATGTTGTGACTAAACAAAATCCAAAATACATCAACACTGTGTTATATTTTAGCATCTTCAAAGTAGTCACCCTTTGCCTAGAATTTGCAGACATGTACTCTTGACATTTTCTCAACCAACTTCTTGTGGTATCACCCTGGGATGCTTTTTAAACAGTATTGAAGGAGTTCCCATCTATGTTGGGCACTTATTGGCTGCTTTTCTTTATTATTTGGTCCAAGTCATCAATTTCAAAACATTTTTTTTTTTTAAATAAAATGTTAGTTTTGTAATGAAATAAATTAATATTGTGGCACAATTTTATTTTTGTCTACTAAACTAATTTCAAACATTTAAGCATACGCCTTCAGATCAAAAGATTTTTAAGATCATGAGAAACATTTCAGTCAAGTGTTTCAAAACTTTTGACCGGTAGTGTATATATATATATATATATATATATATATATATATATATATATATAATAATCACATATTCCTTAAATTGTATGCCATTGTGGATGATATTTTTCCACTGAGCTCCTTACAGTGCATTCGAGGCGTGTCTTATCGTGAAGGACAAGAGCTTGCTGGCTTAGAATCTTGAGACGCGTTTTAAAAGTTATAAATTGACAAAGCGTGTTTTTTTATTTAAAAAAAAAAAAAAATTTTTGGAATGCCAAATTCCCAATGCACTCTCTAAGTCCTCATGGTGGCGTAGTGACTTGCCTCAATCCAGGTGGCAGAGGATGAATCTCAGTTGCCTCTGCGTCTGAGACCGTCAACCCGCGCATCTTATCACGTGGCTTGATGAGCGCGTTACCGTGGAGACATAGCGCGTGTGGAGGCTTCACGCCATCCACTGCGGCATCCACGCACAACTCACCACGCGCCCCACCGAGAGCGAACCACATAATAGCGACCACAAGGAGGTTACCCCATGTGATTCTACCCTCCCTAGCAACGAGACTCGCGAACTCCAGGGGTGGTAGTCAGCGTCTTTTCACTGAACTACCCAGGCCTGACAAAGCGCTTTCTTGCACTATAATAAGGCGAGATTAGACAGCAGGCATCTCCAGATGCCTTTTTAAAAGTTTAAGTTAAATTAAATTGACATGCATCTGCTAAATGCAACGCTCTTCCACAAAACAAACACTTTCAAGTCAAAAACGTTTACACTGAACGTTTTCTTGCTTTAAAAAAGCTAGAACAGAATTCACGCCTTCAAGACTCATGCTCGAGACTAACATGTTCAAGACTAACGAGTTAAAACCGAATGCATTCTTGCATTATAAAAATGTAAATCAGAATGTAGGTGTCTCAAGATGCTTTTATAAAACTGAAGTTGTATTAAATCGACATGGCATCTTAAAATGCAGCACTCATGCAAGAGACGAATTCCTTCTTGCATTACAAAAAAGCGAGAACAGAATGTAGTAAACTGACTTGCATTTTTTAAACGTGGTGCTCATGCGTCAGATGGATGCAGTCATGGCAAAAACGCTTACACTGAATGTGTTCTTGCGTAAAAAAAAAGCTAGAAAAGAATGCAGCAGTCTTGAGACGTGTTTTTAAAAGTAGAAGTTGACTTAAATTGACATGCATCTTATATACACAGCGCACATGTGTGAGGCAAACACGTTTACAACCAAAATCTTTAATCTGAACACATTCTTGTGTCTCAGGACATAATTTTAAACGTTGAAAATGAAATAAATCGACATGTGACAAAAACATGATGCTCATGTGCGGTTACAACAAAAATGTATACACTGAACACGTTCTTGCGTTAAAAAAGTTAGAATGGATTGCAGGTGTCTCGAGAAATGTTTTTAAAAGTTGAAGTTGATTTAAATTGACATGCATGCATGAGACACATGTTCTTGCATTACAAAAGAGCAAGAATAGAATGCAAGTGTCTCGAGGAGTCTTTTTAAAAGTTGAAATTTAGTAAATTGTCACGCGTTTTATAAACGCGGCGCTCTTGCGTGAGATGAATGCGCTCACAGCAAAACATTTTACATGGAATTTGTTTTGCGTAAAAAAAAAAAATGCTAGAACAGAATGCAGGTGTATCAAGATGCACTTTTTCTAGTTGAAGTTTCAAACTGAACGTCTTTAAAACATGGTGCTCATGCACGAGATGAACGTGTTTACATTGAATGCGTTCTTGCGTTAAAAATGCTAGAATGAATGCAGGTGTCTTGAGACTCGCTTTTAAAAGTTAGAGTTATTTTAAATTGGCACGTGTCGTATTAACGTGGCGCTCATGCGAGATGATGGAAAACACAAAGACGTCATAGATGTGCAATGGTCAAAGATATCCATCTAGTGCGTGATTAGATAGAAAAACAAATTAAAAATGTGCAGACAGACGTATTTGGTGTCAACACACCTCTTAGAAAGTAGTCTCATTATGCTGCTTACATTTAGAAACAGCCTTGAGAACATGCCTAAGATGCATTAAAATGCCGTCTAGGTAGGCAGCTCAACTGGGTTTGGAACATAGCTTTAGAGAGACCAAACCAGAATGGACTTATCATGCTTTTTAGAGAAATAAGATTATAGATGACTCCGTCTAAGGTGAGGTTCAAAGCTGAAGCATTTCTGGAGACATGTGGGTGTGTGTCTGCAACTGAGCATTTAAGGAAATCAACCTAAGTATGCCTTCTGACCCCCACGTTTCTCGGGTCGGTAGAGAGCGAGGTAGGGGTCACAGGGGTGGTGGGACGGGTTACCATCCCCTTGGCCCTTTTAATGATGAGCGATGTCCTCCAATTAGAGATGCTGACAGCCCCTAAAGTGCTGAATCATTAATCACACGCCTGCTGTGCGTCTACCGCACATAATCACTCTCTGATTTATGGCTTCTCATATGGCCCATGCTATTTCTTCTAGCTCTCATCATAGCTCCATTCCTTGCTTACCCATACTGCCAGTTCTGAGTTCTGATATAATGGCTTCTTTGTCGACAAAGAGAAATCAATCAAGCAGTTGATGTTGCTAGCAAGACTAACTACGACCTTTAACTTATAGAATGAAAAAGGTTGTATGATGAGTGGAAACATGGTGACATGGTGAGTTACTGGAGTACCTTTATTTTTTTATTTATTTTTATTTAAACAGCAACTTTGTCTCTAATATTTCTCCCAAAATCCTAGAAATAAAAATAAAATACAATAAATGTTAAGTTAATGTAGACATCATAGCTCAGATAATTTGGTCTTTGGAAAAGTTTGAGTTCGTACTGTAACTCAATGTTGTTATTCACAGAAGAAAGTCATACAGGTTTAGAACAACTTTTGGGTGAACTATCCCTTAAAAAGAAAGATGGCAAAACACTAACAAGGCATCTAAAATAAAAACAGGTCAGGTAAAACATATTCAAGCTATTAAAGGTATTTAATAAAAAACAGACAACAAACTGTTCATGAACGTTCTTCACTCCAAAACGGTTTTCATCAGAAACATTACAGGAACATTCAACAAAAATAAAAAGAACTGTCACTTACGTAATCTGATTCAGCTTTGGAGTCGTAATACTGGATGTCGGTTTCCTAAAATAAAACAAGACAGAAATATTAATAACTTAAAAGGGAACAAATTACATTTAGGATATAATTACTAGGGGTGTGCAGCAGATTATCTGTATTTATATCTGTATCTGTTCATATGACAAAATGATCTGTCTCTGTATTCAGACAGAACCGGGTGTGGGTGGGGCTTAAACCATGAAATGCCCATGTTTAAGTGTCACTCTTACATTTATAGTTTCTATTAATAAAATATGCCTTGTATATGCCTTTTCATAATAATAGTCTAATAATAATAATATTATTTAATTTTTTCTTACCAGATCAAGCTGAATTTGTAGGCTACATTAACTGTGGAATATGTTGCGGTTTCTCCTGGTATTTCAGATATTAATATCTGCATGAAACATAATTTTTGTTTGTCTGTGCATGTAAACCAACATTATTCTGGAGGCAAGAGGTGTCAAGCAAAATGTGAAAGGTCAAGCACACATTTTGCAGTGAATAATAAATACAAATTAAAACATTTAATATAAAAACTTAAAATAAAATCAATATAGCCTACAAACAGGTGAAAGTCCCGTAAGTCTATCTGGAATTATTACGATAGGACATCATTATTTAGTTGTAGAAGAATTTTTGTCACACATTATACGTTTTTTGAACATATACAGTTAAATTCTTTTTCTGCATATCCCAGCTAAGCTGGGGTCAGAGCGCAGGGTCAGGGCCATGATACGGCACCCCTGGAGCAGAGAGGGTCAAGGGCCTTGCTCAAGGGCCCAACAGCGGCATCTTGGTGGTGCTGGGGCTTGAACCCCTTACCTTCTGGTCAGTAACCCAGAGCCTTAACCGCTGAGCCACCACTATAATAATATTATTAATAATAATAATGTTAAATTTATATAGCACCTTACCAGAGTTCAAGAACACTTAACATTTTCAAATTTAGCACAGTTTAAAGAAGAAAAAAAAAGATGGAGCATGTTTCAGTTTCTTCGTTTTATACAAGGAGGACTATTCCTAATAGATGAATAATCTATGGAGCATTTAAACCTTTATGGAGCATTTGAACTTTTTCCGGAATAAAGTCTTAACCAGTTAACAACCTTAATCGCTGATGTATATATAAATGTGGTCACCTTTAAGAAACGGAAAGGCGAGCTCCGATGTTAAATCACTTCAGGTCAGGAATTTAACATCGTGCTCAGGTTAAAGCTATAAATAAATACATGGAAATCACATGTGAATCGTGTGATACATTAACATAGACATTTCAAGAAGCGGAAAGTGTATATGATGTTGTATCTTAGTTAATGTCACACTTGACAAGCTCAAGACCCACACAATTTACAGAGACCGCACCCATCCGATCTGAAATCACACCATGCGCATTTTCATTCATAAGGTTTACACTTTAGAAATACTGGCTGCACAGATTCATAAATTCGTTGTAATTTTGGATGTTTACTTAAAATGTCGCTTTATCTTTGTGCTTTTTGGATAATCAGTCATACAAATATTTTTTTTATATTATTCGGATAAATCTGTTATTCATTTTTAAAGTCATTATTTGTGCCTTTCCGAATAAGTTATTCGGCTTCAGGCACATCCCTAATAATTACTTCCTTCAGGACCCCAGTCACCATTAGTAACCTTTAGTTGGTATCTTTTTAACTGAATTCCCGTGCCTTTGTTTTATGATTTTATATAGCAAGCAAAAAAAAAAAAAAAAACCTTATAAGCTAATTTGTTTCTAAACAAAATAAAACAATAATAAAATTATGACCTTGTCCTAAGGGCACTATCATGAGGCAGTAATTGTCATTTGTTTTGATGCTGTGAATATGTATGCATTGTCTTCTATTTTGGATATGCTGAATTGGGGATGTGTTTCGGTTATATAATATCGCTTGCAGATTTGAATATTTTGGTAGACAGTAATGACCGCTTAAGGTTAAATTAGACATCTGTTCACAAAGCGTAAACATTGTGCCTTTAAGATTTTAGTTCACTAAAATGCAGAACTCCAATATAATCTTTAGAATTTATTAGGCAAGCAAACATCTTTTCATGTGTGCTATTACTTTTCATAGAGATGAGACTTTGAGACCAATTGAAAAATAAATTGGGTGAAAAAAAATCCCACAGACTTGGGACCAACGGTGTAGGCTCTTTTGACATAAGCCAGTAGGTAACCACCTAGCAACCATTCAGAACACCTTAGCAACCACATAACAATGCCCTGGCAACCACCCACAACACCCTAGCATCATGTCCACAGGAAGGCACCAAAAGTGACTTTTTAGTTGTACATGATGTAATACAGTCAACAACAATGCATATTTTATTTACCTTACCCCCAAATCCAAACCCCAACCCTAAACCAAACCACCAGTGGGGTAAAAAGGAAATTTTAGCACAAAAATACCTCCGATAAGCCGTTCTCTCCGAATCACGCTCATCATTGAATATGTGAATAAAATTACTTCCTGGATCTCACAGGACTGCAACCCATGTCTCTGAGGTTGCTTGCACAACGCAATATCAATTTTGCTTGAGGGAAATGTGATCACATTTGAAAATGTCTGATGGAAGTGGTTTTATGCCACTTTAATAGTAGAAATATATTGCACGTTCATTACTAACAACTCAGTGTACTGTGAAAATAACCCTCATGAGTAGCATAGTATGAATACGCCTAATATTAGAAACACTTTAAAGCCGTGTGTCTGAATTCCTTCCAAAATATGAGACATTACCATGATGGTACAACTCCAAATAGACTATCAGAGGTTTCCTGGACACATCCTGAACAACATTTGTCATATTTTACAGACAAATTGTACAAAAGCGTCCAAATGTTGCGGAAATGAGTGAAGATGTTTTGGCAGGAGATGCTGTTGTTTGGATTCACATACAGATGGACTTTGATCTGAACGGGTAAACATCAGTGTGGTATAGTATCTCTCAATAGACAAGGCTGTAATGTGGGGCCGTATGACTGATTGTTGTTGTGTAGGACCCTTTAAACTGGTTTAGAGTGGCACATTTGTCTATCCAAATGCCAGTGTGCTCACACACAGAGACCCCTGTAGTTTAAACTCTCTGGGGGGTCTGCATCTGCTCTCCTCCCCTTTTCCTTCCTCTCGATTGTACTTCCTGTTCATGCGGAGGACACAATCTCAAGGGTAAAACTTGGTTCATTTTGTTTGTATCTGTACGTGTATTTTCCATCTTAAGTCTCGGGTACACTTTTCTGTGTTCCGGATCGCGCCTGGTTGACCACACGTGCACTACGACAGCTTTGTGATACTCTTTAGTACAGTCAGTGGCAGGTGCATGTGCCGACGATGCACACAGATGAGGACTGTCAACGTGTCGAGAAAAAACAGAGCTGCAAGCGGAGAGTCCACACAGACTGTCCTGATGACGAAATCTGAATCCCGGAGTGATCCAGGACATGGTCAACTGAAGTATACTTTAGCCTATCCATGCTATTCAGCGACAAGTCCCTCATTCTTGCCATGTTTGGAATGGAATACTAGTGTACAGTTTAATACATATTGGAGCTGATTATCGCCAACCACCTCGTGATTCAATATGTTGTGATATATTACAAGATTACAATTGAAACTGTGGCAAACGCGCAAGAGAAAGAATGAATCTGCGTGTTCAGTTTCAATCGCTTCAATCGGTTCTGACCGCACTGAGAAACGCTGCCGTGTCCACGCGAATACGTTTTAATTCGTAAACGTGATTTTGCTATGTTTATGCACTTAAATGCCGTTTTCCTCCAATGAAAACAGAGTATTTAAAAAAATGCTCTTCATTACCTAATACTTTGTAAAACAATGATGTTAGGAAACTGAAAACCGAGTTATCAAACAAAAACGGATTAGTGTAGACGTAGAGTTTGCGCTTATTTAATCCACCTCCACACTAATACTATTTTGTTTAAAATATTATAGATTTTGCTACGTTTAGGCCTTCCATTCAATCTAGAACAGCATTTTCCTCCACCAAAAATTCAGATTTTCCATTTTAGTGTGGATTAGTGTGGATGTGACGAACTGCTCCTTCATTACAGAATTGCTGGACATGATATGGATGAATAAAAAAGTGGATGTAAAGTATTTATACAATATCTGGAGAAAAAGTATTGCAATATAGTGATATATGGTTGTATCGGGACAGCCTTAAAGCATTATGTCCAGTATATACTGTACTCTGACTCCTATTTTTTTTTAAAGTCAACATGAAATTTTCAAGTGGAAAGTGATATCCAACAAGAAATAAAATGTAGCTTGGGACCTTTATAATGTAGCCTTAATCCATCTACATTTAAAAATATGTCAGGTGGGATTTTGTCAATAAGGAATTGATTGGTCAGTGTAATAGTGGGCGTTCCATTACATAACGTGCATTTCATTGTGGCAGTGTACTCTGCTGTACTACACATCTGAACAGAACCTCTGTCTCTCCATGTCGTTCTCATGTCCGTGCTAGTTCTATTCCCATCTCTCTCGGTGCCAATCCAAACAAGCCAGACACCAATGTTACCGTGACAACAGCAAAGTCTGAGCTGGTCACATTGGAACAAAAACGCTGACAAATCTATAAAACTGTGGAACTTAAATGTGCAGTGGTCTCCCGGGATACTGTTGAGGAGTGGTACATATCAACAGATAGAGAGAGAAATAGAGTGATCTCACTGGACAGATGGAAACAGTGTGCGACCCCTTTTTAAGGAAGGGAATTCTTAAGGATTAAATGATTCTGGTTTCAATTCCAAATCTGAATTTTCACTTTTAGGAGAACGATCACTTTAACGATTTTTGATTCCCAACCCCAACATAGTCTAAAGGTGGGGTTTTTTCCCCCCTGAAGAATCCCACATGTATCCCAGTACATCTATGTTTCAAGCAGAGCATGGTCCACGTGCTCTTCAAGATGGGCAAAGACAAGCGGTTTAACTGAGAGATAAGGAGGACAGAGGAAGAAAAGGAAAAAGAGGGAAAGATAATGACAGAGAAGACAGAATGAGCAAAAAGAACTGAAGCAAGAGCAAAGAGAGAGAGAGAGAGGACAGCAGCGGTGGACTATTAATAGCAGTTCTCTGCAGAGACAATCCGTCTGGCGGAGTGTGGGTGTCTCCAGTGAGCCAGTGGGCTGCAGTGTGTATGTGAGTGGGCACATATATGTACAGTATACCATGCTATAGGGATTGTTAAGGTTGTTCAAGATGATAAAAATAAGAAATGAAAAAAAAAATTAGTTTAAATAATGTGTATCAGGTTTGTAGAAATTTCATATTTGACATTTTTAACAATGCATATATTTTAAAAAATATAGCATTTTCTACAAAAAATAAATAAATAATTAAAAACGTTATGACTTAAAAAAGGTCAAGTGGTAACCATTAAGTAAAAGTTATTACAGTACTTTTCTTGCACCTTGAATATACATGAGTGTACACAACTTAGAATATATATATATATATATATATATATATATATATATATATATATGTATATATACACAGTATATTAGTGTTGTCAGTGTTAATGCATTAATGCATGCGATTAAAATGTATAACGCGTAAATTTTTTCTTAATCGCGATTAAGGCATGTACCGATTCGACATTAGATTCTGACATTTTATTCAACTCCGGGTGAGCTCTGAACACTGGTTAGAGGACATTACACTCGTATACACACTACAGACAAACACATAACAGTGAGTCCCTGCTGGAGAAAGGACCTCTTATAAAACAAACGCTGATGGGACTTGTTACAAAAGTTAAGTTCTTTGTGTCTAAAGTCAGCATTTTACCACATAAGCATGTCAATTCTTACAAGCCTGCTGTGCATCTTGTTCTCCTGTGGAGGGTCTGTTGATGCTCCGCTCAAATTTAACATAATTTCAACTTTGTACCCGTTGCTTCTGAAGTGTCAGCTAATAATTACCAGACAATTCAGATTAATTATATTTCCATCGGCAGTGCCAGCGCTAAAAGCAGAACATGACGCGCTTCTCATATGGAGTTCAACGTGGTGCTTACTGCCCTGAAACAAATCATGTGCCTTCCATATCCAAAGTGAAAATACAGCCTGATGATGGTAAATATTGTGGAGGATGAGGGTTTAAGAGATTTAATGTGCATTGCAATGAATAGTAGTTCTATCAATCAGACAACATCCCACTTAGACTTTGGGAAATATTTAATGTTGAATTGGTGCTAAATTATTTTAGTGCATTTTTGTCTTTGTTCTATGGAGTTTGGAAAATGTTAATAAAGCAATATTGTTACATATTGTTTTGTTATATTGTGTTGTTCTTTCCATGCATTTTGACAGGAAAAAAGTATATAGAGTCAAATTTCAGCACTTTTAAAATCTGAGATTAATCACAATTAACTATGAAATATCATGATTAATCATGATTAAAAAAATGTATCTACTGACAGCTCTAAATATATATATATATATACACACACACACTGTACAGTACAGATTTTGCTCTTATGGAAAGAAATTGGTACTTTTATTCACCAAAGTGGCATTCAACTGATCACAATGTATTGTCAGGACATTAATAACGTGAAAAATTACTATTACAATTTGAAAAAAAAATGTTCAGAACTTCTTAAACTATTTCAAAGAGTTCTCATCAAAAAATCCTCCATGTGCAGCAATGACAGCTTTGCAGATCCTTGTTATTCTAGCTGTCAGTTTGTCCAGATACTCAGGTGACATTTCACCCCACACTTCCTGTAGCACTTGCCATAGATGTGACTCTTGTCGGGCACTTCTCACACACCTTACAGTCTAGCTGATCCCACAAAAGCTCAATGGGGTTAAGATCCATAACACTCTTTTTCCAATTATCTGTTGTCCAATGTCTGTGTTTCTTTGCCCACTCTAACCTTTTCTTTTTGTTTTTCTGTTTCAAAAGTGGCTTTTTCTTTGCAATTCTTCCCATAAGGCCTGCACCCCTGAGTCTTCTCTTTACTGTTGTACATGAAACTGGTGTTGAGCGGGTAGAATTCAATGAAGCTGTCAGCTGAGGACATGTGAGGCGTCTATTTCTCAAACTAGAGACTCTGATGTACTTATCCTCTTGTTTAGTTGTACATCTGGTCTTCCACATCTCTTTCTGTCCTTGTTAGAGCCAGTTGTCCTTTGTCTTTGAAGACTGTAGTGTACACCTTTGTATGAAATCTTCAGTTTTTTGGCAATTTCAAGCATTGTGTAGCCTTCATTCCTCAAAACAATGATTGACTGATGGGTTTCTAGAGAAAGCTGTTTCTTTTTTGCCATTTTTGACCTAATATTGACCTTAAGACATGCCAGTCTATTGCATACTGTGGCAACTCAAAAACAAACACAAAGACAATGTTAAGCTTCATTTAACGAACCAAATAGCTTTCAACTGTGTTTGATATAATGGCAAGTGATTTTCTAGTACCAAATTAGCAATTTGTCATGATTACTCAAGGATAAGTTGTTGGGGTGATGGCTGCTGTCTAGATTTGATCAAAAATGACTTTTTTCAAAAAGTGATGGTGATGTTTTTTATATCATTAATGTCCTGACTATACATTGTGATCAGATGAATTCCACTTTGGTGAATTAAAGTACCAATTTCCTTCCGAAACAGCAAAATCTGTACATTATTCCAAACTTTTGGCCGCCAGTGTGTGGGTGCGTGTGTGTGTGTGTGTTTGTGTGTGTGTGTATATATATATATATATATATATATATATATATATATATATATATATATATATATATATATATATATATACAGTACATGTTTTAAGAGTTTTTTAAATTAATGATTAAGTTGTGTACACTCATGTGCTTACAAGGTGCAAGGAAATTAGTTATAACTTTAACTTGATGGTTATCACTTGACTTTTAAGTCATAAAATCTTATATTCAGTATACACACACACACACACACACACACACACACACACACACACACACACTATATATATATATACAGTACTGTGCAAAAGTTTTAGGCACTTGTGAAAAATGTTGCACAGTGAGGATGTCTTCAAAAATAATGACATTAATAGTTTTCATTAATCAATTAACATCATACAAAGTCCAGTAAACATAAAAAAGCTAAATCAATATTTGGTGTGACCACCTTTGCCTTTAAAACAGCACCAACTCTCCAAGGTACACCTGGACACAGTTTTTCTTGGTTGTTGGCAGATAGGATGTCCCAAGCTTCTTGGAGAATTCTCCACAGTTCTTCTATCTATTTAATCTGTCTCAATTGCTTCTGTCTCTTTATGTAATCTCAGACTGACTCAATGTTCAGTGGAGGGCTCTGTGGGGGCCATGACATCTGTTGCAAGGCTCCCTGTTCTTCTATTCTAATCTTTTCTGTTTGCAAAAGTAATGTTTGGGAGTCTAAAATGTATATTTCCTATTGACACAGTAAAGTAGCAGATATAAATAACCATCTTAAGACAAATGCTTTTGTGAAACATCTTCTGTGCCTAAGACTTTTGCACAGTAATGTATATATTAAATACCATGAATTTTGGAGTCATGAATAGTAAGAAGTTTTCTTAGCTCCATATGATCTAAACAAAATGTGCCTTTTCATAAAAATGTCAGAATATCTGATATTTTTTAAAAGCTTCACACACAGTCATTAGGGTCTAAAGGGGTTCTCTCTGCTTTACGTATGTTTTTTGGTCACATGAAACTAGAATAGCTACCTGCATGCTGGTTACACCACCTGACTTTGATTTGGAGGAAAATAGTTTTTCAAATATTAATATTTTTAAGGAAAAGAATAAAAATTATTCCAAACTAGAATTGCATATTTTTATTTATTTATTTATTTTTTTACTTTCTCTGGACAGTTACACTACTTAGAAATGTTTTACTTTAACCCCCAGAAAAAAACAACTTTGAAGTAAATGACTTTTAAAATAAAGTAGAAATTTTAAACATTTTACTGCAAAAATAATGTATAAACAGATTGTCCCGTCCCAAACTCACACCATTGGTTGAGCCAGTTTTGCTTTTCTATGCTTACCATGGTAAATGTTTGTATAGGATGCCCCCTATATGACCCAACAGCAATATATGTCTTAATAGCTTCATTTATAAAGAACATGTTTTTCACTCACTAGCTTATTGTGTGTCATATATATGAGTTATACTTTAATTACATCTGCACTTTTGAACTACAGTATTGGCCTCTTTGATCCTGAGTGTCCTGCAGCTCTAGACTCTAAATGCATCTGCTTTAATGTTTAAATTTTAGAGCATGTGTACTGGATGAAAATTGACTACCTCTGTGAAACTACAATGAGGCTACTGCTATAGACTCTCTGCTGCAGATGGTGGTGCAACAGAAAGCCATGTAATATGCTTTATTTTTTTAAATCATGACAAAATGACTCAGCAGAATATGAAATAAGGAATCACACATGTGAGGATAGTAAGTTATCCCAGGGCACTCGGGTCCATTGTGTCTCCTCAGGCTACAGCAGCTATCTGCTATGACTGGTCTCTCTCTCTCTTGCTCTTTTGTGTTATACCTTGTCTAAACTCATTCGATCATGTTAAAGCTTTAGAATCGACACAAGTTTAATAAAGTGCAGTGCCAGATTTGAAAGAACCTACAGCATGACACCAGATAAACACATGCAGGCAAAATACACACAGACAGGAAGATTTTGACACTGATACTTCATAGTGTTTTTAGACGATACTGATAACGATCCCCTTACGAAAATATATAACGTTCGAACAAACCCCTGCATAATTGCGGCAAGCAGTAGTAGAAAACATCTGGTGATCAATGCATTATAAGGGGTCATTCACAAAGGATGCAGTCTTGCAGTTCAAAAACATCTTAAAATTGACTTTAAATGCAACACTCATAGAGCAAGATGCTGAGAAAAAAAAAAAAAAACAGCGAAACATGATGTGACTAAAGACGTACATCTGATGCAACAAATAAAAAGCTCCACATGTGGAATAAAAGGATGTATGCTGTTTGAATGTCCCCTTATTCAATTATTAGCAACACATTTAGCAGTAAACTAAAGTTTACGCAAGGGGATCATTCTTTTGATATTATCTTCAATAACTAACACAATGGCCAATATTGTAATTGTAAATCTATACTGTTTTGCCTGTTTAAAAAAATACTGTTTGCACTAAATGAAATCAAATATTTCAAGGGCCATATTTCAATGGCTTTAAGTCATAAGCGCAAAGTCAATGGGCATGGCCATGAAGTTTTGGTATTTTCGTGCAAGCATGCGCTAAGTCTAGGCGCAAGTGAGCTTGGCAAAATTGCATGCAAAGAGCTAATGGGCTGGGTCAAGTGCAATTTAATACTGAGGTTCTTCTCCGATTTTTTCCACAGTCTGCATCCTATTATATAGTTCATTCCCTGTAAACAAAGACAGCACACTCATAAGAAGTTGGTAGTGTAAATGGACTGTATGCAATGAATTAGAACAATAGAAATATGGACTCATTCATTTGTAGATTACCTGCATCCCTGTGGAATATCAGGCATATTTCTATGACAGTGACACGCTCCATTTCTACGCATGAAAAATGTGATTCTCGTCAGGACTTGGATGTACACTCCATTAAATTATAGAGAATGTAAGTATTATTAATCATATTGATTAAGTGACACACAAATCATGGCTAACATTAACAGTAATTGTATCGGCCTTCCAGGTTAGGCTGTGCATCGAGCAATCAGCTTGTTTGTTTGTTTGTTTTTTGCACGCACTTCAATTCTAAAGGTCGATTTTATTGAAAAACGTAATTAAAAAATATTTCTAAATTCGAATTACACTTCAAACAAAACTAAAATGAAATCAAAATAATTAAGTGGTCAAAAAATCGACCTCCCAAATCCAAACATTTTACCCACTCCAACTTCTTCCACTGGTCCCTTTTGATCGCTCTAAGACAGCAGGTAGAAAAATACTAATTCAAATTAGATCTTAAATACAATTGTAAATATAAATATAATAATAATAATAATAATAATAATTACAAATAAAACATGACCTCTAGAAAGTTTAACACAAATCTCATAAATTTTGGTTTCATAAAACAGCTACAACTGTGATTGTCAGGGAAATAATTTGATGTTCCAATATATTTTTAGAGTTTGGACATGAACTTTATTACCACCTGCTGGTGGAAACGGCAAACTGCAAATGTAGGAACTGAGTTTAGACTTTACCCTGCAAACCGACGTGCTTGTCAAACATCTTAACGCAATTACCTATTTCTCAGGAAAATAGCAAATTGGGCTTTGCGCCACTTTATTAACATACATTACACCCACAGTTGTATGCACGCATACACCCACGCACACTTGCGCTTTGCGCTGGCATGAAAATTGCCCCAAGAATTAAAGTGCTTTCACTAAAATTTGATAAGACATAGCGCACAATCGTAGCGCTGTGCTTAGTGTGGTCACGAAAATAGAGCCCCATGTTTAAGTGATATTGCTATAATATACCGTAGAAAAGATTGACAACTGATAAATACTTTTGAAACCCACAAGAAACATTTATGGTTTAAATTCAATACTGATTTTATCGCCTTCCAATATTGACCTAATCAGACCGATAATAATAAAATAATAATAAAATACTGATAACTCCTTATATATTTGTATATGTATGAATATTTTGCAATACATTTTAAATATATTGTTTCTATGATTATAATAAACAACATAAAATCAACAGTTTTACATTTTTCCATCTTTTTTATTTGATTACATCATTCGCAATGCTTCATGGGATTGTAGTTCAAATACTTTTTTTCAAATACTTTTTTGCTTCAAATCAAAGTTTGTAATGTTGTGATTCACCTTGGAGCTGGTTGGTTTGGTTCATGGCTTCAAACTTTTTTTATGAAGGATTTCTGAAAAGTGAATGGGTGAAAAATACTTCCGGAACCAAGACGGCTGAAAAAAGTGGCCAGGCTGTTGCGGTCTTTATTGTCACTGATATCTCAGGCATCCCTAGTACAAATAAACAAAACACATTAAACTACACCAAAAAAAAAAAAAAAAAAAAAGGCTCTCTGTCTCTCTCACTGCTGTTCACTTTTAGATTACAGCCAGAGAACTGGCGGTCAGTTTCTCTGCTGTTGCTATAGAAACAGTTGCCTTTGTTCTACATAATAATTTAGATTTGTCCCTTAAGAGAGCAATCATATTTCCCTGCATGCTTTGTCTTCTTGTACTCTGTCTTTCTCTCACTCTGTCTTCCAAACAGATGTTTCTATAAGTAGGCAGACACTGACTATAACCCTACTGAGGAAAGACACAGATTAGACCAGTTTAAACTCTAGGATGTCTGAAGACAGGCAATGCTGGTCTTTCATTCAAGCTGATCACCAGTTGAACCACCTTACCTGATCTAAACACAGAAGAAATGTTCGGAAGACCACACTATCACACTGCTCTTGACATTTCTGCAGTATTTAGCATGCATATTGTGCATAACATGCACATTTTCTGTATGCATGTGTGGAGAGATAGGTGTGGCCGAGCGATGTCTGTGGAGAGCGAGGCTGGGTGAGAGGGAACGATAAGGATTGACACCTGGGGAAAAATCTCTGACAGCTGTTTTGTATTAACAGTGAAAGTTGGAGGGAGATAAAAGAGCAGCGGAGCCACAGTTAAGAGAGAGAGAGATAGAGACTGGAAGCTGAAAACGCTGTGGACGGCAGTGTTTCTTTACGTTTATATGAAACCTTATAATAAGAACTTTATGTTGAGTTTTGTGTGAAAAGCAGCTAAATAAAATGAAAGTGTATACGCTGGTTCCCGCTTCCTTATTTGCCCTTTTAACTGACTGAGAGTGTCACAGCATGAAACACCCGGTTACCCTACTACAAAATGTGCAAAAAATATGCCAAAATGTGCAGTATACATACAAAGTACACTGCACAGAATATTAATGAAATTAACCACAAACCATATAAACCTCATTTTTTTTATCCCAGGGTGCCAAAAACAAGATATTTATCACAAAACTTGACTAATAATGTAAAATAATAACTGGATGTTACTCACTGAATTAATGAAATCATGTGACAACAATGTAGCTGTCAGGTTCCCAACACTCTGGTCAAATTTTTATTCAGTGTCGGGACCCTGTCACCTGTTTTTGTGTTTTGGTTTTCCTGTATAGCACATGGCTTTTGTTTATTTCTTGTCACCATGTGCTCAGTCTCGTTTCTGGACCCCATCCCCTCGTTTGTCTCATTATTGATTAATCTGTTCTCCTTGTTTGCCCCTCTGATTTTCCTCCCTATATATTTTGTCAGTTCCTTTCGTCAATACTCGTGTGGATTTTTCCTTCGGTTTCTAGAGTTTGTGGATTGTCCCTTCAGTCTGTGTTTTGTTCTTGAACTTGCCCTTGCATGTTTTGATTTTTCCTCTGCCCTACCTGCATTTCCAGTGGCCAGTATTTCGGTTTGGATTTTTATATTTTCTGATTATTGACCTGTTTGGACTTTATTTTTGTAATAAACCTTATTATGACCTGTTCCCATCTGCAGTTGAGTCCTATTTCTCCCCTGAACCCTGACAGTAGCATACTACTGTTTGAAACATTTAGCGCTACTATTGGGCAATATGCAGTGTATACTGTACAGAATGTAGTACACTAGTAACCAGGTTCCTCCAAACAAAACAAACCATATATTCTAACCAGTTATTTATCAACTAATACTTAGTATCAATGAATACAAATTCACTTCCATGAACACACTTCCCATCTTCCAAACTTTCTTTTGAACATGATAATTTGTACAATAATTTCATCACCTCCTTCCACATATGTTCAGGACAGCCCCAGACACTTTGACATTTAAATTGCAAACGATCTCTGTGTTATCCATGGAGACAGCTTAGAACGAAGTCCATATCTCCTCCAGACACACACTAATTAGTTTATAATTACAGTACACAGTGTACGTGTACACACACAGAGAAAGACAGCACAAGCCCCGATCCGATCTTTAAGCACAAAACTGTGAGCAAAATATTCATAGCCACTAAGTTTAAAATGGTTGTCAGACTCTATTTGAATCCTGGGCTCACAAATTTCTCTTTCTTTCTCTAGCACACTGACGGATGATCCGCTACAGAGTAACGTATCTTGACATGCAGCAAGCATTGTTGCTGGAATATAACTATGGGAGTGTGTTTTGAAATGTCACAATCATGTCAGAAAAACCTCAATAGTTGCTTTTCTACATGTCCTAAATATACAGTGTATTTCGACGTCACATGCTTTATTCTAGCTGATAGAAAACTCATTTGTATGTGTGATTGTTGTGCTGGGTGATAGTTTGAAAGAAAGACAGGAAGTAACAGGAAAGCAGAGAAAAGAGTGAGAATTTGTTCAGTTGTAGATGCTTTTTAGTTGGTCGTGAGGTACCTGAACTCTTGCGATGTAGGAATCATTCGTTCAGGAAACAGACTACAGTGATCACGCTGTATGTATCACAATGTAGATTTCACAAGAACCGGCTCATATGAATAATTTGTCCAGGAATCGGACTACACTGGTGGTTGTGTATGTTTTGCGCTGTAGATTCAATATAACCAGCTCATAAGAGTACTTTGTTCAGGAATTGGATTACACTGGTCATGCTGTATGTTTTGTGCATTAAATTCAAAATAACCGGCTCATAAGAGTCATTCCTTCGGGAATCAGACTCCACTTGTAACGTTGTATATTTCATGCAGTACATTAAAAAGAACTGGCTCATAAGAATAATTTGTTAGGGAATCGGTCTACACTGGTCACGCTGTATGTTTTACACTGTAGATTTAAGAGAACAGACTCCGAGTCATTCATTAGGGAATCGGACTACACTGGTCACGCTGTATGTTTCACACATTAGATTCAAAACAACTGGCTCATAAGAGTCATTCGTTCAGGAATCGGACAACACAGGTCACGCTTTATATTTCACACCGTAGATTCATAAGAACCGGCTCATAAGACTCATATCTTTCGGAATCGGACTCCATTTGTAATGCTGCATATTTCATGCAGTAGATTCAAAAGAAATGGCTCATAAGAGTCATTAAATAGGGAATCACACTTCAGCATAGGCGGAGAAATGCACGTTTAAGAATCTTTAAAAAGAACCAAAAGTCAAGAAAATCATTTGGTTCTGAATAAGAACAGTTTCTTCCCAACCCAATTCAGTAGGAAATACAGTAGGGTGGGGCTTGATTTTGTCAGTCAAGATTTGATTGGATCTTGAATTAGGAAGGACATTATAGGTTAATATTATTCTTCCTGCCCATGCAGCCTTGGTTACATCAACAGAAAAGAAATGTAGTTTCAGAGATGGAGAAAGTAATTACATTTATGAAAACAAATATTTTTTCATATAGAAAGAATTGTTTATATAGAAAGTACATCGGGTCTGTTCTGATATCATGTTTATAAAAGAAAGACAGAAAGAGAGACAGACAGAGAGAGAAAGAAAAATCTGCAAGTGGACAGAGGGTCTGGCTTTTCATTAGAATACGACTCCAATCGCAGGGCTTTCAAACGATTAGTAACCATTTGAGCTAATGTTCATTTTATTGCCAATAAACAAACACACAGCTAGATTAAACAACTAAAATAGGCAGCACAAATTAGGATGCAGTGTGTGGCAATTGCTATGCGTAATGCATCAGTGTCCTGCATGCACACACAGACTCATTTAACCATGTGTTAGCTTCAAACAACCCTGCCAAAACATGCAGCAGCCAAACATATTCACCTATCAGCCACAACATTAAAACCACCTACCTAATATTGTATAGGTCCCCCTCGTGCCGCCAAAACAGTGCCAACCCGTGTCTCAGAATAGCATTCTGAGATGCTGTTCTTCTCACCACAATTGTACAGAGTGGTTATCTGAGTTACCGTAGACTTTGTCAGTTCAAACCATTCTAGCCATTCTCTGTTGACCTCTCTCATCAACAAGGCGTTTCCGTCTACAGAACTGCCGCTCACTGTTTGTTTTGTTTTTTTGGCACCTTTAGGAGTAAATTCTAGAGACTGTTGTGTGTGAAAATCCCAGGAGGTCAGCAGTTACAGAAATACTCAAACCAGCCCATCTGGCACCAACAATCATGCCATGGTCCAAATCACTGAGATAATTTTTTCCCCATTCTGATGGTTGATGTGAACATTAACTGAAGCTCCTGACCCATATCTGCAGGATTTTATACACTGCACTGCTGCCACACGATTGGCTGATTAGATAATCGCATGGATGATTGTTGGTGCCAGATGGGCTGGTTTGAGTATTTCTGTAACTGCTGATCTCCTGGGATTTTCACACACAACAGTCTCTAGAATTTACTCAGAATGCTGCCAAAAACAAAAAACATCCAGTGAGCGGCAGTTCTGTGGACGGAAACGCCTTGTTGATGAGAGAGGTCAACAGAGAATGGCCAGACTGGTTCGAACTGACAAAGTCTACGGTAACTCGGATAACCACTCTGTACAATTGTGGTGAGAAGAATATCATGTCAGAATGCTATTCTGAGATGCGTGTTGGCGCTGTTTTGGCGGCACGAGGGGGACCTATACAATATTAGGCAAGTGGTTTTAATGTTGTGGCTGATTGGTGTATGTTGGTGTAGAAAGACTAAATTGTGCCCAAGACAAAAAATGACCAAAACGGTAATTGCGAGTGGAGTGGCCACAGCCACCCCTGGCCACCCCCTAGCTCTCTTTCATTTTTAAGTCTCTTTAATCATTGCTTTCAATGACAATATATTTTTTCACATTTCCATTTAAATTAATTTGACACTTTTACTGTACTGTAGTTCAATTTGTTTTTAATTGCTTTAATTTGATTTCAGTATTTTTTAAACTTTCTTTTTACAAAGTATTTTTACTTATTTTAATTTACTTTTTTTTACTTTATTCATTACAATTATAATGCAAACATTTTATCTGCAGGTGTCATTCTTTATTTAAAAGCATATTATTTAAAATCACTATCCTTTTATCTGTCTTTCCCTTACACCCTATTTCCTCCTCATTCCTCTTCTTTTGTCACTTTTCTATTGGCCATCATATCGTTGGACCTGAAGGCAGCACAATCGCTCTGTGAATATTCCAATCCTCTGATAAGGCAAGGGGATGTTGTCCCATTGCATTGTGGGTAATACGAATCTCTATTTTTCTCTGAAAGGGTTCCATTGAGGAGTCTGTGTCTAGCGGCAGATAAAATCACAACACTGCACGGACACACTGTCTGATAACGAAACGACTCACAGCAACACACATTTACAGACCTGCACACACACACATGCATACTGCAACAAGCTTCAAATGATCTGGATAGGGAAGGCAGGAAAAGAGCAGTTTAACAAATAAAGGCAAATCTATCTAGATTTTTACATATCTGAAGAAAATGTGAATGGTGCAAAATTGCCACCACGATGCTAGATTTTTCAGGGTGGTTGCTAGAGCATTACTAGGAGGTTGCAAGGGGGTTGCTCAAAGTCAAAAGAGCCCACCCCTAAATCTCTAGGACTTTTTGATGTGTGTTTCTTCAACTTCAGACACTTTTAGCACTTTGTGTACTTCTAGAAAGTAATTTTTTATTTTATTTAATTTGTCTGCTAACACTGTCCAACAGAGTACATGCATCACAGGAGATCTCTGTCATTTTTTATGGCAGTCAGGAACATTCCCTCCACAGTGTCATTTCCAGCACACCTCATATTCTGCTTTGTGTTTAATAGAATTCTGCAGTGAAAATGATGCTGATGGAAATGACATTTTAAACATTTTTGAAATAAAATAGCCAACTCCTTTGTCTTGCTAAGGCTAATTTCATAACTAACATTTTATGTATCCTAAATACACACAAAAATATTTTCACTCTTTTTACATAATGTGTTAAACATTGCAGCATGATTGGAAATATATTCTGCTCACAAGTGAAGTATCACTTATCTGATATTTCATCTCAAGCATGCTCTTCATTGTTTTTTTGTTTTTTTTGTAGACTAAAAAGTAAACTAATTTAATAATAATAATAATAATAATAATAATAATAATAATAAAACATGTATAATATTTATTAGGGGCAAAATTGTTTGGTGTGGTAGAAATGACGCCACAATTGTGGGACAGTCATAATATTTGAAAAATGTAATAATTTTCACACAATACATTTTGAAATGATGTATGTTTTTTTCTCTCTCTGTTTAGAATATCATAGTTTAGTCATAACATGTAATAATTAGTATTTTCATTAGGCATTTATAGTTTAATATTGAATGTCTAGAACAAGGCTAAAACAGTCAAATATAAACAACTAAATATAAACAACAAAGGCCTTGTAAAAAGTTTATAATTCAGTTTTAATTAGAGCTTCAAATAATAAAAAGATACAAGTTAAAATCAAAGTTCTGTCCAAGTTATATAACTCAAAAATGTTATATATGTATACACATAAATAAAATCAAATTGGATGTGCCACGTTCAAAGCTGTTAAAATAGGCAAAATATAAACACATCTGTGACTGTATATCAGTTCAATTCTATAATAATACAACTTAATGCATGGCAACCTTAACCTATCACACACTGTTTAGGCTGGACATCAACGGGGCATAAAAACTAAATTGCTCTCATTATAATCAACAAAGCTGTATACACTGGAAGTGCCCGTCTGCACCACAGACATACAGTGCAGATATCCAGTACATAAACAGTATGAGCAGAATCTGTAGCAACTGACACATTTCTACTGTCGCACAATACTGTATATACTGTCAAACCACCCGGCCCTCGTAATAGTGATGCTTGCCTTATCAGAAAACACAAATTATAATTATGCTGCAAAAATACTAACAATATTGATGCATTTCATGCGAAGAAAATTGTGAAAATGCATCCCTCCTCTTATATTTTTTTACTTCAGCACATCTCGTCTTACATTTGTTCCTTTATTTTCCTCTCTCTACCCTTATTTTAAAATCAAAATTTTCTTTTTAAATGAGCGTTTTTTTCTCTCTCGACAGAGCCAAAGAGCCGCTAGCCCTCTTGAGAGTGGTCCTGAGAGTCAACAATCAGTGCCGCTCGTGATAGCCCTGTTATTTGCGACCCCGTAATCATGTCCATAAATTCGGCAGACAATATCCAAATCACAAGCAACCTTTTAGGGAGGATGTGCGTCAAGTCAAGGACATGTACAAAGAATGAGATTGAAATATATGGATGGATATCAGTCCAGGCTTACTGAATGCACTATAGAGCCTTTTAACGCACATGTACGCATAAGCAGGCAATCTACGAACAATACACCAACCCATGCTGGCACACACGGTGACACATGTAATGCAAATGACCCGTTAATGTTTCCCAGGGATATCACTCACAATTGAAAAGTAAGATTGTGATCGAAACATCCAGTGATATAGAAGGAACAAAACTGTTATCTGTCATACCAGAAACATACAGAATTTATGCATATGGCATCTTCTGTTAAAATAGCTAGTCAAAACTGATTTTTCTGTCTGTTTGATGTCATCATTTTTTACCTAAAATACAAAATATATATCCAAATACCAAATGCATTAACATTCAGACACCCAGCACTAAAAAAAGGAATGAAAGTTAAATCATATATATATTATTTTTTTTTTTCTCCCAATTTGGAATGCCCAATTCCCAATGTGCTTTTTTTAAGTCCTAGTGGTCGTGTAGTGATTCGCCTCAGTCCGGGTGGCGGAAGATGAATCCCAGTTGCCTCCGTGTCTGAGACCGTCAATCCACGCATCTTATAATGTGGCTTGATGAGCGCGTTGCCATGGAGACATAGCACGTGTGGAGGCTTTACGCCATCCACCACGGCATCCACACTCAACTCACCACGCGCCCCACAGAGAACGTACCACATTATAGTGACCACGAGGAGGTTACCCCATGTAACTCTACCCTCCCTAGCAACCGGGCCAATTTGGTTGCTTAGGAGACCTGGCTGGAGTCACTCAGCACGCCCTGGGATTCGAACTAGCCAACTAGTGAACTCTAGGGGTGGTAGCCAGCTGAGCTACCCAGGCCCCCTGATAAATCATGTTTTATTAAAAAGTGTAATTGTTTCATTTAGTTTCAGCTTTTTTAACGTTTTTTTAAATGTTTGTTTGCTGTAGTGTAATGGGTGGATGCAACAGTGTTGCTTTGCAGTTGCTTAAGTGTTATGAGTGGTTGTTGGCATGCTGCTATGTGGTTGCTAGGGTGCTTTGGGCAGTTGCTTGGTGGTTACACACTGCCCAAAATCAAAAGACTATACAGTACCTACATTTTTGCAAAATGATTTTTATGTGGCTCATTGTATGTATCGCAGTATGCTCCTGGTGAAATAAACACTTGAGGCACTTTAACAACGACTTTTATTTCCTTTCACCAAAATCACGAGTAAAATGGCAGATTAGCAGTTCGCTCTGTTCCACACTCAATGCTATCTTATGACATCTTAATGCTTTTACTATAGTGCATGACATATTTTAACATTTGCATTACATAACCAACTACATGATTGTTCAAGAGTGATCAAACTGTGTGATAGCTCAACTGATAAAGCGCTGCATTTACAATGCAAAGGACCGGGACACAAGTCCTGGAGAGCACACGAGTCAACACATGAGTTCAAAGTGTCATTAAGGCACCATAAAATGACATGGCTGCTTCAGGGATTGTGTTTTTCATGTCACATTTATTTTTTATGACATTATCGGTTAGGTTTAAGTTTAGGTTAGGGAGGTCGGTAATGTTGATATAGCATTAATCTTACAAACCTCATATTTGTGAGAAAATGTCCACACAGTAGACATTTTGCTAAGAAGCAAGTAAATATCTACGCAATGTATTTTTGAAGGACACAACAGTCATGTCATTTAATTGGATCAGACTGAATTTTCATCCCTCCTTCTTTGTAATGACCAAAGTATGAAATTGTGATGCATCGCAATATATTTTATCATGACATTGGTAATGTGATGTGCACCGTATCATGAGGTAGTTGGCGATACCTAGCCTAACTACCTAGACAATATTATTATTATTATTATTATTATTTTAAATTGTGGATCTTAAAAATATTATTTGACAGAAAAACAAAAACAAAGAAAACAATCATTTATAAATAATCCATGACTAAAATAATCCAAATTCCTTCAAAGTTTATCCAAAATAGATAAATTATGTGTCATTTAAACTATTGTTGCATTATTTGGCCCTGCTTGAATTGTGCCGGATGATAAACAAAATAAAGTGCGTACTGTATGAAAAACATGTCCAATGTCCTCTAGTAAAAGTAAGCAACAAAACACCCTTAAGACTTCCTCTCTAAAAATGACTGCTGATGTTGAACTTTCAAACATGCATTAAATTGCTGCAGTACTTGAATCAATGCTGCATAAACTGACTAACTAGCTGTGAAATAAACCACTGATTGTTTTCCAACCGCTTTATGCTAAAAGAAGCGGAAGATATGAGATGATCAACATGTGGCAAATCATTTAATTTGAAGGTGAGAGTGTCAAAAGTATTAAAGGAGTAGTTTACTCAAAAAATAAATCACCATTGTGCTGTTGCAAACTTGTGTAAAATTCTTTCTTCCATTGGAATAAATAAGGACAAATTCTGAAGAATGTTCACAATGCTCTTTTACATTAAATAGAATAATTAACCATGGAAAGTCAAGCTCCAAAAAGGACAAGAAAAAAGAAAAGGAAAAAAAAAAAAAAAACACTACAACATTTTAAAGATAGAAGTCCATTCGACTTGTGTGCTATATTCCAAGTCTTCTGAAGCTACAATAACTGAAGTCACTATTCACTGCAAATCTCATTTACGCTTCCCCATATTCAAACGTGGTGCATCGCATTTGCTTACATGAAACATTAAGAACCAAAACCTGAAGCGATGAGAATATTTTCAGCAAATAATGACATCAAGTTGCTTGTACTACTTTTATGGTACTTAATGGTGGTTTTTACATATTTTTGAGCTTGATTGTCTGTGGTTACTGTATACTTTCATTGCATGGAACACAGCAGCACCAACATTCTTAAATTCTCACTTTTTTGTTCCATGGAAGACATAAAGTCATAAATGTGTGAACAACATGAGGATGAGTAAATAACAACAGAATTTTTATTTTGGGTGAACTATCCCTTTGAAAATTGCGAGTATGACCAAAAGACCTAGTTGTCTTCTAACCCAACCTCTTTTCACTTCTCTTCTATTTCACTTTGACCACACACACACACACATTCAGAAAGACCTTCATGGAGGTTTAGTGTATGATGAGATGGGCTTTTGTCTTTTGGAGCGTGGAGAGGAGGATTTGGGGAGGTATCGATCTGAACCGAGGCTGTACAGAGGAATCGATGGAGAAGCTTTAGACACGGGGGGCACCCTGTCTCCTCATATACTCTGGCCCCAGGCTTGGAGACGCAACCTCATGCAGGGGATCGCTTAGCTGCAAGAGGAGTCGTAAACTCCTCACAGTCAGGGAACTTTCATTCGATTTATATAGACTGTGCAATCATTTACAATTATGTTCTTGGCAAATGCTTTCTTAAGAAAAAAGCAGCTCTCGAAAAAGCACACATGTGGTGTAAGTGGCAGTTACTAGAGCTGGTAGCGTGGGATATTAATCAACTAACAAGGCGATTCACACCATTCAAATATGGTGTGAATATAATTGCAGAGTACACTCTACAAAAATAAAGGTGCTTCAATGGTTCTCTGTAGCACCTAAGAACAATTTTTGGATTCTCTTTCATTTTCTAATTCTTATCATCAACTGGTTACTCTGCAAGGACACCTGTGTGTACTTCAGGGGAATGGACTTCATACATCTACTAAAAATCACTGCGACATCGGTTGATTAAAAGTCACTTAAAAATGGCTCAGAAATGTTCAAACGGCCCAAAAGTTAGTTCTGAGAAAAGCTGTAGTAGCATTTGTCTGCAGATGCCACTTGCTTTCATATTTTGTTATCTAATGCAATGCACTGGCTTCAGAGCCCAAATACTTTTTGGAGCCACTGTAAATGGGTTTCTACAGAGCTAGAAAATAAAAAAGTTTTTTTTTGGGAAAAAGTTCTCCACATGCTGTAAAACCCATTTTGGTTACCCTCCTCCCCCCTCCCCCTGCCCCCGCTGGTCTCTTCACATCATATTATTTGGGTCCGAACCACGGTCCGATTACGTCATCAACGTGAGTACAAGCGCCAGCTGTTTATCACTGTAATTAGGTAACAACTCAAAAATACATCAGCTTCGATGTGTTATGTAAGTATTCATCTCTGTGGATTTACCACCAAAACTTTACATGCAAAGAACAACACTTGTGCTTGTCTCCCGCGGATGCATTGAATGTGCAACGATGTGATGAATATTAGCGTTTGTCTGCCGTGAGCCTGCGGATGCGATGCAAGAGATGTGAAGAATGTGAGCTGCTCTCTGAAAGTGATTTATTTGGACACAAGCAGGTATGTGAAATTCATTAAACCATAATAATTGCGATCAGGAGCCTCCAAAGATGCAAACTGTAAGTCATCAATAGCGGTTCACTTCCACGATTTGGTACGATTGCGTTCATATCAGCAGCGAACTGTACTGGAGTTCACATGAACCGTACCCCAGACCACCTTTTCAAGTTCAGAAAACAGCATTCACATCAGACAAACGAACCTAACTTTGACGTTATTCGAACCCGGGTGCGCACCAAAAGTGCTAGTGTGAAAGCACCCTGAAACTCTGTAGTGCTGATAATAAGTCAGCTCATATCAACAGTGTCTAGAGGCCAGAATTTAGTTTGTTGTTCACTAAAAATGTTCCTCCCCGCTTTAACTCTCAAATCTCATTCACTCTTTTGCATATTCAGATTTTATGCATTGTGTATTTACACATCAAGTTTGAATTTCTTTCTTTCATTCTTTCTTTTTTGTAATGGTTGATATGATTGCAAATATTATAAATCTATACTATTTAGTCTGTTTTCAATTCTTCCTTCCTTCCTTCCTTCCACCCCCTACCCTTTAAACCCAAACCCATGTGATTTATCCGTGACTTTGAAATGAACTCTGTTTTGCATTAAGCGATTATTCTGTATGAAGGAATATGAAGGCTCCTGGAGCGAGCCTGTGAAATGCTCAGTGAAGGAGTGCAGAGGAGGCTGAGAGCTCAGCAGCTGGAGAGCTTCTACGTACCTGGAGGAGAGACACTCCTGTAAATTACACACACGACTCCAATCAGGATACTAAAATTACAAAAGCTGAAGGGTCACCAAGGCAACCACTGGAGGTAGCATGTAAAGCAGATGAGTCTGTAGATGTGAGTGTGGACTGAAAGTACAGACCAAGATTATGTTAAATGAAATGAAATGTCTCTCTAGCTCTAAGACTGACAGATGGCGGGCTTATAGTCCATAAACAATGTAAAGCTCTATAACAGGGATCAACAGTAAGTATTTTTCTGCTGACCCATTTAGGCCAGATTTTTACTTTAAACACTTTCACTAGCCTCACCACAAATAAATAAATAAATAAATAAATACATTTTATATAATGCAATTCCATGACACTTTGCTGGAAAACGATACAATGTAAAACATTACAATTACATTATAATGGTCAACCCTTTCTTACTTATACTCCCAAGATTAAGACAAGTGGCAATTTTAACTAAACCTCATCCATGTTAGCCAGCAAGATGATGTTACCTTGGTGACAAGTTTAAATCAGCAGAATTTGCAACAGCAGTGTTCAAAACATTACAGAAAATCAAGTATATATACAGTATGTTTGCAAGGTACATGATCAACGAATGTAAGATATTTAATGTATAATGTATAGTTATGAGGAGCAGGATTTTGAAGCAAAGAGAAACACTTCTCTCTGTGTCCTGTGGAAGACAGCAACGTGGGTTATAAGTTCTATTATATCCCCCATTGAAATGCTACATGTGTCCTGAAGCTCTACCTGCAACTAAAAAGACTTACAATGAGTTTACCAGCTCCTACAACACTCAAGATCTTCCTTTCACACCTCGCTTTAGACAGGCTTCTTAGAAATACATACTTTTGTGAGAAGGTGCTCTTCGCAGGCTCTTTTGCCTTGTTGATTCTCCAGAGAGAGAGAGAGAGAGAGAGAGAGAGAGAGAGAGAGAGAGAGAGAGATGGGATTTAGCTCAGTAGATTAACTAGGGCTAATGCAAGGTGCACTGCCCAAAACACCAAGTCAACGGAGATATAATTTATGACATGTTCTTAAACATTTAAAGTAAAACTAGCTCTGACAATTTCATGGAGGTTTAAAGTCAACATTATACCATATTCAAAACTACGGCCGGGTCTATGGGTCTTGATTTGCCGTAAGACCTCCCAAAAACTTCTGATGCCCCAGCTCTGACTGACAGCTAAATGATCAACCAAAGATCACATCCAAGTACCGGCCCTGTTCACAACCCATTTTACTTCCGAAATGTTACATATTTTCAAGTGAAACAGGATATTTAACAAAAAAAGAGGGGAGTGAAAATTGGTTGTTCTATTAGAGAATTGTTGTTTAAGCAAGTTATTAGATGTTATTAGTTATTTTGATGAAATAATAGACAATGTGCATGGATGAATTGTGCGCAATAAGACCAGAAACATGCATTAAGAAGTAAATGGAGTCCATTTTGATTTAATGTTGACTTGTTTCATGCTGTAATCCCAAGGCACTGTTGCTATGGTATGACGTTCACCTTTTGAAAACTTCAAGGTAAAACAGGTCTTGATGACTCAAATAGCTACTTGTCCGCTTGCTTGTTAAAATATGAATGGTGATTTTAAGAACAGCTCTAACCATTCTACTTAACCACAGTATCGAGCTGACAACAAATAAAGAGAGAAATACATTTCAGAATAAAATACGTAGAAAATAAGAGAGAAAGAACAAAAGCAACACATGCACACTCTGTATACTCAAGAATGACATAAAAATGGAAGGAGTCCAAAATGGAGGTCGTTCTTATGTGTCCCTACTTTTAGCTTGATTAAAGGTCTTAAAAGTGGTCCTCTACGGATGGTAATGTATTCAATGGCTAATGGACCCAGGCCATTTAGAAGGGATAGCTGGGAGTGCAGCTCTCTCATTCCTCTTTGAAGAGGCAATTATCTCAAACACTGTTTTTATTGTGGCTGTGCTGAGCTGCTTGGCTGTAGGGCAAAGCTGACACCAACTGCAGTCCCACTCCGAGCTATTAGAGGGCAGTGAGATGGAGACAAGGATACATGAACACCACTGATACGGACTAGTTAAGTAAGGGATCATGTCCAGTCAGTCGGTTGCTATTGCAGAATAAACCCCAACAGGGTGATCAGGCTTGTGACAGAGAGACTTACAGTCTCTTCAATGGCACGAACAGTATAAAGCTGTATAAATCTCCTAGATCACATCTGACTTCCCACAACTCATGTTGTCTGGAGTTCTTTGAATACTAAATGTTCTTGGACAGATATTTTATCAATGTTTTGTCTGTGGAATGATCCAAAAACACTTTAAAGTGCAGTACAGCCCATTGAAGACACTATTCCTCACAAACTCATTGTCATTCCCATTAAAAATCAAAGATGGCGCAAGTGTGAATAAGGTCTGTAACAACAGGTTCGAGTATTCCAGAGAGCTGTGTAATAACTAAAATTAGTGATGCTACTAACTTTACATTTTTCAGTAGTGTAACAGTAACTCAGTTATTATCACAACAGTACAGCTTTTTCAGTAACAATCTGCATACACTGTGGCATCACAAAACACTAAATTTTTCATATTATGTTGCGAATGCAGCAATGGAGCCAAGGGAGTAATTAAACGGGCCCACCTAAATCCTCCTCCATCTCTCATATAAAGTGCTGTGAAATGCAAATCATTTAAGTGATTTAGTTATTTTGGGCAGTTCATGTACATGAACTGGTTGAAAATAAACGATTCCCTTGTATTTATATTTAAATATATCATATATTTATATTCCCGAACACTGGCGAACTCATTGTGAACATACAGTATGCCAAGACACGATAATGTCTAAATTCGGAATTGCGTATTATCATACTACCCTTACAATTTCTGTCCTTTATAAATATGGCAGAAATAGTAAGAGTTGTATTGCAATATGTGATTCTGAATTTCTAAATGAAATACTTGCACAGTATACAATGTATATAGCCAACTATTTTCTAAAAATATGAATGCTTCGAAGAAGTATGCTACATTGTTGACGACGATGTTAGCTACAAATGAACTTTTGGTAAAATTTTCACCTGGTGGACGATAAAACAGGCTAATTAAAGGGACTTATATTGAAGGAGTGAGTCACATCTAGAGGCCATAATATCATAAAGATGAAAACTAATCAAGGATTTACCACAGTAATCAAAGTTTAACCACAGTATTTGCAGTAAAACCATAGTAATTACAAAATGAAACATCGTTACTACAGTTATGGTAAAAACAATATTCCTATAGTAAAACCATGGTTACTGCAGGTATATGGATACTACTACAGTTTTATAAGAAAACAATGGTTAACTGTATTAAAACCATGGATTCCTGACTACCACCCCTGGAGTCTCGAGTTCGAATGGTGTGCTGAGTGACTCCAGCCAGGTCTCCTAAGCAACCAAATTGGCCCGGTAGAGGGTAGAGTCACATGGGGTAACCTCCTCGTGGTCACGATTAGTGGTTCTCGCTCTCAATGGGGCGCGTGGAAATGTGTGCGTGGATCGCGGAGAGTAGCATGAGCCTCCACATGCTGTGAGTCTCCGTGGTGTCATGCACAGCGAGCCACGTGATGAGATGCATGGATTGACTGTCTTAGAAGCAGAGGCAACTGTCCTCCGCCACCCGGACTGAGGAGTAACCGTGCCACCACGAGGACCTACTAAGTAGTGGGAATTTGGCATTCCAAATTGGGAGAAAAGAGGAGAAAAAAAAAATAGTAAAACCATGTTTTTTTCATAAGATTAACTATCAAGCAACCATCTAAAAAAACCACTCAGAACACCCTAGCAACCACATAGCAATGCCCTGGAATCCACCTAAATAGTTAGCACCCTAACATTGTGCTGGTGAGTTTTGTGAAGGTAAGCACCACTTACAATTATTTCAGAAAATGTAAAAAAAACTATTTTTTTTTTCTTTTTTTCTAAGCTTTTCATGATTCCACTGCAAGTTCCCATGAAGTTCCTTTAGAAATGTAATTCTTAGTTATACCAATATATTGTAATTGAATTTTCACATTTAAATGACTACATTTGAGTGTCTTCATATCTCCAAAACATTAACCCAAAAGTTAGAACATACTTAAACTTTAGCAAACACACAATTTTACAAACGCAATGTCAAAAGAATTGCTTCAAAATAATGCGACAACATCCGCCCCCCCCCCCCCCATATCTTCTTGTTATATGATGAAAGGCTTGATTGATTATAGAATGATGATTATGGCAAATGGCCTGAAAGATGGTTCTGTCTCTCTCTCTCACCATAGTAACCCATCTGTAGAGTGCCTTTCCTCTCTCTCCTAATGGCACAGCTATTAGCACTAATGCATTTCAAACATACTGCTGACACATTGGAGGGAAAGTGCCTCTCTCTCTCTCATTGCTGTCTTACATAGCGCTATCCTTTCCTTGCAACATCCTTTCAAACAAATCTAATCAACCAGGCCTAGGCTTCCTCTAAGTGCTTCAAGTTTAGACAGACAGCTACAAGTACAGGTACATGCGTTGATAAGCAGAGCTAACATTTGTGGTTGCGGTAAAAAAAACAGATACGGACAAAACCACCATAATGCATTCAGTGATAATAAACACAGTTGTACAGCACACTATGTGGTACAACACAGAATGTAGTTGTTATTTTAAAGGTAAAGTGTTTTATTTCTGCGCCACTAGAGTAACCATATTGCATTGCAACTAATGACTATTTTCAAACAGGTTTCTCGAACACTCCCACTGTCTTCCACTGGTCGGGAAAACATATGGTCCTGCCAAATATCATGCCATTGGTTGAGCCAACTTCGCTGTGTTGGGCTGGTTGGGATGTTTAAACAAACAGAGCAATGTTTTGATAGCACCAGAGTCAGTGTTTCCACTTTTCAGAAAAATCAGCCAAGAAAAGACTTAGCTTTCTCTGCATATTAAGCTGGCAAAGGAGAAAGTATTTTAACATCGAAAGACTTACATAGGGATGACTGTCAAATTACTGACGGACTACAAATAGGACTGTTTTTGTTCAGTATATTGTTACCACCAGTTAAATAACAATAGTTAGGTTTATTTAGTTATATTTATTTGTTCATAGTTATACATAAACTATATTTATTTATTTAAACATAGCTTAACTATAACATCATCTATAATAATTATGTCAATAATAATATTTAGGTAATTAAGTAATTATAATAATGAAAAATAATATTAATACAAAATAAATAACAATAATAAATTACCATATTTAATAATCAAATATAAAAAGTTATATTTAAAGTCATATCACCAATTAAAAATCATAGCTTTAATTACTTTTTTATTGATTTGTTGATAGTAATACATTAATTCTATTTGATTGTTTATCTATTTAAATATAATTAAATTATAATATAATATATAATAACTATATCAATAATAATATTTAATTTATAATAATAAAAAATTCTATAAATACAAAATAAATAACTACAATGATTATATTTAAAAATTATGTTTATTTATTGATAGTTAGTTACTTATAGCCAGTTCTAATGTAGGAAACACTGGTGTGTACACAAACCTGCAGTCCACAAGCATGATGCGTCTGTTTGCTTAAGTGTATTGCCAATAATGCAATCCACGTGTGTGTTTATGTATGCATGGTCAACTGTGTGAGAATACGAACACCTGCCCATGCAAGTGTGTGCGTCTGTGTGTTAACGAACTGCTTGTTCAGTACCTGCCTCAGTCCATCTGTGCTTTGTGCTAACAGAGGTGACATCATCGGCCCAGATTCCCAGAATACCGCAGCTGTTGTTGCCGTAGCTACCAGCAAGGCAGCTCATACTTCATTGCGCGAGTCACCATCACTTTGTCCCGTTCGCTTCTCCTGATGGCCATACATCACGGCTGCTGTACATACTTAATTACCATGACAGCCATGATAGATAACCACAAACCTCATCTGTTTGGAAAGTCCAGTGCGTCTGTCCTCTACGTCCCTGTGTTATATTCATCATGGCAATGCTGTAAACGATATGAGCTGCTTTACATAAAAGCGTTTGGAATGCTGATATTAATGGTTGTTCTGTTGGTGATTGTTCTCATCACCATAACAACAATGTGAATCAATGTTATACTGCAACTGCAGTAGCATTACGTTTGCATTTTATGATTACAGATTGAACGATATGTAGCATTTGAGGTGTAATGTGTGTTTCTTCAAAGTGCCAATGTGTAACTTTTGTCTCCTTATAGACTATGTTTCATCCATGATAATAAGATCTGATCATGGCGTTGCTCAACCTTCATGTGTAAATGTGTTAATGTTTTGGTATTTTGTATGATGTCATTTAATTTTTTCAGTTTTTGAAGGAAAAGCTTAACTAGCCTTGAATGTGCTATTGCAAGACGCTAGCTAGCAGTCAATTAACTCTAAACTTTGAAACAAAAGAAAATTATTGTTTCTGAATTAAAATTCTCAAATACTTAACGGTTTGGTTATGACACCCAATAAAGATAATTTCAGATTTAATTTTAATTACATTTTAACAAAATTAATAACATTTCTGTTCTTTAAGCTATTAGTGTGTTGCCCTAGCAGAGATGTGCTATTTTCATGATAACCAAATATAAACTCTTTTGGAAAAATTCTATTGTTTTCTAGAATACTTGCTGTAATATCATTACACTGGGGACATGCATTATTTGTTATAAAAAAAACATGTAAACATAAATACAAAATTAATTGAAAATATGGTCTCTTAGGAAAAAGTGGCAGGTTAAATATCTCTTATTTAAATGCTTTTTTTAATATAAATAAATAGTCTGTGAGGTTAAAAAGTTAAAAAGTCTGGGTGAGGGACAAGTATAACATATGGAAATTCAGGCAAATGTAACATTTCAAGAGTTTATAAAATGAGTACAAACTATTTAAAGAGATAATTAAAAAGTGTAAATCTATTGAAATATATAATTTAAAAATAGAATAATTGTTTGTTTATGCATTTTAAATACTAAACAAATTGAAAATAGGGTTTATTTTTTATTTTTAGTTAATAAGGTATAGTTGAATTTCCCTGATTTTAAAACTTTTTATAAACAAGTGAGGTCAAAAATAAAAAAAAAATGTGTATGGGTACAACAAAATTAAGACTTAACAAAATTAGGAAAAAGTAATTAAAGACAATTAATTACTTAATTAAAACTAAAAAAATTATTTAGGCATTTTAAATACCCCCCAAAAAAAAAAAAAAAAAAGATGAATTCTTAAGTTCTAGGACAATTTTATAAATAGAAAGTCTATAAGAATCTAAAAAAAGTTTAGAAGTTTGGGTGGGGGACAAGAAAAAAAAGGAAAATTCTGGCAAATGTTATATGATTTTTTGAAACACTTTCTCTCAAATGCTTGGTGTGACGGTAATCAGTATTGGGGACATCCATTCTTTGTTATAGAAAAATACAGATGCTACACATCAATATTAATGATCTGAAAGAATGATCTTTCAAGTTCTTAGGAAAAAGTGAAAAGTTGTCTTTCACTGATTTTAATGCTTTTTATAATTAAAAAAAGTCTCAAAATTTTAGCATCTTTATATCATCATATTTTACACTTTACCAAGTTAGGAAAAGTAATTAAAGACACACAATAACAAAACTCTAAAGCTTTTATAATCTATCCTTAAAAACTAGAATGATTTTTAAGCATTTTTGTTCTATCATATCATCCTGGGGGACAGAAAAGTTCCATAATTGAAGAATCACTCTTTTATTTGTTCGTTCAATACCATTGTCAATCCTGAATGAGCTGGTTTCATGTAACAGTTGTCATGTTTGGCTACAACAGTGCATACTGAGTTCTCCGGGCTCGGCTTTTAATAACGACAGCAGCAGCAGTCGTGGCACGCCGGCCTTTTAAATTCATCAGAATGCAGTAGTGTGTGAAAAAGTCGTTAAATTCTTTTATTGCGTCTTATTTCTCAAGGTCGTTTAGGCCGGCCTCTCTGTCACAACTAGTTTGAGAGCCATTTCTAGGCTGATTAATGGGATTGTCTCGTTTAAACTGAAGCAGTCAATGCGACGACTACAAAAAGACTACAACTCCCTCGGTTCGCTAACATAGCATTGTTTTCACTGCTGTGTACTGTAATATCATATTTAATACGAATGGTGGCAGGTTATGAAGAATAAACCAGGACTGTGTCAGATTTAGTTCAATACCTGTCAAGCTTCATGAGTTTCTTACATCAGTTGAATATTGAAGAAAAAGGTGTAATATTTCATACACATTACCCAGGCTCCCAGTTTTATTAGTGGTGTTTTCCACCCGTCACTGTGCTAAAGAGCTGGCAACTTAATCGTATTACAAACAACTGTTCTGAATCTACAGTAAAAACTGACACATGAAGAGACTTCTCATTGAAGGACACAACATATCCAAGCCTCCTCGAAGCCCCTCCTTGCTTTCTCGTCTCTCGTGGGAAGACTGTGAATTGGTTTGGCCCCTACAGAGCTTCATTACCTGGCCTAATTATATAGGAAAATTAAATCAGCCTGCAATACATTATTAATGTCCACACACCATCAGGATTCAATTGCAGTATTTGCAACAATATGATATTTTCAAACTGTTTTCACGCCTGATTAGAAATGAGGACAGATAAGAGGGAAGTGTGAGAGAAAGAGGGAGCTAGAGAAAGAGGAAGGTGAGAGAGTAAGAGAGAAAGAGACCATATTAAACTCTTAGTGAATGAAAACTGAGAAAACTAGGTGTGTCAATGAAAACGGGGGCAAAAAGTGAGAGAATGGGTGGGGGGGTGGATTTGGGTAGAATGAAAAAGAAAGGCAAGATGGGAATGTTAAATGTTCTACATCATCAGTGCCTGATCTCTTGAAAAAAGATGTCACGTGGCTCCTTACACATATCACGACAGTTCCGATGTAAAATGTCCAATGTGTGGCGCTAAAAGCAATAAAATTTTCTCCCAAACAGACGTTTTTAGGATCGAGTTATGCAGCAAAAAAATAAAATTAAAATAAAATAAAAAATACCTCCCTACCCTAAACCTAACAGATCGTTTCAGAAAAAGATATTTGAGATGAAAAAAACTCCATTGTTGAAGCAACCAGTTCATTTTGTGGTGCTTCAATGACACTTTCGGCTCATGTGTCGACTCACGTTCTCTTCAGGACTTGTACCCCGGTCCATTGTGTCACAAGTGCAACGCTCTATCAGTTGAGCTACTGCACAATTTAATGGCTTTTGAACAAGCTTATAAATGTAGTTGCTTGTTATGCAATGCAAATGTTAAATGTATTGCTTTACAAGTCATGCTACAGTCAAAGTGAGTGAGGAACAGGGCAAAAAGTAAGTGTTTATGAACTGATAATCTGCAGTGTTATTCGTGATTTGTGTGAAAGGGAAAAGTCATTTTTTAGTGCCTCTAGTGTTTATTTCACCATAAAACTGCTGTGATACATAAGTCACGTGAAAAATAAATGTTTGAAAATGTATTGTAGGTGTAGTAACATGTTTTCATGAGACCAGGTGGCATTTTTAACCTAGTTTAATAAGACCTCCGATGCATTTTTTTTTTTTTTTTTGCCATGTTTATCATCTGCTGGGCAAAAATATTCCGAATGTAAAGTCGTAAGTCTGATTACTTAGAAAAGTGAAAGTACACCTTTCCTTAACAAGCTGCACGATTTGACGTATCATTCAGGTCTGTCATGACAAGTTACGCTATCAATTTTAAATCACGAAATTGAACCCAAAGTATGAAAAATAAACATAGTGATACTTGCCTTAGCAAACAATTACTTTGTCTGATTGTCATTTACTCATGATATTTGAAAATGCAATTAAAGCCTTAAAAGGGGAAACATTTTAGCAATGTTAATCTTCAGTAATACAAGCATTAAAACCAGAGGCTTTCTCGCAAAAATTACAACCAATCACGTGAAACACCACAACTGCCAAAGGTATTCGAAGATAACCGAGGCTTTATAGAATACCCCAAAACAACAGGAATGTCAGGTTCACTCTGTATGATTTTGACAGGATTTTGAAATTGGAGACAAATTTCAGGGATCATAAAAGAAATCGGAAGTTTTTTTTTTCAAGTTGAGCTCAATCTACAGCATTTCTGGCATAACGTTGATTACCACAAAAATTTGTTTCGACTCGTCCATCCTATTTAAAAAAAAAAAGCAAAAATCTGAGTTACAGTGAAGCACTTACAATGGAAGTGAACGGGGGCCAATTTTTGGAGGGTTTAAAGGCAGAAATGTGAAGCTTATAATTTTATAAAATCTTAATGTAATCTTACATTAAATCTTCTGTTATAACTCATGTATTATTTGAGCTGTAAAGTTGTTGAAATCATAATTTTTACAGTCTTTGTGGAATTTTAGGGTTAACGTCGTCATGGCAACAAGTTGTAAAATTGGTTATTTACACAGATGCGGTTAGTAAGCAATTTTATCACACTAAAATCATGTTAACACACATATTGTTTATGTCTTGTGGCTATCACTTTGAAACTGTATTTTAACGTTTACGGATTGACCCCATTCACTTCCACTGTACCCACGATTTTTGCTTTTTCTAAAGAAAAGGAGAAACGAGTCGAAATTAGTTTTTGTGGTAATCAATACTATACCACAAATGCTTTTGATTGAACTTAACTTGTATTGAACCCAAAATATTCCTTTAACAGCATTTGCAATTAATCTTATCCTCCAACGAAGTTCTGGCAGTGTCAGAATCTTTGCATCTGTGACTGCTCCTATGACGGCCGGATAAGATAAAATGCCGACAACACAGTCAATCGGAGCAACTGGGACCAGAGTCTTGGCTATGATGTGTATCATAAGTCTGACATGCTGTCGGACTTGGTGTGGCGCTCCAGGGCGGACATATATGAGGTATGTGTCCGACTGGCTGGGGATGCCTGCGTTCTTGGTGATAGACAGTGGCCACCATCCCCCCAACCTCCCATCCCGCTGGTGATTTTAGTGGCTAAGCAGCCATGAATAGAGATGGACCCTCTCGGTGAGGACGTCTCATAATTATTAGTTTTAGAGCCTTTTCTCAAATATCCCACGGGAGCACCGGGGTTAAAAATCCATTTGTGGGAAGTGTAGCATGACATCAAGTGCAGTCTCCGTGGAGACGGCCAACCTTGCACAGCGGAGGGTGTTTGCTTCTGTGTGTGTCCTACATATGGAACACATTGGTCTGATGTGTGTGTTTTTGAAACTACGAGTGTATTTTTGTTGGCATGTGTTGTATAGTCACCAAAGTTGCCCTAAGGGATATATAAAGTCTATCATATATACATAGATCAAATCTATCCATCAATCTTTCTATCTATCAGAGACATGACATGCACTATGGATACTAGGTCACCACCTTCCAGCAGTTCACTAACAAAAACTGTAATCAAGAGTACCGTGGTACTACCATGGCTTTATGGACAGATACTATGGTGTTATTACCATTGTACCATTGCCATATTTTCAACTTTAAATCAATGCACTTCAGCATGGCTACAATCAGTGCTATATGTTGCAAAAAATGCCACAGCTAGACTTTTGACACTAACTAGTTCTTCGATTCATATTACTCTAGTTTTAGCTTCCTTGCATTGGCAACCAATTAATTTTAGGGTTGATTTTAAGACTTATTAAGACTATTAATTACATATAAAGCACTATGTGGTTTGCCATTAGCAGAACTATTAACCCTCTGGGGTTATGGATTTTTTCCTCATAACAGCAGAAACAACTTAAAATACTCCATCATTTTTGGGCATACAGATAAGTGTATGACATCATTAGAAACTATAAACGGTCTATTTTTATTTGTGTACACTCACAATAACAACAGAACCTTGTGCTTTTGTAAAATAAAGAAAATAAACAGGTCGTCTCTGTCTCCGTGAGCATCTTTCTGAAACGCGTCACAAAAATGAACTGAAACTCCACGAATACTTATCAGACAAACATGAAACATAAGTCTAAAGAAAGCTTAAAATGTCTACTTTTAAATAAAACAATTCAAATTTAAAACAAATATTCTCCTGCAATGTAATCTGTATGAAACAAAGCGATATACAGTTTCTCCTGGCTCAGCTAATTATCCCTAATGTGATCACACCCACCAGCAGAGAGCGCTATTCATACGGTAATGTGCTGAGACGATCAATGCAAATGGTAAACGCCCCAAACAGTGCCTTAAAAAACATCAAGTTCAATCACTTTCCTGCACGTTTGGAAGATGGCATGCTACACAGGTGAGGACGCTCCTGGATAGTGACAAAGAGTTCACATTTTCCTCCGAAGAAGAGCGGGAATCGGACGAGGAACATTTGCATTTTGAAGAGCGACTTGATCCAGCCGAGGATACAATTTCAGATGAGTAAGTCATTTAGTTTTACTTACATATTAGTTGACATGCTATTTTATATAAACATGGACATATTTTACAAGTTGGACTATTTCCAGACTTGCCAGCCAGTATTCAAAGTATTAAAATTTGAATTATGTCCTAATAAGCAAGTTTTAGTTACATTTAAATGTTGTTTCAGCTAAAGCAGGTATTTGTATGCTGTATGATATAAATATGATATGTAATATGATATAAAAATAATATGAATGTTTAGATTATATTTTAACCAGTATTTATGCTGCCTCATTACCATCAATGAAGTTTGTGCTTGCAAATATCTGTTCAGGTATAAATGTGTAAAATGTGCTGTAAATATGCCCATATTAGAAAATCAGCATATTAGAATGATTTCTGAAGGATCATGTAACACTGAAGACTGCAGTAATGATGCTGAAAATTCAGCTTTGATCACAGGAATAAATTGCATTTGACAATATATTCAAATAGAAAACAGTTATTTTAAATTGTAAAAATATTTCACAATATCACTGTTTTTGCTGTATTTTGGTTCAAATAAATGCAGCCTTGGTGAGCAGAAGAGACTTCTTTTAAAAACATTAAAAAAATCTTACAGATCTAAAACTTTTAAATGGTAGTGTAGGTCGAAAGTTCTTAAGTAAAGTCTTTATGTAAAGAAAATGTATAGTCAGATTACTTCTTTTCACTTAAACTACAAACAATACATTCAATCATTAAGACTCCTCACATTCATTCTCTCTCAGGGGAGGGGTCTTTGTCTCCTCAGGTGTGAATCACATCAATATTCATGACTTTTTTCAAAAACTTTTTTCAAAAACCACGCATAAACGTTATTTTCTAAAAAATACAAACATGTACATACATGTTGTTCACATATTATTGTAGCCCAGTTTGTGCTGAATACAGTGTTATCAGACTTTAGCCATTAATATGTTTTTAAGCAACTGAAAAGAGCACAAATGTCAAGGCATGTCAAAACTTCTCCAGGGCCCAAAACACACTCAGACCCCAGTGGGTTAAGACCAAACGAAACATTAGATCTCTTAGATCTTCTTGTCATGACCTGTTAGCTGTTCCATGATCTATATGCAAAACAAAAGGTGATAGAGCATTTGTAGTTTAGGCCCCACGATTAAGGAACAGCCTGCCCTGCTTTATTAGATCTGCTGAATCTGTCTTTTTTTAAGTGTCGTTTAAAAACTCATTTGTATAGACTTGCTTTTACTACTTTGTGAATTTTTACCTTGTGTTTTTCTGAGTGTGTTTTGATTTTATGTTTTGTGAAGCACTTTGTGCTAAATTGCTAAAAAGGTGCTATAAAATAAAGTTATTACTGTATAGGATCATTAATTCATTCATTAAATAAATCAATCCATCCATCTATCCATTTGTCCGTCTGCCCATCTATCCATCAATAACATTAACAGTATAAATCATACATGAGTATATATATATATATATATATAATCACAGGAAAACCACTGACTGCTTTTGGCTGAATAACTTCAGTAGCTTTAAAAAGTATTACTGTATTATAATTAGGGATGTCCAGATACCGATACTGGTATATACATGTACTGGTACTCGACCTTGAAAAAATGCTTATATACCAAAAACTGATACCATCTGACGTACGAATGTCATTACGTAAACATTCAGCCCACAAATTAAAATCACGTTATGTCCTAGTGAGATTATTTAACTGCAAAAGCTGCAATTTAATGAGATAAATATATAGTTTGCATGTAATTCAAATGTGAGTGCTTGTGAATATGTGTAGACAGTGTTGCGCTGGCACCGTTTTAAAGCTCCTCCAAGGCTCATACAGGGAAAACACCATCATGAGCATCATGCGCTCTGTTTGTAGCAGATGAGAGTAAACAGAGTGCAAATTCACGTTGTAGCGTGAGGCACATTTAGAGGACATAATTATTTAATTAAATAGCAGCCTTTTGTGGTTTAATAATCACTTTGGGTCAAGTAGCAACCGGCTTTTCCAGAGTGGGAAACTGCCATCATAACGTCAGAGCTCTTTGGTCAAAACAACACAGAAACACTTCAAAATAAAAGCTCCGTCAAAATTAAAGCTAAACTTATTGGGAAAAAGTGTGAAAAAAATATATCACTACTGTAAAGTTATGTAATATTCACTGTAATACTACTACTACTAACAATATTAATAATAATAAATCAGTAGTAATTGTATTATACTTAAGCAGTATCTAAAATCTGTGATTCTCTTTTATGCAGCACTTTCTTTGACAAAATAAAACTCCAGTGTATTTTGGATTGTGCTGTGAGGTTCTGTATATAAGCACTTCATTTGATAAAAAAATAATACAATATAATGTTGGACATTAATTGTTATATTTTAATTTGATTAAAGTTTTAATGAATTCATTTACGTATTTAAACACCATTTTGATGATATAATTGAAATTAACTGTTGATATGGAGTTCAGAGAAAAAAAACTCGGTATCGGCGAGTACCAAAAAAGATCGGTACTCATACTCGTTCTCAAAAAATTTTTATCGGGACATCCCTAATTATAATCATACAAAGAAAACCACTCATTTAATTAGTTTTGTCCTACATACAATACTGTGCAAAAGTCTTAGGCACAGAAGATGTTTCACAAAAGCATTTGTCTTAAGATGGTTATTTATATCTGTTACTTCAGTGTGTCAATAGAAAATATAAATTTTAGACTCCCAAACATTACTTTTGAAAACAGAAAAGATTAGAATAGAAGAACAGGGAGCCCTGCAACAGATGTCATGGCCCTCACAGAGCCCCCAACTGAACATCGTGTCAGTCTGAGATTACATAAAGAGACAGAAGCAACTGAGACAGATTAAATAGATAGAAGAACTGTGGAGAATTCTCCAAGAAGCTTGAACATCCTATCTGCCAACAACCAAGAAAAACTGTGACCAGGTGTACCTAGGATTATTGGTGCTGTTTTGAAGGTAAAAGAGTTCACACCAAATACTAATTTAGCTCTTCTTCTGTTTACTGGATTTTGTATGACATTAATTGATTAATGAAAACTAAAACTTTTGCACAGTACTGTATAATTACTTTTTTAAATTTCTGAATAGTTTTGTACTGGATACTGCTTTTGTAAACCCAAAGCACTCTTTACTTAATTTGTATCTTTGTTCTACTGGTTAATATGACAAATAACCATGTGGCAATCCCAATTTTATGATAATCCAGTAAATTAATTGTAAATATTACAATTTAAAGGTACTTCATAATACTTGCTTATATCCAAATATGTACTTGAAATTTGGTGGATGCAAACCAAATGATTATTCATAACATCAGTGCAAAAACAGCTTCACTTTACTTATCATGAGAGTTAAAAAAAAAAAAAAAAAAATATATATATATATATATAAAAGATTCTGTCATGTTCAAAGGTATCAAATATGCTTTCAATAAATATGCTTAATCAGCAAAAAGTTCTACTAAAAACCAATAGAGATAATTTCAGAATATTTTGTTGTTGTGTAATACTTTGTTATCTGCAAAATTGAATAGTTGTGACACTTCAACACACATATAATACACATTGTTTCTCACAATATGCTACCCAAGTTCTGTCTGTCTGCATTTCAATCCTCCAAGGGCGCCCGGTGGTGCCGCTCAAGGAGATCTCATTGAAAGAGTTACTCTTGCATTTGACAACATGACTAAGTTAGCCAGTCAATTTGCACTGAGAAATAACCTCAGCGAGCGATCAATGGGGCATCCAACATCAGGGGCCATGTTGAACCAACTCTGTGGCTATGTAAAAACACAGCCCTGTTGATTCAGTTAATGTTAGATTGCCAACAACCTACTGAACAAAACAGGGAAAGTGTTTAAAAGCACATTTCTTGGGCACAAATGACAAATCTGTCTTTTTCACTTTTGAAAGTCATTTTCACAATCAAAACTGCTAATGTCTGTGCCAGTGATTATTTCTGTTCCACTGCTATTGAGAGAAAGCCATCCTTAAATTGTTCTCATATTCTCATTAAAAAGTTGAGTAAGATTGGAACCTCTAATCTCACTTCGAGGTCATCGGTGCTTTCATTTTCAACAGCAGGGCGTCCACTTTTCATTTAGTGGACGTATTATTCAGACGGTTGTATTTTGAACTTACTTTGATGCCATCTTGCCATGAATGTTCTCTCTGGATGTCTTCAGCCTCTCTAGCCAACCTCTGAAAGAGAGGAAAGATACAGAGGTCAAAGGTAAAGAATCATGGATAACAAATAACCTGAAATTTGAAGCCTAGATAAACAATAGCTTGGGTCAAGCAATATTCAGACATATATTTTAAATATTAGTTACCCTAATAGAAACAAACAAACAAACAAACAAACAAACAAACAAACAAACAAACAGGGAGTCTAGAGATGAGGGGAGATGTTATGCTAATTATTAGATACAAATAGTACCTTATTATTTGCATGTAATTAGTTTCATTCATAATTGATCTAAGATAAAGTGTTAATTCTATCCTAACTTTTACTGAAAAAAGCATGCATTATATTTCCAGACAACAATGTTGTATCAATTGATTTCATTTAAAGGCATAACTGCTTTAAAAAATATTTGTATTATTAAATTTCAAGCATTTTCCTGCGGTGTGTCAAGCTATAATTCATCTAAAATTTTAATTCATACATTTTTGTTGTCCGTAATTCCCTTAGAACTATTATACATGCCATTTTATGAGCTTATATTAATTGAGATACTACATGGAATATTTGTCTAAATGGAATTTTGTTTTTGTCACACAGCAGGATCATTTATGTGAACTGCAAACAGCTAGGCTAAAAGGCCATTAAATGTGATAGAAAACTTAAAAATTGTGATTTTTCAAGACATGCTTTCCCGTATACATTCAGATCAATTGTAACTCAAAATCTTGGACTTAAAAAGGTTCCTTGGCATGTTATGTCTAAACTACCCTTCTTACAAATATTATGTAAAATGTTTTATGTATTGTTTTCAACAACAATAAGCAAAGTTTTCTCTTTGACAGTTCTCAGAACGCGTAGGCAGCACAGCATGTCAAACATTCATTATGTGCGTCACCATCATTGAAAAGCTCTGTTTCTACAGTGACAACCCACTCTTCTGTGCTAATGGTGATATTTCACTTCAATTCTGCTCAGTATGTCAACTTTTCCAAGAAAATCACTGTAACAGATGTGCCAGAGAAATCTAAATTCAAGCAACAGATTCAATTCCATTATAGAGACTAATAGGCAGTGCCATAATTTGCATGTGCCTACTAAGCACTAAAAGTATGTACTTCAAAGATTATGAGAAAGTACTAGAGCTGCTCGATTACGACAAAATCATAATCACGATTATTTTGATCAATGTTGAGATGTTCAGCACACACACATACGCCGCCTGTCAATCAAACAGGGTGAAGCTGTTACTAGATCACTAGCGAATTATACATTTACGTGCTCTGGATTACTTTCAGCAGCAGAATAAGAATATGAACTTTCTAATAAGTGACACAGGCCTAGGCTATCACAAATTTAGCTGGTTATTTTTTTGTTATTGACATTTTAATTACTCTGCTTGTCCGGTCAGGCAAGTAAAATTCTCTTTCACTTGCCCCTTCAAAAATCCACTTGTCCCAGACAAGCGTTAATGTCGAGCCCTGGTTAAATATTGTATTCAACATTCAACAATTTTTTCTTCTGCAGTATAGCTCCTTAAGTAAATGTACAGTGTATAATGCGGCTAAGACTACACTCTCTCTCACCTTTATGTTCACATCGATCTATCTTTAACTCACAAAATACAAATTGATCTTCTTAATAGAGCTGTGTATCGCCGATTGTCTTCATGATTAGAAACATATAGTGAACGTGAGACATATATTATGATTCACTGCATCACGAGCCATCATGTTATAATCTAGCTGCAGCAAACACATGCGTGAAGAGTGTGCATCAGCCGTGATTCAGTGTGATTCAGTCACTTCAAGCAACTCATAGACGCAGAGCTGACCACACGGAGAAATGCCAGTTTCTGAGTTCTTTTTTTTCATAACCCGCTTTCTGATTATTTTAACTTTATTAAAGGATGATTTAAAGATATAAAGTCGGGGTGTTTCATTGTGAAACGGAATGTGGCACAATAATCGTTTTATCTCGATTATCTTGTTTTTATGATCGTTGGAAGACAAAATCGTAATTAAAAATAAAATCTGATTAATCGGCCAGCCCTAGAAAGTACATACTTTTGAGTGTGTAGTAATGTAGTACACCAATATTGGGACATACTATGATTTCATAATATTGCATCTTGATACCACAGACCTTTTTATCGCATACTTTTTGCGTTTGCGTGCATGCGTTAGCGTCCATCTACATTTGCAACTTTTAAACCCATTATTACATCTCAATTAAGTTTATATATTTCAGAACTGCTTCACATTTATTTCTATTTTTCTATGACTGAAAAATCCACCACACACTCCTTCCTTTTCATAATGCACAGGATTGTCGTTACTAGTATTAGCCCATAAGGTATGCATGGATGCAAACTTTCGAAAAACCACTGGAAATAGTACACAACATACTTTAATTTGGGATGCACAAATCCTAATCTTGCATACTACATAGAGTGGATAGTATGTGAATTAGGATGCAGTCTACAGCCAGAGATATACTTTACATAAGTACGCATATGCTGATTTGAGCACTTTGTCAACGTACTGCCAATGCGAAGTCTGGTTGAACATGCTTAACATGCATTCTTGCGTTACCCTAGCTGGAATAAACCTCAGTATTTAAGGGGGCAATAGAGGTACCTTCAAAAGTCTGTGCCATTAATCTGGATTTGTTATTATTCAAGTAAGTTTACCTTATTTGCTTAGCAATATTTTCTTCAACTGTTCCTCCGCCATGACTATAGTTAGCTTGAAAAAGAAAACTCACTCTAGAAGCGGACAGTTCACACTAATGTCCGCTATAGCGCCTCTTGTGGTAACGTTGAAAATGCCACAGTACTTGGTTGTAATATGAATTGTGGTCTGACACATTTAGAAATGCAACTATGCATGAAATTGAGCTTCACATACTTGTTTTCAAGTGGTGTTCTATTGCTCTTTTTTAAGTAGGACTTTGGAAATTTGCCTTTCAGAGTTGAATGGAATGCAGCAATATACTTGATTTGAGTCCAACATAACGAAGTGTAAAGAAAGCATATGTTTAATTGGACGCATATTGATTGCATCAGCATTGGTGATTGGTTAATGTGCCCCACACAAATTTTATAAAAAGTAGCTGATCCAACTAAAACTATGGAAAAGCTGCCTTCACCATCTGGACGGAACATTGGAATTATTTTTTTCCTGACCTTTGCAATTTTTTCTTGTCATGCTCAATAAGGAGAAAATAGCATCTGACAGTTCTGGAAAGTACCACAGAAGTTAATTAGTCCAGATAAAAATAAAATAAGTTTGAAAATAGTTTGGAAAGTTTTTCACTGACAATTGCTATAACATTAAGGCTGTGTCTCCAGAGTTTGCGCTAGATGTTCACTAAAGTCCTTATGGTTGAGGTTTATAGCTGAGATTTTGATGCATACTTTCATTATGTCTGCATAATTATGGGAGGACACACTGCAATTAAATACTCTTAATTCTTTCTCACACATTACTACAATTTTAAATGATGAAATAACCCTCATTTAAAAGGTTAGTTCAGGCAAAAATTTAAATTCTGTCATAATTTACAGTATTCACCCTCATGTCATTTAAAACCTGTATGACTATTTGACAGAGGTGGGTAGAGTTGCCAAAAACTTTACTCAAGTAAAAGTAATAATGTTAAAAATTACTCGAGTAAGAGTAAGAAAGTATCCAAAAAAAGAATACTCAAGTAGTGAGTAACTAGTTACATTCACATATAATGTAATGGATGTTTACTCTCCTATATTCCAATATATGATACACATTTAACATGCATTACAGAATGATTAATAATAATAATAATAATAATAATAATAATAATACTATAAATATATTAATATTATTGTTAATAATGGAAATTGTCATCATTCACCACCATGTTGTTCCAAACCCATATGACTTCTTTCTTCCATGCATGAAATGAAAGGGATAGTTCAGCAAAAAATTTAAATGCTCTCATTTTCTCACCCTCATGCCATCCCAGATGTGTATAACTTTTTTTCTTTTGTAGAACACAAATAAAGATTTTTAGAAGAATATCTCAGCTCTGTTGGTCCATACAATGCAAGTGAATGGTGACCAGAACTTTGAAGCTCCAAAAAGGACATGAAGGCAGCATAAAAGTAATTCATACGACTCCAGTGATTTTCAGAAGCAATATGATAGGTGTGGGTGAGAAACAGATACATATATATATAACTTTATAATATATAAAGTCATTTTTTACTATTAATTCTTCTCCCTGCCCAGTAGGTGGCGATATGCACAAAGAATTGAATCACCAAAAACACAAGAAGAAGATTTTGAAAGTGGAGATTTATAGTAAAAAAGGATTTAAATATTGATTTGTTTCTCACTCACACTTATCAGATCCCTTCTGAAGACACAGAATGAACCAGTGTCATTTGAATTCCTTTAATGCTGCCTTTATGTGCTTTCTGAGCTTCAAAGTTTTTGTACCCATTCACTTGCATTCTAGTATAAAATAACAGAGTTGAGATATTCTTCTAACAATCTTTGTGTTCAGCAGAAGAAACAAAAAACCCCACACATCTGGGATGGCATGAGGGTGAGTAAAAAATAATTCCTATAAGGAGATGTTAGAAAGAATGCTAACCGTAATCATCATTTACTTTCACTGCATGTTTTTTCCCCCTCCATATTTTGAAAGGGAATGGTGACTGAGACTCTCAGTCTCTAACATTCTGTCTAACATCTTTTGGGTTCCACAGAATACAGAAAGTTTCATGGGGTTGGAAGAACATGAGGGTGGGGAAATGATGATATACAGTTGTGCTCAAAAGTTTGCATACCCTTGGAGAATTGGTAATATATGTACTATTTTTAAAGAAAACATGAGTGAGAAGGCAAAACACATTTCTTTTATTTCTTATGGGATTCATATACAACTGTAGGTTATAACAGAATGGCACAATCATAAAACAAAACATGGCAACAAAGAAAAAAATTAAATGACCCCTGTACAAAAGTCTGCATACCCTTAGTTCTTAATACTGTGTATTGCCCCCTTTAGCATCAATGACAGCGTGCAGTCTTTTGTAATAGTTGCCTATGAGGCCCCAAATTCTTGCAGGTGGTATAACTGTCCATTCGTCTTGGCAAAATGCCTCCAGGTCATGCAAAGTCTTTAGTCGTCTTGCATGAACTGCACATTTGAGATCTCCCCAGAGTGGCTTGATGATATTAAGGTCAGGAGACTGTGATGGCCACTCCAGAACCTTCACCTTTTTCTGCTGTAACCACTGGAGGGTCAACTTGGTCTTGTGCTTAGGGTCATTGTCGTGCTGGAAAGTCCAAGAGCGTCCCATGCGCAGCTTTTGTGCAGAAGAATGCAAATTGTCTGCCAGTATTTTCTGATAACATGCTGCATTCATCTTGCCATCAATTTTCACAAGATTCCCCGTGCCTTTAGAGCTCACACACCCCAAAACATCAGTGAGCCACCACCATGCTTCACAGTGGGGATTGTATTCTTTTCACTATAGGCCTTGTTGACCCCTCTCCAAATATAGCACTTATGTGACAATAAAACTCTATTTTGGTCTCGTCGCTCCAAATTACAATGTGCCAGAAGCTGTGAGACATGTCAAGGTGTTGACGGCATATTGTAACCGGGCTTTTTTGTGGCATTGGCGCAGTAAAGGCTTCTTTCTGGCAACTCGACCATGCAGCTCATTTTTGTTCAAGTATCATCGTATTGTGCTCCTTGAAACAACCACACTGTCTTTTTCCAGAGCAGCCTGTATTTCTCCTGAGGTTACCTGTGGGTTTTTCTTTGTATCCCGAACAATTCTTCTGGCAATTGTGGCTGAAATCTATCTTGGTCTACCTGACCTTGGCTTGGTATCAAGAGATCCCCGAATTTTCCACTTCTTAATAAGTGATTGAACAGTACTGACTGGCATTTTCAAGGCTTTGGATATCTTTTTATATCCTTTTCCATCTTTATAAAGTTCCATTACCTTGTTACGCAGGTCTTTTGACAGTTCTTTTCTGCTCCCCATGGCTCAGTATCTAGCCTGCTCAGTGCATCCACGTGAGAGCTAACAAACTCACTGACTATTTATACACAGACACTAATTGCAATTTAAAATAATTTAATTTAATTGCCATTTAAACCTGTGTGTGTCACCTTGTGTGTCTGTAACAAGGCCAAACATTCAAGGGTATTTAAACTTTTGATCAGGGCCATTTGGGTGATTTCTGTTATCATTATGATTTAAAAAGGAGCCAAACGACTATGTGATGACAATAATTGGCTTCATATGATCACTATCCTTAAATAAAAGAAAGTTTTTTTTTGCACGATCAGTCATATTTTCAAAATCAATGCCAAAATGTCAAAATTTCTGCCAGGGTATGCAAACTTTTGAGCACAACTGTAATATTAATTAAAAGCTGAACTATCACTTTAAGGATGCTTCTCAGATTTGGACGAATCTGTCAATTCTAGTAATTATTACAGTGATAAACGTGAACAATGTCAAACAGTCCCAAGTTATGTATATAATGTTTAATTTTATATTGAAGCAAGATCATGCTTTATTCATGCCTTCTGTCATTATTTCACAGCTTTTTACATCCTGCGTGAATTTAGTTCAGTGACGGTCATTTAGATAAATAATTCTGTACACTAAGGGTAAATTGCACCTTATCTCTGTGTTTGGAAGCTTGTTTTCCATAAGCCGCCCGCATCTGTCAAACACAGTGCACGCGCTAACCTTGCACATGCAGAATTGCTCACAATCGCGATAGGCAGGGCAAAACATTTGCACTTAATGCGGATGTTTACAAAGATTTATACAGTAGGCACTGATATGTTGCAGCGCTGATATAAAAATGTAAACTTAGAAACTGAGGTCATAAGAGCCCACAGTTACAGATTCATGCTGAAAATGAATGAGTATCACCATGACACAGACAAGCTCACATTGTCACAATCTCTAAAACTTACCTCACCGTGTTTTCTTAAGATGGGGCTGCAATTTTAATCTTGAAATCTATCCTTGTCTTGGTGTAAAATGAAGGCATTGTGTGGAGTGAAGAAATGTTTGTTTTGCGTGCTTGCTGCTGTAGTGTTGAACGCGACTCGAGGGACAGCATGCAGCAGCTGTGAAGTTCCGTAAGAGTCCCATTCAAAAATCTCAATAAAATACGCATTTATTAACACTTATTAAATTAAAAACAGTAATGAAACGACAGGAACAGTACCCACTGTAACTGTTTTTTTCATCAGAAATTTACTTGAGTAAGAGTGAAAAGTACCCACCATAAAACATACTCATAAAAGTAATTTTTTCCCCCAAAAAGTTACTCATGTAAATGGAACAGAGTAAATGTAACACATTACTACCCATCTCTGCTTTTTGATGTATGAAATTTTAGTCTGTTCCTCACACAAACCTATTGCATGCTGCCAGATGATTTGGAATATAAGCGTACAAGTCGTTTGGACTTTTATGGTACTTTTTTTGTCATTTTAGGAGCTTTACAGTCACAGTCCCCTTTAACATTTATTATCTGAAAAAGAGAGGCCAAGATAGGAAAAAAAAGGTTACTTTTTCTGTTAAAATAAAGAGAGTCAAACGGATTTGCAACTACATGAGAGTGAGAATGATGACACAACTTTCATTTTTTGAGTGATTCATTGCTTTAATCATCCGTGGGAGCACAATATTTTTTTAAAATCCCCATTTTAGGCGCCTTTAGATGTACCGCACAGGTGATTCACTCTCTGTCTCTCTCAATCCCTGTTTTTCGTGACTTTCCTGGGAAGATTCACCTGATCTTCATCCAGACTCACCCACGAACACCTGCCGCCCATTGCAAACTCCCACTCATTCCCACTGGGAGTGCTGGAATTATGCCCAATCTCCTTCACTCGACAAAAGAACTGCCATAAAAAGCCTTCGTAACCATCAATTACATACATTTCATCGACTGCATGAGAAATAATTCAAACTGTTATTGAACTGCAGCTTAAACATCTAATAGACCTGCAGTGGTAATGTATCTAATGTTAGAGAAATAACCGGGTGAGCGTTTGAGAGGTGAGCTTAATTCAAGGGCAGTTGCATTTTATGGCTATACCATTAGGAGTAATGCAAGCGCCAAATGACACTTCACTCCAGGGTGCCAATTCATATGGTATTAAGCACTATGTCTTATTGACCAGAGTTGCATGAGGACATTATCCACATCTATACATTTTATGTGCAACACTCCATCTTACCCAACCCAGATTACAAGTGAGACGTCCATTTCGTACCAAACAAATTGACCAAAGATATTTGTGTACAGCAATATTTGTTATTAATGATGCAGTCTATAATTTCTGAACCAAACAGAACTGTAATCTGTTTGATCAACCCTAGCTAGCAATATTGGCATGAGGGGGACCAACCTGTTTGTCCAAACAATGAAAGATAAGAGGAGTGTCTCATGATCCTGTTTGAAACCAATCATTATTTCCCACAATCCCGTTAAGTGCCACTTCTGGTGAAGAAATAGCACACTGTACCATAACAAAAAGAAAATGAGGTAATAATTATTTTATATAGTGTTAGAGGCTGTTGATTCTGTTTCCCATCCAAAAAATTATATGTAAACATGCAGTAGATGGTTCCTTTGACCGTTGTGGCGCATCTCGTTGTAATTCCATTTGGTGCCACTAGTGGCACAGAAATTCCACGCAGCTTAATGTAAGAAAATTATGTAAAGATTATTTATAGATTAGTGTTAGAGCTTGTTCACATCGGATGTGCTTTTGCATGCATCTGCACTGCTTTTCAGTTTGATTTTGTTTTTGTGTAAACATGCACTAGATGGACGTCTTTGACCGCTGTGTCGCATTTGCTGCAATTCCGTTTTGTGCCACAAATGGTGCAGAAATGACAGTACACTATGCACCATGAAAGAAAATTATGTAACAATTATTTTGGTAAAGTGGTAGGGCCAGATTCCTTGCAGTTTTTCCAGTTGTTTCTCTTTGTAAACATCCGTTAGATGGACATCTTTGACCGCTGTGCCACGTCACACTGATATTTAAGCGTCTTGCACAAGAGCGCCACATTTTTAAGACGCTGTGTCAAGTTACAAAAATGCACCTAGAGACACCTGCGTTCGGCTCATTCATTGTGTTGTGTCTAGATTTTTTTGTACAAGAACAAGTTTGGAATAAACAGTCTCTATAAACAGATTAACAGCCTCTTAGTCTTTAGGCTTTGTATACAAAGCGTACAATTTGGACTTGTTTTTTACATTCGATCAGACCGAGATTAGCGTATGTCATTTGCCAGTGATGAAATCAGATCCGTTTGTTCAATGCAGTCAATATATTGTATAACTACATTGGTTACAGAAGTAATGTTTTTTTTTTTGTTTTTTTTTGTTTTTTCGTGGGTTAGACTACAAATAATTCAACATATTTGAATTGGGGGAAAAAATGTGCTGGCTGTCTAAACAAAACCTTTGTTTGCAGTACGAGACTAATGGCAGGTGCTCATTCTGATTTATGTGTAACAACAGAATTCTATTAGCTTAATAAAAACAGTTCAACATTGTCTTGAAAGTAGCATTGTTCAACACTGAGGCCAACTACCTAAACTGCACACTTGAAATAACATGCAGCGTTTGTAACTTTTATAATACAATACTGTAATGTGTGCATGAATTAAATGTGCTTAGCACGGTTAACCTAAGGGCACTCTCTTTGAATGTCGAGTCTACATTAGCTGACATTTAACTCTGAGAGGCCATTGGATCACTAATTGACGACCACCGAGCTGAGAACAAATCATATATGCACAGTTAAACAGCTATGACACCTTTGATTGTTCACAGCAGACATGCAATATTTACAGTACAGGTCGATTTTCGACAGTAATGTTGAATTTGGCGAAATTTGGACGAATTTGGGAAAAATAACATTAACCAATAATACCACAGCCCACTTTCCATAATCCAAACTATTACAATGGAAAAAATCAAGTCTCACACAACTTTATTTGGGTAAATCTTACAAAGAATTAGCAGGGTCATATTTCTACAGAGCCCCTTAACTGAAATTTGCGGGGGAAAAAAGTCCTGAGAAACTTTCGCGTGCTCACACGTTACAGTTTAGCTGTTTTCTGTTTATGCCATTTCTTTTTTTTTTATCCCCTTTTTTCTCCCCAATTTGGAATGCCCAATTCCCACTACTTAGTAGGTCCTCATGGTGGTGCAGTTATGTAAACTGGAGTTATCATAAGTACTCATAAATGGGCACCATAAAATGTATTCAAGTGTATTAGCCTATCCTTGTAGGCCAAGTTTAAAATATATCTCTATCAATTCATGCACACCCATGCACTCGTGTTCTCCGTGAGATGGCGCTGACGCAAAAGGAAATAAGATATTCATAAACCGGAAATTGTAACACGTGAGCACGCAAATGTTTTCTCATGTGTGCGGGAAAGTCTTCTTGTGTGCATGCGAGAATCTCCGGATTTTTTTTTACCCCGCAGAGGTCAGTTAAGGGGCTCCTTATATTTCACCCAAAATTATTCTTTTTTCCCTAAATATTCTTTTTTTTTTGTCCTAATGGTTTTTAGGACCATTAAAATGATCATGACAATTCTGCAAATTTCCTTTCCAAATTCTCATTGCTGTAACGCAAAACAAATGCAAAAAAATAAAAATAAAATAAAATAAAATCTCATACTTAGAACTGTAAAATAGTAATGAAAATCAAATGGATTTTTTACATTTAAATAAACAGCATAAATTAAATTCAGTACAGCAAATAAAATCACCATGTGTATATATATACAAATGTACTTCAAAATTTAAACATGCCATCTTTTTGCATTACTGTAATGTAATAAAAACATTACAAATTACGGAAGTTAAATGAGGTGCAAATTCTATTTAATTTTGTATTAAATTAAGGCAGTATTTGAAAGTTGTGTACATGGCAAAGTGGTATTTTAAAAGTATGACAAAACTGTCCACAGTGAAAATTCAATATGGTTTCTTTATCTGTCTGATCAGCAAACATGTCTCTCATCTTTATATGCCACAGCAGTTCAATGTCTGAGATATATTGTTTTGCACTGCCTTGCGGTTTTCCTTTTATTGCCTTTACTATCAAATGAGTCAAGAAAAAGAGGAATAGTTCATTATAAGGACCTGAGAGCTCAATCTTCTTCTAAAAATCTTCATTTGTATTCTGCTGAAGAAATACAGTCATACACATCTGGGATGGCATCAGGCAGGGTAAGTGAATAATGAGAGAATTTTCATTTTTGGGTGAACTATTCCTTTAATTCATTGAATCATAAAATGAAAGGTCAAATTGAGAGCTTTGCATTGAAGTTTATTGCGCATTTTGGAAAATGTAGTAAGCCTTCCAGGTATTCTATGCATACAGGACATTTTCATCCCATGCACAGAATACATACTGCAGAAATAGTACAAGTAGTTTGCTAGTATGCTATAGTATTTCGATCACAGACATACACCTCCTGCTGGGTTGTGCTTACAGAGCACTAACTCCAGAGATCAAATGCAGTTAAGTCATTTAACTGAGTTAAAGACTTTAGTTCAATATACAAGATACCCAGAACGTCATGTCTGGAACTGCTGAAGTGTGTGAAAGATGAAGTTGACATCTTTGTTGCTGCGGTACTGTGGCGTTACATGGATGAACACACAGAAGGATGGGTGAATAGATGGATAGATTGATAAATGGACAGATGGATAGATGAATAAATGGTTGGATGAATAGAGAAGGTAGCACATGAACTGACAAGTTAAGAAGTATCTTTTCATTAAAGGAATAGTTCACCCAAAAATGAAAATTCTCTCATCATTTACTCACCCTCATGCCATCCCAGATGTGTATGACTTTCTTTCTTTAGCAGAACACAAAGATTTTCAGAAGAATATTTCAGCTCTGTTGTTCCTCAAAATGCAAGTGAATGGTGACCAGACCTCAGAAGGACCAAAAAGCACATAAAGACAGCATAACAATAATCCAAATGACTCCAGTGGTTAAATTCATATCTTCTGAAGCGATATAATAGGTGTGGGTGAGAAACAGAATATTTAAGTCTTTTTTTACTATCAATCTCCACCTTCGACCAACTCCAACCAGTATGCAGATTTACAGTTAAAAAAAGGTCTTAAATATTGATCTGTTTCTCACCCACAACTATCATATCATTTCAGAAGACATGGATTAAACCACTGGAGTCATATGGATTATTTTTATGATGCCTTTTGGGCCTTCAAAGTTCTGGTCACTATTCACTTGCATTGTGAGGACCAACAGAGCTGAAATATTCCTTTAAATGTTCTACTGGCATGAGGGTGAGTGAATGATGAGAGAATTTTCATTTTTGTGTGAACTATCCCTTTAAAGCTTTATGAATGTGAAAACAAATTAGATCTCTTTTCTATTTATATCTTCTATCTACAAATTAGATCTATTTCTCAATTGTTTCTCCTAAACAACACTGATATTAAAATAAGACGTTTGAGATTGTTTAATATCTCAATACACAATTGATCATTTTAATTAGGCTTGAATACAAATAGAGACTTTTTAGATCTCTATAATATATCAATTGCACCTCCTAAAAAGCACTGAGATTAAATGGAGACTTGAGACATTTTTAATATCACAACTGTTTCTCCTAGACAGCCTTGAGTAAAAATAAATACTTTTTAGATCTCTATAATATCTCAGTTGTGTCTCCTTAAAAGCTTAGAGATTAAAAGGAGACGTTCTGAGATCACTTTAATATCTCAATTGTCTCTCTTAGAAAGCACAGAGATTAAATGAAGACTTGTGAGACCTTATTCACGCTAGCGCCATCTTTGGCTGTGAGGGATAGACTTACAATCTAGAGATTGTTTCTCCTTGAGTTGAAATACTTTTTAGATCTCTATAATATCTCAATTGTGTTTCAAAGAGAGTCTTGAGAATACATCAAGACTTCTGTGAACTCTATAATATCTCAGTTTTCTCTTCTAGACAGTACTGAGATGACATGGAGACCCTTGAAGTATTTTTAATATCTCTATTGTTTCTCATAGATAGCTATGAAATTAAATGTAGAATTTATGGAAACTTATGCTGAGATCTCCTGATTCTCAGATTTTTCTCCTAAGAATAAAACAGCTATCTTCTCCAGCAATCTCAAATGAGTCTCAAGTTTCAGAAGAGATCTAAACAATTTTTCAAACTGTACTCATATTTGACAATACACCAGTCGGTCATCAAAAGTTAGAGATTTACATATGAACTCAAATATTTCTCATCAAATTCCTCCAAGACCAAATTATCTGAGTTATTCTATCCACGTTATTCCTCTATATTCAAACTGTCATTTGAGCAACCTCTGCATTAGAGTTTTGTAGGGTATCATTTTCTCAAGACTTCCATTTACAGCTTCTGAAGGTCAGATCGAGGACCAAATTTCAGAATAATCAACCTCAGGAAAGATCCACCAGAGTCCTGGTCTCAACTTTTTCTCGACCATCATAACCTGTCATACTGTATGTGGGTTGACCCCGATGATAGTTGATTAGAGACTGTGCTCTGGACTCTGTGGCCGATAATGTCTGTCAGAAAGAGAGATGGCGTTTGTAAACCCTTCATTCTCTCCAGCGTGCTCAGCTGGGATTAAACTCAATCACTGGAGCCACTGAGTCAGAACACACTCACAGTAACAGATGGGCAAAGACACACACTGATAGAACCAGAGAGAAAGACGAGGTGTTTGGAATTTAAAACTTTTCAGTTTCTATCCGCTGTGTGTATGTGTGTGTTTGAAGCTCTTGAAGAATACTTGAGCTATATTGGTTTCTCTCTGGGTCTTTGTTAATCACTCTTTTGTCCTAATTCACAAATAAGGTTGTCAGAGAAATCTTCTTAAAATCTAGTTTAAAACAAATGTATCAAGTTCGTAGAAATATAATCTTGGTGTCCATGTTGTTTTCATACATTTAAAAAAATAAAAATAAAAAAAATGTTTATAGCATTTTATATATATATATATATATATATATATATATATATATATATATATATATATATATACAGTTGAAGTCAGAAGTTTACTTACACTTAGGTTGAAGTCATTAAAACTCATTTTTTAACCACTCCACAGATTTAGTATTAGCAAACAATAGTTCTGGCAAGTCAGTTAGGACATCTACTTTGTGCATGACATGAGCAATTTTTCCAACAACTGTTTACAGACAGATTGTTTCACTTTTAATTGACTATACCCCATATTCCAGTGGGACAGAAGTTTACATACACTAAGTTAACTGTGCCTTTAAGTAGCTTGAAAAATTCCAGAAAATGATGTCAAGCCTTTAGACAATTAGCTTCTGAAAGGAGGTGTACTGAACTGGAGGTGTACCTGTGGATGTATTTTAAGGCCTACCTTCAAACTCAGTGCCTCTTTGCTTGACATCATGGGAAATTCAAAAGAAATCAGCCAAGACCTCAGAAAAAAATTTGTGGACCTCCACAAGTCTGGTTCATCCTTGGGAGCAATTTCCAAACACCTGAAGGTACCACGTTCATCTGTACAAACAATAGTACGCAAGTATAAACACCGTGGGACCATGCAGCCATCATACCACTCAGGATGGAGATGCATTCTGTCTCCTAAAGATGAACGTAGTTTGGTGTGCAAAGTGCAAATCAATCCCAGAACAACAGCAAAGGACATTGTGAAGATGCTGGAGGAAACAGGTATGCAAGTATCTATATCCACAGTAAAACGAGTCCTATATCGACATCCTGAAAGGCTGCTCAGCAAGGAAGAAGCCAATGCTCCAAACCCGCCATAAAAAAAAAGCCAGACTACAGTTTGCAAGTGCACATGGGGACAAAGATCTTACTTTTTGAAGAAATGTTCTATGTCTAATAAAACAAAAATGTAACTGTTTGGCCATAATGACCATCGTTATGTTTGGAGGAAAAAGGATGAGGCTTGCAAGCCAAAGAACACCACCTCAACCATGAAGCATGGGGGTGGCAGCATCATGTTGTGGGGGTGCTTTGCTGCAGGAGGGACTGGTGCACTTCACAAAATAGATGGCATCATGAGGAAGGAAATGTATGTGGATATATTGAAGCAACATCTCAAAACATCTGCCAGAAAGTTAAAGCTCGGTCGCAAATGGGTCTTCCAAATGGACAATGACCCCAAGCATACCTACAAAGTTGTGGCAAAATGGCTTAAGGACAACAAAGTCAAGGTATTGGAGCGGCCATCACAAAGCCCTGACCTCAATCTAATAGAAAATTTGTGGGCAGAACTGAAAAAGCATGTGCGAGCAAGGAGACCTACAAACCTGACTCAGTTACACCAGTTCTGTCTGGAGGAATGGGCCAAAATTCCAGCAACTTATTGTGAGAAGCTTGTGGAAGGCTACCCAAAACATTTGACCCAAGTTAAACAATTTAAAGGCAATGCTGCCAAATACTAACAAAGTGTATGTAAACTTCTGACCCACTGGGAATGTGATGAAAGAAATAAAAGCTGAAATAAATCATTCTCTCTACTATTATTCTGACATTTCACATTCTTAAAATAAAGTAGTGATACTAACTGACCTAAGACAAGGAACGTGTTCTATGATTAAATGTCAGGAATCGAGTTTAAATGTATTTGGCTAAGGTGTATGTAAACTTCTGACTTCAACTGTATATATATATATATATATATATATAAAGATTGAATGTCTTTATTTCTAGTGGTGTAACCATTAAGTAAAAGGCATTAAAATACTTTCATTGCACCTTAGCAAATAAAAAATAAAAAATAAATTTCTCAAACACATTTTTCAAGGTAAATAATGATTTTTACAAATATCATACGTTTTGAGTCACAAATGTTAAGATTGTTTTTCCCTTCATTTGACCTGAACAAAACGTGCATTGTCATAAAAATGTCATAAAATCAGATATTTTTAAAAAACTTCACGGTTATGATGACCATAAGGGGTGCTCTCTCTTTCATGCATTTATTCTTTTTGTCACATGACAACAGAATGACTACCTGCATGTTGGTTACACCACCTGACGTTTGATTTCGAAGACAAATGTTTTTTTAATTCTTAATAATATTTTAACACAACATTTTTGCACTACTTGTTTTTGTAATAATAATAATAACAACAACACATTAATACATTTTTCACGAATTTCAGAGTTTAATGGGAATTTTATTTACAATTTAGAATTTATTTATTTATTTTACTGGATTGTTACATGTTGGACTTTAAGTTCCAGAACAAAAGTCTAAATTATTTTGAACTCATGTTCATCAGGGTTAAGGCTTTTCAAGTGTAATTTTATTTTGTTATGTATTTTTGAATAACTTCACGTCATTGACCAGTTTACCGTTTACATGTGTATGCAATGTTTTTATGTGTGTATAAGCGTGTATAAACTTCTATACACACATGTTGTCTCTGGGTATGTTCTGAATGTCATGTTACCATACTGGTCCCCTGACAAAAATGTACCATATTTACCATGTTTTCTGCCAAAATTCCTTATTAATTTACTGAAGTTATTGTTACTACATTAGAACTGTGTTTACTTGATATTAGCCACCACTGTCATCTAAAAATAAATTAAACAAAATGACAAAGATTATGAAAGCCTCTAACACCATTCGATGAAAATCCCATATTAATGTATTATGGTTTTACATTTACTATGTAACCATGCAATTATAGTAACTATGATGTTTTGGCAGAAAGTATGGTTACCATTGCACTTTTTTGTAAGGGTCATACTCTTTTTGCAGTATATGCGGATGGCACACTATTTGCATTATGTGGAACACCGAATCCCCCCCATTGCAATGCGCTGGACTTGACCTTCTATTTTTATTGTGATAAATGAACTGTAATTAATAACAACTGCAAACTTGTCCATCTTTAGTCATTATTTGATCATCCAAGACATTTTACACAACATTGTATTAAATTGCAAAATATTGATGTGTATTATGAGATAATATCACACAACAAGAAAGGTCATATGAAAACAACATGGAATACTTCTGTTTGAAATGTGTTCCGTTGCATATTTCATGCATTCTGTTCCATATCCTATTTTATTATAGTACATAAGCAGGACATACTGTGCAGCATACATTAAGCTACTTGTATTCCATTCTGAACATATCCATTCACCCTCCATCTGTCTGCTGCTCAGAACCCAGTGGTCCTACTCATGTTGACCTTGCAATGCCTCACATCCCTCCTCTGGGGTTGGCGTTTGTGTGTATTTTGGTCAGTTGCTGTGACTGTGCAAGTCCACTTTTTTGTGTTAGTAGGCTGGCAGGTGTGTGAGACTTTCCGTCCTGTCACCACAGAGACCATTGCCAAGCAACATGCTTTTCTGTACACCAACCCAACATTAGCAACCCTCAGCTTGTCTGTAGTCACCATGTACTCACAAAATGAAGCCCGTTAAACTTGATTGCTTCATTGACCCCATTTCCACCTGGTATTAAGATGTGTTTTTGGTGATCCGATCACATGTGGTCAGCACTAAGTACAGGTCTAAGCGGGGTCTAAAACGCTGTGTGATCATATCACAAAAACCACATACGTATGTGGTCAAAAACGCATCTGAACGCATCATATTTGATGTGTAAATGCTAATTCGTCATGTATGCATCCCGGCAGCAGCGAAGCGCCTCCCCTCACCTGTCAATCAACCGCTGCACTAAAACAAGAGTTTAAACTTTGCCGGTTACGAGCGGCTTTAAAAGTAACCGTCCGATCGGAAAAATAAAAAAAGCCAATATATACACAAGCATGAGAACTTCACGGATCTTCTTCAGTGTGTCTGATATCAACATGCAGGGACACTTATGAGAAGAACGAACATCTGCAGCTCAGGTTAATACAACTAATCTACTAAAATAACAGACAATTCTCCTCGCAATGTACACCAGGTGTAAACAGCGATGTGTCTCATCCGACCACGTGTTTGGATCACCCGAGACGCATCTTAATATCAGGTGGAAACAGGGTCACTGTAGCTATAAACTGAACATAGGAGGAATCATGATGAGGTATTAGTCCTTGCGTTCTACAAAATACAAATGAACACTGAAAAAAGTATAAATCTGAGTGTTGTAAAACTTAGACTTGACGCAGGACCTTAAATCCATACGATATTTTGAACAAGCTGCACTTGTATTGATAAATGCTGTCGATCCTAACTAAAGTCTATTTTGATACATTTATAAAATTGTTAACAAAAAAAGAATGTGAAGCTTACTGGTGTAAGTGAAAAGTAGCCCTCGTTTACATGTACACCAGTACACTGATAATTACCAAAATCTGCTTATTCAAAAAATCCGACAACATAAGAAAACTTGAAATTTTCGCATTATTCTCTGCGTTTGATGTCAAAACGAAAACAGTTACGCGCACAGCACTTATGCACATTGTATAAGCCGGATAGAACGCTGGTAAAGGTGTTTACATGCAACGCGAAATGGGCAAAAAATCTACATGTGCTGATCAGTTTTTGCTTAAACCGCTAATGACCTTAACCCGATAAAAGAATACCGCGTAAGGTGTTTACATGACCTTACATGTTGTCGGCTTGTCAAGTTTAAATGGTGTAAGATCATGCATGTAAACACGCTCACTGTTGTAAATAGAACTGACATTTAAAAATGGCTAAAACTAATTTACCAATTCATTTTCAAACAGATACATTATATCTGTATTTACTATATTTCCGTTTTTGCATGAAACTGAAATATAGTAAATGCAACGTGAGCTTACATATCTTTGGTACACAAGTAGTTTAAAAAGCAGAATGTGTTTCCCCTCCTCCCTCTGTTTCCTTTCAACAATCATGACTCTAATCTGTCCATGACTGACCGGCCTCCCTCATCCGCTTCAACCGACTGAAGCTGCTGTTTAACTGAAACTCGTTGGAGACAACAAGCACAACTGAATGTGAATAAACAAGATAATGGGTCTGACTGCGAGTAAACAGGACAAACACAAGGGGAATTGGGTGTGGAGATCCTATGCTAATCTACAGGTCTTTTAGACAATGAAAAGGCACATTCTTTGGAAAATCCTTGAGTTAAGGAAGTCTCTGTTTGTTTAATTCAGGAAGTTTCAAAGTCTTAGACAACAGGCCTTCCCTCTGACTTAACATACAAGATACCGCACATCATTCATTACTCTCTGGACAATAATGTAAGACGAAACAAAAACAAAAGATATATAGGACATTTTGGAGTTTCCTTTTGGACAGAATTTTCATTTTTGCGTGCATGACTATTCTTTCAATCTGGGATATGAGAAAGTATTTTAACATCAAAATTCACTTTTAAATGGAGCTTATTATATTACTGACGCTAACCCTAAACTTTTGTGATTTTAAAATGTGAAATAAAACATTCTTTAGTGTCTTTATGAGTCATTTTCCATGTGGGGACCTTGTGGAATGTGGGCGTTTCAGATTTTACATTAGATCCCTACAAAGACAGCCAACCGGACACGTACACACACATGGGCAGGTACCATAAGTGCTGACATTGGCTGAATAGCCTCAACAGTTTCTGTACAAAAGCCAAGCGTGGGCTGAAGAGGACGCCATGAGGGCATACAGTCTCACAGTCTGCTGTCCTGTTACACACACAAACAGAGAGAGACAGATCGCCACATTGTGTCCACCACCTCTGCTTGTAAAAGCTTATAGAGATACACCCACATTCATAAATACACACAGTCCCTTTAAAAACCCTCTATGGTGCTTTAATGTTTATGTAAATATCATCTCTGCATGTACGTTTGGCTAGAGGGAGATTTGAAGGTCAGATCTGAATCTCATCAGCTCTGTTCCACAGCCTAGTGAGCTGTCTTGCTGTTGACCATCTAATATACTTTGTTGTTCCATGTGCCTTTCCATCTCGTGCACTATCGAACACTTTTAAAGTATACTCTTTTGACCGTGAGCCTGTAAGGACGTGTTTGACACGTGCACACTACGACTGCTTTGTGATACTCAGTGCCAGGTGTATGTGCTGATGACACAAGTAGAGGACTGTCCGTGTGTCTAGAAAAACTAGAGCGTGCATACTAGGGCTGTCAATTGGGCAGAAAAACTAAATTTGAATTTTTAAGTCAGCTGATTCTTAAACTGACGTTGTTGTCCACAAGAGGGCACATAAAATACATAAACCATACAGCACCATTATATTATTGCAAAGAACATTTCTGGCTGTTAAAAAAAGAGCATTCCATTTTCAACTAATGCACATAAAATAAATGAAAAGTTTTAGTTGGTCCATATTCTCAAATGTTAAGACAAAAGTAAAATGAGGGCGTAAACGCTTCAATAGGCAGTCCACATAGTGTTACACTGGCACTGATGCCACAGTATACTACCCCAGACAAGCTATAATAACAGCGAAATACCACATTGTTTTTTATTCATTACAGTTGTATGTAGGGTAGCAGTATTCCCAGATAGCAGTGGCATTCGGCTGAACTCAGTGGTGAAGCGGCTCAGACTATGAGCCCAGGCCAGGTGCTGTTCAAACAGATGGAGAACAACAGAATTGAACAGAACGCGAGAATCTCAAGACACACATTTCCAAGTTGAACTCCTTTCCTGACAAAGCATTTAAAAAACTCATTGCTTTATCTGAGAAATGCTTATGAGAGAGCAAGATGCAATGGCCAATTACCTCTACCAACTGTAAGGGGCTGTTCACACCGAACGCTTTTGCAAGCATCCATATGCTTTTCTACGTATACTGCGCTAGACGAACGTCTTCATTCAATGTCTTTTTGTTTATTCAGCGTCTCGAGCTGGCACTGTTTTTTTAGATGCTGTTTCTAATAATAAAAAAAAAAACTTTAAAAAGCATCTTGAGACATCTGCTTTCTGTTAAACTGTATTTATTGCACCGTGTCTAGCCTTTATTAGTGCAAGAATGTGATCGATCTTAAGTCATCGTCAGTGCTTGGCACACATCCAAAATTTGAATACACAGTTTTAGCATTTGAATGCGCATTTGTTTTCTTAAATTCGACAAATTTCGAATTTCGAATTTTAATGCGACAGCCCTAGTGCATACTGTTCTGATGAGGAAGTATGTGTCATGCGCAACATGTGGGAGACTTACCAAAATGTGGAAAACCGAAGTAAGCTTTAGCCTTAAGGTCACATGCTAACTGAAATGGAAATTCGTAAGTGACTGATTTGAAACACTCAACATTAGCCACATCCATATCAATCTGTTTTCGTTTGAAAACTTTGTTTTCAGTTTCCTAACTTCATCTCTAGTTCCAAAATATTTGTTATTTGGTACATAAGCAATTTTCAAAATGCTCATTACAGTGAAGAAAAACACCATTCTAGTTTGGATAAGTGGCATGAAACTAGCTAAATTAATGCACTTTCAAATGAAAATGTATTTGTGTGGACATGGCCAAATGCAGCAGCATTCACGTTAGCATATTGCTAAGCTAACAATGTAATACTCTAATGGAGAATCCCAAACCGCACACCGCAATCATTAAGTAGTGCAATTAGTACGTTTACACTGAAAATGCAACAAAAACAAGTGTACTAGAAGTATCTGGATGATGTAATTCTTCAACTGTCAAAAAGGAGTGTGGGATATTGGACACTTCATGCATTTAGCACTTGCCGGCTTGCCGTACGTAGCAGAAGGGGCAGAATTACCTGGCCGTGATGCTGGCTTGAACTGTGGTTGGCTAATGCGCTAAAGCTAGCAGCAACACATTGCATGTGTTTAAAACGTCACTTCCATCAGCTATTAAATGGTGAAAGCTTTCGTGTAGTAAAAAAACATTAAGTGTTCCATTTAGGACAATGCTACATTTGGAAAATTCATACACTTCATGGCTGAGTGCATAGTGTATTTTGTATTGCATAGTGTATAGTGCGCCATTTGGGACATAGCTTAATTAGCATACAAAATACATAACACACAAATACTGGGTAAAATAGTCAAATTCACATCACTTCTTACTTTTTATCAACACTTTTTGGTACTCACTGAAATATAAGTTTATTTACAGTGAACATTTCTCTCAGAATAGTAGACCATCTGCACAACTTTGGCATTCTCTTTTAATACTCAAATATCATATCATACTATGATTTGAGACACACTTATTCTCATTTCACTTACTTTTTAGGATGGATAGAATGCAAATTGAGACTCAGGGATAAAGTATGTTCATTGATTAAAATGCTGCCAAGGCAGGTCACTTTTGGAGTTGATCTATGGAGTCTCGTAATATGCACGGACACAGAGATGAACAGAGAGAGAGAAAGACAGAGCGAGCGAGAGCCAGAGAGAGATGACAGCCAACAATGTTCTTTTAGGTACTGACATGGCAGTGTTATCTTAGTCTATCAAACCGGCCTTCCTCTCTTCCATGTCCTTCTCTCCCTATCTCGCATGCTTTTGCTTTTCTAAAACACAGACACACACATCTCGCAGTCTGCAGCTCAAGGGCAAACTGTTTATTTTTGCTTCCCATCTCGGTGCCCTTTACTTCAATCACGTTCATGTAGCCTCAGATCCACGGCGGCAATCAAGAAACGCTATGAGAAAAAAGAAAGGTCACACGGAGCATGCGGTGACAGATATCTGTGCTGCTGACTTATTATATTTTTCATATTCAGTAGGGAAAGATCTGCAGATGATGACAGCGCTTTAGTGAACAGACAGCGGCTGTGTTCGACAGTGCGTGTCGGCCATGCAGGGTAAGTTTTGTGCACGTGGAGTGGCGTGTGTGCACTTGTGTGTGACAAACTTGCGTTTGAGATGTCAATACACGTGCATGTGCGTTGGAGGGGGTCGTTTGAAGAAAATAAGCCGGGCCAGCCAGCTCTCAATGCAATTACAACAGAACGGCAAATTAAAATGTAGGCCTAGAGCGAAAGAAGAGTGGAGGAGATGTGGATAGACGGTAGGGTGTTGGTAAAGGGGGCAAAATCATTTCAATGCTAAGAGCAGCTCAGCGATTCAACAAGCCCACCTACAAAATCAGCACTCACTCAGTTAATTATATTTGCATGGACTCCATTAGTTGCTGGATCTTTTTTGTTTTAGATCCAAAAGAAATCTCACAATGGATATTACACTAGTTTGTTTGACTGCCATGTACTGGGCATGCTCGAATTTAGCATGCTAAGATAACAGAAACAGGCATGTTAACAGTAAGCAAGCTAACATATGTGACACAATATGTGACTTCCAAATAATCTCGAATTGGCCGTTTTTAACTTATTTTCGAATGATCAAAATCAAATTATCTTTGGATTTTTAGAAATAGCTAGAACAAGCTACTTCTAAATATATTTTTAGGAAGATATGAATTAAATGTATGTGTTTTACTGCTGTTTGCAGAATTAAATGTGATGAAATAAAAAAAAGTGTGTACCGTGAAATAACAAAACAACACACTTTCTGTTTCAAATATGTTACAAATATATAATACAGACAGACAGACAGACAGACAAATGGCAATTAAAGGTTAATTTCCCACACCTGTGGCTTTTTAAATTGCAATTAGTCTCTGTGTATAAATAATCAATGAGTTTGTTAGCTCTCAGGTGGATGCACTGAGCAGGCTAGATACTGAGCCATGGGGAGCAGAAAAGAACTGTCAAAAGACCTGCGTAACAAGGTAATGGAACTTTATAAAGATGGAAAAGGATATAAAAAGATATCCAAAACCTTGGAAATGCCAGTCAGTACTGTTCAATCACTTATTAAGAAGTGGAAAATTCGGGGATCTCTTGATACCAAACCAAGGTTAGGTAGACCAAGAAAGATTTCAGCCACAACTGCCAGAAGAATTGTTCGGGATACAAAGAAAAACCCACAGGTAACTTCAGGAGAAATACAGGCTGCTCTGGAAAAAGACAGTGTGGTTGTTTCAAGTTGTTCTCAGTATCAAACCTGCTCAGTGCATCCATGTGAGAGCTAACAAACTCATTGACTATTTATACACAGACACTAATTGCAATTTAAAAAGCCACAGGTGTGGGAAATTAACCTTTAATTGCCATTTAAACCTGTGTGTGTCACCTTGTGTGTCTGTGACAAGGCCAAACATTCAAGGGTGTGTAAACTTTTGATCAGGGCCATTTGGGTGATTTCTGTTATCATTATGATTTAAAAAGGAGCCAAACAACTATGTGATAATAAATGGCTTCATATGATCACTATCCTTAAATAAAAGAAAGTTTTTTTTTTTTGCACGATCAGCCATATTTTCAAAATCAATGCCAAAATGTCAACATTTCTGCCAGGGTATGCAAATTTTGAGCACAACTGTATATAGGGGTACCTGCAAGCACTTTAACAGTAATAAAGCTAACTTGTGTAACACAATGTGCAAAAGTCTTAAATAAAGGCTCATGTCACAGCCACAAAGGATTGCAAAGGCTTTATGGAATACTTTGAAATGATGTTTAAAACAGTCATTATGTTTTGGTGCACTGGAAATGTTGATATATTGACATTTCTTTGTGATTTATTGACAGAAATGTAGACAAAATTGCTGAAATGAAATGGACATTTATTTTACACAGTATTTACAAAAAATTCACAAAAATAATTAGATAATGATGTCAACAATCTCAAAATGGCCAAAGATTGTCAGATTATATTGGTTTATCACTACCGTCTTGCATCTAACATGGACACGTGTAAAATCGAAAAGGATCGGAAAGAATCACATTGAGTTTAAATGGTGTCCTCTGAAAGTCATTTAATTCTCCAAAAATACATAAATGAATCTACAGATAACTAGATTACTAGAGTGGGAGACTAATTTGAAGCCTTTGAAAAGAAAAAAATTGCAAAGAGATCAGTAATGTATGGAGTGTGTGGGAGAGAGACAGAAAAAGAAAATTAAAGATAAAAGAGGTAGAGAAAGGCAGAAAGAGCACTCTAATCTAAGTCTAATCAGGTAAAAGGCCCTTGAGAAATCCTCATGGCGAGACGTTGCTAATGTCAAGCCAGGGCCAGTTGATAGGAGTTTAAAATGGTGGGGGGACATAAGATGAAAGAAAATATATATTGTTCTTTAGTTTGTCCTGTAATCTTGGAGTATTAGTCACTGTTTACTGCTGATCTAGTCTTTAACAATGTGAATTAGGTCTTAAACATTACAAAGAAAAAGTTTTGGTGACCTTGGCAAAAAAAAAGTACTCACCAATTTTACAATCATGATAATTAAACATTATTTTTAATAATAATTCACATTTGAAGCCATTATAAATTAACTGCTAAAGTGTTCGCACACCTGTGACAGAACATCTATTAAACTATTTATCAAGCGACAAGTTTTTATATTATGTATATATAAATAATAAATATATAAAAGTGTATATATTACTGTGATAAGTCTACAGTTATGTTAATGAACTATATGAAGAACTGTTTATTCCAATTATTATTATTATTATATTACTATAAAATGATTCTTTTTTTTTTTTTTAATATTGGTGGTTTTTTGTGTGTCATATTTTTGTAACTGCAGCTTTTATGAAAACAATAAGAACCTTGAATCTGTGTGTTAAGTAGGGATGTCCTGATATCGATACTGGTATCGTAATCTAGTCTGATACGGTGCTCATGTACTTGTATTCGTGCTGGTAAAAATACTCTAATACCAAAAACCGATACCATCTGACGTACAGTACGAATAAAATCATGTTATGTCCTTGTCTGATTATTAAACTGCAAAGGCTATGATTAAGGGTGTGTTCACACTTGTAGTTCGGTTCTCTTGGTCCGGACCAAAAAAGAAAATGATACATTTAGTCCTGGTTAGCTTAGCGTTCACACTGGCATTTTTAACACCGAACCTAAAGATATGAAAAAAAAAAGGCATCAGGAAAAATTCAAAACCTGATTGGACAGCTTTTATGACGTATATTTTGCGACGGAACTTGCCGAACATCCAAAACAATGCTGGCTGCTGGGCGAAATGCGCTCGTTAGATTTATATATGTATATATGGTGGTATTTTTACCAGCTGAGAACAAACGAAGAGCTAATAAAATGTGTAAAGGAGTCAAAACAATGCCAGGAATTCCTCCGTTGCACACACAAACGAAAATATGCTGCAAGGAGACGGCAGTTCCGACGCCTGTACCGAACTGTAATGGGCAACATAGCTCCTATGATGAGAAGAACCAGGTATGCTTGAGGTCAGTATTAGGCAAATTACTTACTGTTTTTGGTCCGTTTAGACGTCTCTGGTCCATGTTGCGTTCATATATCAATCAAACCGCACCAGAGTTTGCTTGGAAGCGGACCGAGACCCACTATTCAGTCTCGGTCCGCTTGTTTGGTGCACACCAAAGTTCGGATGGCAGCGCTCACATTTGTTCAAATGAACCGCACTAACAGACCAATCGTACCAGAGTTCGTTTTAATCGAACCAAACCTGCCAAGTGTGAACACACCCTTAATGAGATAAATATATATTTTGCATGTGCTGCGTGCTTCAAATGTGAGCGCTTGTGAATATGTGGAGCCGGTGTTGTGCTGACGCTGGCTGCTCGTACCTTTTAGAGCTCCTTGGCTCATACATAGAAAACACCATCATGAGCATTGCGAGCTTTGTTTGTAGCAGATGACAATGAGCAGAGCGCTAATTCACTTTGTAGCGTGAAGCAAAGACTACATTTTTATTTAATTGAAAAGCAGACTTTTGCAGTTTAATATTCACACTGGGTCACATAGCGACCTGCTTTTCCGGAAGTGAGAAGCTACCATCAAAAATACATCAAAACGGAAAAAGCCTCAATCCAAAATAAAAGCTTAGCAAAAAAAAGCTAAAAAAAAAAATTATTGTTTTTTTTTTTTTTTTTAAACGTTTGACAGAAATATATCAATACTGTATATTTATGTAATATTCACTGTAATACTACTACTACTACTACTAATGATAATAATAAATCAATAGTAATTGTGTAATATTTAAGCAATATCTCACATTTGCGATGCACTGTTATGCAGCACTTAATTTGACAAAAATAACTCTAAAATGATAAAAATACAATATTATGTTGAAAAAAAGTTATTTTCATTTGATTAAAGTTTTAATGAATTCATTAACCATTTTGATGATCAAATTTACAGTAAATAACTGTTTGTTGAGTTCAGAAAAAAAAATGCTATTGTATCGGTGAGTAAAGAAAAGGAAGTATCGGTATTCGTACCCATTTTAAAATAAATAAATAAATGGTATCAGGACATCCTTAGTGTTAAGAGTAATTTTAACTTTGGTTTTAACATCATGTTTCTAAGAACACCCCTTTACCATGGTAAAATCACAGTTATATATACTGTAAATTTAATGCTGGAAACTACATTAATTTTACAGGGAGCAAACAGAGATTAGATCTGGAGATACATCTGGATGTGCATAAGTGTTTCCGAAACACAAACCAAGAGATATCACAGAAATAATAAATACTCTAAACAAGTATTGACCAATATCTAAGACCTATGAATTAAACATTATACATTAGGGTTGGGAATTTTAATGCGCTTATTTCTGCAATTAATATTTTTTGTTTAACGCATAAAAATAAATAAATAACACAATAAATGCAGTATCAAAATTTTTTTTTTTAACTTCTTGAAACTTTACATGATAGGAGAAAGGTGTCCCAACTCCCGAGTTGTCCCTCCCGAGGCTCCGATTAAGGTGGGTTTTGCAGGGTTTTGTCTGTTAACATTTGACGAGCTCTCAATTATGATACTAAAAATGTAGAAAAGACTGATCAAGTAACGTGCAAACACATTCACTTCACATACTTCTGTCTATGCAAGTAATCTGACAACACACTTGATAGGTATGAAGAGTGTGTTGGGCTCTGAGAAGACAGTTTGCATTGTGATGTCCTGAATAGTGAAGGGATTAGCCATAGCTGAACTCTTCCGATCTAATCTTATTTTCTTATTCTCCTGAGGAAGAAATTCATCTCTTATCCATTCCTTTAACTCTTTTAACTCTCTCATTCTCTGTCTCACTCACTCTCCAACATGATCACCTCCGTGGACATTTCACCCGGAAAATGGAGCTCACACGTGCCGATACGCAAAACAACAGTTACTGCTTTTGCCACTGGGGGCAGTGTTTCGAAGTTTGGTAAGCACAGATTTTCTTTGACAATTTTAGCCAAAGAAAAGTCAACCTACTGTTTCCAATTTCAATGTGAGATCAGTGTGCACACTCTTCAATCTCTGTCTTTTTTCCTTTCGACACTTTCAAACATTTGTTCGCAGTTAGGTGTACTGTGTCTAAAGCTCTTTTTAGAAGTGCTGTTATAGGCTTTTACATTTATGCATTTGGCAGACGCTTTTATCCAAAGTGACTTACAGAGCCCTTATTACAGGGACAATCCCCCTGGAGCAACCTGGAGTTAAGTGTCTTGCTCAAGGACACAATGGTGATGGCTGTGGGGATTGAACCAGCAACCTTCTGATTACCAGTTATGTGCTTTAGTCCACTACGCCACCACCACTCCACTTTTACAAAGTTTTTAGTAACACTTTACAAAATATTTTTATATAATAATGCATTAGGTATCATGAACTAATAATGAACAATATAATTTCACAGCATTTATTAATTTCAGTTCATGTCAATTTATAAAAAATACAATTGTTCATTGTTTGTTCATTTTAGTTCATATTGAATTACATTAAGCATAGTTAAGTAATGTTAACTAATATGACCTTATTGTAAAGTGTTACCAACTTTTTGATAATAGGAGACACTAGTTAAAAGATCTGGACAGAAGAAAGCCGGAGGCCTTTACAATCCTATCTGAGTAAACATTGCTTGTTTATCATAGGGAAAAATTATGAGTTATTTTCTGCAAATAGGAGCACACATGTAAACAACAAAAATAAATAATTGATTAATCTGCTGACAATTGCTTATATGTATAGACAGACAGACAGGATAGGATGGATGGACGGAAGGACAGATAGATACTGTAGATAGATGATAGATAGATTAGATAAAAATACACCACATGACACAGATAAAATTCTCTTATTAACTTCATCAGTCCTAATGAAAAACGGTCCTATTTCATCATAGCTGTGTACTTGAATATGCAGTACTTCAGTAGGAAACAAGTATGAAATGTGTTTTTTTTGTTTTGTTTTTTGTTTTTTTGAGGGAGATATAGTAGGTAAACACCCCTGCTCATTTTATAGAGCAGTGTAATCACTTGAGAAGAAACACATAAGCTGATTAGCGAATGCTGGCCAGCGGGATTTTAATGGGGTAGATATTTGTGTTTTTGGATGGCAATTGTAGACTAGTTATTCTATAATTATAAAATCTACATCCAAAATAGCTCTTTATAGTGTCTCAAGAAAATACCACATCTGATATACCATCCGATAATAATCACACCAGCAAAGTGCAATTACATTGTTTATACATAGGAACAAACCAAAGGAATTAGTCTAAACAGCACAATTACAAAAGACCACAGGGAAAACATGTATATGTGACAGTAGGAATTGTCACTTCCTCAGACGGCACACACACACCGTCTGATGCATAAAGGACATTTGTTTAACAAACAACATGTCGAACCTTGAGGTGGATGGGCTACAACAGCAGAAGACCATGTTGGGCACTTTATTAGGACCATATGTTCCTAATAAACTGGTCGGTGAGTGTATGCCACTGGTTTAGTGGCAAGTTTCACTTTGACGATGTGCCCCATATAGTGTGACAAGATTCCCTACTATTCTGACGTGTTGTCACAAAAGGTCCGCGTTTGTTCGATGAACTGTATCTTTTTTCCTGGGCAAGATCAGTGAAAATGTTCACAAGCTTTTTTTGTAGCCAAGACTTTAAGGTGTGTCGCTATGCAGAAACTGACTTTCAGAAATATACCTACTGTGCAAAATATTCACTGGAGTCAAAAGCGTGACAACTAGCCCCGGCTTTCCTACAACCTTGTTGTAAAGTGTTACTGACTTTATTAAACTATTAAAAGTGAATTTTAAAAAGTGAATTTAAAGGAATAAACAGAAAGATGAATAAAAAGAGAAAGAGAAGTATGAGTTCTACCATTAGTGAAGGAGGGGGGAAGAAAGAGAGAGAACGAAAGAGAGAGAGAGAGAGATACACAGAGCTCACAGAGGCCCAGCATCCTGACTGCTTCAACGCACTGCGCCTGATCGATCTCTCCATTCAAGCCCACATTACATCCATAAGACAGAGAGAGAGAATAAAATGACTGAGACAGATGGAAAGAGAGGAACAGAGAAAAGTTCAGACAGATGGAAAAAGGGACACCACTGGCAGTGTGATCTACTGAAAACATACGGCCAAAAGTGCACTTTAGTCTGAGAGACACTTCCAAGATATTTTGAATTTAGTTTAACCACTGATATTTAACAATCTAACATACAAATGTATATCTTGGAATATCATAAAATATTGATTCATCGATTATTGATTGGCATATTATTTTCTTGATACGTTTTTGAGGCGTCGATATATTAAAGGGATAGTTCACCCAAAAATGAAAATTCTCTCATCATTTACACACCCTCATGCCATCCCAGATGTGTATGACTTTCTTTCTTTAGCAGAACACAAACTAAAAAAAGATTTTAAGAAGAATATCTCAGCTCTGTAGGTCCATACAATGCAAGTGAATGGTGATCAGAACTTTGTAGCTCCAAAAATCACATATAGCAAACATAAAAGTAATCCATAAGACTCCAGTGGTTAAATCTACTGCATATTTTCAAAAGTGATGTGATTGGTGTGGGTGAGAAACAGAACAATATTTAAGCCCTTTTTTACTCTAAATCACCACTTTAACTTTCACTTTCAGATGTGAAAGTGAAACTAAACAGGCACCACATGTGAATTTCAGATGCAAAAGTGAAAGTGGATATTTGAAGTAAATAAAAGGACTTAAATACTGATTTGTTTCTCACCCACACCTATTATATCAGTTCTGAAGATATGAATTTAACCACTGGAGTCTTTATGTGATTTTTGGAGCTACAGAAGTCTGATCACCATTCACTTGCACTGTATGGACCTACAGAGCTGAAATATTCTTCTAAAAATCTTAATTTCTGCAGAAGAAAGAAAGTCATACACATCTGGGATGGCATGAGGGTGAGTAAATGACGGGAGAATTTTCATTTTTGGGTGAACTTTAACTTTAAAAAAAAAAAAATAATTATTTTACATTTTTTTTCCTCCTTTTTCTCCCAATTTGGAATGCCCAATTCCCAATGTGCTTTTAAGTCCTCGTGGTCGCGTAGTGATTTGCCTCAATCCGGGTGGCAGAGAACGAATCCCATTTGCCTCCACATCTGAGATCGTCAACCCACGCATCTTATCATGTGGCTTGTTGAGCGCGTTGCCACGGAGACATAGCGCGTGTGGAGGCTTCACGCCATCCACCGCAGCATCCACACACAACTCACCACGCGCCCCACCGAGAATGAACCACATTATGGTGACCACGAGGAGGTTACCCCATGTGACAACCAGGCCAATTTGGTTGCTTAGGAGACCTGACTGGAGTCACTCAGCACGCCCTGGGATTCGATCTAGCGAACTCCAGGGGTGGTAGCCAGTGTCTTTGCCACTGAGCTACCCAGCCACCACACCCCCCCCCCGGACTTTAACCTTTAACATTCACAGACATTTAAATTAGAAGCCTAATTTGTGTGCTTTCCAATTCACTGTCAGTTGGCCTTCTGTTTAATGTAGTCTGGCGTAATAGCTTAGGGAGACCACAACATTTATTGTATTTAATACTGAAGCTGGTTGTACATCGTTCGAGAAGTGCCACGTCACGGATAGGAAAAGGCACAGGTATCACAAACAGGATGCGTCGATGTGGTGCAGGTGGCAGTCCAATGTTGTGAATCTAGTCACCATAAACACAAAAGTTGCAAAGGTTTTTATACTTCTTCAAGAATGAACAAAGTGACATTGAGGAGTTTGCAGGCTAGTGTATGAAACTGGTGTGACTGCCTTGAATAAGTTTCATTCAAGCTGTCAAACCACAAAAAGACATACTTGTAACTAAAAATACATTGTGTAGGCTATATGAAAGATACATACACAATATATCATCCAGTGATGGCTAAAGCAAATAATCGATGTCCTTTGATAATGATTTGGGTCGAATTTAATGGAAAACTATGTGAGTTGTGCTCCATGGCAAGCAGCCTCGGGAGTCATAGTTGGACGCCACTGACAGACGCAGAACGATAGTCAAAGGATTTCCATGAAGAGGATCAACAAATCACATGACATATGAGAATAGAGTATTTGTGACTGATAAACAAAGAATTATGAGTTTGCCTTCATAGTCTCTCTAGAATGATGAATGCCTAGACATTCAGACAGATGTGTGTGTATGTGTGTGTGTGTGTGTGGGGGGGGGGGGGGGGGCAGTGCAGGTGGAATGGTTTAAAGCAGGCAGAGGCTTATTGTGATAAGCTGTGCATAAGCTTGTAAGTTTGTAATCAATGAGGGGGATTAATTTGTATTAAAGCAGTGAAGACAGTGAAGTCAACGACAACGCTTTTACCTTCAGCCACTTGGATTACTGAAGTGAGAGATCTCTAGAGAGAAAGAGCGAGAAAGCGATGAAGGACAAAAGGAAGAAAAATTGAGGTAGAGAAAAAAAGCGAGAGGCCTCTACTCACTCGTCGTCTTCCCAAAGGATATTTAGTCAAGGTCAAAGTTGGCAATTCTCCTGGAGGCTTTTCTGTCATTGCATGGACAGAAGCCATAAACCAATCAGCAAACAGAACTCATTTCTCATGTTCATTTAGCCGAGGCTTACATAGCGCTCTACCACAAAAGACACACATACACATATATGCACTGAAAAAAAAAAAAAAAAAAATTGAGAGAGAGAGAGAAGGATTCTTATGTGATTATGTAACAATATTTTTTGCCCAAGTAAAAATATATAAACATCCTTAAAAGGATAGTTCACTTTGTCTTTCATGGAACACAAAAGGAGGTGTTAGGAAAAATGTTCAGTCTCAGTCACCATTCACTTTCACTGTATGGAAAAAAGAGTAGCGTCAACATTCTTTAAAATTTCCACTCTTGTGTTCCACTGAAGAAAGAAAGTCACATGGGATTGGAACGACATGAAGATGAGTAAATGATGACTATTTTTAATTTGTATAAATTTACTTGAGGAGCAAAACTTTGTATTCATGATGTTTTAGTGTTATTTTGCCAATTTAAAGTACTGTTGTTAGTTTATTTATTTGTCTGTTTATGTTTAAATGTGTAAGTATTGTACTGTATATGTTTGCCTGTCATTTTTTTTACAAGTGTAAACTAAACATAACTAAATATATTAAGACTTGTTTTCAGATAATATTTCACTTACCATTTTGGCAAATAATTTTATTTTCTGGTTTTAGGCATATACCTCACTAAATCTTTTTAGATTTATGCTGGGTAAGGGTATGGATATAAAACTTAAAATTTTCTCATAAAAAACAAAAAAAACAACTCAATATCAAAAGTCTTATCATCTCACACAATTTTACTTCTTGATTTAAATGATCTTGTTTGAAGAATGTTTAGATATTTTTATTGGAAAACAACAGATAAATACTGATTAAGAAAATTATATTTTGCAAAGTGCACGACAGCTAAACACATGAAAAAATAAAAATGCAAATATACAAGTTACTGAATTATTACAAGCGTAACACCTCCCACCACCAACATGCAAAACAAATCTGCCAATCAATATGACAGTCAGGTCTTCACCCAGTGAGATACCGTCGAAAAATGACAAGCTGTGAAGCAGAAGACAGGCGCTTGAAACACTTTTTGACAGTGAGGTTATGAATGATCGGTTAGAAGAGACCCAGTGCTTTATTAAACTGATAGAGCAGCTGATTATTTATAGGGGATATTATGCCATGATAAACAATCAACCCTTATAATAGGCGATCATTTATAATATCAAACGATGACTTGCCCCCAGACTTCGAATGATAATGTCTGCGCAAACATATGGTGTGCTTGTGTAGCAAATCAAACATCTCTTCTGCATGAATCTAAGTCAAAGCAGCAAGAATCTTGGCCTGAAGTCTAATTATGATACAATGTTGGACGTTGCGCTCTCTTATATTTAGTTAGTGGTGTTTGTTAAGGCAAACACTATGATTACTATTGCTTATATATATGGATAGAAATGTTCAGACCTCTAACTCGAAGTAATAAACTTCAGTGTGTAACAAGTGCGATACCTCAATGATAGAGTACCTCAAATCATGTGGTTTGTTGTGAAAAGGTGTGCTATTACTTTTTGAAATTATTGGACTTTAGGGTTTCGCCTGGCATAAACCATAAAGCAGGCAAAAATATTCCACAGACATACATTCAAGAAGGGACACAAGCCATAGAGACCAGAATACCAAAGAGACATGATAGGGGGGCTTTTTTGGAGTTCCTACTAATTTAACCTACATTACTCACACTTTCAGTTATTTGAAAAGAAATGCAAAAACATTAAATAAAACGGAGCTCATTAGAGCACAAGGAGGGAATTTAATTTCTAAAATAGTTTTGCGTTCCCTCAAAATACTGTAGTTTGTATTTCCTCTCAATAAATTTTGCATTCCCTTGCAATAGTTTATGTTCCCTCACAGTAAGTTTTGCCTTTGGGTTCCCCCTCAATGGCTTTTTATCCTTCCCTTGCAAAAATGTACCATGGTTTTACTACAGTAACCATATTATAACCATTATATCCATAGTAAACCATAATAATAATACAGGAAAAACTATTGTAATAAAAATCATGATCATTCTGCCAAAAAATAAATAAATAAATAAATAAATGATTACTCATTTTATTACTATAGTAACACCATGGTTTTAAGCACCATGGTTTCGACCCCCAAAAAAACAAAAAAAAAACATGCCCTTACGAACATTAACCATGGTGTTAGTATAGTAAAACTGCAGTGACTAGTAACCCTTTTTTTTTTTTTTTTTTGGTAAGACTTAAATACGATATGTGTACCACAAATTAACCGTGGTGTTATAGAAAAAATAAACATGTTTTTGGCAGAATGATTATGATTTTTATTACCAAAGTTTTGATTTTCCTGTATTATTACTCTAATTTTACTACAAATATCATGTTTAAACTATGGTTACTGTAGAAAAACCATGGTTAATTTTCATAAGGGATAGATAAAGCTATTGCAAAGGAACACAAAACTTAATGTGAGAGAAAATAAATTCCCTCCCTGTCCTTTAAACGGCTCCGTAACAGTACAATACAGATGAGACAAATTCATCATAGTGCCAATGAAAAAGAAATATCTACTCTATGTATTTTCTTAATACATGTTTCTGGTCTTACTATGATTCATTGCACATTATTCCAAATTATAAATGTTTATCTTTGTAAGTTTTCATCAACACAAAATAACTTTCTCAGCGTCTGAAATGACTTGCCTTTTCAGGCGACATCATCCAGCCCTCTTATTTTTCAACCCGTAATACAGAGACATTTCACTGTCCAATGAATTCCCGATGAATAAAATCAAGTCCCATCCAACATTTTATTTTTCCTATTTTACTCTGAAATACATGGCATTATAAAAGATACATGGGATTTAAACACAAGAGAAACAAATAATTCCATTGGACGAACTAAGAATAACCATTTAAAACACTCGCTGGTAAATATTAGTAGTTAATCAAGCATTAAATTTGGCCCACACATGCAGCATTTGCAAAGATATATGCAAGCGCAAACACAAGCACATTGCTCTCGAGTAAACCAGACAAGTCTGTACTGCAGACTCGCAATTTGTGCCACTGAACTAACCCGCGATTCCAGATTTCCCACTCTACAAACTCCTAGCATTAAAACGCCGTCTGCTCTCAGCGTTACACATCAGAAATTTGACAGCCAGGCCAACAGAACCAGAAAGAGCAGAGGAGGAGGTAAGGGATGGAAAATCTTGCGGCTTCGAGGCGCTAATGATAAGTCGGCAGAAGTCCCTGGAGCCTGAAGGCCACACAGAGGCAGCGTTCTCCCTCAACAGACCCCGTGGAAGCATGCAAACGGGCAGTTGGCGAGATAACGAGAGGTGAAGCGAAGATTAGCCGTCCTGGCGGACAGAGATCCAGGCTAATGCTTGCGACGACCTCAAGTCGTGTTATTTGCGAGGCTGCATACCAAAGCAGGGTTGAGATAAGCTGGCGACAGAAAGAGTCGAAAAGGTTAGCACTTAAACTAATTAGGTTCAATCTGTGGAAGCACTGGACAGCTAATCAAGGCAACTTTGAAAGGATCCATTTAAAAAGAAAGTACAAGACTGTAATATTGAGTCTGCCTCATTTCTTAAACACTAATTTATCAGCCCAAGTGCCAACCAATACAACAATTTTTACTTGGATTGTTTCGCTGTAGGCCGTTTTGGATCCATTATAAGTAGGTGTCTTTAACTACGGGCACTTTTGGCCCAGTGGACTTTTATTTTCGAAATTTGACTTGCTTCACTTTTTAGCTTATTTAATTTGTCTACAATATCCAATGGTGGATATTCATTCATTAGAGGAGAACTCTGGCATTTTTGTCGTTTTCCCTGAACAGCCATGAACAAATGTTACTCCCATCTCAAATGATGTATTCTGTTTGAAAACATTCTGTGGTGGAAATTACATTTAAATTATTATAATCGTTTTTACATACAATTGCAGACTCCTTTGTCTTGTTCAGGCTAATTTCATAGCTATCATTGTATATGTCCTAAATAGACAAATAATAAGTAATAATTAAGTAATATGCTTACATATTTTACAGTTAAGTTGGAAATGTCACACAATAAAAAATGTCCACAAGTGATATTTACCCTGATTTTTCTTTGTTTTCTACACATACACACACATACATTGGTGTTTCTTCAACTTTCAGCCAATTTCATGTCCCATTTTTATTAAAACTAACAGATTTCTACCTTTTTATTTTTGTTATATATGTAGAGATCACATTAAAATGGACTTGGGAACTTTTTACCATGCCTTCGTCATTTATTTTATGATTTTTCAAATGCCTTTTTATTCATAGATTTTGCTGTTTTAGCCTTGTCCTAGACCCAGATTTTCAGTGTTAAAGTATGAAAATCCATTACAAAAATGCAAATTATTGCTTGTTTAAAACAATGATTATCTAAACAAAGAATGAAATAAGCATAAACCATTTCAAAATTTCTTGTATGAAAATTATTTCTATCAAATTTTCAAAATTTCCATAGTTGTGGTGTCATTTCCACCTCACCAAACAATTTTGCTCCTACAGCTTTGTCTTTTCTTTTTACTTAGTGTACTTGTTAACCAAGTGCACAAAAGTGTCATTGAAAAGCATGCCTGAGATAAAGTATGAGACAAGTGATGTTTGAAGGAAACAACGAAAAATCACTTGTGAGCAGAAGATTTTTATTGGGCGACATTTCCTATCATGCTGCAATATTGCCAAATTATTCAAAAAGTGTGATCATATTATTTAATTTTGTGTTTTTAGGATACACAAAATTTTAGCTAATGAAATTAGCCTTAGCAAGACAAAGAACCCAGCCATTTTATTTCAAAAACGTTAAAAATGTCATTTCCAAAATGTTAAACACAATACAGAATTTTAGATGTGCTGAAAATGCCACTGTGGTGGGAAATCACAGGGCTAAAAAAGCCTTCATATTTTACACTTCATATTTCATCTCGAGCATGCTCTTACCTGACACTGTTGTCTCTTTGGAAAACATGCAAACTTATTTCTGAAAATAACTTTCTTAGTGGCAAAAAAGTTGGTCATGGTGGAAACATGAAATCTGATTTTCACGTTTAAAGATTGAAAATCTGGGTCTGAGGCAAGGATAAAAAAAAATCTATAAATTAAAGGCATTTGAACAGTAGCAAAAATAACTGATGGTATGAACGCATTGTAAAACGTTTCAGTGGTTTCAATCTTCAATATAACGGGGGGAAAAATGTTGAAATCTGCTTGCTTTAATAAAAACCAACCCCCGGGACCTAAAGTGCCCATAGTTCCCATCAATGTTGTTTTTTGTTGGTTTTATTTAGTTTACACCAAAACATGCTATATTCTTCTTGTTACAGCCGCTCAGCATAGTCCCTTCTTAAGATGTGAATTCACAGGCTTCGTCCACACAAAAACTTTCATTTAGCCGCTCAGATGGAAATCAAAGACACAGTTTGCATGTGTTCGACCCAGTGGAGCTGCCGTTTGCTCATCAGTCAACTTTATACAGTGACATTAAAACCATTTGTATGTGTGCATGTGTGTAACGATCAGACCCCTCATGATCAAGGGCTGTCTGGGACCTACTACAGCCCGACCATCTCCTCCGATTAGTCTCCACAGCAGGGGAAAAGAGAGAAAAGGATGGAAAAAGTTATATTTCTGTCCTCTTTTGATTCAGAAAGCTCTGTGCTCTTCACAGGTTATTGGACACAGGTCAAAACACAAACGCATGTGTACACATGAATTCATTCAATACTCATTCAGACAATGCAACGTCCTCACAAAAATTCACTGCCAAAAATATCTTAAAACAAGACAAAAAATACACTGAAATATAAATAGTTAATTATTAATACACTGAAAAACCTAATAAGCTCATTGCACTCATTTGACAGAGTAAACTCGTTCCCTCGTTTCCATTGAGTAATGAGGTCTCCCAAAACAGTAGTATTTATGTTCAATTAACTTGCTGTTCATACAGAATGAACTTAACTATATAAGTTGAGTTAACTAGATACAAGTAGACTTAACTCAGATTTGCTATTTAAATATTGTTTTTCCTACTGTTGTTAATCACTGTAATTGAAATGATTAAATTTTAGAACAAACAATAGCACAGCTCAAATAAAGATGATAACTGATTCTAGATCAGTTATTTAATAGTTCTTCACAGAAATGCATTTATACCTATAGTTCAGTTGCACATGCACAAGGAGAACTGTGGTAATGTTAACAAGGTCCAATTTGACCAAATGGGACTTTGATCCACCTAATGGTGACATCACACGAAAACAACTATTTGCAACAAAACAATATATATAATACTAACAAAGAGCTAAAACCTCTATGAATTCTAACAACCATTTAAATGTCCCATAAGCAGGGTTGGGAGGGTTACTTTTGAAATGTATTCCACTACAGATTACATGCTGTAAAATGTAATTTGTAATGTATTCTAAATACTTTGGATTACTTCTTCAGCACTGGTATATTTGTTCACTTGTTTTGACTATAAAAACTCTGCCAGTACAGTAAGACAAAATACACGTTAAAAATACATTCTCTGAAAAACCCAAATATCTTATGCAGTGTTGTTTCTAAAACAAGATAAAGCAAATTGATCGTGTTTTAAGGATTTTTAGATATTTTTACAGGAAAACAATACAAAAATTATTATCAAGAATAAGATTTTTGCCCTAATATCAAAGATCTTACTAGAAAAAAAGAAATTATGATCCAACATGAATTTTCTTGATAAAAAAATATAATCGTGACTGGTAACATGTGCATGTAAAATGGCTAGAAATAGCATTTTAGCTTAGCGTAAAGCTGACAATTTACACAAGGTTTATTTCTATTTCTTCTGCTCCAAACTTACTTCAAATGTACTTCTCTGTCTGCTCGTATGAATGTAACACATCATAAGAAAGTGTTTCACCGCTGTTCAAATGCACTTTGGATCGCATCATTTATATGTATAAATGTTTTCCATCTGAAAGGACTAAATATTAAATGAAACAAATGACAACAAAATGCAAAGTAATCTCTTCAGTAATAAAAATACTTTTTGAATGTAACTGTATTCTGATTACCAATGATTTAAATTGTAACTGTAGTGGAATACAGTTACTTATATTTTGTATTTTAAATACGTAATCCTGTTACACGTATTCCGTTACTCTCTAACCCTGCCCATAAGTTCCCTTTGACCAAGGAAACATAATTAAATAATTCAAAAGTAAAGGATTGTGGGGATTCCCAATAGCCTACATTTTCTACTCAAATTTTTTTAGTTATTAGTCTATGGATTTTTAAGACAAATAATTTCAATAAACTTAAATATTTGAGTTATGAGCACAAAAACTTGACATTTCAAGTGAGACTTAAGACAACTTAATATTTCAAGTAATGACAACTTTAGGGTTCACAGTGTAGTATTTCTGTCTAGTTTTATCTATTTTTTCTTCTTTTTTTCTCCCCTTTTCTGCCCGATTTGGAATGTCCAATTCCCAATGCGTTCTAAGTCCTCATGGTGGCGTAGTGACTCACCTCAATCTGGGTAGCGGAGGACGAACCTCAGTTGCCTCCACATCTGAGACCGTCAATCCACGCACGTGGCTTGATGAGCGTGTTACCACGGAGACATAGCATGTGGAGGCTTCACGCTATTTCCCGCAGCATCCACACACAACTCACCACGCGTCCCACCGAGAGCGAGAACCACATTATAGCGACCACGAGGAGGTTACACCATGTGACTCTACCCTACCTAGCAACCTGGCCAATTTGGTTGCTTAGGAGTCCTGGCAGGAGTCACTCAGCACACCCTGGATTTGAACTCACGACTCCAGGGGTGGTAGTCAACGTCAATACTTGCTGAGCTACCCAGGCCCCGAACCTGGGACATTGCTTTAAGATATATTGTATGTATCTCTTTTTAAAGTGGCAGACTTTTTTGCATGATCTTAGTCTTTTTTTTTTGCTTGTTTTTGCTTGTTTCAAGAATGACATTTTTCAATAGAACACATTCTTTTAATAATTTGAAGAACATCGCCAAAGTGAGGCTATTTCGCTCTCTGATCAACACAGAGAGTCTGATGCATGCTTTAATAACTAGCAGGCTAGACTACTGTAACACTCTCCTTTATGGTCTACAGAAGAATACAATAAATCAGCTACAACTTATTCAAAATTCTGCTGCACGAGTGCTGACTAAGACCAAAAGGAGAGCACACATTATGCCTATTTTAAAGTCTTTACACTGGTTACCTGTTAGTTTTCGTATTGATTTTAAAATTCTTTTACTAGTTTATAAGGCACTACATGGCCTAGCACCAGACTACCTTTCAGAAATGCATTTGGTTTATGAATCAGGAAGGCCACTCAGATCTTCCGGTTCCTCTCTTTTAGCTGTTCCACATATCAGAACAAAAACATTAGGTGATGCTGCATTCAGCCATTACGCTCCATGCCGCTCGAACAACCTTCCAGAGGATGTGAGAGGAGCTGAAAATATTGATATTTTTAAACAAACTAAAAACCCATCTATTCAATCTGGCTTTCCTGTAGAATTTAGTATTTTTTTCATTATCATTATTATTATTTATTTTATTCCATTTTACTGTTGGTCAATATTCTTTTATTTGACTAACTTTTTACTGTGTTATTATAATACATTTATTTTGTGCAATATTTCATAATTTTATTTTTATTGTTATTTTACTGCTTTTATTTTGCATCAATCGCTTGTAAAGCACTTTGAATGGCATTTGATTTGTTTGAAAGGTGCTATATAAATAAAGTTTGATTGATTGATCGATACTGTATATGTCATACATATATTGTCAATACATTTTGTTATTTTTTGTGGCTATTTTCTAAAGAGAAAATTGCAAGATCAAGCAATCATTCAACCACAACTTTATGTATTAATGAAGTTTACCCATAACTGAACAAATTTCTTGAATTCTGCCTTGTAAAATATTTTTTATTCCACCTTGGTTTTCACCTAAACCCCACTATACTTTTTTGTTTTAACCATAACTCTAAATTTTCATAACTTAATGAATTTTCTTTTTTCTTAAGACATTCTCTGAAAAAAAAGTCTTAACACCTCATGGTATCAAATTCTCCACACATACTGTAAGCTGCAGGCCACATCTCTGACATGTACTGTATTTTTTCATGTTTCGCTAGTTGAAAAGTCAACAACAGTATGACAAATTGAAGAGACTGTCCTTCTATCCCAGCCTAATTTTTGTTCAGATTAAATAAGGCACCTACTTTATATATCCTTCTTGCATATGCACAAATGCATAGATATGCAAATCTCTTTCTCGCACACATACACCCGCCTGTTTATCTCTACGTGGAAGTCTTTCTTTAATGTTCACGTGCTCTTTACCACTTCGTACTTGCTATTCAGCACAGAAACAGTTCATATTAGATTGTAAAGGGAAACATTTTCAAAAGCCCCTTTTCACGCAAAATGATCTTGTTCAATTGTGCCCTGCAGGTGGGAAAACAACAAGCTGAATAGACTTGTGGATCAACTCTAAACACATCCACAAAAAACAACGGAAAAAAAGAATGGCAAAAACAATGTTTAAGTACTTCAAAAGTGTTTTAGGAGATAGCCTATTCTAAAATTGGTATGCCACACTATCTTTTTCGCAGACGTTTAACTGCTCATTACACACAACGGTGCGTTGCATATGTGTGTACGGTTTACATGTGGCGGAATAAAAACATTGCAAGGAGTGCTAATTTTCCATTCATCTATCGCCCTTGTCTTGCTCTTCCACAGGAAACAGAAGAGTAAGACGAGCAGATGCTAGTCAAACAAACTGCTTGAACACAGGAGCCATTTTCGGCCTCTCAAGAGTGCCTCATGACAATTAAAGCAACAAATCGATAGCGTCACTTCCTCAGATGCACATACATAGCCCCAAACAGTTGATGCAATTAAGGATTGTGTCAGGCATGGCCACTGCTGTTAAAAAAGTGGGAAGTGTGTTCATTCGATTAAAAAAACAACAAAAGCTTATTCAAATGACAGTACAATAAAATGTAACTAGTTTATTAGTAAAAGACAGACAAAGATAACTTTAATGGTTTAGGACGGTCTTAAATAGATGCCACAATCAACTCGTTTAGTTTTTTTTTTTTTTTTTTTTTTTTTCGGTCAGGCAGACAGTTTTAATGATTCGGTGGTGTTAGATTCTATTTTTGGAGTCCATAATGCTGTGCACTATTTAAGAGTGCTGTTCAGGGCTTTAATCTAGTTTAAATAAAGGACATGATGTGGTCTGGTTTTGACAGGTGATCTAAACTTTCTATATAAACTCCTTTAAGATATTAATGCCCTTTCTTTACACTGCGTTCTAATCAGGCGAGATACAACAAGTTTAGAATGACAAGTAATTTGTTATAAAAAAAATGTATTGATTCCATTCATAAAACAAACCAACACAACATAAAATACGGAATCAAATTATAAACATTAAGCCCCTCCCCCCAAACATTGCCCTGCCACCCCCCACCCGACACAAACATGCACTACAGTGGTCACAAACAATTAGAACATAAAAACAGAAAAAACATTAAAAAATATATACTTTCAAAAAACAACAAGAATGCATATACTAACTAAACTACAAATCCCTCTCCATAGCCCCTCCCCGAGAACCCTCGAAAAAAGCCAAATATCCACCCCACTTCCTGTCAAACAAATCCCATTTTCCCAGCCTTCTATAAATCACCTCCTCGAATGCCACTACCCCGCCCATCTCCCCGCACCACTCCCGAAATGAGGGTGCCCCAGGATGATTTGTCTGCTGGTCATAACTCCGGCTAGGACCGAATCTTGAATATCCTCAATATTAATGACCGCCCCATCGCCTAAGGTACAGAGTCTGGGGCAAAATGAAAATTGAGTGTCCAATACATCACACATAAAGCTCTGAATCCTCAACCAAAATTCTTGGAACTTAACACACACCCAAAAAATATGGGTTGTGTCCCCGTCTTCTGATTGGCATCGCCAGCAGGTAAGTGTGTCTTTAAAACCAAGCCTATACAATCTAGAGGGGATCCAATAGAATCTATGTAAATTCTTAAATTGCATCAGACGCACCCTTGCATCTCTAGATGTAGACTTGACATTTTTTAGAACCCTAGCCCACAATCCCTCCTCCAATACCAAGTTTAAATCTTTCTCCCATAATCTCCTGAGAGAAGTTGAAGCTCCGTCCCCCAGACTCTGAATTAACAGGGAGTAATACACTGATGCCTCATGACCTTTTCCAAAAGCAGTAATCACCACTTCCAGAGTATCTGCCACTTTAGGGGGTGTGTATGCTAATCCCAAATATAGTACAGAGCAGGTAGTGCAGCTGTAAATACCTAAAGAACTGAGATCTGGGAATCCTAAAATGTTGAACCATATTTTCAAAGGATCTATACACTCCATTCTCATATAGGTCACAGAGAGTATTAACCTCCCTCACAATCCACTCTGACCAGCAGAATGGGGACTTATTAATACATAATTTTGGGTTCAGCCATATGCTCGAGGCAACATTTAAATAAATGTCCGAATTAAACAATGGACCCTTTTGTCCATACCACGTGCAAATGCAAGATAACAGGGTGTAACTTAACTTCTCCGGTTAGTTTAAAGGAAAGGCTTTGCAATGGCAAAGTAGGGGCAAGAAATTCCTGTTCAATACAAAACCAGGGAAGGGCTCTCTCAGGTGGAAGCGACCAATGAGCCAAATGTCTGAGACTGAATGTATAAAAATAAAACAAAATCTTGGGTAGTCCTAGCCCACCTTTGTCAATCGGCCTATGTAACTTATTGATATTTAATCTGGGATGCTTACCATTCCAAATGACGGACTTCACTATGCTATCAAATTGCTTGAAATAAGAGAGAGGGACATCTACAAGGAGAGATTGTAGCAGGTAGTTGAATTTTGGAATACAATTCATTTTATTAACATTAACCTTCCTAATCATAGATAAATGTAATGAAACCCACCTGCCCACATCGCTCGAAAGCCTTTGTATTAAGGGGTCAAAATTAACTCTAACTATATCACACAAATTTGCTGGGAATAAAATGGGCAAATACTTAATGCCCTGTTTGGGCCACTGGAAGGCACCCAGCTGTAAAGCCATTACTGAGCAGTACGCTGTCAGAGACAAAGCTTCAGATTTAGACCAACTGACTCTGTATCCTGAGAACTTAGAAAAGGAATTAATAATTCTGTGGAGGCAAGGCATAGATCTAGTGGGGTCGGAGACGAATAATAAAATATCATCTGCATAAAGCAAAAGCTTATGCGCCATACCTCCCGCCACCACCCCTGGAAAATCTTCTTCCTTTCTTATTGCAGCTGCTAATGGTTCCAGGGCAAGACAGAACAATAATGGGGAAAGAGGGCAACCCTGCCATATCAAACGCCATTTCAGCATCAAGTGAGATGGCAGCGACCGGAGTCTGATTATTCGCCACTGACCACATGATATTAATGAAACACCTAATGTTAGCAGAACAGCTGTGGCCCCGAATAAACCCCACCTGATCTATATGTATAAGAGATGTCATAACTTTACTTAATCAGTTAGCCAAAATTTTTGACAATATTTTTACATCTAGCTGGATCAGGGAAATTGGATGGTAACTCTTACACTCGCTTGGATCTTTGTCCTTTTTAAGAATCAGACTGATCCGGGCTTATGTCATGGTTGGCAGAAGCTTTCCATTCTTTAATGATTCCATATAAACTTTTAACAAAAGTGGAGCCAGTTCTCTAGCATGAGATCTAAAAAATTCAGTGGCAAAGCCATCTGTAGGCAAGGCCTTAATTACCTCACCAGGCTCCTCCAAGGTTCTCAGAATCTCAGAATTAAGATAATTTTTTTGCTCAGTTGTCAGTTTAGAGAGTTCTAATGGTTCCACAAAGTTTCTAATATCTTCATCAGTAGACAAAGACGTGGAACTATAGAGATCAAGACAGAATTCTTTAAAAGCATTATTAATATCAATGGCCAAGGTAAATATTTCACCACCAGCAGATTTAACTGAAGGAATGGTAGAAAAAGACTCTCTCTGCTTTATATATCTAGCCAAAAACTTCCCGCTTTGTCCCCCGACTCAAAGTATGACTGTCTTGCCCTGAATAGCCAAAACTCCACCTTCCGTGGCAAAATAGTTTTATATCTGTATTTCAATCAGGTCAATTCTCTGAGGCCATCAGATGACATTCGGTGCTTCAGCTCTGCCTCGGCACTTTTAATACTCCCTTCCAACTCCACGAGTTCTCATGCTTTGGATTATTTGGTGAATGAGGCATACTGTATGATCCAACCCCTAAGAACCGCCTTAAGTGCCTCCCAAGCCACGCCCACAGAGGATACTGAGGACCAGTTGGTCTCCATATAAACAATTATTTCAGCTTTTAACATTTGTTGGAATTCAGGATTTTGCAAAAGGGATACATTAAAGCACCAACTATATGATTTATTTTCCTCCATATGTGGCAATACCTCTAAACTCACTAAGATGTTTCCAATTGAGCAATCAACAACAGATCAAAAAAATATTCTAGAATAAATCTTATGGACAGATGAAAAGAAATTATAGTCCCTACCAGATGGGTTCAAAAGTCTCCAAATATCTGTAAGACCAAGATTTTGTCATGAGTACCACAAAATAACTTAGTCCATTGACTTTATGAAGGACATCGCTTGCTGGGGACATGTAAATACTTTACGGCCATCCTTAGCATCTATTCTCAATTTGGCCGGGAACATCAGTGCAAAAGCAACCTTCCATTGATGTAAGAGTTTCTTGCATTCCTTGAATCTATCACGTTTCTCTCTTGTCACATTCACAAAGTCTGGGAACAAGAAAATGCAGTGGTTCTTCCAAGAAAGCCTTCCTGTTCTCCTCAGCTCGCGTAACACAAGATCTTTATCGGATGATCTCAGAAATTTGGCCAGAATTGATCGGGGCCCGTCTCACTCAGTGGATCGCCGAGCTGGAACCCTGTGAGCTCACTCGATTTCCAGCTTACGGCCTGTTATATTGAGCAGACTTGGAAAGAGCCCGTCCAGGATTTTCACCATATCCCCACCTTCTTCATCCTCAGGAATTCCAACAATTCGGATGTTATTCCACCGGTTACGGTTCTCCATGTCCCCCAACTACTCCAAGCGGATTAGCAGCTAATTCCTTCTCCCATGACTCCAGATAATCGATCCATTTCTCGACATCCTCGTTCTTGTAACCACCTCACTGAATTTCGTCTCCATGGCAGTGATCGATCGACGTATTACAGCAAGATCCTCCAAGTCAACAACGAACTTCGTCAGCATTGCCGACATGTTCAACAATTCTTGCTGAATTTCCTTCACTTCTCCAGCCAAATCTCTTGTGATGTATGCACATACACTGTTGGACATTGTTAGTAGACATTTAAATAAGTGAGAGAGTGAAAAATGTTTTAACAAGACTTTACTTTCTGGAATTCCAGTGCTAAAAGTGTCCGAAGTTAAAAGTGGATATGTGTATTCAGAATGGTTTGTTCCATAGGAATTAAACCCATGACCTTGCCGTTGTTGGCGCCATACAAAAAACACCTTTAGTTCATTTTGTCTAGTTTTATCTGATGACTAGATTACATCTGTGAGTCTAGTGTAGTTTATGAGGTTTGTGATTCTTAAAGTGGGCTGGTGAGTCAGATTGGCCTGTTGATCGGCGGATGTTCAGACCTGGAGCTCCACCATCATAAAGGTGTTCATCTGTCTAATAAGTCGCACAGGAGAGTGAGTATAGCATCGCAACGAGCTGCTGTACGTGTAGTGGTTGTGTGTATATGCACGTGTGTGTTTGAGAAAAACAGAGAGCGAGGGTGAGAAAGAGAGAAAGAGGTGTAATGGCTTTTGCTGCAGGTGGTAACAGATGGCTGCTAATGGACGTTCATAGATCTGAATGACATGAGCTAGGGGGTGGTGTGATGTGTGGAAAAGAAAACGACGAGCAGAGAGAAAGGAATAGCAAGAAATACAAAGCATAAGAAGGAGCGAACAGCATTAAATGGATAGTCCAGCCCCCCAAAAAAACAAACTTAAAATTCCATCATCATTTACTCAACTTCACAAAAAACAGTCAGTCCCCATTCACTTACATTGCACCTTTTTTTCCATACAGTGAAAGTGAAAGGTAACTAATTTTTCCTTCCAATAAGTGAGCCTGGAGACCATATTGGGACTTACCAGTTACAACCTGTACATCCGAGAATAATGTTTTGCTTTGATGTTGCAAGCAAGACGCTGTAACTCATGGTACTGTTCTCTATGTGTACTATTGATTGCAATGACCTGAACAAGATGCATATGTATAATTTATACATAAAAAAATTAATAAATAAATAAATAAATTAATGTTGATGTGTGCTATTTTTGTGTAAGGAGACTGCAGCCCAGTTCTACTAGCCTCTCTCCATTTCCAAAGGGACCAGAGCTCTATAACTGCTTCAATTTGGGCATGCAGGAAATTGAAAGCTAAATTGCTTTCTTAGTGTTTTGCACAGAATTTGGACGGGGGGACGGGGGGGGGGGGGGTCAGAATTGCATTGCTTTTGTTACCGATGCTTCAGCAGCTTGCTAAAGGATGTACAAACCTCTGCCGTATGATATGTTTTCAGTTCAGAACTGTTTAATGGGGGAGCAGGTTTACAGCAAGACTACTGGTGAAAAGCGTTTTTTTTAATACGTGTGAGAGTGCATGTAGATTAATGTGTGCAATTGTTATGCAAATATTAGCAGCCTCAACACCCCCTTTCTCTCATAGTGTCTATAACTTCTCCATCTGTCATCATCAATACATTCATTACCTCCTCCTGACTAGGCAAACACCATTCAGTATCCTGGAGTTCTTCAATATATTTGGTTTCCATTAGCCTAACCACAATTTTACTGCAAAACTCAATTTGACAAATACATTCCAGCAGCACCAAGATTTGCTTTTCCAGAAGGAAATAACAGTGATTGCAAAGCGACAGAAGAATCACATTCAAGTCAACATGAAATGACGTTCGAAACCCTTTTTACGTTCATAATTTGATGTTGTAGTGATGGGGGCGTGGTCATGTTTCGGTCTGCGGGAGAGAGAGAGCGGTAAGGCTCGTCACCTGGGTTGTCATTATATCTAACACCTGTTTCTTGTTGTAGTGATGGTGGAGGGAGACATAAAAACGAGGGAGAACGCACGAGGCGTCAGAGTGACAGAGAGAGACTGTACCTGTGTGTGCTTGATAGAAGCATTTACTCGTTTGTGTGTGTGACTTCTTGGCCACTGAGTGCCTTTTTTTTTGCCTGTTATTTGAACGACGCTGAAGAGTAATAAACATACTCACGTTGACAGTTCGCTGCATCCTGACTCCTTCATTACCCAGACAACGAACCTTCTACAGACGTATTTGCAAGCAAAACAGGATATTCAACTAAAAAAATGTGTTGGGCAGGACCTGATTTTACTGATCAGAAACTGATTGTATCATGAAAAGGCTGAATTCAGAATTGCATACTTTCATTCTCTTACTATTTCTACCGAATATACAAATGGCAGAAGTAGTAAGAGTAGTACGGTTGTATGCCCTTCGAATTTAGCCGTCGTCTCTTGGTGGTTAAAGGGGAGGGGTTAAAAAGTAAAACAGTGTAGGAGGGCGGGGCTAATCAAGCTGACGAGAGGGATAAAGGCGGCCGGAGGCAACAGTTCGAGAGACAGAGAGAGCTACAGGCAGCTGCCCTGTATGCGTTTGTGTTGTATGTCTTTTGCTTTAAGTTGATCATTAAATTATTATTTATATTGTCAAGCCAGTTCTCGCCTCCTCCTTTCCATTGTACCCTGTTACATTGGTGCCGAAGCCCGGGAAGGAGGAGGGATGCACTGTCATAAGAGTCCTCGCCACTGCCATCCACCCGAAGGAGCAGCCGCGGCCATCCGCCGGGGGACGGAGGAGTTGCTGCCGACCGCCTGGACGCGGAGGAATGGCCGCCGTCCGTGAGGGGAGGACGGGCTCGCTGTCGGCCACCTGGAGTGGTAGAGCCGCTGCCAGGGGCGAAGGAGTTCCCTACCGGCCGCCGAAATGCGGCGGGGCGTTCCGTCCACCAGGGGTCAGAGGACTCGCTTCAGTCCGCCCGGGGAGGAGCGGCTGTCATCCGCCAGAAGGTGGAGTGGTCGAGGACCGGATGACACAGTGTCAGAGAACCGGCGAGTAAATTTTATTTTCTCTCTCTCCTCTCTCTCTCTCCCACTGTCGCTCCGTGTTGGCCTTCCCCTCTCTTTTTTTTTGTTTGTTGTTTTTCCCTCCCCTTGTCTCCCTCCCAGGTCCGAGAAGGCGGGGAAGGCCTACCAGCAGGTGGGGCCGGAAGGGGGGTGGGGTGTACATCATGTACATCCCGGACTGAAGCAAAGGAGGGAGGAGTGTGGCAAGAAGGAGGGTTAATCAGGCTAATCAAGCCAACGAGAGGGATAAAGGCAGCCGGAGGCGACAGTTCGTGAGACAGAGAGAGTTACAGGCAGCTGCCCTGTATGCGTTTGTGTTATATGTCTTTTGCTTTAAGTTGATCATTAAATTATTATTTATATTGTCAAGCCGGTTCTCACCTCCTCCTTTCCATTGAACCCTGTTACAAACAGAGTTTTCTTTCTTTTTTTAACCAACATTATTTTTACTTTTGAATAAAGTCGCAATAAGACCAGGAATGTGTATTTAGAAAATTAAAAGGGTCAATTTTAATTTCATGCAGACTTGAAGTTTGAGGTAAGCTTTGGTTTTCAGCTTTGCCCCTGCTTCATGAAATTAGGGCTGCACAGTTAATCAAATAACTATTCGAGATCACAATTACAGATGCCACAATTAACTAATCGTGAAAAGTCAATGCCAATTATACCATTCCAAGTAGGTCTACACATGTTGTGTCAGAATTGTCGACTTAATTATTCTATTTTTGCAGTGGTTGAGCATTGTTTCCAATCACAGACGAGTGATTTTGCTTGCGTCTGTGTATAATATATTCAGAATTTTAATAACAGCTTTATTTTTCATTATTCCAAAAGGGCCAGTGTGATAGAACCATTCAGGCACTGTATTCATTTACTGATCAAACAGCTCTATAGTGATTCAGAAACACTTCTCGGCTTGTTTTGGATGTGTAGCTGACATAAAAAGAATATGGCATGCAGTTGATCCACAAAAAAAAGTATTTTAATGTAACTTGTATTCATCTAAATTAATCGCAATTACAATATCCAGACAAATAATCGACTACTATGATTTTTGACATAATAGTGCAGCAAAGCACCTTAAGCATTGTATTGACACAAAAGCAGATGTTAAGCAGAGTTTTAGCAATGAAAGTGATTTGTGTGTTAAATGGAAGAAAAAAAGTAATTCGGGTTTGGAACAACCTGAGGGTGAGCCTTTGGGTGAACTTTCCCTTTAAGGGCTCTCGGAGCACTGGTCTATCGTAATTCTATTAATCATCTTAACTGTGATGATTCACAATATTTATTTACGTACAGTAAATTATTTTGACGCAAAGCATGTTAGCTTAGAGTTTTTTCTGTGGATGGTTTTATGGCATGGAGGAAGCTTCCAGCTAAATACTCATAGGATAAAAAAGCTGACAAGCCCTAAAGTCTCTTAGATTCATACTGTCAAATGAGGGTCCCTCTGAGTGGCATGTTTGTGACACAGCTTGTAAAGTGACATGGGTGAGATAATTTAGAACTTTGGGACATACTTTCTTTTGTGTATTATCGTCATTCGGCAATGACATGACCAGCCACGAGCTTCAAGCTGAACTCTAGGGGCCAAACAGTACGAGTCATGACATGATTTCCAATCAGGTGAACTGTACAATTTATACAATGTTGTCCTAAAGTAAACTTGCTGGAGAGTAAAATAATTCATGATACTGCTGTTCTCTGTACTTTTAAACAATACTTAAAGGTTTAGTCACCCAAAAATGAAAATTCTGTCAATATTTACTGTTGTGCAAATTATAATTATATATATTTTTTATTTAATTTTTTTATTTATTTTAAATGTAATATATATTTTTGTTTTGTTTTATTTCTAATTGTTAATACTTTTATTTATTTTTCATTTATTGTTATTGATAATTTTTTATTTATTTTTTATTTATTTTAATGCAGTCACTTTTCTTTTTCTGAAATGCAAAGCATTTTGAGCTCCACATAATGTATGAAAGGTGCTATACAATTAAAATGTATTATTATTATTATTATTATTATTAAATTAACCCAAAAAATGTATTTAAACTCCACACAAACAATGTTTAATAAAAAAATATAAATAACGATAATAACAATAATAATACTAATAATCATGGTAAACAATTCTTCCACCAAGTATAGTCCAATATAATTTATTAGACTAACCGTTTAATTGCCATCACTGCTGATGTGCCTATATAAAAACACAGAAGTGTTGGGTTGCCCTATTGAGTATTTCCTGCCAAATGAGGCCGATCAAACTCGTCCTCTCATTACTGAAACAGCAGGAGTAATTAATTATGTGTTTATTTTTAGGGGTGGTAGAGAGCATGGGACTAAATTTAGCATGTTTGAAGATCAGGGAGGGGCAGAGGAGAGCCCACCAAGGGTACCACACTCCAAAAAACAAATTGACACAAAATGATCAGGAGGAGTAAGCTATGTAATGAAGAGTGTGCATGGGTGTGTGTTTATCATTGCAGTGAAACAATATGTTATGACAGAAAACAAACTCCTGCTCCCTTGTGTATCTGCCTCGACAATGTCATACTGGTTTTTATGGTGTGCAGGAGAGACAAAACTGATTTACTTGTCACATGCTCTCTTTGCCATCTAAGCAGTATCCAGTCACTAGTACGACTAATTCAGTTCATCATGGCAATAAGGGGCCAGTCATATGCAATATCATCATATGTGCACACACCAACACTCTGCATCTTGCCTTTGGGTTATGATGTATGATGAAGACACACACAAATAGTGCAGTCGGGCACAGATAGTAATCCAAATGAATGAGAGGAAGGGAGGAGGAGGAGAGAGGGACACACACAAAGCTAAGCTCCACTGTGATCTGTACTGCTGCAAAACTGTTCTTTTACATGACAGCTTCCCAAGCCGGGCCTTGACGTCTGCCACTCACACACAAACAAACCACAGTCAGTGTAATAATGTTATATGTGGCAGCTCTGAGGGACACAAACTCAAGCAGACACCCCAGGCATCCCAGAAGAGCATCCAGTCTCTCTACCAGCAGCGTGACATCAGAATAACATCAGGCCATCATGAGGAATCAGTCTCAGAACATTAAGTTGCATCGTCCACACATTGGTGTGGTCCTTTAGACCAGTGGTTCTCAAACCTGTCCTGGAGGCTCCTCAGCACTACACATTTTGGATGTCTTCTCAATCAAACACACCTGATTCAACTCATCAGCTCCTTAGGGGAGACTCTAAGGCTTAAATTGAGTGTGTCAGAAAAGGGCGACATGCAAAATGTGCAGTGCTTGGGGACCTCCAGGACCGGTTTGAGAACCACTGCTTGAGACTAGGGCTGCACAATTAATCGGAAAAACTAATCGCGATTACGATTATGAACGATTACAGCGTTCAACTTAAGTCTGTTCCTGTTGCGTCAATGGTTTCTATTTACAACGTGTTTTTGCAGCGGTTGAGTATTCTAACCAATCACTAACATGTCCGTTGAGCAATGAAACAGCAATGGCCAATCAGAGCCGCTTAAATTAGTCCTCCGTCCCAGAGCCATCTTTTTCAATGGCTCTGCTCCATCCTATCTGTAATGACAACTGATCCTAATGCGCAAGTTTTACACTGCCTGAATGCCCAGATGCTTGCTTTATGTTTTAGCTCTGTTTGCGTGGCACATGAAAATTAATACTGAAGAAACATCACCTGACACTCGAAAAGAAGCTGTAGAACAAAAGCAAAAAGCACTTTAGAATTATTTTGGACTCATTGCATATTGCACCGCCCACTTTGAATGAAGATGTTAAATAAACTGCAAATGAGCAACACGACAAAACTAAAACGATCCCGTTCTAATCAAGGCAGAGACGCGGTGTAAATAATCGATTTATTATGCTGATTAGACAGCTTTATTTTTAATGAGAGCATTCGCAAGAGTGCAGAACATTGTGCGGAGCGTCATTGCCCTTGCATCGTAATGCAGGTCTCAAACAGTGTAAACCTGCAGTGAGTGACAGCAGTCATTGTAATGGGAGAGTTTGTTGCATTGCTCGATTTCTGTGTACAGTTTATTAAAAATGTAATAACAGTTTGCATACACTATCAACTAAAGAAGAAATTTTAAGTTAAAATGTTTTTTTTATGAATGATTCACACAGAAATTCAGTACATACAGTCAGTTCAATGTAAAATAGTTTTATGTATAATTTACACAGACATTTGTTACGTACACTGTCAAATTCAATGTGACAAATTACAGTAGAATGGTTTTACAAACCATTTAGACAAATTCAGGCACTGGAGATGATAACCCTTATTTCAGTGTACACTGATTTGGGACACACTCATTCTAGAATCGAATACTACGCTCAAAAAAATATTTTTGTCTATTTTTAAGATTTATGCATTTTAATTTTATAACAAAATTCAGTCAAATTGGATTGTGTAATTTTTTTCACAAAATGAAATTAATAAAATATTTTAATATATAATATATATATTTTAATGTTGTTATGAAGTTGTGAATGCGTAAATGCATAAATGTGTAAATCCTAAAAGTATTTTGTCGGAGTGTATTTAGGACAGACAGTGTGCAAACTGGGTTGCAGGAACTCACTCATCAACAATGACCTAGATAAGCAGGTGTGGATAAACAGGTCGACAAAGGTGTTTTGGTTAAGACCTCAAAAAAGTCAGAATAATATTGTCTAAATTCAGAAAAGAACCAAAAAAAAAAAAAAAAAAAAAAAAATAACAACTTTTGAGACAAATTCATGCAGTTTGAGGAGAAATGTAAAGGTGTGAAGCTGTGGTCTCAAATTGTTGCACATGAGATTTCTACGGCCCCTTTAGTGTTAGTTTATCATTAAATCTGTTCGGTTTTGGTTTGGCCTTTAATGTAATGCCATACTTTTCTAAAAGGATTGTTAAACAGTAGCCTACAAGTATTTACATTTTTCCACAAACAAGCTGTCAAAAAAAGTTTGGGTATATGCATACGCAACGCTCTTAAGTTGTATGGATATGGTGAAGGATAGCAAGTTTATTTTGGTCAAAATGACACTTTCGAAACCTACGTTTCTAGTAGCAAGTACTAAAAAAAAACTGATTTTTATAACTGGGCCAATAACTGTACTTTGTGTTGTTAACATTGACTTTAATGGTTCAACTGTCCCCCAAAGTAGAATACCAGCTGGCTAGTGGCCCCCAAAAATGATGAGACTGCAGATAATTGACATTCAAACACTCTAATTCAGTTGATCGAACAGTCATGAATCATAATCAGGGATGAGAAAGTCATAGCAGGTATTAAAATGTTTTTTAAGTGTTTAAGCTGAAAGTTGCCCTTTCAAGTGATTTTAATAAGGAAAATGTAGAAAATCTTACCAAAAATTCTGGGCAGATTAGATTAAGAAAAGGTGACTTTAGCTGAAAGGTGAGTAGTTTGCATACCTGATAATTAAAGTCTCACAATTTTAGACTTTTCTTCATTAAACGATGTCAAAAATCATTCCCTCCAAGCCTTTATCATGAGCTTACAAGAGTTCCTCTTCCTTCTCTCTTGCTTTACCTTGTCCTACATACTACATCCTACACCCTTCTCTCTTGCCTCGCAATTTCTCCCGTCTGCAGCTCATTTTCAAATCAATGATTTCAGAACTTAATTTCCTCGCATTTCCTGATGCCTGAAGGGCCGTTCTCATTCTGGGCTCATTTTCTCTCTCTCTCTCTCGCCCTCTTTCTCTCAGTTGTTAGTGTCTGTTGGGGTTTGGTTGATGGTTGGGTCTAGTCACCAGCACACTGCTGGCCCTGATTGCAGCCGGTCCTATCTTTAGCAGTTCATTCAAGAAAGACACTCCAAGCACTGCCGCTTTGTGGTGAACAAACTCATTTCCAAAACACTTAAACATCAGCTCTGTTTCAAACTCTAGTAAGCTGCCTAGCAAGCTAGCACCTGCAGCTGACGCAAAGAATGTTCCAAACAGTAGACAACAAGACAATGCTTCCTAACAAAACACCTTGTTTTGACCAGCATTGTTCTGTTATTCTCAGGGAATATTTTTAACCAAGACGTTGGGCAGAGTCAAGAGAAATATTGAATATATTTTTGAAAAGAAACTGATATTATAGTTCTAATCATAAATGCACTATTATTGCTATCATTAACACTATGAACTATTTCAATAAATTTTTGTGTGTACTATGTAAACTCAGCAAAAAAGAAACGTCCCTTTTTCAGGACACTGTATTTTAAAGAGAATTTTGTAAAAATCCAAATAACTTTACAGATGCACCTGTGGAATGGTCATTAAGACACTAACAGCTTACAGATGGTAGGCAATTAAGGTCACAGTTATAAAAAATTCAGGACACTAAAGAGACCTTTCTACTGACTCTGAAAAACACCAAAAGAAGATGCTCAGGGTCCCTGCTCATCTGCGTGAACGTACTTTAGGTAAGCTGCATGGAGGCATGAGGACTGCAGATGTGGCCAGGGCAATAAATTGCAATGTCCGTACTGTGAAACACCTAAGACAGCGCTACAGGGAGACAGGAAGGACAGCTGATCATCCTCGCAGTGGCAGACCACGTGTAACATCCCCTGCACAGGATCGGTACATCCAAATATCACACCTGCGGGACAGGTACAGGATGGCAACAACAACTGCCCGAGTTACACCAGGAACGCACAATCCCTCCATCAGTGCTCAGACTGTCCGCAATAGGCTGAGAGAGGCTGGACTGAGGGATTGTAGGCCTGTTGTAAGGCAGGTCCTTACCAGACATTACCGGCAACAACGTCGCCTATGGGCACAAATCCACCTTCGCTGGACCAGACAGGACTGGCAAAAAGTGCTCTTTACTGATGAGTCGCAGTTTTGTCTCACCAGGGGAGATGGTCGGACTTGCATTTATCGTCGAAGGAATGAGTGTTACAACAAGGCCTGTACTCTGGAGCGGGATTGATTTGGAGGTGGAGGGTCTGTCATGGTCTGGGGCGGTGTGTCACATCATCATCGGACTGAGCTTGTTGTCATTGCAGGTAATCTCAATGCTGTGCGTTACAGGGAAGACATCCTCCTCCCTCATGTGGTACCCTTCCTGCAGGCTCATCCTGATATGACCCTCCAGCATGACAATGCCACTACCCATACTGCTCATTCAGTGCATGATTTCCTGCAAGACAGGAATGTTATCTCAATCCCATTGAGCACGTCTGGGATCTGCTGGATCGGAGGGTGAGGGCTAGGGCCATTCCCCCCAGAAATGTCAGGGAAATTGCAAGTGCCTTGGTGGAAGAGTGGGGTAACATCTCAAATCACGAACTGGCAAATGTGGTGCAGTCCATAAGGAGGAGATGCACTGCTGTATTTAATGCAGCTGGTGGCCACACCAGATACTGACTGTTACTGATTTTGACCCTACATAAGCCAACTTTCTTTTTTTTTTCTTTTTTTTTTTTTTTTACAAAAATGTCAGCTTTTAATGAGCTTTTTAATCAGACTTTTTCAACCATCTTCAGACGGTTACACCAACATTTTTTACTTAAAGCCCCAGAAAAGAAAAGGAAACTACATTTATATATATATAAATATATACGTTCATTATAGTAAATGTGTATTCAATTGATTGTTTTGTGTGAATTGCATTTTTAATGTGTTTTTGAATGACAATAGATTTGAAAAAAAAAAAAAAAAAATGACTGACCCACATACAGTACCATATACCAGTAAAACCATGGTAAATACCTAATGTGTCATTGTATTGCAATCAGATACCATCATTGTACCATTGCCCACTACAGATCTTTTTAACTGTCTTTTGCGGTTAGAATGCTGCCTTAGAAGGTAGCTGCCTAGATAGAAAGAATACAGCGAGGCAGCTCTCTGGGTTTGGAACAGAATCATTTTGAGTCTCCTGTTAAATGCCTGCATGGCATGACTCAGAATGCACCACATTACAGCATCTACAGCATCTCAGCTAATCTCACCCAAAAACAATTTATGATAAGAAATTCCGAGTGTCTCCCAGTGAAAGTCCTCAGGCGGTGTTCATATGGTACTTTTATTCAAGAGGAACCACTGCGTCAAAACATCTACAACTGCACTTAAGATCTCTACACTCACCAAACACATGGCTCATTTCTGAAGCTCAATCAACACTCATTTTTCATGGGCAATCATCAAAATGCACTTCAAACTGCCTTTAAACAGCTCAACTCAAACCAAAGCATTGTACAGCGATGGTATCAGATGGTTTTACCATTGTATTTCAATCCATCAAAAGTTTGGGCATACCTAATCAGTCTTTATTATTACTATTTTCAAAATTTTATATTAGTAGTACATTCATCAAGTCTATGAAATAACACAAATACAAGTTTGAGAATTATGTAGTGACCAAACAAATAATAAAAAAACAAATGTCTTCAAAGTCGCCAGCCTTTGTCCAGATTCCAACTCTGCACACTCTCAATCTCTCAACCAGCTTCATGAGGTGCATCCTCAGATGCTTTTGAAACTGTATTTAAGGAGTTCCCATATACAGTGCATCCGGAAAGTATTCACAGCACTTCACTTTTTCCACATTTTGTTATGTAACAGCCTTATTCCAAAATGGATTAAATTCATTATTTTCCTCAAAATTCTACAAACAATAACCCATAATGACAACATGAAAGAAGTTTGTTTGAAATCTTTGCAAATGTATTAAAAATAAAAAAAATCACATGTACATAAGTATTCACAACCTTTGCCATGACACTCAAAATTGAGCTCAGGTGCATCCTGTTTCCACTGATCATCCTTGAGATGTTTCTACAACTTGATTGGAGTCCACCTGTGGTAAATTCAGTTGACTGGACATGATTTGGAAAGGCACACACCTGTCTATATAAGGTCTTACAGTTAACAGTGCATGTCAGAGCACAAACCAAGCCACGAAGTCCAAGGAATTGTCTGTAGACCTCCGAGACAGGATTGTATAAAGCACAGATCTGGGGAAGGGTACAGAAAAATTTCTGCAGCATTGAAGGTCCCAATGAGCACCGTGGCCTCCATCATCCGTAAATGGAAGAAGTTTGGAACCACCAGGACTCTTCCTAGAGCTGGCCGCCCAGCCAAACTGAGCGATCGGGGGAGAAGGGCCTTAGTCAGGGAGGTGACTAAGAACCCGATGGTCACTCTGACAGAGCTCCAGCATTTCTCTGTGGAGAGAGGAGAACCTTTCAGGAGAACAACCATCTCTGCAGCACTCCACCAATCAGGCCTGTATGGTAGAGTGACCAGACGGAAGCCACTCCTCAGTAAGAGTTTGCCAAAAGGCACCTGAAGGACTCTCAGACCATGAGAAACAATTCTCTGGTCTGATGAAACAAAGATTGAGCTCTTTGGCCTGCGTCATGTCTGGAGGAAACCAGGCACCTCTCATCACCTGGCCAATATCATCCCTACAGTGAAGCATGGTGGTGGCAGCATCATGCTGTGGGGATGTTTTTCAGTGGCAGGAACTGGGAGACTTGTCAGGATCGAGGGAAAGATGAATGCAGCAATGTACAGAGACATCCTTGATGAAAACCTGCTCCAGAGCGCTCTGGACCTCAGACTGGGGTGAAGGTTCATCTTCCAATAGGACAACGACCCTAAGCACACAGCCAAGATAACAAAGGAGTGGCTCCGGGACAACTCCGTGAATGTCCTTGAGTGGCCCAGCCAGAGCCCAGACTTGAACCCGATTGAACATCTCTGGAGAGATCTGAAAAACTGCCCAAAAATAGGTGTGCCAAGCTTGTAGCATCATACTCAAAAAGACTTGAGGCTGTAATTGGTGCCAAAGGTGCTTCAACAAAGTATTGAGCAAAGGTTGTGAATACTTATGTACATGTGTGGTTTTTTTTTGTTTTTTTTTAATATAAATTTCCAAAGATTTCAAACAAACTACTTTCACGTTGTCATTATGGGGTATTGTTTGCAGAATTGAGGAAAATAATGAATTTAATCCATTCTGGAATAAGGCTGTAACATAACAAAATGTGGAAAAAGTGAAGCGCTGTGAATACTTTCCGGATGCACTGTATGCTGGACACTTATTTGGTTTCCTTGACTATCCGGTCCAATTTAAAGATTTTAGTTTTGTAAATCAAATTGTAGGCACACTTTATAACTGTTTACAAACTAATTTATAGCATTTGAGCATAAGCCTTTAGATCAAAAGCTTTTAAAGATCAGGAGAAATATAAATTCAGTCAAGTGTGTCCTAATTTTTGTCTGGTAGTGTATACTATGGAACTGAATTCATTTACCATAACATTTGCATTGTACCCCACTATACTTTAAAGAATACCATGGTGCATGTCCATAAAATATGGTATTTCCATTGTACTGTGTCCACAAAACCATAGTACTTTTTAGTAAATGGAAAAAAATACATAGCTTTAAACACTTGGAGTGTCTTATGTGTGGCTGTGTTGGCATCCTGTGGATTTGAAGAGACAGCAGACTGCAGGAAGACAAACTCATTACCTGCTTAGTTAAGCAGGATAACAGAGAACAGGCATTGATTTTTTTTTTTTTTTTTTAGAAATCCATTTTTTTCTGATTAAAGGAGATGGTGGATAGATTCCCCTTTTATAATGATGAGTTTTAAACAAAAATCACCACCGGCTCGACGCCGCTGAGAAGAGAGAGTTTGTGTCCATCAACATAACATGTTAGTATTTCTTGATGTTTATCCTACCTCAAGAGCTTTGCGTTTCCTGTTGAGCAGTTTGGCGATGTCCCCTGCCACTTTCTCCACCAGCTGCTTGGGCGTGTTTCGCTCCACATCAAACTGACTTCTCTTCTCGCTATAAATCTGCGAAGGGCAAAGGTCAAAGGTCAGGCACAAAATGACAACGTTCAAAATCAATATAATTTCTCTTCGAATAATGTTTCACTAATCGCAACCGAAGACACACAAATGACCCAGGCATCATCAATATTCAAGGCCAGTGTTGCCGGAAGAGAAGAACTGTACATTTCAAATCTACTAAAATGTAATTTTGTCAAGTTTTGTAAACTAGCATATAGATGGACTCATAGCTAACAGATATGGATGAAAAGCCCCAGAAGTCAAATTCTGATTTCAAAAGGGTCTTTAAAAAAGCAATGTCATCACACACACAAAAAAGGAAATAAACAAAAACGTGTCAAACCTGAACATAAAGGGAGATATTAGGCTGAATGTCAGCCTCAGTTACTATTCACTTTCATTGTATGGAAAAAAAAGATGCAGTGTAAGAGAATGGTGACTGAGGCTTTCACTCTGTCCAATTTTTTTTCTTTTATTAATTTTTCTTTAAAAGTGTTGCACAGACGGGTCATTGACAAATAAGGTTTTCAGAGATGATAAAAATGATCTAGTTTAAAACACACACATCAAGTTCGTAGACCTGTAATATTTGTGGCCATGTTGGTTTCATACATCTTTTAAAAGCATTTGTAGCACTTTCAAAAAACAAACAAACTACTTTTCACTACTAAACTACTATTCTTACTTTTCAATAAAAATGTCAAAATATAAAGATTGCTGATGTCAGGCTTTACTGCTGCTAAAAAACTATTCTGCAATCATGGATTGCTCCAGATACTAACATGAACAGATATTGATTGTTCTTGTTTTACAATATAGCCTGCCTAGAACACAGTACAGCAAGGCTCAATAACCTTGTTTCCTTGCACTTTTTGTGCTGTTTTGTTATCGACAAAGTGAAAATGTGTAAAAAATGTTTTGTGAAATTTGCCATCTTCTACCTGTTTCCATTCAAATGGCCTTTCATCGATAAAAATGGTGTGCTTGGTGACGTCATGCTTAAAAAAACCACACATTTTGGTTTCGCAAAAGAAATCTGCCCTTAAGCCGGTTCCATACAGAAATGTGTGTATATCGCTAATTGTGTACCCTTCGCCTCCCAGATGTCCCTAATTTTTTTCCCTGAAGTCTTTGTAAAATGGGGAGAGTATTGAGACAATTCATTGAAATTAGCCAGCTTACTGTCATTTTAATTTCACAAATAAATGCAATCAGAAGAGGAGGAACTGCAATCAAAAGGCAGTTGTTGCCCTTCTGATAGGACTGTAACATCGGTCCTGATGTTGCATCTATCGCAGGTTGCCACCGGTTCCGAAAGCGAATCGTCACGGCCCTGTTCAAGCTGGCAACCTGCACCAAGTAGTGGGGGAACTTTCGGTCTTAGTATAAGGACCATCCATCAATGTGTACATGCTGTGTGCACAGCTATTAAATAAAAACTGATGCGGTGTAATATCAGGGTTTACATATGATATATTCCTGATATTCAGTAGGCTATTTTGAACAATCATCTAATCTAAAGCATTGCTATCACAACTGCATTATGTCCCGCATATTTTTCCAGCAACTTTTAACGACCAACTGAACTTGATTGTCATCTAAAATTAATTTTAGCGTCATAATGCAATTTATATTTTCTGAAGAAGCTCCGCAAATGTGATCCGTGGTAAAGAGGGTTAGATTTAAAATTGGGCTATATGTTAGTGTTCCAAACAAGCACACTGAAGCTTTTCTCCTAGTATTGTGTATTTATTTTTAATTTAAAACATCTTTGTGCATAGAAATTATTATTTTTATTTTTTTTGTATTGTGGACTAATTCCATGACTGCCGTCTATTATTTTGAATGGTGTGGAAAAGCAACTTTAATAAATAAATGTATGGCTACCACGATTAAATTAATCGCAAACAGTGGCCATTCATTTGTTCTCCATGCACTTGTCGATGACAGGTGCATGATACGAGATATTTGTGTTGGCACTCCTGGAAGATCTGTGCAGGTATGCTGTTGAGACCAATCCATAACAGTGCGAGTAATGCTTCACGTACAATAAGTCGGTTTTCAAGGATGTATCCCTTGTCGTCATGATTAACACAGACTAACGATTTTGTGTTAATGCCAATTTTCTCAACAAAAAGTGTTTCCAAACCAGTTATTCGTGACATTTGAAGTATCGACATAGAGTTTATGCACTAGAGTTAAACTGAAAAATATTATGTTGACACTTGTGATATTTTAGCGATAATTTGCATTTCCATCAGCTATATCGGTAAACTTTTTGATGTGCTACACCTTTTGTTGCAAGAAAAAACCTTGGATGGAAACATAGTTACTGGGACAAAGAAAGGTACTGTGAATTGCTGGAGCAGGATAGTTAAAACTTTGAAGGAACTGCCTTAGCTTAATTTTATGTGTGTATGTTCATGTGTGTACATGTATATACATACACACATATGTATACATGTACGAGCTCAATATGTACGACTAATAAGTAGGGGCCTACATGTAGACGAGAATGTATACCTGAGCATATTAATGTATGTACATATTTTTGTTTTGTTTTTCAAAAAATTATTATATATATATATATATATATATATATATATATATATATATATATTTATTATCAGATAAAAAAAATTAAAAAAACTTGGCACATTTTTTTGTCACATGACAACAGAATGGCTAGCTACATGCTGGTTACATCATCTGACTTTGATGTGGTGGACAAAAGTTTTTCAAATATTAATAATATTTTTTAAACAAAATCGCTTCTGCTTATTATTAAAGTGAGACTTTCTTTTTACTGTCTCCGGATGGTTACACCACAAACAACAACAAAATGAATTACATTAAAAATTAATGCAATTTGAGCAGGTCTGGTCTTACAGTCTGACTCAGCATACCGTAGCAATCTGACTTCCTGGAATGCCCACTTCTCCCCTCAACCCCAGGAACTCCACTACCCACAAATCCATCTATGTCAAGCTGAGGACAAACGGCAATTGCAATCTCCCTCTGTAGGCAAGAAAAAGACAGCCGTTTGCAAACGTACGGCTGCCAGGACTATTACTTAGTGCTGTGCTCTGTAACACCGTGTTTGAGGCTGTATGCTCCTCTGTTACCAGACATTTGCTGAAACTAGCACCGATTTACATCAACTTGAGAAAATGGGGACAGAATTGGTGGCTGCAACAAGTTATTGTCTCTAATGGGATGGCAACTGAAGAGGGGAGAGGGGGCTGGTGTAACCTAGTTGTAAAACTGTGATACTTGTTATTTTTGGAATGCAATTATAGAGCCCTTGAAAAAGTCATTAACTTGTTTGAAAAGAATGCACACAGTCACATGCCTTTAAACTGATCTCATAAAGTTATAAAACAGTTTGCTTGTAAAACTGCAAACCTTCAGGCTTATTTAGGAGTTGGGACTGATGAGGAGTTTGATACATTTTTGCAAATTGGTTTATTCAGACAATTTAGCCACTTTTCCTCCATAGGGCCAAATGGTTCTAAGCACAGTGAGGAACAGTTCCAGTAGCAATTCCACTTGAGCAAGGTTCACGGATAACAAACCGCTCTCAGACTGGATTTCTCGGCACAGTTAGCTAACCGTGCTTAACTGTGCAGGTGGAATGGCTTTAGTACATAGCGACTCGCGATTGACAAATTGAAAAACGGCAAGGTAACTAATTTGTTTCTAGGTAGCTGGCAAAGTTCGCTATTGTAAGATTCATAAAATTTAATAAAAAAGCAGTATATATTTGGTGTATCTTTGTGATTTTATAATGATGGCTTAGCTATGCTAATATAGTACATTATTTTTCTACACACCTTTTAATTCAGGGAAGTAGATTACGTTAGCTAGCTCATTAAATCTCATATAATATATCATTATGTTACTCTTATAATATTTTGTCAATAAATGTGCTTATTAGCTAGTCTGGTAACTTTTACCTTTCTGTGTGTTTGTGTCTGGTGGCATGCACAAACCCTTAGCAAATAATGGTAAACCTCCGCTTTGATCTCTCTTTGTGACATGGGCCATGCCTTTCCTTTGCTTTAGAGTAAATACCTGGAGAAAAGCAGTCCTAAAATATAGAATATGTGATCATCCTCTATAGCGAACTGGCTCTAATTTGTACCTCTCACACCATCGCCAACTAACATATTTTGTTACGTGCTATCATGCACCACAGTGGAAAAATAAACCACAACCATGCCAACTGGCCTGGATCGGCACGGAACTCATTTCGCAAAGAAAAATTGTTCGGCCAGATGGTGGAAAAGTGGTTTAAAAAATCCAGTTCACAAATAATCCAATATGAAGCGCTCACAAAAGTCCTTGTGTAGTATTATACATCCTCTTTCTGTAGTGAAATAAACGTATTGCTCAATACTGCTGTTTATCGAATAAATTCTATAGATTGCTCCAAATGTTATGATAAAAATAATAACGATGCTTTATTTTTAAAGCATCTTTTTTAGGATGCACCCAAGGAATACTTCCATACTACTCTTACTATTTCTGGCATAGACTGATATGGCAAGAGTAAGAGTAGTATGGTAGCATTCCATTCTGGACTCAGCCAGAGACAAACAGAAACAGAGCCAAAAACATGACAACTTTCATTGCTGCTTCTACTGCCTCCATGAAGAGTATTCATGGACCTGACTGAACACAAACGGCCCTCTACAGGCCAGGAAGGTCAACAACAGCATGAAGAATGACTTTCAAGGTCATTAAGATCCTAAGGCTGGTATAATAAATGTAATAATCTAAATTATATATAAATATATATAAGACATGCTTAGAAATATTAATTATATCAATGTACCCGATTAATACTTTCTAATATCTGACATATCTTCTTTTAATTTTTATTTATTTTATAAGATGTAATGTCTTCATCCCCATACAGCCAAAATGTATGCAAAAACAATTATGTATTTATGTACATGTATACATTTCAAAGCATTTATGTATGAGGCAATGCAAAGGGGCTAGAACCAATACAATAATCACATCCTGACTTTTTGATTTTTTTAATGTCTGTGTTATTTTGAAAGGGAAGGAAAAACAATGCAGTATTTAGATTTATAGCTAATTCCGAAATGAATGGAAATGTGGTATGCTATTATCAATACAACAGGTTTAAATTTATTTTGTCACCATTTGTATTCAGTGAAGTGTGAAATCCTACAGTGACTCATGGACTTAAGCTTTTAGGATAAAAAATAATGTCAAAATATGGAGAACATAATATACTTTCAAAAAAGTTGGCAGCCAGATTCTGTGGTTCATAAACAAACCGACATGCTCATATTTCTCTCTCTGTGTGTGTGTGTGTGTGTGTATGTGTGTCTGTGTGTGTGTCTGTCTGTCTGTGTGTATGTGAAGAGTTGGAGGAAATTGGAACAGCAGGCAGAGGGGCTGCTGTCTGAGTGGGGCCAAGAGATCTGGAGGAACGGGGCCAAACACACTAACACCACTGAACCAGACAGCACAAGAGCCCGTCCAATTCAATATGCTCACACTGGCAGTCACACATCACACACACATAAGTACATAATAACTCTCATTCTCAAACAAACACACACAAAATACTAGTGCTGTGTTCTCCAACAGAGAGACCAACACACACATAGTATGAACATTAGTGAAGATAACTCGTCCCAGTATGATAAACTGAGACTGTGTCAGTATAAACACACAGATGGTGTGACAGAAAGAGAATGCAAGAGAAAGATACAGCAGAAAAAGTCTACAGCCATCTGAATTCACTGAATTCAAGACTGTAAGATGAATGATAAAGGTCAAATTATGTATGAAAATTAAAGGAAAAGGAAAAGGAAAGGAAAGGGGAATAAAAGGAAATGAAAAAAGGAAAAGCTAGAAAATGAAAAGAACAGGAAAGGAAATGAAAGAGAGGAGAGGAGCAGAGCAGAGAGGAAAAGGGAATAAAAGGAAATTGAAGTAACAGAAAGGAAAGGAAAAGGATAGAAACTGAAAGGAAAGAATAGAAAATGAAAAGAATGAGGGAAAGTTGAGGAAAGGATCGGAAAGGAGAGGAAAGGAAATGAAAAGAAAGGAAAAGGATAGAAAATGAAAAGAAAGGAAAAGGATAGAAAATGAAAAGAACAGGAAAGGAAAGGAAAAGAAAGGAAAGGAATGGAAAAGGATAGAAAAAGAATAGAAAGGAAAAGGATAGAAAATTAAAAGAATGGGAAAGGAAATTAACAGAAAAGGATCGAAAATGAAAAAGAACTGGAAAGGAAATGAAAGGGATAGAAAATGAAAAGAACGGGAAAGGAAATCAAAGGAAAGGAACGGAAAAGGATAGAAAATGAAAAGATTTGGAAATGAAATGATATGAAAGGAAAGGAAAGGAAAGGAAAGGAAAGGAAAGGAAAAGGGAATAAATGGAAATTGAAGTAACGGAAAAGGATAGAAAATGAAAAGAACGGGACAGGAAAGGAAATGAAATGAAGGATAGGAGAGGAAAGGAAACGAGAAGAAAAGGGAATAAAAGGAAATGACTGGAATGGAAAACCTAAAAATGAAAAGTATGGAAAAGGAAAGGAAAGGAAAAGGAAAGAAAATGAAAAGAATGGGAAAGGAAATTAAATAAAATTAAGGAAAGGAAAGGAAACAAAACGAAACGAAAGGAAAGGAAAAGGGAATAAATGGAAATGAAAGTAATGGAAAAGGATAGAAAATGAAAAGAATGGGACAGGAAAGGAAATGAAATGAAGGATAGGAGAGGAAAGGAAAGGAAAGGAAAGGAAAGGAGAAGAAAAGGGAATAAAAGGAAATGATTGGAATGGAAAACCTAGAAAATGAAAAGTACAGAAAAGGAAAGGAAAGGAGAGGAGAGGAAAAGGATAGAAAATGAAAAGAACAGGAAATTAAATTAAATTAAGGAAAGGAAAGGAAAAGGATAGAAAATGAAAAGAACAGGAAAGAAATGACCTTATGTCTTTTTATGTATAAAGATTTAAGGCTTTTTTTTTTTTCTTTTTTTTGTATAAAGGTTTGAGGCTTTTTTTTTTTATTTGTATTTTTTTTATAAAGTTTTGAGGCTTTTCTTTTTTCTTTTTTTTATTAATTTTTGAGGCTTTTTTTTTTTTATAAATATTTGAGGCTTTTTTTTTTTTTTTTTTTTGTATAAAGATTTGTTTGAGGTTTTACTTTTTTACGTTGCTGTTTGGCGTCTGCGAGAGAAACGGCTCCGCTTATCAGCCCATGAAGGCGGACTGTTGACAGAGACAGATGGTGCGTCATTAAGGAATATTAGTGGACTCCGCCAAGCAGACAGCGCATGCATCCCGCCAGCCGGGGAAACAGTTCAATAAAACTGAGAGAGAGAGAGAGAGAGAGAGACAGACAGAGAGACAGAGTGAAACCCTGAGTCAGAGAATGCTAAAAGGGAGCAGTCAATGGAAGAAAAAGATATGGCCTCCAGAGATTCGAAAGGAGAGATTCGATACAGATGCGGTGAGATGGAGAGGACTAAGGGACTTGAGTGACACGAAACATACATAACGTGAACGCTACTCCCGTAGAGTCTGCAGACAACAGACTAATAGAAAAGCAGGTCTATAGATCAAGCAGGATAAGGCAAGGCGGGGTTCTAGTGCTTAGGAGAAAGAGAGATAGATGTTATTGCAAGAAGATAGCCGCCAACAACTCCCTGCTAAAAAGAACGGCACTGCTGGTCACCAGTATATGTTGTGTTTTTAATGCTGGTGTGCCAGTGTCCCTATTGCTTGTTCTCTGTTCTCTATAATTAAAGGTAAACGCCCTTAAAAGTAATTTAAAAAACCTTTAAGGCAAGGCAGTCCACAAGGCAGCCATCTTGGCTTCTATCTACTTTAATGGGGAAATAGCGCCATCTTTGTCAAAATTAAGTTTCAATAACATGAGTCCCAGAAATTAAATCTTCTGCCTGAAAGCCGCCTCCAAGTTTTCTGACTGGAACAAACCAGCCTGAACCAGCATGGAAATTCATGCTAGACTAAGCCGGCCTTTTTAGCAGTCAAGACAGAAGATTTGACCTTTTTTTTTTTTTTTTTTTGCGTCCTCTGTTCAACTCGGCATTTATGTGTTTGCTTGAGCCAAACTTTAAAGATGCCACATGAACGATTGGCTGGTATCACCGTTTATGAGGACAACTGACCATTTGAGCAGATGGTGTATTAGATGAGTGTGCTAATGCTAAGTACCAATGCAATAGACTCTATTGTGATGTGCCGTATTCAAATGTATTGTGTATCTGGTTGTTGCCTGGTTATTATGTCCCGTACAATACACAGGATGACATCCATCGTAACACCGTCCTTTCAGACAGACATTCACACAAACACTCGCAACCATCACACAACACACGTACACCAAAAGTGAAAGGTTTGTATTTACACACCTGTCTCTACACAACTATGATGTATTACTATGGGGGTGTCTGTTTAAAAGTTCAAGGGCAGTTCTAGTTCATTTAAAATGTGACAGACAGTAACTTCTCCAGACCCAGCGAGCCAGGTGTCTCAAGTACTACTGTGTACTCAAGGAACATGTGTAAATGCCTCAAAACCGTACGCATCTGGCAGACAACACACTGTGTCCTAAAATTTGAAATCATTGTTTTCTATGAATGTATGCACACCGACTCCAATGATTGCTCAAAATTCTGATGCGCTACTCACTTAGTTTTGCAGTCAATTACATAAAAATTGACCCAAATCATTATCAAAGGGCATACATTACTGACTAGCCTAGGCTAGAAGATAAATTGAGAAGGCTATAGGCAATCTTTAAGTAACAATTTTGCCTTTTTGTGGTTTGACAGTCTGAATAAAGCCAAGGCTACAGACAGAGACATTGCTTGATAAAGTCAACCTTTTAAATCTTTCAGTTTATGCTATTGCACTGTGTTGTTTTTGTTTTTTTACGTTAGTTTCACGCTCATGTTAACATTGGCTATAGATGAAATTACTCTGACATAACACCGCAGGAAACCCCGTTTCTGGGTTCTTTTGAGCAGCAGATTTCAATGCTGGAAATAGGCAGCACTGCAGTTTAAATAATCATTTAAGCTTAACAGAATGTACAAATTTATTTTAATGCTAATAAAAGTTATTATAAAGGAATATCAATGGTTTACAGTGATGAAAGTATATGGGTTCTTTTCTGAAATATCAGCAAAACAAGTTTAAATTTGTTTCAATGAGCCTGTATGATTATGTCGGACATGTAACATTTTGATGAATACACATTCTCACATGTTTAACACGCTTCTAAAGCCTATGAAATGTGATATATAAAAATAAAAACTACCACTAGACATGCCATATGTGTCTTTACTGCTTAAATGATTAACCCACACACAATAAATAATAATATTCTTACTTCAGTATGATCATATTCCATATCAAAACTTAATAACAGCTGTTTTCGATTGAACAATATTATTTACTGCATTCAAAATAAATGCAAAGACATCATTTTCACATTATTTTTATTCACGTATCCTTTCACAAACAGTAGTCCATGTTCTGCGGTGGTGGAGATGGGATCTGTTCCTCCTGTTACATCATATATGGTGATCTTGACCAGACAACATCACTGTTAGATCATATTTGACCTCATATTTGTCACAGCGACAGAACTTTGGAAATTAAAAACAGCCGTTTGCGATAAGAGTTTGCGTGATTGCTTCGTAAAAAAAGTTTAAATCCACCAACAGCTGCTGCAGGCCAGTTGAGAGAAGATTTAAAAATACTAAAAGATTCAGCATGTCTAACCTCAGAGGGAAGAGAGTTCCACAGTTTTGGAGCAAAAGAACAGAAGGCCCTGTCACCCATAGAACGTAGACGAGTAGGAGGAACAGTTAAAAAACAGATTTGGAGGAGCAAAGATCACGCATTGGAGTGTAGGGGGTTAAAAGTTCAGAAAACTTGTAGGTAAGCATGACAATTTTAAAGTCTACATGAAACTTGACAGGGAGCCAGTGCAAGGACTCCAAGATAGGAGTGATGTGATCACTTATCCTGGTCCTAGTCAAGATTCTAGCACCTTATTTAAGGTAGATTTAGAGACCACAACAAGTAAAGCATTGCAATAATAAATATGAGAAAATACAAAAGTGTTGATCAGTTTTTCAGCCACCGAGAAAGATAACATGGGGTGCAGTCTTGCAATGTTTCTGAGATGCAAGAATGATGTTTTAACAGTATTCTTGACAAGAGGATCAAATGTTAAATTTGCATCAAATACACTATATTGCCAAAAGTATTCGCTCATCTGCCTTTAGACGCATATGAGCTTAAGTGACATCCCATTCTTAATCCATAGGGTTTAATATGACGTCAGCCCACCCTTTGCAGCTATAACAGCTTCAACTCTTCTGGGAAGACTTTCCACAAGGTTTAGGAGTGTGTTTATGGGAATTTTTGACCATTCTTCCAGAAGCGCATTTATGAGGTCAGACACTGATGTTGGACGAGAAGGCCTGGCTCGCAGTCTTCGCTCTAATTCATCCCAAAGGTGCTCTGTCGGGTTGAGGTCAGGACTCTGTGCAGGCCAGTCAAGTTCTTCCACACCAAACTCGCTCATCCATGTCTTTATGGACCTTGCTTTGTGCACTGGTGCGCAGTCATGTTGGAACAGGAAGGGGCCATCCCCAAACTGTTCCCACAAAGTTGGGAGCATGGAATTGTCCAAAATCTCTTGGTATGCTGAAGCATTCAGAGTTCCTTTCACTGGATCTAAGGGGCCAAGCCCAGCTCCTGAAAAACAACCCCACACCATAATCCCCCCTCCACCAAACTTCACAGTTGGCACAATGCAGTCAGACAAGTACCGTTCTCCTGGCAACCGCCAAACCCAGACTCGTCCATCAGATTGCCAGATGGAGAAGCGTGATTCGTCACTCCAGAGAACGCGTCTCCACTGCTCTAGAGTCCAGTGGCGGCCTGCTTTACACCACTGCATCCGACGCTTTGCATTGCACTTGGTGATGTATGGCTTGGATGCAGCTGCTCGGCCATGGAAACCCATTCCATGAAGCTCTCTATGCACTGTTCTTGAGCTAATCTGAAGGCCACATGAACTTTGGAGGTCTGTAGCGATTGACTCTGCAGAAAGTTGGCGACCTCTGCGCACTATGCGCCTCAGCATCCGCTGACCCCGCTCTGTCATTTTACGTGGCCTACCGCTTCGTGGCTGAGTTGCTGTCATTCCCAATTGCTTCCACTTTGTTATAATACCACTGACAGTTGACTGTGGAATATTTAGTAGCGAGGAAATTTCACGACTGGACTTGTTGCACAGGTGGCATCCTATCACAGTACCACGCTGGAATTCACTGAGCTCCTGAGAGCGGCCCATTCTTTCACAAATGTTTGTAGAAGCAGTCTGCATGCCTAGGTGCTTCATTTTATACACCTGTGGCCATGGAAGTGATTGGAACACCTGAATTCAATTATTTGGATGGGTGAGCGAATACTTTAGGCAATATAGTGTATCACCCCCAAATTTTTCAAGTTTGTTTGAACTCCAGAGCAGAGCCATCCATATTTAGGTTAAAGAACCAGCTTTACGAAGCTGGTGGGGTGAACCAGTGAGCATAACCTCAGTCTTGTCACTGTTGAGACAAAGAAAATTTTGAGACATCCAATTTTTTTATCTCAGTAATACATTATGCAAGAAAGGCGACAGCCACACAATCACCAGGTTTTGAATGGATGTAAATCTGGGTGTCATCTGCATAAAAATGATAATTAAGACCAAGCGATCTTAAGAGCTGACCAAGGGGAAACATGTAAATGCTAAAAAGACTGCAAAGACTGCCTTTCTTTAGAAGTACAGAATGACATGTTTGAATTGTTTTTGAACCTTTTTTTTTTATTTTTTATTTTTTAAGATCCATTGATAAACTGTCCTAAAGTCCACTTTATTTTAATAAAAAAAGGCACAGTCATTCGTATATAAATGACTTAATCTGTCTAGGGTCAGAATGAAGGATATGAGATATGAAAACGGCATGCGCTTTACTAGCAGGGGAAAAAGAGCCTGCCCTTTTTTTCTCTTCTCCTCCTCGTGGTATCTTTCTTTAAGACAGATATAAACGTCAGCCTTTTATTAAGTGCTGATGGAATGGATTGTGTGTGTGTGTGTGTGTGTGTGTGTGTGTGTGTGCGTGTGTGTTTGCGCATATCCATCCGTCCATCTGGCATTTCCATTCCTCTCTTTTCTGTATCTTTTTTTGCTCTCTCTCTTTCTCTCTCTCTCTCTTTCTCTCTCAATAATAAAGTTTTTTATATAAGAAATGATAATGAAATCAGACATTTTTGTGATCAAATGGCAGATACCAAAAAGAAAATTTTACATTAAGTGAGGAGTGCTTCTCTGCGCAAAACTCGCAGACACTAGAGTGTTGTCGGTCATTTTCAGAGCATTATGTGATTGCTAAAAAGTTCTGAGTGTTTTTTAGTGCATCACATTGGGTTACTGGTGTGTTCTGGAGATATGTAAGACAAAAGAGATCAAACCAAAGTCTCTATGATATTGGGATCTTTCAATGCAAGTTTATGGGATTTTTCCAGCCATTTTATCATCCACCAAGTAAAAATCGTAAGTCTGATCACTTAAGGCATGGTCACCTTTGCACGGCAAACTTCTGCGACCAAAATACAGTCATCTCAATTGGAACACAAATTTGCAGCGTCCACAATAATGCTTTTTTTTTGTTTGTAAGATGCATTATTAAACTGTCCAGCTGTCTGCTTTATTTTGGACTACCGGTGGCGAAGAATTTTCCAATTTGAATTTCGTGTGAGGTTCAAGTTTGGTGAACTTTGACAAAGAATTTGCAGCATTGATCAATAGGAAGTTGCTTAGTAGTTGCTTAGGCTTTAAGCTGTCTCCATCTTCCAAAGGCATCTCCAATATTTATCCTTGTTTTACTACGCCTCTGGTCATGGTGGTTTTTAGACGAATGGCGAGGCTTTTTAGGTCAGGTGGAATCTGTTATCTCTGATCCAGTTCCTCTGTGTGGGCAGTGCTTCGTACATAGCTATTAAATAATCACAATGGATGAGCAAATCATTTTAGCTGTAATTTTCTTTATAACTTCACTCTTGGAAAATATTGCTGCATAAAAAAAGAGGCTTCTTGACAACTAGCTTACAGAATTCACAGTGTTAAGGTAAATGTGACCACGCCTTTTAAACTAATAGCACACCTCTCCTCAACAAGCCATACGATTTGAGGTATCATTCTTGTCTGTAGTACAAACGATGCAGGAAGAGATATGCACTGAAGCTAAATACTTAAGGTTTTTTTTTTTTTTTTTTATCACTACCCCTGAGTATGAGCAATAGTGAAAGTGATTGAGCTGTATCGTTAGTGACGGCACTCATGATAGAGTGATTCAATGGAGGAAAGAATATTAAACATGCACAGTCAATAGATTGTGCTCACAGTGATGGACAGATGACGACCTTCATCAGCAAAGCAGGAAACAGAGCAGTGATTAGTGTGATGAGCTCCACAACACACACACACACTCAAAGCGATCAGTACAATCAGCTCACGAGGGAAGTCTTCCGGGTTGTAGCTGTTGTGTGTCAAACTCAATCAAAGGCAGCCTGAAGTGTGTACGTGCAGTTGTGTGTGTGATTTTGTGTGCACCTATGTGTGTCACAGCTGGTTTCCTATTTCCACCTTCTCTACATTAATTAGTTATCAGCTCTATCCAAGAAATGCTGAAGTAATTGGCAGATTACAGCACAATTTTCCTTAATTGCATCCTGTGTTGTGACATTGACTTTAGGCACAAAACCACCCCACAACACACACTTGAACCTCTATCAGTCCCTTGGCCTTATCATTTTAAAGGCAGATTTCACTGGTTATATGTGGGTGTTTCTTTTTTTTTGGGGGGGGGGGGGATTTTCTCCACTTTTTCCTCCCAATTTGGAATGCCCAATTGCTTTTTAAGTCCTCGTGGACTCACCTCAGTCCGGGTGGTGGAGGACGAATCCCAGCTGCCTCCGCGTCTGAGATCGTCAACCCGCGCATCTTATCACGTGGCTTGTTGAGCGCGTTGCCACGAAGACATAGTGCATGTGGAGGCTTCAACTCACCACGCACCCCACCGAGAGCGGACCACATTATAGCAATCACGAGGAGGTTACCCCATGTGACTCTACCCTCTAGAAGACCTGGCTGGAGTCACTCAGCACGCCCTGGGATTCGAACTAGCGAACTCCAGGGGTGGTAGCCAGCGTCTTTACCACTGAGCTACCCAGGCCCCATATGTGGGTGTTTCTTCAACTTTGGGCACTTTTAGTATTGTGAATATCTACAAAGTAAAGTTTACATGCATCACAGGAGATTTATGTCATTTGTCATTTTTTTCGTCTTCTGAAAATTCTCACCACAGTGTCATTTCCAGTACATCTCAAATTCTGTATTGAGTTTAATAAGATTCTGTGGTGGAAACGACACTGATGGAAATTACATTTTATTGTTTTTGAAATAAAATGGGGGACTCCTTTGTTTTATTCAAACATCACTTGTTTCATTTAATCTCAATCATGTTCTTCACTAACACTTTTGTCGTTGACTTTTGAAAAAACTTTATTAGGAGCAAAATAGTTAGGCCTGTAGGACAGTCATTTAGACATTTAGATGTTGCACCTAATTGTTCTCAATTGCCGAACATTCTCAAGCTTCTTCATTATTCATTCTGGATTAAGTTACTTAAATGATATCAAACGTATCCATCCAGAACTCACAAACACAGATCAGACCCCAATGATTCACCATTAATCTTTTTCTGGGCAAAAGACTAAGGCATGTTCTACGATTGTCCGTATGCATGGTGCCCAAAATTCAGTGTGGTTTCTTTAAAGATTAAGTTATAAGTAGCTCGTTGCTTCACTAAAAATGGATGTGGATGGAATCGTAATCAAATGTTCCGAAACACTATTAGTCATAAACCTCAAGCTAATGAAAAAGTAAATATGTGAGTTAACGCCACGACTCATGATCAAATCGCCCAATCAAAACCATATCATATCTTATCCATCTTGACACATGTAATAGACTTTCAAGGGGAAAATTTAGTGCTACAAAGTTTCTCTTTCACAGCTCAGGAGACTAAATTTAGCAATCAGTTATGCTTTGTTTAAAGATGAACTTTGTCTCAGTTGTTTCTCTTAACATTCTTAAATAAATAGAAACAATATAGACAATTGTAGACTTACAGTAAGAATATAAAGCTATAAATTCAATGTGGATTGCATAGCTCAGATAATTTGGTCTCTGATGAGTATTTTAAATGTTTAAGTTGATATTAAAATCCTAAATGCTCACACAAATTGCACAAGAACATTTTTGCAGATTGCAGATTGCAGATTTTGAAAGAGCCAAAAGGTTCAAATGGTTAAATTACATACGAATGTGTCCTTGGACAATACATTCCAAAAGACTGATCTTATCGCAATAAAAAAATAAAATAAAAATCTTTTATCTTTGTATTCTGCTGGACATAGTCCTGTAAATGGTTGCGAAATGTCACCGTATGAGTCCCTCGCCACCTCAAATGTCAAATGAATTCTAAACGTGCAGCCATTGCCCTTGCACTGGGCGAGTCAATAAAGTTAGCCCTCGCTTATAGAAACATCCCAGTCTCAGTCCATAGAAGCCCATTCAGACATGAAGCCATTAAATTCAGTTTAGAGTGATTTATTCAGCTGTGCAGTGAGGCATGGGAAGAGAGAACTGGACCAGCATCAACGATAATGTATACTGGTGCTGATAGGTGTTTTTAGCACCATGGATAGCTTATGATGAGCTAAGAAGTTTAGGAAGGGTTATTTGTGCAATTTGAAGTAGGAAAAGACAGTTTTAGGTTCAAATGTAATACCACTCACAAGCCATTTCGCTTATGTTATATATATATATATATATATACACTACCGGTCAAAAGTTTTGAAACACAGTAAAGTCATCACAACTATGGAATAACATAAATGGAACTATGGGAATTATGTTGTGACTATAAAAATCCAAAATAAATCAAAACTGTGTTATATTTTAGCATCTTCAAAGTAGTCACCCTTTGCCTAGAATTTGCAGACATGTACTCTTGACATTTTCTCAACCAACTTCTTGAGATATCAGCCTGGGATGCTTTTTAAACAGTATTGAAGGAGTTCCCATCTATGTTGGGCATTTATTGGCTGCATTTCTTTATTATTTGGTCCAAATCATCAATTTCTAAAACTTTTTTTTTTAAATTTATTTATAAAATTTTAGTTTTATAATGAAATAAATTAATATTGTGGCACAATTATATTTTTTTCTACTAAACTAATTTCAAACATTTAAGCATACGCCTTCAGATCAAAAGATTTTTAAGATCATGAGAAACATTTCAGTCAAGTGTTTCAAAACCTTTGACCGGTAGTGTGTGTGTGTGTGTATATATATATATATAGTGTATATATGTATAAATTATTTGTATTAAGAAAGTAAATAGGGTCTATTTTGACTTCAAGCTGACTTTAAGGAAGGTAATCAAAAAAACTTGGTAAAATATGAGTACATGAACAGACCACCACATTATGGTCAAAATCATCCCCTTCTACATTGGCCTTTTCTCTCAGCACTCTTTCTTATTCATTTAACTGATGGCTACATACTGTCAAATTCAACCCAGAAATGACATTGAAACTAGCGGCTTTAAGGCGATTCTTTGATCTGCAGTTTGACAGGTGGTTTGCAAGTCCAGACAGTCGAGGAGGAGGAACTGGATGAAGGCTTTCCAGATGCACGTCCCGCTGGCAAAACGACAGGTCTGATATGCCTTTAATTGCTCACCATTACACCCCCTGAGGAACGCAATTAACACCCGAGGAATCTTTTGATGAATCAGAATTGAGCTAGCTGTCCACTGATAGGCTATTTTTTTTTAATCCAAAGAGTGGCTTCATTTTTAAAATGCTTCAAAAATGCGTACTGCTGAAATTAAAGCTTATAGTCCCTTTTGATTTATCTAGATGTCTGCATGAATGTCTCCCTGAAATTTGTTTGGATCTTATCATCTAAGTCATAATAAAAAAATATTGGTGGTTTATTTCATAGAGAACATATCAAGAGTTAATTCAAGACTTAATCCTTAAAATCTGAGCATTAGTAATAGTGACCCATGCTCTTGCAAGGACCACTAACAAGGTAGTCAGAGGAAAATGTTTGGAACTTCCTTATAATGACTTCTTGAAAACAATAATTGGAGTGAGCTGTTCCAGTCATCATACAAGTGTGTGACCTTCTCTGCCACATAAACAATATTGTATACCGACGCTTCACAACCAAATTCTGTTCAAGTGCAGTGTGAACAAGATTTTGGAAGACTTCTGAAGAGCTATTCAAGCTCATAAGATGGAAAGGGTTACCAAAGGATTTCAAAAAGACATTGGTCCACAATCAGACAGAAATTTCACACTGCTGTTGATTCACTCGGTTGGAGTGTTTGTCCTGCAAAAATAAATCCAAGGGCACGCTGTAGAAACCTCAAACAATCGAGGGAGAACTAGAGGGTGATGGCTGAGGATCTGAGAGGATCACTTCGCACTTGATAATGGCTGTGTTTATGAACCTACTATGAGAAAAACACTGAAGACTGCTATTCTTTGGCTGTTTTGATGGACAAAGCCATTTCTCCATGAAAAAAATGAAAAAAACTCTTACTGAACATCCCAGGGCTGTAATGGTGAACCAACGGAAGCCACATTTCACTACATGTCCACATTTCAACCCAAAAGCAAATGATCTTAGGCCATCTCAAGTGACTTTAAATCCAGCAGTTTGCATTTAACTGTACATGAATTGTCAATAGCCTATATACTGTATTTATGAATCAGATAAAGGTGGATGTAAAATTGAAGTGGCTGGTAAAATTGGGACAAAAAAGTTAGTTTCGTACACTTCTTTCAACTGAGGTACAGAAAATGGCAAATATCTGCAGTGGAGGCATCGTCGATATCACATGCGAGGGTAAGTTAGACTAACTATATATTGAAAACGCAGTTGCAGGCTAATATATCTTTTCACTTGATCTTAGAGCACAGCCTATTTTGCATTGCCTATAATCTTTGAAAATTCCTGTGTATTTATGAATGGTCTAAAATACGGGCTATATGAGTTCAATTGAATTTACTAATTATAGTTTCATGTTATGATTATTATACAAGTCTTTCACAATTCTTTCTGGATATTATTGTGTTTTGAATGGCGCTAAATGATTTTAGTATAAACAGCTGTTATACTAAATTAAACTCAGGAGAAATTCAGTTAAAGGTGCTATATGTAAGATTGACAAAAAGCGTTTGAAATGGGTACTGCAGTCCAAATTCAAAATATTGGAGAGTTGTCTGCCCCGCATCCATTTTAAAGGATATCTGGGCTTTAAGCTGTCTCCATCTTCCAAAGGCATCTCCAATATTTATCCTTGTTTTACTACGCCTCTGGTCATGGTGGTTTTTAGACGGATGGTGAGGCTTTTTAGGTCAGGTGGAATCTGTTATCTCTGATCCAGTTCGTTTGCTGGCTCCCATGGCTGCAGCACGCAGTGTTGTTTGCCTGCATACTTGTTCAAATCTGGCAACCTGGCGGTGTCAAAATACTATTGGTAAGTGGGCAGTGGGCGGGATCACACAGGCCAAAACATAAACAGAAATTCTGACCGGGAATGGAAACTTCAAAGTAGAATATACTGGCTGTAGCATTGTTATCAGAGAAGCCTGAATTTCAACTTAGCATGTTTCCTGATTCTCTAATGACATATTATGGTCATTTTATGATTTAGTACAGTAAAAATATTAAATATAGCACCTTTAAAAATTAAAATGCATCATGAAATGTATCGTATCGTGGTCTCTGTGTTGTGATGTGTATCGAATAGTGATGCTGTTGGTGATACCCAGCCCTAAAGGAGGATATGCTTAGTTGTCATGAATAACACACTCTCATGGCGAAATTGTAAGCATGCATATGACTTTTCTAAATTTGGCTAATTCGAATGATATCGTGCAACTGCACTTGTTTGAATTCTCATGACTTTCACTACAGCCAACGCTGGACATCGTTTCCATCTAATACGTGACAATTACTTGCTTCTGTCACACACAACAGCTTCCTATCATGTTTACACACTCTACTGATTGGTTAAGTTTAGATAAGGGGTTTGGGTTATTATTGGTTTAATATTAGTAAGCATATCTTTAACGCCTTGTGCGCGGAACTCGTGCTTCCGCATTACACATCCGGGAATTTGCACGTGATGAAGTCGTACGAGTTTATGTGAACAACATCATGCAAGACCATACCAAATAGCCAACTCGTAAATTATGTACAACTTTTCACGAGATCGGGTTGGTCATGAAAATATAATCACGATGCAAAACATATTCCTGTTCTTCCTGTTGTGAAATTCACCCCAAACCCCAAAACCTCATCCTCTGTGTGCATACAAAACTGCTTTTCAGGGTGTTAAGTCATTTCCATCAGTGTAATTTCCACCACATAATTCTTTTAAACCCAATACAGAATTTTAGATGGGCTGGAAATGAAACTGTGGTGGAATTTTTCATGACTTTCAAAAAGAAAATGACATAAATCTCCTGTGATGTACAGTACTGTGCAAAAGTTTTAGGCACTTGTGAAAAATGATGCATAGTGAGGATGTCTTCAAAAATAATGAAATAAAAATAGTTTTCATTTATCAATTAACATCATACAAATTCCAGTAAACATAAAAAAGCTAAATCAATATTCGGTGTGACCACCTTTGCCTTTAAAACAACACCAATTCTCCAAGGTACACCTGGACACAGTTTTTCTTGGTTGTTGGCAGATAGGATGTCCCAAGCTTCTTGGAGAATTCTCCACAGTTCTTATATCTATTTAGGCTGTCTCGATTGCTTCTGTCTCTTTATGTAACCCCAGACTGACTCGATGTTCAGTGGAGGGCTCTGTGGGGGCCATGACATCTGTTGCAGGGCTCCCTGTTCTTCTATTCTAATCTTTTCTATTTGCAAAAGTAATGTTTGGGAGTCTAAAATGTATTTTTCCTACTAACACACTAAAGCTGAAGATATAAATAACCATCTTAAGACAAATGCTTTTGTGAAACATTTTATGTGCCTAAAACTTTTGCACAGTACTGTATGTACATATACTGTTGGACATTGTTAGAAAATCAATTAAATAAATGTGAGCATGTGAAAAATGTTGAAACAAGACTTACTTTCTAGAAATTGATAGTGCTAAAAGTGCCCGAAGTTTATGAAACTGAAACAGCTCTGTATTGCGAACTGGGCTAAAAATACAAAAAAATTGTAGAGTATGAATCTTTGCCAAAAATTCAGCATATATCTGATCAGCTTCCTCATGAAATATTTGGTTGATGATATTGTCAATACAGAGATATCATGCATGACCCTTTTTTTTTTTTTTTTTTCTAATTTGGAATGCCCAATTGCTTTTGTGGTCGCATAGTGATTCAGCTCAGTCCGGGTGGCAGAGGATGAATCCCAGTTGTCTCCGCATCTGAGATCGTCAACCCGTGTATCTTATCACGTGTCTTGTTGAGTGCGTTTCCACAGAGACATAGCGCATGTGGAGGCTTCACATCCACCGCGGCAACCACGCTCAACTCACCACGCGCCCCACTGAGAACGAACCACATTATAGCGATCATGAGGAGGTTACCCCATGTGACTCTCCCTCCCTAGCAACCGGGCCAATTTGGTTGCTTAGGAGACCTGGCTGGAGTCACTCAGCACGCCCTGGGATTCGAACTAGCGAACTCCAGGGGTGGTAGCCAGCGTCTTTACCACTGAGCTACCCAGGCCCCCCATGCATGACCTTGATTGTTTAAACCATGTGCACAATTCTATTACTCTACAATCCTAATCTACATATCAACCCATAGCATTCTCTTAAAGATGTGTAATCTTAAAGATTTACAAAAGGGGTGTGTCTCACTTTAACAAGCAGCACTCAATTTTGACTAATGTATACCACAAATGCACAAAAGCACACACACCGATGAGGCCCCCCCCCACACACATGACATTCATCGCACTGCCTGGAGAGGCAGATAGAGCTAGAAGGAAAGCAGCAGAGACAAAACAAGAGAGTAATTAAAGGGACGTGCTGCCCATGTAAATGCCAATAGGGTCGAAGCCCTTTAAAAGGGATGGGTGTGAAGAGAGGACACTTAAAGAGAAGTGTTCGGAGATAAGGCTTTTAGCACGCCGTGTGTAATGTGTGTTCCGATAGAGGAAAAAAGAGTGGACAAGGTGTCTTTGAGGACATAAAAAATACAATCCGTGTTAAGTCCCGTTTTTGAAGGGGATGGTTGAAAGTTAAAATTAAAAATACCCTCATGTGTTCCAAACCAATATTATTGTCTTTCTTCTGTGAAATACAAATGGAAGAATGTGTAGGATGCTCTTATCGATGGAAAAGGACAGACTGATTTAATGAAAATTAAGGTGGTTTTCCTACTAGCAACATTTGCTTGAACATTATTTGTACAACTTGAACAGTTGTACATGTCCGATTATATCTGATGCTCACAAACATCTTTTTTGAGCACACAGCTGGTTCACTCACTTATGTATATGAAAGGCACCTAACCTCTTCTGTGTCCTTCAACGTCTGCCTGCCACTCATGGTGCACGTGTGTGTTTGTTTTTGTGCAACTGATGATGTCATCATGCTTAAATCGGCAAAAACTCGGCAAGCTATTTTACAAGTACGGACTCAAATACAGGTTGCTTTACTCACTCATGCAAACCGTGCCACAGTTCCATTGCAAGCAAACTCAGACCACGTCCTAATGGTAGTCCAACTAAGTTTTGTACCACCGTCCGCAAAACAGCTTTCATATTACCAATTTTGATGCTCTGTTTCAGACTAAACTGCCAGTGTGAAAGCCCCCTATAGGAGACTGTGGCGACATTTTTGAAAAATTGTATTACATGGTTCCTTAATGTATTGTGGCAGTTCCGAAGTGAAATGTTCACTGTATGGGGCTAAAAGTGAGTTAAACTTTGTCCCAAACAGATTACATATAGAGGTTAAGGTTAATGCTCCATCAAGTTTTTAACCAACAAAACCAAACTCCCTTCCTTAAACCTTAAATCTAAACCTAACCATTAGTGTCAAAAAAAGCAAATGCAACATGAAAAACACAATTGCTGAAGCACTCACATCATTTTGTGGTGCTTCTATGACACTTTCGGCTCACGTGTCGACTTGCGTGCTCTTCAGGACTCTTATCCTGTTTCTTTGCATCGCAAGTGCAACGCTTTATCAATTGAGCTACCGTGCAATTTGATCACACCCGAACAAGCTTGTAAATGTACTGTAGTTGGTTATGTAATGCAAAAACATTAAAATGTATCGCCTTACAAGTCGATGTGCTACAGTAAAAGTCTTTAGATGTCATAAGATAGCACTGTTTGAGGAACAGGGCGAAAAGTGTTTATAAACTGTGATGTATGTGAAAAGGAATAGCCCAAAATTCCTTTTTGTTGTAGTGCCTCTAGTGTTCATTTCAACAGGAAACTGCCGCGATGCATACAACAAGCATATAAAAATCACTTTTGCAAAAACGCAGGCATTGTGAAAAGATTCTATGAGATTAGGTTGGACCAAGGGCTGTTCCTTAAAAGCACCATTTTTCATGTCTTCTGAAGCCTTACAATGCTTTTGTGTGAGAAACAAACTGTGAATGACATCAAATATCATTGATTTTAAAGAGTCTAGCCATGGACATCAAAGCTTGTGCAGAGACTATTTATTTATGAGAGACGGACCACTTCTATTAAAATGAATTGGATAAACTGGAATGCCCAACCAAGGAGCTCTAGAGCCCAAAAGTCGACGGATGTAGAAAGGAAGTCCCGCCTTACAGGTAAAAGAGCCAATCACCTTTTAGGTACAGATATCGCCTGTCAATCAACTCAAGAACTTGCATGCGCATTAGCTATATAAGCCAGGAAAATTGCGCTTTTAGCGTAGTATGAGGTACAGTAAAGAAGCACAATTTATGATACCAGTGTTGTCAGACTTTATTGCTGATTTGAAATATGTTGTTTAAACTGTAAGGAAATACAGTTATACCCAGTAAAGAAACCAGTATGAACAATGATGACCAGGGGTCAAAGTTGAAGTTCAATCAAGAGAGAGAGAGTTTACTTGAGACAAAGATCTCCACATTTCCAAAGGCAAAAGACTGAAAGAGAAAATGAGTTGAGGATCTAACCTTGAACTAACTTAGATTACAGAAACAACAGTAACTATAGACATATGCAAATTAATTGACATCATCGTTACAAGTACATGGTTCTGATAGGTGAACAGTACAGATAATTCTAGAACATACAAACAATTGCTGTGTCTTGTTTCGAAGGCTGCGTGCTAGCTAGGAGGCGTCCTTTGAAGGCTGCAGTATACCGAGCGTCCTCCTTTAAACAAGCCTCATTTAAATGAGATGGCCTTCGTAGGACAAATGGAAACAGAACTTATCATGGTTGCTATGACAGCACAACACTCTTTAACAAGCCCGAGCACTTTGAGTGAGAAGGGAACAAAGTCCCTTTGGAAGGGAATACATAAGGTACATTTTAGGAGAGTTATAATGATATATTAAAATCATTTTACAGGTGTACTTTTAGTCTATAATACTTTATTTTAATTATATATTACTAAATTATACATATTATATACTCTGCACCCGTCTACTGAGGTACTTCAACTTGGGAATTAACATTACTTGCGTTTGAACATCATATTTTCGGGCAAATTGCCGTAATTCTTTTTTCAGACAAATGATGTTCATTTCCGTTGAAGCAAAGAATTGTGGGTTGTGAGTGGCCACGAAGGATACACCTCATGCATCCACCATTAAAGAAGGTTGCACTCGAAGGTCGCAACTGGAGTGTCCTACTCGCTTTTCTGAAACGAGACAGCCTCGATGACGTATGCGGCTGAGAAAGGTGACCTCCGGAGGACATAGACTTTGAAATGAGACACAGCTATGGTGTTCAGCTCAACTACGTGAATGCAGTCATTCAAAGATTATATTTTTAAAACACTAAGTCAAGTTTGTCTGCAGATACAGGTCAGATGTGAGTCTCCTTTTAGATACACTGGCATTCAGTCCCTCTGACTACGTCACATGATTCTCAAAACTACAAACAATCCCTCCAATGACATCGTTAGACAGAACACAACATAGGCTATATTTTCTCTCAAGGATGATTCAGACCTCGATGGGACACAGACCTTATCCAGCTGGAACTTTTGATCATAACAATTACTACTGAATGTATTCAACTTATCAATAGGATGAAGAGACAGGGGTAAATCCACTCCTTCAAAACATAATCTTGGCAAGAAGTTTTTGAGATTTCAGTGTTCTCCCATTCAAGTAGATAGGAGCTGCACTGTCATGACTGGAAATAGCCACACAGGAGCATTCCAAAGATGGCCGACAGTGGACTGACTTTCTAGAAAGACTTTGGCTTGTGCAACATGTCTCAAGGTGCCATATTTGAATGTACGCAAAAGCACTCCCATCCTCATTCACTTCTATTGAATGAAAAAAAAAAAACAGCCAGGACATTCAGCCATCTCCTTTGTGTTCCATGCACGAAAGAAAGACTTATGGGTTTGGAATTACATGAGGGTGAATACATGATGAAAGAATTGTCATATTGGGTGAACTATTATCTCACATTCATGCAAACGGTGACTTTTATGCATCTCTTCACATGTAAACCAAAGCACACACATGTGCGACATGACCCAGAAAAGCTGGCAAACCATTGCAGCGTGACAAGGTAATTTCACCATGCTGGACTAAGGGCCCAGTTTACACCCTACCAAGCCATCTCCAAACCACCGTTGCCATGGAGACCAGCCACTTAATGACTGATAACGGCAAACGACCTGGAAACGTGCAAAGATTGAGAAGGGGAGAGAGAGATATTACGAGGAACAAAGACAGCAATTTAGCATCGGAGGACAGCGTGAAGTCAGATTATGTCGTCATTGTAAATTATCATTAATTTCCCTCTGTCCAACCAGTGAAGATTAATGCCTCGCTCGTCGCACCGTAGCAAAGGAGAGGGATCATACCATTTAGAAACACCCCTATCTCATCTACAACCGGCATCCGGGGCGCTATAGAAAAATAAACAGCGGTATGTACAAATTCGCACTTGGTTGGGGGAGTTGTGAAAGATGTTGCATTGTATTATTAATTCACTAAGTGCTATCAGTGTTTCAGTGCTGACTAGGTCTTTATATTCAGTGTCAGAATGAATTAGAAGCCACTTAGGCAGAAGAAACGTAAACCATTAAAACAAACTCATTTATAATAGGGAGGTTTGACTGAAAATGTGACCAATGCACATTTTTGCGCCGCTTTCAAGGAAACTTCTAGACATCCACAGACTAGGATATTATAACCCTGGGGTTCTTCTGGAATACACTACCATTTCTGCTCGCGGGAGATTTTTAGAAACTGCCATTTCAAGATATTCACACTGCTTCAGATGTGTAATCAAAAATGGCTAACCTGTGCCAGAAGTGCTTTTATAAAAGCTTTGATTTCTTTCTTGCCTTGTGAGAGCTGTCAAAGGGTATTTTTTGTGATTTTACAGTGTATATATATATATGTATGTGTATATGTGTGTGTATATATATATATATATATATATATATATATATATATATATATATATATATATATATATATATATATATACACACATCTGAATGTCCTCCAGCAAACTTTTATAGTGGAATAAAAATCAGTCAGTAATGGTAAAAAATAACCACAAGGGCAACTGTCAACATCTAAGAACACTTTTTATTGACATACACATACACACTTGCAACCAATATGTATAATTATTCTAGATAAAAATGCTAATTTTGCTTCTCACCTGCTTTATTTACATATCGTGGCATTTCAAAGAAGTTCACTAAGCAGGCAACGAGTTGTGGGTAATTTTGCTCTGTCAATGTGACCTAGTAGTCACCTGGCTAAGCTTGGCTTAGTCTCTCACAGTCTTTTCTGCTGTTTATCAACCCCACACCTATATTTTCATCCCGTTTTTAACCTTGCAGTTCCAGTCAAATGCTGGTGTGTTTGTCTGCTGCTGCTCTCCGGCTAATTTTCTATGTTTTTAGATGCTTTTGTTTACTGGCATTTTGAAGGCGCGACCTCAGGAAATGGAGTTTTATGCTTCTCTTTTATGGATAATTTTATGGACTATTGACTTTTTTAGTTTGTTTGGAATCTACACTACATCTTCACCAGACCAACTTGAGCCCTTCTCTCTACGCTTTTATCTCCACATCATCCTCTCATTTAACTGGATTACCTCAAAGTAAATAAACACTGCTGTACTCACCGATGGTCTTCGCAGGGACTGTTACATGCAGTCTTGAATGGGCTGCTTGATTGCCTGTACATCGTCCATGTCCAGTGGGGCTGGAGCGTGTGGACTTTGAATTCGGGTCATGTTGGTGGATCATTGAGTATGTTCTGCCTTCTGTTGCCCATCTTGGCCTGATGAGTTAAGCTGTTGGCACTCTCCTGTCTCAGTAGGGAGCTCCCTGCTTGTTTGCAGGCTCACGCTGTTATTTTTCTTCCGACATGGTTTTATACTACTCATCCCTGGATTTACGGTGTTTGAATTCCTTGGCCCGCATGTCAGCTGGAGTTTACAACTATTGCGCTGCTCTTGGAATTGCGCGTCGCCCCCAGTATGTCCATCGAGGGTCTCGCCAACATCCCTGCAGATTACCGGCTGATTCCCCAGACAACCACCACATACCGGCCATCTGGTCTTCACGCTGTCGCCCTCCGACTGATGCAAGTGATGTGAAGCGGGGTGTCAATTTCGATAATCTCAGCTTGCTGAAACACACATCTTTTATTTCACCGAAAAATGCAGATATTGCCACTATTAAGATGGCCCTTATAAATGCACGATCAATATGAACAAGTCTTTTATTCTGAATGACTTTTTTATATCACGCTCTCTGGACTTTTTACTCATCACCGAGACCTGGCTGAATCCTGGCGAACAAATGGCCCTGGGGGATCTAACACCGCCAGGCTGTGACTTTTTAAATTCTCCACGGCCTTCAGGGCGAGGAGGTGGCGTTGCCACTGTTTTTAGAAGATCTTTTAAATGAAGAATGCTACCTATGGACATGTATTCCAGTTTTGTGGTCCAATTATTAAAGATTGACGTCTTGGGTCCTGCTTTCTGTGCACTTGTGTACAGACCTCCCAGATTTAATAGGGACTTCACCCTATTAAATTTCTCTCTGGACTGGTGTCTCATGGAGATAGACTCCTGATTCTTGGGGATTTTAATATTCACGTATGCTGTCCATCAAAACCTCTGGTAAATGAATTTCTTTACCACACTGAGTCTTTAAATTTTGTATGACATGTCACTGGTCCTGCTCACAATAGGGGTCATACATTGGATCTTGTGTTATCATATGGTATCTCTGTATCTAACTTAGAGGACTTAGATATTGGCATTTCTGACCATTATTCGATAATGCTTGAGTCAGTCTGTCCTTGTCCTCTTCCTACATTTTCTCAGCCCTTACGTCACCCCCGGACCATTCACTCGTCTACTGCCAATAGAGTTTTTTTCAGAATTTACAGATGATGTCTCAGCTGGACTCGACACTGAATCATTGGTTGAAGCTTTCAATAAATCTTGTCCTTTTACTTTTGATAATGTCACTCCGCTTAAGCCAAGGAGAGTTAAGGGTGTTTCATAGCCTTGGCTAAATGAAGTCACCCGCGCTCTCAGACAAGAGTGTAGAAAAGCAGAGTGCAAATGGAAGTGGAAAAGAGACAAGCTTCAGGTCTCTTTTGACATTTAAAAGGTGTGTTTAAAAAAAATAACAAAGAGCAGTAAAGGAAGAGAAAGCTATGTTTTTCTCTAAAGTAATCTCTGATAATGCAAATCGACCAAAAGTATTGTTTAATACAATCGATTCCATTTTAAACCCTACTAGAAATGCTTTCTGGACGCCACTCAAGAGACTTGTGAAACAATTTTAAACTTCTTTACTCACAAAATTGAGCAAATTAAAGATGCTGTTGTACCTTCACAGTTTGACCAACCACTAATACCTTCCCCATCCAGCTCCCTGACTCACTTTCAACCAGTTTCGTCAGCACAGTTAGCAGACGTAGTCTCTAAGATTAAGTGTTCCAGTACAAGCTGGATATTCTTTCTCTGCACCTTCTTACAGATGTTTTCATAACTATTAGTTCCAGTGTGACAGCTATAATTAACAGCTCCTTAGCAAGTGGAGTTGTTCCAAGTAGTTTTAAACATGCAATTCTACATCCTTTGTTAAAAAAAACCTTTTTTGGATCCAGCAATACACAACAATTATAGACTAATCTCCAAATTGCCTTTTATTTCCAAGATTTTGGAGAGAGTTGTTTATTCGCAGCTCTACTCCTATCTAAATACATTTAACATTTTAGACACATTTCAGTCTGGCTTCAGACCCTTGCACAGCACCGAATCTGCTTTGCTGAAGGTCACTAATGATATTTTTCTCTCAGGTTCACCTGCTATATTAGTTTTATTAGACCTCAGTGCCACGTTTGACATTATCGACTATAATATTCTTTTCAATCGTCTTAAGTGTATGGTTGGCATCCAGGGTATGGCCCTTCAGTGGTTTGCCTCCTATCTAAAAGATAGGACATTTTCTGTTAATTTAGGGAATTATTCTTCTATGTCAGCTCAATTATCTTGTGGTGTCCCTCAAGGGTCGATATTAGGACCCTTACTATTTTCCCTGAATATGCTTCCTCTGAGCTCTATTTTCCAGAAGTACAGCATATCTTATCACTGTTATGCTGACAATTCTCAGTTTTATTTCCCAGTGAGCATAGACAAGAAGTGTTCATTTGATAATGCCCTAAATTGCTTCAAAGATATTAAACATTGGCCAGCAAACAATTTTTTACAATTAAATGAAAGCAAAACTGAAGTTCTGATTTTAGGTTCCTCCATGTCTTCATTACCTGGCTTGGTTGCCAAATTAGGTCTTCTGTTGTCGAACATCATGTAAGGAGTCTTGGAATGATTTTAGACTCATCATTACTTTTCAATAAGCAGATCAGTGCTGTTGTCAAAGGAAGCTTTGTCCACCTGAGATCTATCGCTAAAGTAAAATATTTTCTTTCCAGTAAAGACCTGGAAATTGTGATCCACTCACTAATTTCATCAAGGTTAGACTATTGTAACTCATTGTACATTGGTTTCCCTCAAACTGCGTTATCCTGCCTACAGCTGGTTCAAAACGCGGCAGCTAGGCTTTTAACAGGGTCAGGAAAGAGGGATCACATTTCCCATGTTTTAGCGTCTCTACACTGGCTTCCCGTGAAATTCAGGGTCGGTTTTAAAATTCTGCTTTTTGTCTACAAGGCACTATCTGGTCTTGCGCCCCAATAAATCAGTGGCCTTCTCCTCCCTTACTCCCCCACCAGAGCACTCAGGTCTTCTGATCCATTTTTAAATCTTCTTTGAAAATGTACTTTTATTCTGTAGCTTTTGAATAGGTCCTTAAATAGGTTGAAATAGGTAAATACATTATGCTGTGTTTAAAGGTATTTATTTTTCATATTTATATAACTATATGTCATTGTATATTTATTTGTTTGATCTGTAAAGCACTTTGGACCAACATCTGTTGTTTTTAAATGTGCTCTATAAATAAAGGTTGACTTAACTTGACTATTAAAGAAATACCCAATTAGGCAGCTTTTAAATTCTCCAAAAACAAAAAGCTGATCTCTGATAAAAGGTGTATGGAAACACGAGGCCATTAACTAAAGAACTACTGGGTGACAAGTGCACCTCTGCAAATGTGCCGCATCACTGTAGTCAGAAAAGACCTTTAATCTGAATCTTTTTTGTAAGATTTTGTAGCAAACTGAAATAAATCAATAGCCATACTGACTAAACACAAACTCAATTACAATTAGCCAACAAACCAAACAAAACCAAATCCATGGGACATTTTTAAAGAAATGTCCCGGGTTCAATGCAAGTTAAGCTCTATCAGCATCTGTGACATGCTGTTGATTACTACAGAAAATCAGCTGTCCCTTCCTTCATTCATAAAACTAAATGAAAAGTGTGCCTACACTAATGCACTTTCAATGGAAGTCCATGGGCAAGGCATTGCATTGGGATATTAAATACACAGGGAACTACTTTTGTCATGACAATATAAGCCGGTAAACACCTTTCATATGTTAAGCTCAAGGAAAAAAGAAAAGGACTGTCTACATGCAGAAAAGTCTGAACACATGTATTATGTCAGCATAGCCTAATCAGAAGTTCATCTGCCTAGAAACGTAGTCCCACTGCTAAAATAATGATTTTACTGCTTAAATAACACACAACTTTGATGTAAGAATTAATATAGACGCTTAAAAATACAAGCTACACATTTCAGCTTTTAAACCCACCGGAATGCCTTGCCCCATTTACTTCCATTGTAAATGCATTACTGTAAGCAGCCTACTGAAAATTATGTTGGCACTTTTGTGTCTTTTATTTCCATCACTATGATAATTGCAGTAGGACAAAGGACTTGACAGATAGAGGGAGCATATGAGAGTATTCACACAGCCTTTGAGACAAAACCGCAAGGATTTCACTGCAGCTGTGAGACAGAACACGTAGAAGGAAAGAAAAAGAAAAAAGAGCTTAAAAAGAGACGTAAAAGCTCTTTGGTGGAGATATATCCAGGAACTATTGTACAATATATGCAAATACAAAACCTGCTCACACACAATGTTACTGTGCAACAAGTTATGACGTAGAGTATAAATTGAGGAGTGTCGCACACATTTCCCACCAACTTAACCTAAAACTACAACTCAACACAGTGTTAATAAGGAGCTCCAAACTGCAATTGTGTAATGTTTTATCACACTTTCTGCATTCATTCTGGGGGAATGGATTTAAATGTGGTAAAATGTGTTTAATGGAGCTGAGAATCAGAAAACTCTTACTGCTAGCTGAAAGCATCACATAATCAGCCAAAATTATTTACATGTACCATTGATTTACAAACGCAAAACTCAGTAGTAACTACATTTTTATATTTTGCTGTGCAAAACTCAAGGGTATTGTGGGAGGTTGTCTGGTTTTTCTATATGGTTGCTGAAGTGTTTTGAGTGGTTTTTAGCATGCTGCTATGTGATTGCTAGAGTGTTCTGGGTGGTTGCAATTGGTTGCTAAGTAGTTAAACATCTCTGGTCTCCATATGGCACAGGTCTCTCCTTTAACCCTCTGGGGTCGATGGACGCACCTGCACGTCCTGCTGGATTTTTACTTAATAACAGTGGAAACAACTTAAAATACTCCATCATTTTTGGGCATACAGATAAGTGTACGACATCATTAGAAACTATAAAGGTTCTACTTTTATTTGTGTACACTCACAATAACAACAAATTCTTGTGTAAAATAAAGAAAATAAACAGGGTGCACTTTCAGCCGTCTCTGTCTCCGTGAGCATCTTTCTGAAACGCGTCACAAAAATGAACTGAAACTCCACGAATACTTATCAGACAAACATAAAACATAAGTCTAAAGAAATTTTAAAATGTCTACTTTTAAATAAAACAATTCAAATTTAAAACAAATATTCTCCTGCAATGCAATCTGTATGAAAGTAAAGCGATGTACAGTTTCTCCTGGCTCAGCTAATTATCCCTAATGTGATCACACCCACCAGCAGAGAGCGCTATTCATACGGTAATGTGCTGAGACGATCAATGCAAATGGTAAACGCCCCAAACAGTGCCTTAAAAAACATCAAGTTCATTCACTTTCCTGCACGTTTGGAAGATGGCATGCTACACAGGTGAGGACGCTCCTGGATAGTGACAAAGAATTCACATTTTCCTCCGAAGAAGAGCGGGAATCGGACGATGAACGTTTGCAATTTGAAGAGCGACTTGATCCAGCTGAGGATACAATTTCAGATGAGTAAGTCATTTATTTTTACTTACATATTAGCTGACATGCTATTTTATATAAACATGGACATATTTTACTAGTTGGACTATTTCCAGACTTGCCAGCCAGTATTCAAAGTATTAAAATTTGAATTATGTCCTAATAAGCAAGTTTTAGTTACATTTAAATGTTGTTTCGGCTAAAACAGGTATTTCAATTGTATGCTATATGATATAAATATGATATGTAATATGATATAAAAATAATATGAATGTTTAGATTGTATTTTAATTCGTGTTTATGCTGCCTCATTATCATCAACGAAGCTTGTGCTCGCAAATGAATATATTTTAAAATGTAATTTATTCCTGTACAAAAATTGTACAAAAATTGTACACAACTGTTTTCAACATTGATAATAATAATAAATGTTTCTTGAGCAGCAAATCAGCATATTAGAATGATTTCTGAAGGATCATGTAACACTGAAGACTGCAGTAATGATGCTGAAAATTCAGCTTTGATCACAGGAATAAATTGCATTTGACAATATATTCAAATAGAAAAGGTAGGGGAGGGGTCTTTGTCTCCTCAGATGTGAATCACATCAGTATTCATGATCATTCACGCCTCCTCGCATATGGCCTTTCTAACACTAAAAGTGTCTTACAAAAGTTAAATGACTATATTGTTTTCTATGAATGAGTGAGCAGGATGGTTTTCACATCATAGGCTACGAGATGCATGTGTTATATGGCCTTATTTCAGTGACTTTTTTTCAAAAACCACGTATAAACGTTATTTTCTCAAAAATACAAACATGTACATACATGTTGCTCACATATTATTGTAGCCCAGTTTGTGCAGAATACAGTGACATCAGACTTTAGCCATTAATATGTTTTTAAGCAACTGAAAAGAGCACAAATGTCAAGGCATGTCAAAACTTCTCCAGGGCCCAAAACACACTCAGACCCCAGTGGGTTAAGGTTTTATCATCAGCCATATAAAACATTTTAAGTTTAATCCCTTAGAAAAGTAAAAGCACATCTCTCTTCAACAAGCCCACATGATTTGAGGTACAATTCACATCTATAAAAAAAAACAGTGCTGGACATGTTTAACACCATAGTACACCATGGAGGTACGGTATCTGGGGTTCCACTTGGGCCATGGGCAGGGGCATCCCCAAATTGATAAGATGGCAACGATTGCGACCTGCCCAAGGCCCAAGACCAAAAAGAGGGTGAGACAGTTCCTGGGGCTGGCTGGCTATTATAGGAGATTCGTACCTAATTATTCGGACGTCACAAGCCCGCTGACTGATCTCACTAAAAAGGGAGCTCCAGACCCGGTCCAGTGGACGGAGCAGTGTCAGCAGGCGTTCACACAAGTTAAAACCGCACTTTGCAGGGGGGGCGCTTTTACATTCACCCGACTTCTCTCTCCATTTTGTTTTGCAGATGGACGCTTCAGACAGAGGGCTGGGCGCCGTGCTCTCGCAGGTGGTGGAGGGGGAGGAGCACCTGGTGCTGTACATTAGCCGTAAGCTCTCGTTGAGGGAAACTAAGTACAGCACCGTAGAAAAAGAATGTCTTGCCATCAAGTGGGTGGTCCTAACTCTCCGATACTACCTGTTGGGGCAGGCCTTCACCCTCTGTTCGGATCACACCCCACTCCAATGGCTCCACCGCATGAAAGACACCAACGCGCGGATCACCCGTTGGTATCTAGCTCTTCAGCCGTTTAAGTTCAAGGTGGTCCACAGACCGGGGACGCAGATGGCTGCCGCCGATTTCCTTTCCAGAAATATGGGGGGAATGGTAGGCGGACCGGATGCCTGAGTCGGGCAGTGGGGATATGTGGCAGCGGGGGCGTGGTCAAGCGTCCGTCCGGAGAGAGAGAAAGCGGTAAGGGTGCTTGCACCTGAGCTAAATTATGTCTAACACCTGTCTCTAATTACAGTGAGCATGGGGAGAGCGGCATGAAAGAGCCACACCGCCAGCAGGCCAGAGAGAGAGAGTCTGGGTCTAGAAGCCTCTTCGTGAAGCTAGAGTGCTGCTAAAGTGTTACTGTGAAGCTAAAGAGTTTTGTTAAAGCTTATGAAGCTGAGGTTGTGGCAACCCTGTAAGATCCATATTACTCCATTAAAAAACCCTTACCTGAGTGGAAGAAACCTGATTCCCCGTGTCCTCCTTGTGAAAACCTTTACAATTTTTAGTATGGTATAAGCGTAAGAGCCTATTTGATATACTTTCACAGAAAACTTAATAGGGGCACACTCTGATCCTTTGATCTGTACAGAGAACACACTTATTATTTCAGGCCTGTGCTCAGTTTATATTCTCATATCTGTATGACAATAAAGCCCCCAAACAAACCGCAGACTCACGTACAGACAATAAAGACTGGCATAAATACTATTTAAATTTTAATCCCTGTACATAACATTTATGGTTACGATTGACAACACACGGCAAAGTTGAACAAATCTAAGGTCCATGAAGTAAAATTGTTAACTGCAAAATGGAATATTACAAGGTTATAATGTTAAAGAAAGATATTTGTGTAAAACCACAAATATGCTTGTAATGTTCACTTCCACCAATGAAATAAAAATGTATTTGTTCTGTATTTGACACCATCACATGGTTCGTGCACAAGATGTAAATTAACCCCAGCAATGATTTACAGTACAAATACTATACACACACTACATACATTGTACACAACACATTAACCTTCGAACTAATATCTAATATTGTGAATAAATATAGCATACAAATTGTAAACAAAGTCTTTTCATGTCCATGGCACTTGCCCTTTATAACCACATTCCAGACAATATCAAATGCTATAACATGCAGCCACGTGGCTAGTGTTTGCTTAATCCTGATATATTAGAAGAACAACTCATGTGGCAGTCTACAGCATGTTAAAATTTCACAGAGCTAAATGGGGTCATCCACGAAACCATTACTAAAAGCTGTTAATTAGAGCACTAATGTCTCACTGGTTAACTCTGATGGAACACACATGTAGGATTTAGTCATTTTAAACATTTACCGTAAACTAGATTCAAACATATTAGTTATTTTATCAGTGGCTGCTTAAGAAGGTTTTTAAAACATGCTCATTCTAATAATATGATCTGATATGATAATGTTATATAACATCAAGACAAAACAATCAAGACAGAGTTTAAGGCATGATTTCCATAAAGCTGCTCACTGGGGGCTTTCAAACATTTTAAACATTACAGTATGATATTGTGAAAAGTACTATTCAAATAATATTAGGGATGCACCGATACCGAAATTTTGGCCGATACGATAACCGATAATTCAGTGTATTTGGAGGCCGATAACCAATATATTTGCAGATAAATCTATATCTGGATATAAATCTACATTTTATGTGTCTGATTACAAAAACAAAAGGCTCACGTTGTAAAGCCACATCCAGAGCACTTCTAATGAAATCAGTGATGTAAAGTGGATTATTGTTTTTATTTTAAAACAACTTCAATTGCAGGTGTGGTGGTGGCGTTGTGGGCTAAAGCACATAACTGGTAATCAGAAGGTTGCTGGTTCAATCCCCACAGCCACCACCATTGTGTCCTTGAGCAAGACACTTAACTCAGGTTGCTCCAGGGGGATTGTCCCTGTAATCAGGGCACTGTAAGTCGCTTTGGATAAAAGCGTCTGCTAAATGCATAAATGTAAATGTAGAAAGTTTTAAATCATTTAAAGAAACATTTAAATCATTTACTAAATGTAGCCTACTTTGAACCAGTTAAATAAAGAAATTTTACATTCCTATGGCCAACTTCCTTTTATTTAAAAAAAAAAAGCGTAATGGCTCTGCAATTTAAAATTATTTTGATGAGCTTTTATAAATACAGTGTATTGCACTTGATTTAAACCTGTGAAAAGACAAAACTAAGGAATGCAAACAAGTCTCAAACTCACAGTAAACCCAATAATATGCTTTAACATACAAAAAGAAAAAAGAAACAAAATGCATGTGACATAAATACATACTGTATAATGGAGTGTTTACTCAGATTCAGTATGATCCTCTAAAGCAAAGCCAGAAGGCAACAATCAAAACCCACATGATGAGTAGCATATGCCTGAAAAAGCCAAAATATATCGGCTTTAATATATCGGCCAAATTTTCCTATCAGACCGATAACCTTAAAATTCTCATTTATCGGCAAATACCGATATGGCCGCCGATAAATTGTGCATCCCTAACATATATAATATAATATAATATAATATAATATAATATAATATAATATAATATAATTAAAAAATCCCATTTTCATTATTGTAATATGAAAACAATAATAAAATTCAAATAAAGTTTTTAAAGCTTTAAAAAAATATTTAAGTACAGTTGTAAAGTATTGTTTAAATAAGTATACTCTATTTTTATGTATGTGTGTACAATTACAGGTATACATTTTAATTCATGTTGATTTAATAATAAATAAATAATAAATAAAATTAAAATGTAAAATGATTGTGTCTGGAGAAGATGATTTTCAGTACTTCATTACCAATTAGTTTTTTGCTTTGTTTTTGTTTTTTTGCATTACTGTAATGAGAATTTGGGAGAAAACTGTGTCTAATTGTATAAATTGATAATATTAAAATAATGCCATAATGCAAAAATCTTAGAATTAATAGAACTAATTTCCATTATGCAAAAAAATAAAATAAAATATTTTGATTTTGGGGTAAATTATGACCTGGTCATTCCCTCATGATATTAACTCAGCACCATAACTGGTATAAAATTGGCTTGGTGGGGTGGTGGTAGCTCAGTGTTGTAAGCTCTAGCTTATTGAAGGTTAAAGGTTCAAACCTTGGGACATTTCATGTACTGGAGAGTTCCCTACAGCCATTGTACACTTGATCGAAGCACTTAACCCCAAGATACTCACCCCATTACTGCCGTTATCTAAGTGCACTGTAGACTGCTTTCGGTGAGACAGCATCTGCTAAATCACATATAACTAACCATTACAACTATAAAAAGCAGGCAGACATTTACACATAAAGTACATGTCCTCACATATACACACATAAACACTATTATACAGCTCAATCATACTGTATGCCCAACCTTTTATCATCATTTTTCCGGGTCAAATCCTATCCAATACAAATGGCTTTATCCCTGACAGAGACCAGTCCGGCTATGCACACACACTCACACACACAACATTATCCCTCCCATAACAGACCAGTCCAGCTACAGATACATAATTCATCACAAGGCAAAGCCCTGCAGTACAGCACCAAACACACTCTGAGTTTATATAAGTGACTAATATAGTACGCTACACCAACACCCCAATTTTAAACTCAAAGATCAAACCACTTCTAGTCTCAGGAGAGGTGAAGTAAACTAATTGCTTGATTTGGCAAAGTTGGAAAGGTTCGTCTGATGCCAACTGCACACTAAAATAGCAAGAGAGTTTTCAAAAAGGCAACTCTTATCTGATTGGCTGGCTTCCCTGCCAAAAAGGCCAGCAATGCAGGTCACCAGCTCTTGATGTTTTGGGTGTTGGTCCCCCAGCATGGGATGCAGGTGTCTCCACCAGGCTTTAAACTAGCTTAACCGGCTTCATTAGAAAGACCATGCTGATCAACCAGATTCACCAGCTAGGTTTTGCTGGGTGTGTTACGGTGTCCCAACAGTTCCTGAAAAATGTTATGCCTAATTATAAATGTAATTATGTCTCAATTTCAGCTGATAGGCTCACTGATTTTTTTCTTTCTTTTTTAAAATTAAAGGTCCTCAACTACATATTACAGGTCACAACACACATAAGATCACATCCTAGTACCGGCCCTGTTTGCTCTCAAGGTTATATCCCATTTTTTAAAAGTAAAATGTGTCATGTCAGTTAAATGGTCACTGAAGTGGGCAGTTCTTGGCCAGAAAAAAACTGCAATGTGGACCACAATTTATGCTTAGTCAAAAGTCTGGCTATTCAGGTCTACATGTCTATCAGCATTAGGTCACCATGGAGATTATATCAACAATATCATATTATAAAGTTTAATCATTATCATCACATGGTTATGTGACAATAATTAGCATCCTGATGTTGTTGTGAAGATTATCAACATCTTAACTACCATCATTATAATCAGCCTAATTGTCACGGAGTGATCATCAGGACTCTCAAAATTACTTATCTCAGACACTCAGTTAAATTAACTGGCTGATTTCTAAGGCATTAATCTTGAATGTTACAAACTTTAACTAACAGAGATCTGACAGCTTTCAGACTGGCTTGTAGCGTTTAAGGCTAAGGTATGCTTCGTTTTTCTACATGCCATTCCGTCTTGCGCATGGTTGAGTGCTCAGCCTTTCAAAGTTTACTCTTTAGGCCAAAAGCCCATGCGTTTGAAGCATGTGCACGACGATTGCTTTTCGATACTCTCTTAGTACAATCGAAGGCAGGCACACAGGCAGATGACATGTAAATATGAAGACTGTCCACATGGCTAGAAAAACTAGGCTGCATGCGGACAGTCAGCGCAAACTGTGCTGTGCGCAAGACGTAGCAGTATGCAGAAAACCAAAGTATACTTTGGCCAAAAAAGGCCTGGCCACTTAAGGTCAGAGCAAGCTGCAAAGTGGACCAGACTTTATGCTGTTAGCCAAACGTCTGGCTGTGTGAGACTGAGCTGATAACTAAATAAAGGTCCTTAAAAATTAGATAGTGCAACACAAGCTTTAGGACACAGAGCGAGAGAGTTCCCCAATCTCATGAACGCAGATTAAATAACCATTCTGATTACAGTTCACACCTGAGAGTCCTATTACACCTGAGGCAAGCTGTCGACTTCATATACACCTGGCCGTGGACAGCTCCTGGTCCCGTCTCACACACGTGCATGCACTCGTTTGAAGTTTTATCTCTTGGACCGATGAGGTACACACCAGGTCATTTCAATATGAATGCGGGTGTGAAGGGAGACGATGGAGAGCAAGGCAAGACAGGAAATGTGGTTTCACGCAGGGTTTCGCCACACAGGGTTAATATGGGCTGCCTTTGAAGTCTCAGCTGTGTGTGAAATGAGCTGCCCACGCAGACAAGAAGTACTGACCGGCATGTAAACTGGCCAATCGTCGATAAGAAGTTACATATGATACAGCCAATAAGATTTGAACTTTTGGATGTCATTTCCTCGATTGCTTAAGACAGACGGTTCGTAGGTGTGCACTTGCCTTGGTGAGGAGATTTATTAGAATATTGTAAATAAGTAAAATAGCCTGGGGGGGCCTGGGTAGCTCAGCGAGTAAAGACACTGACTACCACACCTGGAGTTTGTGAGTTCAAATCCAAGGGCGTGCTAAGTGACTGGCCCAGTTGCTAGGGAGGGTAGAGTCACATGGGGTAACCTCCTCGTGGTTGCTATAATGTGGTTTGATCTTGGTGGGGCAGGTGGTGAGTTGTGCGTGGATGCTGCGGTGGATGGTGTGAAGCCTCCACATGTGCTATGTCTCCGCAGTAACACGCTCAACAAGCCATGTGATAAGATGCACGGATTGATGGTCTCAGAAGCGGAGGCAACTGAGAGTCACTACGCCACCACAAGGACTTAGAATGCATTGGGAATTGGGCATTCCAAATTGGGGCAAAAAAAAAAAAAAAAAGTAAAATAGCCTCAGCCAGCATTAGCACTTCAACAGCAAGATGCAGCTGCTTCAGGTATGTGTAACAATGGTATAACTTATTGACTGCATTGCCAAATAAGGCTAAATATTTGTCGCTTAACAGCCCTGTAACTGCAGAATTAATCTTTACATTATTTTCATTTTTGTGTAATAAAAAAACCAAACAATGAGCAATACTTAGAGCTGTATTATTCTTGGTTAATGTTAATTTCTACATACTGTACACTAATAAAATGTGCTTGTGTAGGCTGACAGGAAACATGGGCATAGTAAAATCTTCTCTGTGAGAAGCGGTGAACTCAAATAACCTTTATTCCAATTCCTCTCGCATTCATATATGCATCTGCACTCATTCTCCAGCACAGAGCGTTTGAACAATTGTTTATCTTTAGTGCGTGTGTGTGTGTGGGCTGTTCTGCATTTGATAGTAACAGAAGTGTCTATATCTGTACGATTTAGCTTTCATAAGCCCGCATACATGTGCAGAGTTCCTTAATGCAATCATTTTGACTGTATAGTTGAGGAAGTGTATACTGTATATGTATATATATATATATATATATATATATATATATATATATATATATATACACGTGTTTGTGTGTGTGACAGAGAAAGAGATGTTGCAAATGTAATGCTAAATCTCAAATCCCACCAAACAACAGAACCCTGGAAGAAGGGCCAGAGGCACAGATCAGAACCAAAGCCCGCTTTAAGAGTGTGTATGTGTGTGTTGGAGAGAGAGGGACTATGTAGAGTGTATCTGGACCATACACTGGAGAGAAAAGAGGAGACAGGGTGAATAAACAAATATGAGTGAGAAAGCACAAGAGAAAGAGTTGTGGGCCGGTGCTTCAGAGGAAAGGATGGATAAGCGTTTGGCTTTAGAAGCATAACAATGGATCGAGAGGGCGTTAAAAAATTCCACAAAAAAAATAAAAAAGCACAGACAATGGGAGCCAGAAGGCTGATCTGAATACAGCTGAATGCATCCGCGCACATATCCCATCGTTCCCTGCGATCTGCCATGTCCTTTCAGTCAGATCAGCATTTTTCTGCCTGTGCTCACCGTTTAGGTGGGGAAAAGAAAGCTGAATGCAGTATGAAGCAGAGAAATGAGAGGCAAACAAGGAAGAATAGCAAAAACTATGAAAATCAGAAATCAACTAGAAGGTTGGATCTCAAACTGGGATACGAATGCCACCAGTGGTACATCGAGTTGTACACAGCCTGAATCTAGACACTAAAAATATTCAAATTGACATTTTACATTTTATTACTAATTTGTGGTCTACCAAGGCAGTAAGCCACGCATTGCTTTGTGCCAAAGAATGCCTCTTTCCCATCATAAAATCTCTGTAACAGGCTATTGCTGAATACTAATGTTCAATAAATAGATCAACTAATTAATGATTATCATAAGAATAAACAATTCTTCCTCCAAGTAAAATAGTTAATTAGCCAAACACAGCTCATCCAATCAGAGTCTGATTCTTAAATGGTGCAAATAATTTGACCAGGTTTGTTCATCCTTCAACAGATGTGAAAAATATGTTATATAAACAGAAATCTGCATGTGAAGGAACAAAATCTTCATATTCCAGTACCTCTTAATCAGACTTTTTGACTTTTTGAAGTAGTGAGTAAAATATCAAGTTACTTTTTCTAGCGTATAAGTGACACCACAATGTACACATAGTACAGAGTTGCTTTTTTAAATAAGCCTAGCACATTACATCCTCACCCAAATGATGATGAGAAAACGTGATGCAAAATTAAATATTAAATATTTAAAAAAAACGACATAACTTTATCAGTTACCTTAAGGAGGTTTAACGTAATAATGTAATGAGTTACTTTTAACTCATTTTTACTTTTAACTTCGATTCTTATTCTGGTTTGATTTCGATTCATTTGGGAATATTTCAGTTAAAATTTTAATTTTCTTTCTCAGAAAATGCTATCAATTATACAGGGGAAATTCTAACTAGGTACATTACGAAAATATTAATAAAAAAAAAATTATGTCATCATCAGTCTTTCATTATTTTGGTCACATTTTAACTTTTTAAAAAATTACAAATTCAGGAATTCCATCAATAAATATGATGTCTTGAAATTTCATACTGTATATTATATTGCACATATTGTATATTAGGGTTGTCGATTTAACATGTTAATTTAGTGTGATTAATTATATGAAAAATAAAGTGTAAAAAAAATTTATGCAATTAATAATGCCCCCGATCTTACCATTGGAGCAATTCAAGATTGATGTACCATACTGATGTGGCAGTAGGGGGCAGTCAGCTCCCGCTGTCCAGGCAACACACCTCGTCAAACCAGTGAGAGCAACAGGCAGTATAGCCTTCCACAGACACATTTTTGTGCTTGAAAACAGCTGGACCGAGCACAACAGAATGCAGGTACATTGAGACATGTTTTTCAACATTTTAAACTACATTTAACTTAAATTTAAGTTTTCTAAAATCACAGCGCTAATGAAAAGAGATGCTGAAAATGCGACGCAACCAAAGTGAGCTGCTCCAAAAGCATCCATCTGATGCATCAGTACATACTGTAGCTCAGACGAAAGTAGGCTAATAATATATAAAATAATAATATGTATATATATATATATATATGATGCATTTATAATGACTTTGATTATTATCTACTAAATTATCTTTATTTGGGGGCCTTTCTCAGTAAATATTGATATATGTGATAAATTGCGATTAATTTGATTAATTAAACAACACATCATGTAATTAATTAGATTAAAATGTTTCATATAAAATGTTACATATATTAATACTTACATATATTAATACATATACTGTTATGTGTTTATTGTTTACATGCAAAAATGTTACTATTTACAAGTATTTACATTTATATGTAGAACAAGTGCTAAAATGGTACTGTCTCTTTATGAATAGGGGAAGTTCAGTGAGCGTTTCAAATAAGTGTTTTGGTTGAGAGCGTATTCGAATGGCTTTTGATCAGCAACTGACTGTAAAGAACAGAAAGGATATTACAAGAGACATTATTTAAAAGTGCTCTCAGTAACTTTTGTCTTTATGTCATCTTAGCAGCATAATTTAAAATCAATAGTTTTCAGTTTCAGACGCCATTGTAGAAATGTAGTATTCACAGTCAGCCATGATTACTTCAATGAGTGAAAGTGTCAAATAACAAGTGTGACGTGGAGGAGTGTGTGGCCAGGCCGTGATGGAGCACGGCCAGTGCTGAATCAGCCGATCAGTGGTAGAGCGAGATAAGGGCCGGCCGGAGACACCAGTTCAAGGGAGAGGGACACACGCAGCTGCATTGCATGTTTATTTATATTTGTTACGTTTCTGATTAAACTTTACACTGATTGTTCAGCCAGTTCATGCCTCCTCCTTGCCCGTCCTTTATCTGTTACACAAGTAGTAGTAGTCAGCTGGTCATATGATTCTAACATGGCAGCCTCATGTGCGGACCCTCTCCATGTAGAATAAAACAGCTTTTATGAAGCTACTTATATGACTGGAGTCTTCATTTCAATGTGAGTGCTCATGATTTCCTACATATATTGCAAAATTAAAATTCATGTCTTCAGAAGTTAAACTTTTTTAATGAGGAAATTAGTTACATGGATCTTATCTTTGGACACATTTCGCGGAGCGAGTCAAATGAAACGTTTACTCTGAACTGTGTAACTTTTAAAGTGAAATGATTTTGGGGCTGAAATTCTTCGCCACTATACTCATTTACTAGTGAGTGAAATCTGAAGATTTATCAGTCAGTTGCTAATCACAGACATTTTTGTCATATAACACAAAATTTGGTTGCATATGCGAGTGATTTCCTCGAATTGCAGAGTGCTGCGGCATTGAGTGAAAGATCGATCTTGGGATTTCAGAATCAAGACTGTTCAAACGAAGGTTGTGATACATGTAGTAAGTATTATTAATTATTTTCATCTACTGACACACAAATCATAGCTAGTATTAACAGTGATTGTATCGGCACGCATTTCACTTCTACAGGTCGATTTTGATAAAGAAAAAATAATTTTTTGAAATGATAAAAATAAACCAAAAATATTTCTACATTTATATTACACTTCAAACGAAACGAAAATATAATTAAAATAACGAAGTGGTCAAAAATCATAGCCTACTAATTCCAAACATTTTACTCTCTCCAACTTCTTCCACCGGCCCGTTTTGCAGTAACTTAAAAATCACTCTACGACAACAGGTGGAAAAATACCTTTAGACTTACGAATTAGACCATAAATACAACTGTAAATTTAAACATAATAAATGTATATATAAACAAAATAAACCATGACCTATAGATAACACAAATCTCATAAATGTTTGTTTCATATAAGACGGCTACTACAACTCTGATCGTCAGGGACATCATTTTATGTTGAACTATATTTTCAGAGTTTGGACATGAACTTTATTATCACCTGTTGGTGGAATTTCCAAACTGAAAATGCAGGAACTTTTAAGTTAAGACGTGGTTTTCAAATGTCTTAGCGCAACATCCTATTTCTCAGGAAAATAGCAAATTGCGCTTTGCGTCACTTCATTAGCAATAGCGCAACCACTCCCACACATGGCCACTTGCGCTTTGCGCTGGCACAAAAATTGTGATTAGACGTTGTGCACGGTTGTTGCGCGTAGCACTGCGCTTTGTGCGCTCACGAAAATAGAGCCCACAACCTTAAACTTTCCTCCACTACTAAATTCACACAAAACCAGAATGTACAAATCTCTCCCTCCTTTAAACATAATATTCCAACAAATATACATCTAATATAAAAGCTTTAGTACATGCATATGCACTCTCTCATTCAAATATGTCATCTTATTTAAAATGATATACCAATGTATAAAAATAGCCAGGCCTATATGCTTAAAGTGTTACACACAGAGGGAAAGATTTGCAAAGTTGGCAAAATGTCAGTGCTTGCAGTGCAGCAAAAGAATAGAAGTTTCAGATTAGTCTAGATTTTTGGCTTTGTACTGTGTAAATGAAACGCCACATTAGAGCCACTTTGCCATTGGGACAACTGTGCATGACAGCCAAGAGATGTCACAACAATATCTTTGCAATCAGAATTCACTATCCAAATAAATGCAAATAAGAAGTCCCATAGGTTGACCCAAAGAGTTGTACATTTCAAAGCAAAGAATTTAAATGAGAAGAAAATAATAAATATAAAATAACACTAAGCAAATAACTGAAAAGGGAAGACAAATCACAATCCAGTGTGCAAAATAATATAAGAAAGAAGACCAATTGCAATTTATTATGCAAATATTACCATGAGGTCATCACTATCTGCAAGACTCTGATGAATGGTGGACATTCTAACAATTAAAACATAATGATAATTTAACAATTTAAAAGTCAATGGAAGATTTTCAAAATGTTATAATACATTTACTAAAAACCATAAAGTCTAAAAAACTCTGATTTCAACTATTTACAAAACAACATTTATACATGAAGCAATTTGAAGTAAAGTGCACAAAATTGCGGAGAAGTAAAAGAAGACGGATCGAATGCCTGAGGAATATCAACACAGCATTGCCTTGCAAGCACTGTAAAAACACCAACGTTTCAGTCTGTCAGGGAGATGGATGCAGTGAAAAGACAATAATCGGATTTTCAGACAATCTGCCATATTGTCTCCACTTAAGGAAATGCAGAGGACTCTCCCTTACTGTCTCTCTCTTTCTCATTCTCTGTTTAAGCCAAAGACACATTTTTGAAATGTTTCGTAAATGTCTACATGTCAGCAAAATGATCTGTTTGGTATAAACAACAAAACACAATAGTAAAAAAAAAACTGCAGTAATATTATTGTAAAGACATCAAAGGATCATCATATGTGTAGTTACCCAGTGGAAAATTACACTGCTCAAAAAATTGGAAGAATTTGATGAGAAATGTTTGATGAGTTCATATTGAAATCTCTGACTTTTGATTGCAGACTTTGGTATCTTGGCAAATCTAAGCACAGTTTGAGACATTGTTGTCGAGATCTCTTCTGAAACTGAAGGAATTCAATCTCCATTAAATCTCACTACAGTCTATGAGAAACAAGTGGAAAATTAAAGAGATTTTTATTTCATGTGGGTAATGACCTGAATATCAGTGTCAAACAGTCTAGTGAAAGGCTTTAGATGTACAAAGATATACCTGTAAGTGAAATTGTTGAGTACTGGAAGAATAAACCAACATAGTCTTATGTCAACTCATAATAATTTGCACGAGGTGGCGAATCGTAAGGTACTGTGCGACTTGGCTCGTTTGAAAAGGTATGACTTTCATTCCCATAGAGACAAATCAACAAATAGAACTTCAAATCGATACAATAAAGGAATTACATTTTAACTAGCCTCCTATCCAACACTTTATTTTAAGAAAGGAAAGATCTGTGAATAAATTTGTTTACTCATTTCATATTTAATTATGCAACAAAACTGACTGATGTATGTCAATAACATGTAATACACATCCCTCGTCTCGTTCTAAACCCCAATGTTTTCTTTCTTACGTGTTACACAAAAGTTATTTTTCTATTAAAATCATCAGTTAGGTTTAGGGTTTGGGTAAGAGTTTATACATTATGGTTAGGTTTAGATTTAGGAATGCTTGTTAAAAATCACAATGTTTCTCTTTCTTCCATGGTACACATCATGGTTAGGTAGGGTTACACCTCAAGGTTAGGTGTAGTTTTTTGGGTTAGTAAATAACTTAATAGCATTGTTAGTTGATACTTTTTTTCCTCTATGGTAGTAAAAGTCATGTTTTTTTGTCCAAATCAACTCATACAATATCTTTGGATTTTACCATCTCGTAATAACTATTAGGCCTTGTCCAGTGGCGGGCCGTGTATTTAAAGTCTAGGCCTTCAGTGTGATTCATGCTATTAAGAAAACACATTTTCACAATGAATAAGACACCCTATGCCTTTGGGCATCATACATTATGTCGCAGCTAACTAATAATACCAATTGACATTTTAAAAACACGTCCACGCAAGAAAGCCAGAACTTGAAATGACACTTAATGCTCAAGCAAGCCTAATTTTAACTGCAGCATGACTGTTTTGTGAAATGAACGTCTCCTGAACAGACATTCAAAAATCATAATTTTTCATATGAATCTACCAAGGAGGTCTATAATACCTGGAAAAATCTATCCAATAATATTTGCGATTTAAATGTTGCTTGCACTAAATTTTGTTTCGTCAGGTTACACGGTTATGCTGCGTTCCATTCGAGCTGGATGTGGGATATTCCTACTTGATATCTCCGACCATAAATGCATTCCATTCCCCGATATTCGGAACTGCAATGCTCCCGTTAGCAGGGGTTTAACTCTCATTAGAGATGTCTCCTAGCAACCCAACTGATAAACAGTGCTGCAGTGCTAGCATTTGTGCTACAGGTGTACGATTATCAAAAGAGATTATAATTTACCATGTTTTATCCACCTGTTTCTGCAGGCATTTGTTAAACAAGCTTTAATATCGTGTAATGTGGAAACAAACTCATTTATTGATATTACTTAGTAAAGTTAATGTTTATCACTTACTTTGTATATCTCCCTGAGTGTGGACATGTTTGTGTGACATCATGCCCGAAATCATCTCGTGCATCTCAGCGAAATCGGAGTTGAGAATTTCTGCACGAGCCTACAAGTTGTAATTCTGACTTCAATATGCATTGCATTGCACTTTTCCTAGTAGGAAGTTGTAAAATCCGACTTTCTGAGTTGAATGGAACGCAGCACTACTTTTCAAAACTTGATCTGACACTGAATGCTCCAGCAGCCTAATTTATACTTAGAAAACTCCTGATGTTTCTATAACAATGCAAAAGGCACTTACCAATTTACTTGAAGTGAAAATCAGTCCTCCTTTCCTGATTAATAAATTAAGCAATTACACGATCATGCAGAACATCTCGTGTTTTTAAATCCATAAGGATCTCTTTCTCAAAGGCGATAGCGGCAGTCATGACAGTTGACTCGTCAGCAAGATCTGGCACTCTTCGCTTTCAAATTATGTCACTTAAAGCGTGATTGCGTCACTCAAGGCCAGCTAGAAGGCCTTGAGCGGGACATATCCTAAAGATCACACCCACCAAGAACAAATAAATCAGTCTGATTGGCTGATGAGAATCTGACTTTAGTTTCTCATTCATTTGCACTGTTGAGGGATTCTGTGGAAATTCTGAAGGCCTGAGGGGGTGGAGCTTAGACTCACGCGCTGCTTCTGGCATGCGATTTGTGAAACAGTTGTCACACTTCGCTTGTAAGCATCAAGGAATAAATTCTGACTAGATAAATTTTCGTTTTTCTCTATTTGTTTGTAGATGAATTAGGAGTGGAAAGTGAAAAATATTTATTTATTTGGCATGTTAGGCCAGCAGAGAAGGCTTTGCTGGCCCTGAGAAATCACCACTGGACTTGTCATAAGACAAGTGTTGAATAAACTTGTAGAGGTTATTGTGTCTAGTTAGCTCTAAGAAAAGCCAAAAGGCACACAGAAGCACACACACACACACACATAGAAACTGAGTCAACCACAGCAAGCTGTAGTCGTAACATATACGAATCACTGCGAACATCCACACACTGACGGGTGAATCTGGTTCACCGGGTTTGCTTTAGGACTGTTGAAGGATGAAAAAGTGCCCTGAGCAAGTTTGAGATATTATGTGATTGGGGAACATGGAGAATATTGAAAAATACATTGACAAATACGTTTGCGAAAGAAAAATCTCTTTTACAGTTTATTTTGGTAGGCGGAAAAGAGGAGAGGATGTGCGTATGTTCTCTGAGTTTAGTTAATTTCCCTGTCTTTAGGTGAACACTGTGTTTATCCTTCAAAACTGACTCCAGCACTTAGTGCTGTTTAATCAGAAACTTAATTAAACCAAACTGTTGATTGGCAGCTACACTTGTAAACTCTGATGAAACAGCCAAGTGTGTGTGTGTGTGTGTTGTTTCTACACATGTCTGCAGATAGATATGTGTTTGGACAATGTATAAAAGATGGCTTCAAAGGTTATCCTTAAGATGGCTGTCATCTTGTAGGCCGTGATTATAAAGATCTCTGTCCAGTACACCCAGCACCCACACAGAATGGCTTTGTCTCCTGTACCAAAGACAGCTGCCAGTCAGTCAATGCCAAAACAGGCGGTGTTATTGTATGAAGCTACCTCTAAAAGAAACTGGTTTCAAATTGGTTTCCAAGGCATGACCAAGAACGAAAATCAAGTGAGTTTTAGAGATAACCAAGCAAATATTTACAATGCATATATGCATATTTTAATTACAATGCATTGATACGATGCATATTCGTAAATGGACATGAAATAATGAGCTGACTTTTGAATTGGATGAGTTGGACCATCTCCAGAAACAGCTGTATTTGTCCATACAATACATTGTCTGATTGTCAAGATTTACCATAAAGGACTTTAATTTTAGTCTGTTTCTCATCCAAAGTGACTGTATCACTTCAGAAGACATGGATCAAACCATTTGAATCATATGGACCCAATCGTCTTACATTGTATGGACAAAAACACTTCATATATTCTTCAAAAAATCTTTGTTTTCCGTAAAAGAAAGTCATACGAATTCAGGATGGCAAATTATCTTGTTTGAGAGACCTATCCCTTTAACCACTGGACTACTGCACCACCCCCAATTCAACCCAATATCAACAAACTAATCACAAGGACAAAATCACAAAATCATGCCCTGTAGGTACATACAAATATTTCTTTCCCTCCAGCCCATTCAAGGATGACCCATGCTAATCACAGCTATGTTGATATTGTAGTGTTAAGATATAAGAATCAAGTGAGCTTCACTTGAGACTCTCACAGATATGTATGTTTACAAAACATTGCATTAGACAATTGCTATGTTTTCATCCAAGTCGCAAATTTAATTTGAGCAAATAACTATCATATCGCAAAAACAATGTACGAATAAAGCCCCAGGGAGCACTATGTGTGTGCGTTCCTCCTTCCTTATGACTTCACTGTGCGGATCTATAAGATATTTTTCAAAAGTCTCAATAAACCTGCTCTTCGGCACAGTTCAAGTATGTATTCGACTTATTTGACCTGCAAACTCTTTGCAGGCTTTGGATTTTCTAATCACCGTTATTTCAGGATGACCAGAGCAACATTTCAGATGTGGTATTTGGTCTGCTGGTTAGTCCAGTTACGAACAAGTTATTCAGTCACATGACTTGATGTGCATCTTGTATTCCAAATAAATTCAACAGGAGTTTATTCAGTAAATGTGTTTCCATCATAGTTAATTCGCATTTCTTCGCATAGTGTAAAAAAATGATCCACCTCAAGCAAGAGTTTAAGTTTTTTTATGCTAGTTTTGGAGATTTTATTCGCATCTTGGTGTTTACATTCAGAGGTTTTTATACAATATCCCAAAATGTGCATACAAATACGTGGATGGAAACCCAGCTATTGTGGGCTGATGTTTTAGACGATTCTCCCATGAGCATCAAAAAGTGCATTGTATAATGAGAGAAAAGCCTGGGATCTTGGTTAATGGTTCAATGCAAGTTAATAATGTGCTTTTTGTTTCAGTGATTTGTTTATACAGTAACTGAGACCTGGAAAACATGTAGAGACTGGCCCCAATTAGATTTCTTGTGGTGCGGGATTAAATTTCCAAGTTGAAGGTGGGATCAGACGGTGCTTCCATGAGTTGTCGGCAGGAAAGGGGCAGTCAGAGAATAGGCTATAAAAAATGTATTATTTTATTAATTCATTTTCTTTTACAACTAATTTATTTTTGATAACAATAAACAGAAAATACAACGTAAAAAGAGCAGGTTAAAGTAGAGTAAAATTTAGCAGGAGCAGAATAGAAAAAAACTCAGACATCTAACAATAGAGAATAAAGTTATCATTTAAAATTCTTTCAATTCCGTGTAATTAATAATCAGTTATTTGATACAAGGTATCATAAAAAAGACAGAACCACCAAACTATAGGTATCGATATCAGCAGATATTGTTCTAAATAATCGGTTTCGGCACACAAATTTCCAATTGGTGTGTCCCTATTTAATATGCTGTCTATGGGCATCCTACTGGGTTTTGGAACATAGCTAGGGTCTGATATACTTGCTATCACCGATTAAATGAAATTCATCACATAATACATGATTGAATGATAATTCATGGAGATTCCAGACTTGTAAAGGTCTTTGCTGTATTTCTTTGGGGGTATCAACAGTAGTTCTACCATTCTTAACTCTGACCCATCAGTTTGAATTATGCACAGCCTCAGGCAAAAAGCAGGCATAGGTCAGTGGTCAAGGGGCTCAGCTTTCTAAAGTCGTCATCGAAAGCTCACATTACTTCAATATGATTCCTGACTTTCTTCTAGTTACGTAATCCAGAACACTAGCTGCTGGCTCCAGGAACAGGAGGGGAAGACTTGATCTCATAACTTGGTCTCGCATAACTTAAGTTAGACAAAGACGTTTTTAAAAGGTTGACTGAAGTGGCAGGGTTTGCTGGTTCAGTATATGCAAAAACTACTACTGATATAATATACATTATATATATATATATATATATATATATATATATATATGCTGTAAATAAGATTTATATATATATATATATATATATATATATATATATATATATATATATATGCTGAACATAATAGAGCAAGGCCCAGATAAACCTATAACACATCCAAAACCCACACAAATTAAATATAAATGTTTTAATTCGGCAAAAGCTTTCATCCAATGTGATTTACAATGCATTCAAAGTTTACATTTATTCAGTATGTGTCTTCCCTGGGTACCTTTTATGTAACTGTTTTCCTGTACAATCAATGTCTCTCTGTCATTTTCCTCCTCTGACTTTGTTTAATTTTTATATTCAATCAATCAATCACATTTATTTCTATGGCACATTTAAAAATAACACATGTTGACCAAAGTGCTTTACATAAAGGAAACATAAACAAATCATGCACATTCAGAGAACTTAAATACTGTAGCAACACAAATAAATATAGTTAAACACACTATACACAGTCAAAAGCAAGAGAGAAGAGATGAGTTTTCAAATGAGATTTAAAAACATCAACTGTGGTACAAGATCTGACATGGAGAGGCAAACTATTCCAAAGGCGAGAAGCCACGACAGAGAAGGTACGATCTCCTTTCGATTTTAGACAAGACTTAGGAATGATTAAAAGAAGACTCTGTGATGACCTTAGAGCAGTGGTTCTCAACCAGGGGGCCGGGACCCACTAGGGGGCCTCAGCACACTTACAAGGGAGCCTCAAGTTTACTTAAAATTTATTTAAAATAAGAAATATTAATAATTCAACTCAATTAAAATGCTAAAAAATAAGATTAAGATGTATGCCTACAAATTATAAACAGACTCTTTCTGAAACTTCTAGAATCAAAAATGATCCATGATTAATTATTTTAATCAGACACGTCTAGTTTTGGGCGAGGGGGCCTTCAAATATTGTCTTGGACAGTTGGGGGCCAACCACCGCCGTAGAGGTCTAGAAGACGAGGAGATCTGCAATGAAAGGAGGTCCCAAGGCATGCAGACCCTTAAAAACAAATAATAAAATCTTATACTGAATTCTGAATTTAACTGGGAGCCAATGGAGAGATGCCAACACAAGTGATATACTAGCATGCTTCCTAGTTCCAGTCAGAAGCCTAGCAGAAGCATTTTGAACTAACTGCAGACGTGTCAGTGAGGCATGAGAAATACCATAGTAAAATGAGTTACAGTAATCCAGTCTGGAAGAAATAAAAGCATGTATAACAACCTCCAGATTCATAAAAGACAGAAAAGGTTTCAATTTCGCAATGGCCCTTAGTTGGAAGAAGCCACCTCTTACCACAGAATTTATATGTTTATCAAACTTTAAACCGGAATCGAAAGTCATGCCAAGATTCCTTGCTTGATTGTGTAAATTAGAGGCAAATGGGCCTAGATGATTAATTATAGGTTTAGTTGAGCCAGGGGGCTGGCTTTAGAGGGAGATAAAGATGAGTTTCATCAGCAAAACAGTGGTAGGATATGTTGTGTTTTTGACAAGTATGGGCAAAAGGAAGCATATATAAAGAAAATAAAACTGGGCCCAGAATAGAGCCTTGAGGAACCCTGCAGGTAATGGGTGCAGAGGAGGAGGAAAAATGTCCCAATTCGACAGAGAAAGTTTTCTCTTTAAGACAGGAGGAACACCATTCAAGGGCAGTCCCTTGAATCCCTGCCCACCATCTTAAACGCTCCAGCAGAATTTCGTGATCTATGGTGTCTAAAGCGGCACTAAGATCAAGGAGGACTAGAATTGCACAATTGCCTGAATCAACAGCCAGCAACGGGTCATTAGACACTTTGAGGAGGGCAGACTCTGTGCTGTGTTGTGCTCTAAAACCAGATCGAAATTTATCAAAAATACCATTTCCATTTAAAAAAAGGAGACAGCTGATGATAAACAACCTTCTCTAGGACTTTTAATAAAAAGGGCAGTTTTGAAATTAGCCAAAAATTCTTTAATACTGTTGGATCAAGATTGGGCTTTTAAGAAGAGGTTGCACCACAGCATGTTTAAAACAGGATGGCACGGTACCATTTACTAAACTGCAGTTCACTATTGACAATAGACTTAAACCAACAGCATCCAGAACCTGAATAAGGAGGTGAGGGGCAACAATATCTAGGGAAAATTGTGCAGGCTTCATGTGTTGGACTATATCCACCAAGAAAGTGAAACAGGTTCAAACTTACTTAAGTGGGCTGCTGATGAGGGTGGACTAATAGGGTCTTGGTCAAGGTCAGGGGGTGAGATGCTAGATCTAAGAGCATCAATTTTACCTGTGAAAAAGTTTCACAAGCTGCCAGAGTAATATCTGGAAATGTACTTATGACGGGATTTAGCACTGTATTTATTGTGCTAAATAAGGCTTTGGGACTATTGGAATTCTTTTTGATAAGGTCCGAGAAATATTGTGCCTTAGCTGCTTTAACAGACTGCTGGTATTTAATCATGCTGTCTTTTAGCATATTATAAGACACCTGAAGCTTGTCTTTTTTCCATTTCCTCTCTGCTTTCCTCCACATTTGCCGGAGATCACGGGTATCATTACTGAGCCAAGAATGGAGTCTGGTTTTTGGTGCTAAAGTTTTAAAAGGAGTGCAGTTGTCCATGATAACACTACATGTCGAATTGAACATTGATACCAACTCTTTTAAGCCCAGACCAGAAGGCGAAAACTCTATGGTACAAGATAGAGGGGAAGATTTATATGCATCAGAAAACTGGCTGACTGTTGAAGAATTTATAGAACGGACATGACGGCCTGTTGTCTTAGGATTAGTCAATGAATTAGAGCGAGTGATATTAAAGATAACTGGCTTATGATCAGAGACACAAACATCCTCTGTGTCCACATTATAAATTGGGACATCCAATGATAAGACCAGATCCAGAGTATGGCCTTGTTTGCGAGTAGAACTTAAAACAGACTGAGCAAAATTAAATGAATCAATAAGATGTAAAAACTCACTAACCATAGGCTTACTAGGATAGCAAACATGGATGTTAAAATCACCTAAAATGAAAAGACTGTCAGAATTAGGTACCACATCAGATAAAAGCTTGACAATTCTTGAATAAAAAGTTTGTTATAATTCGGGGGTCTATATATGAGTGCACAAATGACTGGACTGTATTGGTATATATAGTATTACATTGGTATAATGGTATATATAGCATGATATTGGTATATATGGGTAATCTTTGGGTAATCATTTTCCTTAAAACTTTAACTCTATTCTGTTAACATTTCACAATTAGATTTATTTGTTAGCATTAGTTAAATGCATTAGGTATCATTAGCAAAAAAATAAAAAATTTGACAGCATTTTTCTTAATTCATGTTAATTTATCAAAATACTATTGTTCATTGTTTGTTCATGATAGTTACTACTAACTAATAATAAAGGAATAGTTCAGCATTCCATCCCAGATGTAAATGACTTTTTCTTCTGCAAGAAGCAGGGACGCTTGTCACTTGCGTGTTTGCTGCAGCTAGATTATAACGTGATGGCTCGCGACATAGTGAATCATAATATATGCGTCACGTTCACTGTGTGTATCTTATCGCGAAGAAAATTGGCGATACACAGAGAAAGTTTGTTTTTTGAAGAACTGCACAAAGCATGTAATAGTGTCAGGTGCGCTCTCAGCTGCGCTTATGTAAACAAAGATGTATCGCGCAGCAGTTTCAAATGGGGGAAACGATAAATTAACACTGATATTTCGGTTGGTCCCTCACACCACACTATCGAATGGCTTCAGAAGAATTGATATATAAGGCACGAGTTAAGGACGACTTGTATGGTGCTTTTGGAACTTGGACAGCCTATCACCATCCTCTCATCCCTCAGTCTTGTCACTGACACATAGTACCTGTTACTTTTCTCAGCGCTGGCCAGGATGGGTCAATCACAGTCGTTTATTCTTACTGGAAGTTTACTGGAGTTTAAAAATGCTTTTAGGCAGATTAACATTCACAGGTATGAATCCTTGCATTTATTATTATTATCTTTAAAAAATAAATAAATAAATAAACTATCCAGCGTGAATGTCTCCACTGAGAGAAGAACGTTCTGCTATTTTACACAAAATAACAGAACAATGTTGGCACTGTAACAAATGATCATTCATCCAGATTCTTTTTCAGTGAAGTGTAACTTTTCATTCAGTTTTCATAGTATTTTTAAATAAAACTTTATTACGTGATATGAAGGTGAAAGAAAATGCTGTTAATCATGTACGAATTTGTTGTTTCAAAGGGAGGTGTGACCAAATAAATTTGAGAACCACTGTATTAGAAAGTTCATATTCTTATTCTGCTGTTGAACGTAATCCAGAGCACGTCATTTTATAATTCGCTAGTGATCTAGAAACAGCTGCGCCCTGTTTGATTGACAGGCAGCGTATGTGTGTGTGCTGAAAATGTGCGTGCGTTCCGGAAAAAGCTCGCGCTAATGCGCACCTGAACGGTCAAATACATTTCAGAATTCCGCCAAAATGAGTGATGTCTAAAGTGAACCTAAACAATGGAGAAAAAAGCGGATTTGTATTAAAATGTGGGACTTGTAAGTATAAATGTAAGCTAATAGACCTGCTGCTGTCGTCTAGTGTGTCATTATAATAATCAAACAACCATAACAAGAAAACACTCACTGCTCTTGACTGAGTAACTTTAGTAGCTATAAAAAGTATTCATGTATTAAAATCATACGGTGAAGACCAGTAGTAGTTTTATGTTGAATTTCATTCTGAATGTTTACCTGAATACTTGATACTGCTGTTAAAAACTTTTAAAGCTGTTAAAAAGCACAGAATGTTCTTAATTTGTATTTTTTGTTCTATTATTTTCTATCTATCTATTTCTATTAATTGCTGTTTTTTTATTATTGTTATTTTATTACTGACTGTTTACAAGTCTTGAATAATTAAGAACTTAAAACCATTCTTCCATAATTCACATATTAGTTAGTGTTATTATTTGTTGTGTTTTTGGAACTGGTATTGAGAATCGCCAAATTTCACTACAGACTACTGAAATTTTGGTATTGTGATAATGTATAGACTTTATTGTACATGGCAAATCTTGCTGCAATAACATGATGAAAAAGTAAATCTCATTCCATAGAAGTGTGAGCACCCCTGCTGTAAATGAAGGCGATGGAGGCTTTTCTTTATTTGGCTACCATACGTAACATAAAATAATTATCATATAACAATAGCCTTCTCCCCTACCCAGTGCAGTTTACATTTCAAGTTCAAGGAAATATACTATTATAAAGACAGTTTAAAAAAAAAAAAGTGCAATAAATGCATGATGTTTCCAAAGTCAATGAGTAATCGTGTTAAATAATCGTGATCTCAATTTTGACCAAAATAATCATGATTATAATTTTTGCCATAATTAAGCAGCCCTATTCTGAAGTGATCCAATTGGTTTTGGGTGGAAACCAACCAATATACAATATAACTCTTTTTTCTCTGTACATCTTGCCATTGTATTCTCTAGGCACATTCATGATTTCAAGCTCGATTACACTTCCTAGTGATTGACGCATGCACGGAGCGCCAGATGGCGCTAGGAAGTGTTATCAAGTTTGAAATCACGATCGCCAAGGAGACTGGATTACTTTTATGATGCTTTATGTAATATTTGGTCTTTCACATTTCTGGCCACCATTCACTTGCATTGTGAGGACCAACACAGCTGAGATATTCTTCTAAAAATCTTCATTTGTGTTCTGCAGAAGAAAGAAAGTCATACACATCTGGGATGTCATGAGGGTGTGTAAATGATGAGAGAATTTACATTTTGGGTGAACTATCCCTTTAACATTAATGACTATTAATGTAACACATCTTCTAGTATATGTAGAAATGATCATTGACAAAGTATTGCTCATTGTTAGTTCATGTTAACTATTCTGTGAACTTAAACAAATGTTAGTGATTACAACCTTATAGTAAAATGTTACCACTAAATCTAGATCATTATAGATACAATATATCAATAGTTTTTTTACGCATCAAAGAATAGTGGGTAATCAGCTCTGTCTCTCTCTCTTTCTTTCTCTATTCCTCACACTCCTCACACTGGACAAAGGTCCAGGTGACCAAACAACCAACATACACACACAGCTGGCTCCAGAGGTAGAAAAGTAAAAAAAATAAAAAATAATAATTATATATATATATATATATATATATATATATGTATGTATACACACACAAGAAAGTGATAAACTAAGTTCAAGCTATAAAATATGTAGATGACTGGCACAACTTGTCATAACCTTGAAGGGATGCACAGAGTTGCAGCAGGAAAGTGGCCACATGAGTAAGTGTGTGTGTGTGTGTGTGTGTGTGTGTGCACGCGTGTTCTATTTATATCGCTGCTGCTGAAGTAGGTGTAGTTTGTTAGGGAGTGTGTGTGTAGGAGTAAAGCTGTACAACTGCTTATCTAACATCACTGACTATAGGCAGAGAAGAGAGAGAAAGAGATAGAGAAAGGGACAAAAATAGGAACAGACAGAGAAAGAGAAACACAGAAGTGCTTTCAATTTCCATTCTATTTACTTCAGCAAAAATAACTTAAAATAACTAATCAAGATGGAAGTGATGTAACGCAATGTACGTTCATCTAACCTAAACTGTTTGTCAGCTGGACCCTGACACTTACTTGGAAGTACTGCCTGAAATTTTAATACATTTTAACTAAAGCTAATACAATGGCATTTATATATTCCATAAGGATCCAAATACTTTTCTGGGTAACTGTACATTTATACACAAAATTGATTAAACAAAACACTTTCCACTCTTTAACTTTACACAATATTTACTCAAAATTAATTCAAAACAGGACATTTATACTCTGAACATTTGTTAATTGTCCAAGCACGTACCGTTATCCAATATATTTTGTCTCTCTAATGATACTGAGGTACAATTACATTCAAACACTAGCGCTGCATCCCAACAATCATATATCGATATAGTGCGATACTTTTTCTCACAATATTGTATAAATACTTTAGATCCATGTATTAAAATGTTTATTCATCTATTTATGTATTCATATCATGTTTAACATTTTAATAATGAAGCAGTAAGTCATCTATAAGCACAAACTGAAACTAGCGTTTAGTGTTTTTCAACGCGTTCAGAACCGCAATAGCGTCTGAAACGTAGCCTGCAGAATAGGGCTGGGAATAGTAAGGAATTTCACAATTCCAGTTCTGATTCCTCTCAATGATTCTAATTTCTTAATGATTCAATTAAAGGGATAGTTCACCCAAAAATAAAAATCATTTACTCACCACCATGCCATCCCAGATGTGTATGACTTTCTTTCTACTGCAGAACACAAATTATTTTTAGAATCATGATTTTGATTCTAGTACTTGATGCATTCGCAGAGCGCTAGATGGAGCTATAGGAAGTGTAATTCAGCTTGAAATCATGATCACCAAAGAGACTGCTGTCAAGATTTATTGTGAAAAAGGAATTACATTTTGGTCTGTTCTCACCCAAAACCGATTGGATCACTTTAGAAGACCTGATTAAATAGATATATTTTGACAAATAGATTGATTAAACTGGAGTCATATAGAATACTTTTATGCTGCCTTTATGTGATATTTGGACATTCCGATATCTGGTCACCATTGACTTGCATTGTATGGACCTACAGAGCTGAAATATTCTTCTAAAAATCGTTGTTTGTGTTCAGCAGAAGAAAGAAAGTCATGCACATCTGGGATGACATGAGGGTCAGTAAATGATGAAAGAATTTTCATTTTGGGGTGAACTATCCCTTTAATGATTCTCATTTTTAACGAAGAAATACAGTATTTGGAAATAAGAAATGCAATTTTATCGCATTTACTGCCCTTAGTAGTCTGTTGCCAAATTATGAGACCATTTCAGATTTTAAAAGAGCAGATATAACAAATCAGGGATAAATTTAATTCAATTCTTTTTAATGACTTTTTAAAGAGGCATAAATGCATTTCAATAATTGGTCCTACTGTAACCATAGGTCTATATTGAATTCAAATTCAAAATGCTAATACATACTGTATTTCATTCATTCATTCATTCATTTTTTTTTAAATACATTTCCACTGATAACAACAAAACTTAAAAAATGTGTAGACCTATCTTTAACTAGGGCTACACATTGTCTCATGAACAATGCAAGACTGAATGTCACGTAGAAAACCGTAGTAGGCTATACCCAAACCTTCAGTGTTAAGATTGTGTTAAGGTTGCAAACTTTCTCTGTTGTTTGCTCTACATTTCCATCTATCCCTTTCTCTACCCCAAACATTTCCAACACACCTGCTTGCCATTTTCCTTGCTGAAGACCCAAAATATTCAAGACTGTTGCATGCTGAATACAGCTTGTCTGTTCTATTTACTTTCTTCAAAATAAATTTGAGAAGCAAAAAAAAATAAATAAATAAATTGTAGAATTAATTTGCAAAACCTTTTTGGGGGGGGGGGAGGGTGAGAGAAGAATATCAGAATAAACTGGGCATGAAGAGAAAAGAGAGACGAATAGGGAGGCAATCTTGTTAGTGGGCCGCCGTAGCCCAGGGAAGATTTCTATCAGACGCACATATAGGGAGAGGCATCCATTTAGAAAATGGCTTTTCTGCACATGCTGGGCCATTTAGCACTCCCTGTGACGACTCCTGTTTGGGCCAGAGATAAATGCACTTTCACACACTCGCTGCTCACTCACATACACATACACACACGCTCAGACCACAGACTCAGCAACCTCCAGCTACTGAGTTTGCAAACACAGACTTGCATGCATTCAATGTGTCACAAACTGATTTTGAAAAGACACACAAATGCGTACAAACAAATTAAAATGTATTTTTCCTCTCAAACAACTCAGAACCCTTCCTATCAGTAACACTGGTGTGTATGCAAGCAGAATATGTCTAAAGCTGGCAAAGAAACAAAAAAGCGTCACAGCTTGTACTAAAAAACAAATAAAGCCAGAGATACATTATTTACTTGGAATCATTTAACATATACACAATATTGCCAAAAGTATTCGCTCATCTGCCTTTAGACGCATATGAACTTAAGTGACATCCCATTCTTAATCCATAGGGTTTAATATGACGTTAGCCCACCCTTTGCAGCTATAACAGCTTCAACTCTTCTGGGAAGGCTTTCCACAAGGTTTAGGAGTGTGTTTATGGGAATTTTTGACCATTCTTCCAGAAGCGCATTTGTGAGGTCAGACACTGATGTTGGACGAGAAGGCCTGGCTCGCAGTCTTCGCTCTAATTCATCCCAAAGGTGCTCTATCAGGTTGAGGTCAGGACTCTGTGCAGGCCAGTCAAGTTCTTCCACACCAAACTCGCTCATCCATGTCTTTATGGACCTTACTTTGTGCACTGGTGTGCAGTCATGTTGGAACAGGAAGGGGCCATCCCCAAACTGTTCCCACAAAGTTGGGAGCATGGAATTGTCCAAAATCTCTTGGTATGCTGAAGAATTCAGAGTTCCTTTCACTGGAACTAAGGGGCAAAGCCCAGCTCTTGAAAAACAACCCCACACCATAATCCCTCCTCCACCAAACTTCACAGCTGGCACAATGAAGTCAGACAAGTACCGTTCTCCTGGCAACCACCAAACCCAGACTCGTCCATCAGATTGCCAGATGGAGAAGCGTGATTCGTCACTCCAGAGAACGCGTCTCCACTGCTCTAGAGTCCAGTGGCGGCGTGCTTTACACCACTGCATCCGACGCTTTGCATTGCACTTGGTGATGTATGGCTTGGATGCAGCTGCTCGGCCATGGAAACCCATTCCATGAAGCTCTCTATGCACTGTTCTTGAGCTAATCTGAAGGCCACACGAACTTTGGAGGTCTTTAGCGATTGACTCTGCAGAAAGTTGGCGACCTCTGCGCACTATGCGCAGACCCCGCTCTGTCATTTTACGTGGCCTACCACTTCGTGGCTGAGTTGCTGTCATTCCCAATCGCTTCCACTTTGTTATAATACCACTGACAGTTGACTGTGGAACATTTAGTAGCGAGGAAATTTCACAACTGGACTTGTTGCACAGGTGGCATCCTATCACAGTACCATGCTGGAATTCACTGAGCTCCTGAGAGCGGCCCATTCTTTCACAAATGTTTGTAGAAGCAGTCTGCATGCCTAGGTGCTTCATTTTATACACCTGTGGCCATGGAAGTGATTGGAACAACTGAATTCAATTATTTGGATGGGTGAGCGAATACTTTTGGCAATATAGTGTATTTAAATATTAATTTATACTGTATACAGTGGTGTTCAAAAGTCTGAGACCATAGTCTGGATATTTTCTTTTTATTATTTAAATTGGAAAAAAACAAAACAGAAAGTTTGATTTTAAAAATACATTTTTTAAAAAAGATGTAAAATTAAGAAATATTAATATTAAGATAATAAGCTATTTCTTGGTGACCAAATAAAAGTACATATTTTTGTGACATTGACTGTGTTAACTCCTTTGTACAAAAAGTCAGATTTCCCAGTTTACACTGAAGCACACAAGATGCTATTTGGGACAATTTCAAAACATGCTGTTTTACATGGATCATCAGGTTTTGCACAAACTTCTGGATTCCACAGCAGCTTGAGTGCATGCTGATATTAAAGCAAAATGGGGACATACTGTACCAAATGCAAAGAAATTCTGAATTCATATTGATTTTCAATTCAACTTGTTCAGCTGATAATATAATTTCTAATGTAAAGTTGTATTTAATTAGACAAAATCAGAAATAGAAGAATTTTCACTGGTGGTCTCAGACTTTTAGACCCTTCTTTATATGTATCTGTATAAACTGTTTCATATTCATCAGTTTGTGTAAAACTATCATTTTACAAGTGAAAAAAATGGAAAAGTATGCAATGTACATTGCAGGCTTTCGGAAACCATGAAATTATAACTTAGCACTCAAGATTGTGTGTGATAACTACTATCATTATGAAAAAGTCATTAAAGTAATCATCAGTAACACTTAACAATAAGGTTCCATTTGTTAACATTAGTTAATGCATTAGGTATCATAAACAAATGATTAACAATATGTATTTTACAGCATTTATTAATCTTTGTTAGTTAATAAAAAATAAAATTTTTCATTGTTAGTTCATGTAAATTCATAGAGCATTAACTAATGTTAACAAAAACAACTGTTGATTTTAAAAATGTATTAGTATATATTGAAATTAACATTAACTAAGATTTAAAAAATGCTGAAAACGTATTATTGATTGTAAGTTCATGATAACTAATGTTGTGGAAACTTATTGTAAAGTGTTACCAAATCATCTTACATAACGAATGTCATGATAACATCATAAGCAAGTTAAAGCTTCTTCCTATGGCACCACAACAAATGTACATAATAAAAATGTATTTATTAACGATAAATAAATACATGCTATGATTTACTAAAGCTATGATTTACTAAAGACAAATATCTTTATAACATAAGCTATGGTTTACTAAATACAAATATTTTTACCCTGAAGCACTGCAACTGGACAAGCCAACTTGAATCATCCTCAAGTATTTTTCTTAATTAAAAGGCCCTTAGAAATGTACCATAAAAAAAAATAGATGTTAATAACTTTGTATTCCTAGAAGCACCTTACAGGGTCAATATGAGTATGGTAATCAAACAGTACCATGACATTTTTGTAACGGGCAACAATGTGGATTGTTTACAGAATACACATTAAAAAGATTAAAAGCTTAACTTACTCCTTTTATTTGTTGAGCTCCAGTGACTAGTTGAAGCACCTTCTCCAACTCTTTCTCTATACGACCTGCCCAGTGAATCATCCTATTAGAGAAAGACAACATTGATTAAGAGCAGTATCAATAAGTACCGATCAAAATAATGACAGATGAATCCAAATTCACATAGATATCCATTCAATATAGTATGCAAGATAAGGATTAGTGCATTCCAAATGTTTTAACCATGTTGTATTATGGACTGCAGTCACTGTCTACTTAACGTATCAGTCAAAGGTGATTGGTCTTAGCTGGTTTAAATGGTCAGCCAGCTGGTCAAACTACCTAACTAGCTTGCAAGTAGAGGTCGACCGTTAATTAATTTTGCCGATACTTAAAACCCAGGTGGTGTAACACAACAGATTCATTGGCCGATAGTTTTTCAAATGGATTTATAGAATGTTAAAAAAAAAAAAAATATCTTAGTCTTTCCTTTCTAAGATGGCCACAGACAGAGGTTACAAAAGTCCAATATGAACAAAATCCCAGATGCAGTTTATTGTGCAATTAAAATCCAAATTGATTTGTGAGATAGTTTCACTAATAATCTTCCAGAATTGTCTCAAATACTCAGTAAACCAAAAAGTCTAGAAGAACTTGATGTAATAACAGAAAATATAAATACAGTCTTATCTAGCACTCTTGATAGTGTCGCCCCCTTCGATTAAAAAAAATTCAAGAAAAAAGCCCTGCACCATGGTGCAATGATCATACTCATGCTCTCAAGAGAGCAGCTCGGAAAATGGAGCGCAAGTGGAAGAATACAAAATTAGAGGTAATTCGCGGTGCATGGAAGGGTAGTGTTTGTAGCTACAGACAGGCACTAAAAGCTGCCAGGTCAGCATATTTTAGCAAACTCATAGAAAATAAACACAACATTCCTAGGTGTTTATTTAGTACTGTGGCTAAACTGGTAAGGAATAAATCATAGACTGAACCAGATATTCAGTCACAGCACAATAGCAATGACTTCATGAATTTCTTTACTGATAAAATTGAAATAATCAGAAATAAAACTGAAACTATGCAATCAACTGTCACAGCACCTAAGAAAACAGTGTCTCATAATTTTCCTCACGAGCAACTTCAATCCTTCGCTGTCATAGGTCATGAAAAGCTAACAAAACTTAGCAAAAAATCAAAAGCCACAACATGTATGTTAGATCCAATACCAACTAAGCTCATAAAAGATGTATTCCCTGTAATCTCAGAACTTCTTTATATTATTAACTCCTCGCTATCCTTAGGACATGTCCCAAGAATCTTTCAAATGGCAGTTATCAAACTGCTTATTAAGAAACCACAGCTTGATCCTGGAGAATTAGCTAATTACAGACAGATTTCAAATCTACCATTTATGTCGAAAATACTAAAAAATGTAGTGTCCTCCCAAGTATGTTAATTTCTACAGAGAAATGGTATATATGAACAATTTAAGTCAGGATTTAGGTCCCAACACAGTACAGAGACTGCACTTATCAGAGTTACAAATGACTTGCTCTTATCATCTGATTGCGGCTGCATTTCTCTTCTAGTGCTTTTAGATCTTGGTGCTGCCTTCGACATGATAGATCACGACATTCTCTTGAATAGGCTGGAGAATTATGTTGGCATTAGTGGACTTGCATTAGTATGGTTTAGTCCTAGTTATCAGACCGCTACCACTTTGTATGTGTATATGAAGAACTTGGGTGTTATATTTGATACCAATCTGTCCTTCGAAAATCAAATTTCCAATGTTTGTAGAACAGCATTTTTCTAAGTTACGACACATGCTCTCTGTTGCTGATGCAAAAAAACTAATTCATGTGTTCATGACCTCAAGACTAGATTATTGTAATGCATTACTGGGAGGATGTCCAGCAAGTTCAATAAATAAACTTCCATTGGTTCAAAATGCAGCTGCCAGAGTGCTGACTAGAACCAAGAAATATGATCATATTAGCCTCATTTTATAGTCATTACACTGGCTACCTCTTAAATGTGTATTAATTTTAAAATTCTGTTAACTACATACAAAGCTTTGAGTGGTCTAGCTCCACAGTACTTAAGTGACCTTCTGACACATTATATTCCATCACGTTCATTACGATCACAAAATTCTGGCTTGTTAATAGTTCCTATAATATCACAATCCACAAAAGGAGGTAGATCCTTTTCCTATTTGGCTCCAATACTATGGAATAGTCTCTCTAACACTGTTAGTGATGCAGACACACTCACTCAGTTTAAGTCTAGACTAAAGACTCATCTATTTAGCCAGGCATACACCATTTATCCATCAACTCACAATTAGGCTGCTTTAGTTAGGTCTGCCGGAACCAGAAACATCTATCATGATCTATAACTCTGCAAAAAATTGAATGACATCTACACTAATATTATTCTATTTGGGATTCATATCCCGAGGTTAACAGAGCCGGCCAGATCCAGCTCGGTTCCTGCTTGGTATCGGACTCCACTGCTATGTGTCTCTGAGTGATGACGACTAAATGCAGCCAGTGCTAGCCAGACATCACTTCAGTCTTTTACGATGGACTTCAGAGGATGAACTGATGCCAACTCCAACTGTAAGACATCGGATACTTCATATGCCACTGCCTGAACCTTGGATTTAGGATGGACCCCACTGAACCTCCCCGAAATGACCCGCCGGTTGAACTGTGATGCACCTCACTGATCTCTGCCTGCATCACCTTTGTCTATTGATGGACTACACTCTTGAAATGGAATACATTGACTATCATTTAACTGCCAACATAAGCCTTCATCAGCCAACTAACAAGGACAATTAATATATGTGAACTTCTGCAGTTAATCCAGGATGGACTTCAAAGACATTAGTCATTAATCTTACAGTTCATAGTATATATATATATATATATATATATATATCTTTTTAAACACTGGACTTTAACACTTACTTAGTTCACTAATCTTATACCATTACCTGCACTGCACATAAATAACTAATATTGGCATTATACTCATGCTGTTTAGCCAGAGGGGAACTGGCCCCCACAGTGAGTCTGGTTTCTCCCAAGGTCATTTTTCTCCATTAACAACATCTTATGGAGTTTTGTTTTCCTTGCCACCGTCGCCTTCGGCTTGCTCACTGGGGTTCTAAATACAATTATTATTAATTATTTAATTTCTATTCTATATATCAAACTACACAATGATCACTCTAAGACTTTATAGATATTACAGTTTCATTTTTTGTTAATGCATGATTTTCTGTAAAGCTACTTTGAAACGATGTGTGTTAAGAAAAGTGCTACACAAATAAAATAATAATAATAACCAGAATACAAATTACGATTTGGTGCATAAAGCAGGACATTTAACCATAAACAACCCAGGAATACACTTACTTATTTCTGGACTGTTCTTTTGGAATGACGGAGACTTGGCTCAGTTACAATGCTCTCTATTTAAGTATTTAGCAATTTAAGCATTTCATAGCCTATATTCTCCAGATTAAACCTATCTGCAACTATCGGCAGAGATTTTTGCAGAGAGCCAATAGTTCCAAAGAGCAACAATCAGCACCAATTAATCGGCAAAACGATTTATTTCACAGCTCTCTGGAATACTTAATTCTGATTGGTCAATATCACCATCTAGCATTCTGATATTTCTGAGTAACAACTGCAAATCCAGGGATTAAGACATACTACAGGTATTGTTAGTCATCTTTCCTACTTCTCGGATCACTGTGTGATCTCTACAAGTAATCTAATAAAATAATTTCAACTCAAATCAATATTTCATGTCCATGTATTTATTTATTTATTTAGCAAGTAGTCTTGTAATAAAATGGACATTGTCAGAGACAGTTTAGTAGTTTAGCAGAGATGGGAGAATGGGAGAAACTGGAGCAGCCAACGGATGAAAAAAAAGGAAGTTGCTTTTTATGGTAAAAGAGCCTATCACATTTTAGATACAGACATTGCCTGTCAGTCAACTCGAGAATGTGCATGCGCATTAGCTGAACCAGCCTGAAAAATATAATTTTATATTTTTATAATTTCTCAGCTAAGCTGGTGTCAGAGTGCAGGGTCAGCCATGATACAGCACCCCTAGAGCAGATAGGATCAAGGGCCTTGCTCAAGGGGCCAACAGTGGCATCTTGGCAGTGCTGGGGCTTGAACCCCCAACCTGATGAGCAGTAACCCAGAGCCTTAACTGCTGAGCCACCACTGCCCCAATGTTCCCAATGACACTGAGTGCATTTACATGTACAAAAAATGCTGAAATTAAATCAACTTATAAAATCCAGACAACAAAATTACACAGTGTTTGGATGAAAGTCTGAAATTATTGAATTTTTTACCATCTTAATGTCAAAACATATACAGTTAACATACAACATGGAATTAGTTGTAGCTAAAGTCTAGGTTTGCCATTTAGCTATTTGCTTAAACTGTTTGTGACCTTTGTGATTAAAAAAGAAAAACACAATTAACATTATATTACCTGTTGTCAGCTTTCTTCCATGGAACACATAAGGTGAAGTTAAGCAGTATGCTAGCCTTAGTGACCATTCACTTTCATTGCATTTGGTGACTGAGGCTGTAAGTCCCATATAGTCTGGTAAATATCTTCTTTTGTGTTCCACAGAAGAAAGAAAGTCATATAGATTTGGAACAACATGAGGGTGAGTAAATTTCAGAATTTTTCCTTTTGGGTGGACTATCCCTTTAACATTTAGTGTGTATGAAACTAAAGGAAAACATTACAGGGTAATATCAGTGTTGTCACAGAAACCCTATAACAGTTTTATCTGCTCAAGCCTAATGGTCAGAGATTTGCAACCTCAGCCCGGGGTCAGAAATAACCCTTATCTGTGTTACACAGCCTTAGAATAGCCCCCCAAAGAAATCCTGTGCATGTGAGTGTGCTTTACTGAGTGAGCATTCTTATCTACTTGATATGAATGACTGAGCCCAGCAATTTTATTAGCATAGAATATAATGTGCTTTTAAAATAAAATATATTATTTCTGAAAAGTGTACTGTATATGAGGATGTGTGTTCCCTCTGAAATCACATTCTCTTGTACACATTTCTGTTTCTCCCATACACTGGCATCTGAGCTTTCTCAAAATAAAGATGAAATGGCATTCACAACCTATTTTACTTCCGTAATTTTACATATTTCTGAGTGAAACTGGATATGGATAAAAAGTAGGGCAAGACATGATTTTAACCATTAGGAATTGATTGGATTGTAAAAAAAGTGGGTGTTCCATACCTAAACAGAGTCAAATATGAATGTAACTCGCAGTGGATCGTTGTGGACTGCTTGGCAGATTCTCACAAAACCTGTCTAGAAAATGTCCCGGTCCTATTTTATTCCAAAATCAAAAGAAACAAACAATAAATAATATGTTGCAAATGGAAAATGAAATATTTTATAGGCCCATTAATGTGTTTTCCATTAAAACTTTATTTTCATGAGAGTTTTACTCATTATGATATTCTCATTACTGTAATGTGAAAAAATGAATCCTTGTTATAGTGGTACTCCCTTGGTGCTACCTGTTAATTTAGCTGATTTTAATTTTAAAAAATCATTGTATGAGAGCATCTTTTTTTACTGTAATACAGTAAATACAGTAAAAAATTACTGTGTTGCAGAAATCAGAATCATCATTGAAAACAATGATAATAGTAAAAAGTAGAACATCCGGTCACATTACGGTAATGAGAATTGGGGGTAAAATGTGCTTAACTGTCTTTTGAATAATGTGAGAATGGTTCTAAATGAAGCCTCGATTTTCTTTATGCAAAATATAATTTTTTTCTTAACAGATATCATGAGAAATCACACACTCCCCTCTGGAAACACCGCTGGCACCCACTTTTGCGTACACTTTTTGACTGGGATGTAAAAGCTAATGGTCAATGTCTTCACCTCGATGTTATTTTCCAAATCTATTGTTGTTTTATTATAACCGTAACCTTAGTGTTGATGGAACAATAACGTTAACCACCATTAAATTACTGCGTTAGTGATTAGCAAGATTTTAAAAAGACTGCATTACCTACAACCGCAGCCTAAAATTATGTCTAAATAGCTATATGGATTTTGGATAACATTATTTCTGGTCTTGGTCACATCAGAGGCTTAGAGGCATAACAAATTACTGCAATTTGAACATTACAAATACAAACTTTTCTTTTTCTTTTGAAATAATATGCACTGATAATTCATGCACAGTATGACCAGGAATATACAGTATATTTAAAAAGTAAATTGGGTCCATTTTAAATGTATGTTTCCTTCCAATTTCTCCTTCTTTCACATCTCCCATCCTCTCTTCCTTTCTCTCTGGCAGTAGGCTGCTCTGCTGTTGGCAGGTATGAGAGGATGTTTAAGGAGTCAAATAAAGAAAGGCCAGTTCTGACAGAAGTGGCTCTCTAAGCAGCCACAACAAAGCAAACTGAGCCAAACCCTGAATGAAGCAATCAAACGTCTGGAGATCAGGGCTGTATATATCTGCACACAGCTCCAAAAGCTCCTAACACAACAAGATTCAGCAGGGAGAGAGGGGGAAAGTAAGAAGATGCTGTCTTCAGCACAAGACACTAGATACCTACTCACACAAAAGTACACTGATCTATCTCAATGGGTAAATTCACACAGCTACATTCAAGGAGTCAAGTGTTTGGAACTGACTAACGTACTTGGGTGTTTCTTCAACTATGCACACTTTCAGCCCTGTGGACTTAAAATAAACTATGAAAACACATTTTTCTAAGAGTGTCAAACATTGCATATACTGTACATATTTCACCAAAAAAAGTCTGTCATTTTAAATTTACAGATAACAACAGTAAACTTTGTATTGCTTTTTTAAGGCCTTAATGCTATTCAAAAATGTTATGCATTTCAGGCAGCAACTCCTGCTGCTTTCATCCTCTTAGATATGAGGATATTGCTCATAGACATGGTTATATAACTCTTAGTATTAAACTTAACATTTTTAGTATAAAACATTAGTGCTATGGACATGAATGATACCTCAAAATGTGTGGTTTGTTTTGAGGAGAGGTGTGCTGTTACTTTTCAAATGGTCTGATGATTTTCAAACAATCCCACAGACTCACATTGAAGAAGAGACCTGAGCCAAGGGACTTAAGCAACCACCCAGAACGAACGTATTAATAGATTAAAAAAAATATCAAACAAAGTGACGACAGCAAACACATAATGCTAGACATTTTCTTAGAATTAACTTCAATTTTCTGAGCCATTTTACGCTGACATTTAAGCATCTATTCCCAAGGTGAAATTTAATGGATGAATGAAGTCAGTTCCCCTTTCATTTTCATTTTGAACAATTTACTGTATATGATGTTTAATAATTTTAAACTTAACACAATTTTTCTAAAAGGTGTGGAAATGTGTGTGGAAAAAGTGTGGCTTAATTGTCTGAATACTTATTATGGACATGTATCAACCAAACTCGCACACAAAATTTGGTTGTGACTCGATTGTGTAAATTTGGTTGTAGAATGCACATTTAAATCTAACCAAACTATGTATGAACAGACCCATATTGAGCACTCCAGATAAACCTGAAAACTTTATTGTGCTGCTTTGTGAAGGTGGCCAATTAATGGACTAACTGTTATATATGCACATATATGTTTTTACAATAACAGCATTAGGGGCTTTTAGCACCAACTAATGGCTCATTCACTCCCATCTTGGTAACACCCTCCAGTATACTTGAATGAAAAAAGAACAAAATCTCCAAAAGTGTTTGCCAAGCTTACATTTCAATAAAGCCGATAAAATCACCAAATTTTACAACAATGGTGTAATAAAGTTGACTTGTTTAGCTTGAATTAGGTTCAAACGAATACTTTTCTAGTTGGTCCAGCTAACGCACATGCACTTTCTAGAGGACTGTGGCAAAGACTATATTGCCAATAAGGGAAAAACTAATTTTATTTCCTTGCTTTTTTGCACATTTTACTGATAAAAATAGGTTCGGTAAATCACCACCCCAACTCAAACTCATGTCGTCTGTTTAAGCACCACAGTTCAAAGTGTCAGTATTTGCACTAACCACTAGGCAGACTTCCCATTAATTTCTCTATGACTGCCAAGTCTCTGCCTCAATGTCCTGTTTGTCCTCACATTTCATGGTTTCCAAAGTAATTAACTAATCTTTGCCAAACCCTATTATTATAAGTACTATGACCTCAGAAACTCCTAATGCAAATACAGGAAGCTAAGCCAACAGAGACAGAGTTTCCTGTTGTTTAGCATTTGGTACTGACAGATGCTCAAATGAGCAGTTTGTCAAATTAAACTGGCAGCGTTTTTAGATTATACAACTAGTAATGAAAGATTCACAATAAGACCGTAATAAAATCTTTGAGAGTGAAGCATGTCAACCGAGAAAAGGCCAGCTAGTAACGGAAGGAGGGATAAAGGTTTTGAGAGTGAGGGATGTGTCTCAGGGACTACTGATAATAACTGCTAATGACAACACCTCCAACCTGTGCGTGCATCTTGAATGCTTGCTCTTTTTATACTCTCACGGGCTATAAAATGTGCCAGACCATAGCAATGTATACTTTTCGGTATTTGGATGCATGTAAATTAAATGGGAAAATGTTATTTACATTTCTATGGCAATTAATTTTCCTGCACATTTTTGTTCCTTTTGAGAGCTTCTCTTTAAAAATCTATCATCTCACATTCAACTTTCTTTCTGTCTATCTATCATAGAGAATGCCTTGCTTAACAGCTTGAAGGCCCCTTTGTAAAAACCAATACTGAAAGATATTCTAAGAGCTTTATAAAGCCACCAAATTTAGCTTTACACAGCAGTACATGTAACAGAATGGCAGCTTAGTAAAAGCAAAGACTTGGGAACATTCAAAACACTGGCAAACTTGTGTTTTATGTAAGATAAGACCAATTCATCAAACTAGGATACTGTAGATCACTTTATTGTGTTGTTGTACAATATAAAACGTGAAAGTTGATATTCATGTTTGAAGCTACAGTACATCCTGTTAATATGAATTTACAATGATATCAAATGCCTTGCAAGGGGGTTCACCAAACAAGTTGTTATCAGTCTGTGTAAATCAGCCAGCATTTGTGGAGTAAAATGTGAAAATCTATGACACCGATTTAAGAAACCAACTTTTGTCTTGATTAGTTGTTGTCTATGAGTCACAAAATGATTCTAATAAAGTTATAATCATAACCAACCCACACATTTACAGTATACTGGCCATGACTTCAACTACTTCAACTTCCCTCTCTTTGCTGCATTAGCATACGCAGTTCCAGTACAGATGTACACATGGTTTTCAGCACCATGGAGAGCGCATTACAATGACAAACAAAACTTCAACTGAGAAGTGCCAAAGAAATTTAATTAAAATATATTTTCTGTTGGTGCCCAGCTTACAGTAACAAAATTCTTTATTGCTACACTGAAAAACACATTTAATGCAACATCAACATGCATCTTGGCTTGCGCCTTGTGGCTTTATTATCTCCAAAATTGCATCAATTCTGAACATTATGTTGATAAGGCATATTTTTGTATAATCTCATAAAAGGCTAAATACTTTGTTATTAATAAATATGCCTGTCCCTTTAAAGTCACTGATTCCCTAGACCACTTATCTGCAGCATTACTTATCAGAAAACAAATCAAAGTTTCCAGTATTGCTGTGCTCAGGTCTAAGACTGCGGCCTAAGCTTAACCAGTGGCATTAGTTTGGGGTGGGACTACAGTATCTGCCTTAACGACCAATGGCAGACAGGGGGAGTTTTCAAGGAAACACATTTGAAAACAGTCACTATTTCTGCCATATTGTTTGAACTCACCAGTGGCACAGAAATTAGATACTTCACCTTCAAGTAACTATTTCTGAACGCAATTGACACCCTGAATCTAATCCATAGATCTGTTGGAGAACACAAAACTGACCTCTAATTCAGAAGGACTGAGAAGTTGATGAGGACAAATGGATGAAAGAAGACATGGGACTTGGTTTGCGTAACCAGGTAGAGGTTACTTTCGTCTCTGGATTAATTATTTAAATGCTGAGTCATTTAGCCATTAACTAGCGAACTGCACTGCATGACTGATGGTAATGGTTACCACGAGAACACATGTCCCACCTTAATCATCTTGCACAAAACATCCTTAAATGTTTTTATAAAAGAGAAATTTGTGTTGACCTGTATACGACCTACACAAAAGGCAAGCATCCATCTCAGTGGCTGCTGATTGTAAATCAAGGAGGATTTTCAAGACCTTGACATTTAGGTTTTGTTCCAAAACGAAGTGAGCTGCCCAGCATCTCAACTGAAATGGAACCAACTGAAGTGGCTGATTTGAAATGCTCAACAGCACCTACAGGCCCCATTTACTTCCACTGTAGGTGCCTCACTGTAACCCAGATTTTAGCTTTTTTTTTTTTTTTTTTTTTTTAAAGAAAAGGAGGGATGAATCGAAATTAATATTTGTGGAAATCAACATTATGCAACAAATGCTCTAATATTCCTTTAAAATGTAACCTACACAGGCAGCTCACTAGGTTTGTGGAACAGAGCCTTGAAAACCCTGAATTGTGGCAAAAAGATTTGAAATGGTTTCCTTTTGGAGGATATATGGTCTATATATATACAATGATAAAATTTACCCTCAATGCAAAAGGTTTAAGCAGGCCCGTTAGTAGCTATGATTCTGTTTGGTTATTGATTGATTTCCTTGCCTTTGTTAAACCCTTCTAGATAGTAGTCATGCTTTCTAACTCACTGGGTTTAGTAAAAAGGGTTAGGTCTCAAGGCTTAAAGCACCGCGTAAAATGAGCATTACAAAGCTCTCTGACTACTGTGGATCACAGCCCTGCAAGCAGAAAACACACAAACAGAGAGTGCGAAAGATATTCTTTATCACCATATTAGCAAGAATATCAGTTATTAACCATACAAGGGTTGAAAACCAGCCTGATATACTATTTAGCCATTTAAGACCATCCAGACAGCCTATTTTTCTTTCTTCTGCAACATCTCTGTGCGTTTGACAGGTTGATAGACGTCGCTTATCAAGGTTGACAGATTACATATGCCGCGCTGTTTGTAAAGTAAAACAATCTTTTTAAATGCACGATATCATTCTCACTCCAGAGGAAGGAAGAAATTATTTCAAGGCCTAGGTTAATTACTGTCGTGCTAAGAATGGAATAATATGCCCTTATCAATTACATTTGAAATTCAGAGACAATATAAAATACTGGACAAACTATAAACACGGTTATATTTTTAAAATCATATGAAAGTTATTGAAATTGTAATCCTAGCAAAGCTGCCTTTGTAATGCATTTCAAAATGTTATCACTATCTTTTAAACTCAAATATATTAGAAATAAAATATTAAAATATTTTTTTTTAAACTGCAATGGTAAACAATGTCACCACAAACAACTTCATCTCATATTACATAAAGCCTTACATAATCAGCATCAAAATTCTATGATTTCATAAACCATGTGAGACGAGCTAATCCACTAAGGACTGGCATGTGTGGGCACAGAGTGGACAAATCCAACCTCTGCCCCAGCCCTTACGAGCAGGGGCGGATCTACCAGGATAGCAAATGCCACCCCATCTGCCACCCCAGTATAAGTATACAAATGTATAAAATATGTGTAGGGGTTTATTCATATCGAACTGCCTCAACTCTCACCGGATGCACAAATGACTACACAGACTAATCGTGTGATTGATTACAGTGGCAGCCAATCATGTGAATGTATACCATTGGTCAACTGCATGATAGGTTTAAAAAGTGGCCCGTGGTGTAATGGGTTACAGCAGCAGCCAATCGCGTACTTGCTGCTGCAGCGCATGTGCAGTGTTTGGGTACTCACGGGCTTAGGTTTTTTGAGCTTATTTCCTCAACCACAACAACAATATGACAAAGAGGTAAGAGATTAATTTCTCAATTTTTTTTGCCCAAGTCTTCACTGAATAATTATTCAATATATTGCCGTCAGTTGAGACATGTCCTCAGCACATTCTGAAATAGCTTTCGTCAGGTATGTGTATAATCCAGATGAAACAGCTCCAGTTCTTAAACAGGCGTTTCTATTTCATCTAATCTTTGTATGTTTTGATTGGCGATCTGGCGCTGGAATGTGTTCGTTTGAATTTTATGATAAATGTTCGTTGTGGCTGTTATCAGTGTCGTTTAGTGTCGGCAGTTTTTTCTGCAGCTCACGCTCTTTTCCGTGTCTCCCATTGTGATGGCCTTCTTGGCCGTATTGTTTGTGTGTATGTAGAGCGTGTGTTTTGTCTTTATCTCCCTCTCTCTTAATCGCTCTCAGGTGTGGGGTAACCAGGTGAGCTGATTGTTAATGGGGAGCACCGGCACGCAGTGTTTCCTTCCTATATAAACTGAGTGTTCCATGGCTGGGTTGTGCAGTGGGAGACTGGTGTTCGTGAGCTGTGCCATCTTGGTCACCGATGCTTACGCTCAGATTCCCGCTGCTGGAGCGGAGAGTTTGTGGTTGTCGTTGTCTGAACTTCGGAGTTGGCTGTTTTTTCAAATACAAAACGGTCAATAAATGTGTCTGTGTTTCCACTACTCTCATCTCCCTGCATCTTTTACTGCATTTTTTTAAAGTATAACACCCATCCACTGACATACAGATGCAATCTTGTTTATTACAATAAAAAGTTATATTTGGTTGAATTATAAACCAGAACCTCTAAAAACTAGATGCAAAAAGTAACCACTAGATCAATCAGTCATGTTCTTGATTAAATTGCTGATCTATGTATTCATCTACTGACTAACAAAATCCCAAGACTGATAGTTGCAGATGTAGAGATGAAATGACCATATTATGTACCACTACCATAATACTATTTGAGTGCTTGAATCGGTCATTAAGAATGACTGTTTATCAAAATAGGTGATTTAAAACAGTGGTTCTCAACCTTTTTGACTCCAAGGCCCCCCACTGTCTAATGTAGGCTATTAGATATTTATATAATAAGATATTTCCATTAATTTCTAGAACTGTATATTCTTCATAAAAAGCAAGCTGTTGAAGGGAGTTATTACATATTTTTAGCATTTTCAGTAAGTTTAATTATAATAATTATATAAAAATAATAATAATCTATCATATTTTAAATAATTTTAAGAGATCTTGAGGCCCTTGGAAGTGTGCTGACGCCCCCTAGTGGGTCCCGACCCCCTGGTTGAGAACCACTGATTTAAAAGAATCTTTTATTGTGCATAAAATAATTAATATTCATGAGTTTCGCAGCACTGCCACCCAAAGCACAGTTTTCCTTGAGTTTATTTTTATTTAGAACTATATTTGTGTTAATGTTCTATTTCAAATGGCTTATTCCAGCTGTTACAAAGTTGATAGGCTTACAGGATTTTATTAGTAGAATAACATTGGGTATGCATGCACTCTCCAGCCATGGGTACACTTAACAAAATAAAACAATTTGGCCTGCATAATGTGGTGAAGTTTATTCCAGATTGCCAGTTTTATGTCAAGCTAAGTAACATTTAGAATTTGTTGATGTGTTTAATAGACAATGTCTTGGTACTCTGGAGATTTTTTATGTTGGCAAATGAATAGCAAAATGGTTACTATGTGTGGTTCCTGTGGAAAAGGAAATTCATGGATATTTATAATTTGATAGTGACTCCAATTAATGAACTAGTACTTGTTGCAATGAAGCTTGGTACCTTGATCCATAAGAACTATGCATGGGCACTTCGGCACTTCCTTTGGTGTTGCCACCACTCATAGTCTGCATGCCACCCCCTTGCCACCTCATGAAAAAATGTCTAGATCTGCCCCTGCATACGAGCGCACAACTGGCATGGACCCAACACTCTCCCTTGAAAAAGGATCTGGTGGAGCCAGATTATGCTTCAATCCAAAAACCAGATGTTTTACATCCCCCAAAGGCAAATACGGAATTGAGGATTCCATGCTGTTTAAACGGGGCACTTCAAATTAGATTTTAAACCACTTCTAAACTTCATGAATGGGAGTGTGCACAGTATGAAATCATTTAGAGACTTGATCATTCAATAGGTATCTACTACAGCTTTTCTGGCGGAATTAAGGGTGCAAATATACAACTTTTACAATACAAGGAATAAAAATTGATTGATGCCCACAGGAAAGGAATATCACATAGGAGATCTCTTTAACATCTCAATTGATTCTCCTCGACAGCAGTGAGATGAAACTGAGAGCAAATGAAGATTTTTCTTTACCAATTTATCTCACACATCTCCTCTACAGTTTCAGAAGAGATCTCAACAACGTCTTAAACAGTGCTCAGATTTGCAGAGATACCAAAAAGTATTTTTCTCACTAAAGTCCAAATTATCTGAGTTAAGATGTCAACAATCATTTTAGCTCTACACACTTATTATATGTCAGCAGTTGTCTCCTTTGTGTTTTTATTTCTCAAGGCATTTTTCGATAATCATCTGAGGCAAATAGTTAAAAAACACAATACTTTATGCCTCTTGAGCTATGAAAAAGCAACCTCCAAGGGCGTAGCAACCGCAGGGAACGTGGGGGACACGTCCCCCGTACTTTTCCAAGCTAAACCCATACCGAGTCCAAATGGTGGATTTGTATACAATATTCTTTGCGTTTTGTTACTTTGGGCAGATTGAGCGACCATTCAGCCAATCACAGGTGAGTTTCTTGAGCCAAAACAACCCTTTCGTAACAGGCCGTCAGCCAGACAGTCTAATCAACACAGCTCCGTTCATTTCTACAAAGTTGATTTCAACAATGCTCATTTATCCATGTTTTTTATCAGCACTGATGTTGATCTAAATTAATAATCTAGAGATGAAGAGCACACAAATGAGAGGTTTTTTTCCGGCATATTGTTCTTGATTGACAGCATTAGGTGAAATGCACTGCAGAAAAAAAACAAAGGAAAATCCTTCTTTTAAGCACATATTGTAAGTGGAGTTTTTATCAGCACATGAATCTTCATTAAGTTTTTTTACATTATGTTTGTGAGGTAATAGTTTGATTGGCTGTTTTTGCCAGTTTAAGCAGATTACTAGATCTGTGTTAAATATGTAAAGCTATTTTTAACATCAGCTCCTGTTTTTTACCTCTGTGTTGGTGTGCAGTCGACAAACTGTAGGGAAAAAGATAGATCTGCTGTGTTCTTAGAGTATTTTACTGAAGGGAACAGATATATAGACACACTTTTTTATACATGAAAACGTACTGACGTTATTGAAACTCATTATGATTATTATAAGACTATTATTGTTGTCTTTTGATAAAAGTCATTCTCAGCAGCTCACAAACCGTAGGGAAATGTAGGTCTGTAGACATACAAATTTTGAAGTTTTTTTCTTTTAATCGTTCGTTCAGTGACTAACTCATTTCACACAAGACACTCATTTGTCACCACCTTCTGGCATCACCAGAAATGGTCACTGAATCTTTAAATCGATCTGATCGATTTTTGGTGAATGTAGTCAAAACACTCGAGCCCCTTGGATACATTTAAATCCCACAATGCACAAGCACGGAGTAAAAAATAAAACTGTGCACATGCACAATTGTCATTATTGTAATTGATTAAATAATTTATTCAAGACCAGCTTGTGCTCAGTCTTTTATTGTCATGTGTGAAACAGAAGCATGTGCTCCACAAGATGCCCTTTATTTTTGCAGCTAATTTTGCAAAATGTTGCAATTATTTCACAATACTTGAATCTTTAAAATACTACACGTATTAAAAGTAAATAATACATATATATTAATATAATACTTATATCATACTTATATATTAATATATACTGTAATATATTAATACTGCACTGTAATTGTTAGGTCTAAGCCACCTACTGACAGCTGTGTCCCCCCCACTTTTAAAATGACTGCTACGCCCCTGGCAACCTCTGACTCTGAGCAACACAATTTCCCTACAGTTACCTTGGCTAGTTTATTACTAATAAACAATATCAAACGTGTGATTGCAACAGGGCATAATATTGTTCAGGTCAACTGTCATCATTGTATGCATTGAATTGCATCTGCAACCTGTAAATGAGACTTTAAACTTTAAAGTAGTTTTAAAGAGTATCTACAATTTCACTTCTGATAAAATAAATAAATAAATACAAAAAAAAAAAAAAAATGTTTTTAAGAAAAACCTTACTTCTTAAAAAAAAGTTCAGAAAACATTATTTAATCTACAGGGTTTCCACACCTGTGACCAATTAATTTCCATGACTTTTCCAGCTGTTCGTGATTATTTCTAGCCAATGAAATGTTTTAGAGCTGAGCATAGCTAGAAAAAATGTACATCGACTGGAAATGGAAATCACATTTTGATAATTCTCGCATATTTCCAGCTTTTCCATTACTGTGGAAACCCTGTATCTATATATGCCATCCAATAATAGAATAGTCTATAAATACATGTTGCGTTCGACGCGTTATGAAAGCGTTTGTGTACTTGCGTCAGTCCTCTGTCAAAAAGTAGGAGCGTTCAAACGCGTGGAAGACTCTCCTGCCGTCACCGTATCCACGCTCGATAATTTGACAGCCAAAACACGAACTACAGCTATAAATTTGTCCATGGTGAAGCACCAAGTAGCGCCGTTCTCCTGTCACGCCTCCGTTAATCAATAATTGAACGACTAACCTCCTTGGTAATGGTAAACAATTGAGCACAACGCCATAAATATGTACGCTGACAGGAATTAAGACTGATGCGCGAGGAGCGATACTGAGGTAAACTGTCAACGCAAAGCCGCTTGCGTAAAACAGAAATAATATATTGAGCATCTCACGGAACTGGGACGCTCTGAAAACGCGACGCTTCCCTATAAAGAGCCAACCGTCATTCCGCGCTCGCGTTTCCTGAGGTACTTACGTGTAGTGCTGAGGAAACCGGAGCGTCGCCGTTCCCGGTGAAGACACACTGAGGAGCAGCACAGTTTGGACGGCGAGGAGGCAGAACACACTGGCGGACTGAGGAAACATCGCCATTTTCCATTAAAAATTCAAGAAACTGGGATATAAACGGAACCGGTAGTCACTCAGATGCGGCTCACGCGCGAGCTCTCGAAGCGGAGGTCGTGCGAAGGCTCGTTAAGATCCAAAGGCGCTGTTAAATCTCAATCGGTAACGAGGCTAAGGGGAATGATCGGCCCGAGAAAAGGCAGTTCGGACGGAGACGCGCAGATGCGTTGACTGTGCTGTTGCCACTGGCGCTGAGCCTTATTTGCTCTCTCTCTCTCTCGTGCTCTCTCTCTCTCTCTCTCTCTCTCGTGCACTCTCTCTCTCTCTCTCTCTCTCTTTCGTGCACGCTCGCTCTCTCTCTCTCTCAATTCAGTTTAATTTAATTTCAATTTAAAGTACTTTACTGGCATGATTGTGATTGCATACAATATTGCCAAAATTGAATATTGTCAACACTGAAAATCTCTCTATCGTGCTCTCTCTCTCGTGCACTCTCAATTTAATTTCAATTTAAAGTACTTTATTAGCATGATTGTGTTTACATACAATATTACCAAATCATTAATACTCAAAACAGATAAAGACAAGACAGATAATAATAATAAAACTGTACAATTTAAGAACTGTGTTCTTAAAAATATAATTAAAATAAGGTGCCGGATAATGAATAAAATAAAAACTATAACAACAATATACACTATACAATATAAAATAAAATAAGCATTTAACAAGACATTATGAACATAAAAAAAAGAGACTCTCTCGTGCACTCTCTTATCAAACAGAGCGTGCGATGGGAAAGCGCGCTATCACTACTCGACACACGGGGGCGCGCGTCTAGAGTCGACCTACTTCAACCGTTATACAAACTATTCGCAAAAAATAAGACTTTACAAGAAAATAATCCATTCCATATTTATTATAATTAGTCATATACGGATTATGACCTATTGTGTCCTCTAACAAAAATTACCATGGTATTATGATGTTTTTGGACATGGTACCACGGTAATACCATGTTTTGTTTTGTATCTTCTTGCCTGTCTCCTAACCAAATCCAAACAGAATCTGTCCATTTGTACATATTGAAAAAATATAACAGAAAAGCTTTGGACATGTAGCTACGATCATGATTCTTTAAAGTCCCTTCTCCTTGCCACATTCAAACAAAATCTATCCATTAATACTTGTTGAAACACAGTGCTACTAACAGGAAAGTACCATGTTACCTAATGTTTTTGGAGATGTTTTGAACATGGTACCAGGGTAATACCATGTTTTTTTGACAAGTACAATGATAGTACCATGATACACATTTTTTAAGTCCATTCTCACCAAACCCAATCTGCCATTAACAAAAATATCATGGTATTACTAAGTTTTTTTGAACATGGTACCATGGTATTACAGTCTATCCATTAATACTTGTTGAAACACAGTGCTACTAACAGGAAAGTATCATGTTATCGTAATGTTTTTGGAGATGTTTTGAACATGGTACCAGGGTAATACCATGTTTTTTGGACACGTACAATAATAGTACCATGATATTCTTTTTTTAAGTCCCATCTCACCAAATCCAAACAGACTTTGTCCATATATACTTGCTGAAACATGACACCCCTAACAAAGAAAGTACAATGGTATTACCATGCTTATTTTTATATGTTCCATGATAATACAATGATGATTATTTTAAATGCTTTTGGATACTTTTGAGGGCCCCTGTATGTAATTTCCATTTATGAAAATATAAGAGGCATATGCTGCCCTGCAATGCCGAAATGCTGTAACTACAGCAGCACTGAAACTGAGAAAAAAAGGCTTCCGAGTTTTTAGATTGTCCAACCAAATGTGAATTATAAAGTCTCACTCACATACTCTGTGGGTTTATGGCACCTCTTTAATATTTAGTGTGTGTAATTTGCGTTACATACAAATTTCTGTAGTTACTTTAAAACATTTTGTCCATATTACTAGTGTCTACTTTTCCTTAAAACTGTCAGCAAAGATTTTATACTCTTATTTGAATCACTCACCATCAACAAGCCCCTGAATGACTGCATTCTATAAAGACAATATTTCAATCAATGCACGAATGGTCCAACAGGTAAACACACAAATACACATAGACTTTGTTTTCTGTTCACGATGAGCATAAAGCCGTAATTCACTTGTTCCTTGATTCTCTTGTTGTCTGTTCTAGCTAAAACACGCCGTCCTTCAAGTCTGTTGCATCACGTGGATGTTATCTCACAGTCCGATTGGAAAGGGACAAACAACACACTGCCTCATCCTCAAACATGGTGTCTCATGTGCCCTTGACTCAATATTGATCAGAGCAGACAAAACACAGTGTCAGCCTCTCTCGCTTTCTCACACGTTTATACACACTCCATTTGGTGTTATTTTCCAAGTGTGTATGGCATGATTGATAATTGCGTCATGATTTAGGTTGCCTGTGTCTGATAAATTCCTTTCCACTCATTTTCAACTCCCTGCTGCCTCTTGTTTGTAGTTAATACATTTAATTGTTTGTAAGATTTCTGATTGTTGCTAAAAAGGTTTTCACACATGGAAATGTGTAGTAAACTCTAAAGAGGTTGAAAGCACTGATGTGTACAGAACGGGGGCAGCAGAGGTGCAAGCCCGAGTGGCATCACCTCCAGCAGGAGTGCCCTTCAAGGAAACAAAAAATGCCGTTTTGAATTCGCCCCGGAACATCGAAGTGCCGTTACCTCAGACGAGTAACAGGTCAGATAAAAAGTCCACTCCATGTATTGTTTTTTTAAGTTCATCAAAAGAATAATTCTCGATTGCTACCACATTTCCAACATCACGTACCACTAGTGTAGACATTATAATGGGAGCGGTTGCGTCGCTTTCAGAAATTAAATAGAAATTCAGAATATTGACTTTTATAGAATATTGACATAAACTGAAGGAGCTGTCAGGTTCAGCCAAAGCCAGTTTGGTTTTGTTGAAACTAATAAGCCATTAGACTAATCAATTTCAGAAAAATACCATTACTCTTCCACTGTACCGCCGCTCCCTATACGCATTTTACACAGTCTGCGTAGGGCACCAACTCCCTAGGGGGGCACCAGAAACCCAACCAGCTGCCCTCACTCGCATGTTATACGTTATTCAAGAACCCTGTAGCATTCGCGGAACACAGTCGATCATCTCGCGCTCATACTTTCTCATCGTGCCTTCGAACGGAGCACCACGTTACCAGGGTAATGCCATGGTACTGCATGATTGATCATGTTCATATTTCATGAAACTGTCATAATACTCTGTGACACTGCTTCACAGGCAGAAGGGAAGGAGAACACAGGGAAGCGGGCTATCCAGGTTCAGGTAAGAGTTTTAATCGGCCACCTCATTGCTTTACAATTTCACAAACTCATCAGTTTCACAGGCACGTAGTTATTTAAACACATCAGCTTCACAGGCACGTAGTTACTTAAACACATCAGCTTCACAAACACAATAGATTAAGCACAACAGCTTCTGTAGCACCGTGGCCTTCCTTGTGCCAGACTCTCTCTCTCTCTGCTGCTGGTGGCGTGGCTGTTTATATGCCGCTCTCCCCATGCTCACTGGAATTAGAGACAGGTGTTAAACATAATCTAGCTCAGGTGCAAGCGCCCTTACCGCTTTCTCTCTCTCCGGACGGACGCTTGAACACGCCCCCGCTGCCACATACTCCAAGGTACTTTAAAAAATACCATGGCTTTACTATGACACGTCATAAACATGGGGTTATCACAGACCATGTCTGAAAATAAATAAATAAACAAGTGTATTACCATGGTGCTTTTTGTGAGAAATATAACAGAATAGGCTATTATTTGTGATAAAGGAAAAATGGAAACAATTATGTACAGTATATACTGTATATACAAGAAAATTGTTAAATACTCAAAAAGCAAAGAAATTAGTTAAGTATTTATAATTACTACTAATTCTAAAAAATAAATAAATAAATAAAAAATCTGTTTCATTTTTTTATCCTTCCGCCCCGTCCCTGCTAAGGTCTGTGCACGTCACTTGTTGAAAGTGACAATTTACTCAATTGTTTCAGTAAGAGGGCTAAAGTAACTTGATTATACAATGACAGTTTATTGGGAAATGATATTGTTGATGAATTGTGACTGATTGCATTTCAGTTTTTTGTGCTACATCTTGTGTCAACATGTATTTTTAATATTCCTTGTGTTCTTTACAGTCAGTTATTGATCAAAAAGTAAAAAGAAACATTAATTCTGATCACAGATAGCATGAATGGGATTAAGAAACTGTACAGGGACTCTGTTCTTAATGTGTGCAGAACCAAAAGACCCTTGTTGAATTGTATGCCACCATCCTTAAAGAGACAGTAACATTTTTGTTGAATAAATGTAAAAAAATCAATGTAAACTCAATGTAAATACTTGTAATTTGTACACATTTTTTAAACATGAAAAAATGAAATTTGATTATAAAAATGATGATGAATGAATTATTAAAATATATAATATAATATTTATCAAATATATATATATATATAATTTATGTTATTTTTTTCCTTGCAAAAAAAATATGTCCCTGAGTTAGGCTAGGGATAGAAACTGTACCGCTGTCCCTTGGATGTTATAGAGGAATTTTGATTGCAACCCACCATATTATTCAGGACATGTTCAGTTATTTTGTTTGTCCTGCACCTGATCAGCCTGAATGTAGTGAACTATTTTGGAAGATTTGTTTATGATCTTTTCTTATTGAGAAATGTAAATGATAAACTCTTATTATTTGAATATTTGAGTATTTATATTTTGAATTGAAGAGTTTTATTCTGATGTGAAATTATAATGTGCATTTTGCTCAAACATTTTTTTAAAAAGTAAACACAATTTTATGTCATTTAAGTGTTGTTATACTGAATCAAAATTAAATCGAATCGTAAACCATATATCGTATATCAAACTGAATTGCGAGATAACCATATCATCCCACCCCCATATTTATATTTTAGGTGTTATAGATAGGGGACAACACTGTAAAAAATGTCCATAATTTTAACAGTAAAAGACTGTAAAAATGCTAAAGTAAAAAAAAATGTAATTGGTTAACGGTAAAATATACAGTAAAAAAATTCTAATAAATGTAACAAGACAATACATTTAATTTTATGGTAAAATTATGTAATAATTATGTTTTTTAGATGTAAAAATTATAATTTTACCATATAATTAACAGTAAAAATGTATATTATGTTTAACAAGAGAGTACATGTACTTTTTACAGTAAATTATTGTTAAAATTATGGTAAAAAAAACAATAATCTGGCATTCCCAGAATTCCCTGCATGACCCATCACATTTCATTATAATTTTATGGGAATAGTTTTTTTTTTTTTTTTTCTTCTTCTTCTTATTTTTTATATCAGTTAAGTACTTTGGGGTTTTCCATGTTATATTTGATGTGTGTGTGTGTATATATGTAAATGTTTATTGCATTATTTTAATTTCACATGCTACCCTGATGGTGTTTTTGTTTTTTGTGTAAGTGACACTGTGCACACTGTCTCTATGTTTATTGGTCATTGCTCCTGAAAGGGCTGCTATTGATGAACTTTATGTCATCCTGTGCCTTTCTGCAATTACTACAGTGATTAACAGTACATTATAAAGTGAAAAGCAGATTGTTATAGTTCCTGAATGTTAGTGCGTCAAGTTTATATTATTTAATAATGTAAACGATAATGAACCATAAAATATACTGGCATCAAAATGACATCCCGTGTAGTCTGAAACATGGTCACTGTATTTTTACGATAAATGTTTGGCAAGCACAGCTGCTGGTAATTTACTGGTGCTGGTGTAGATTAGAGCTGCTCCGTTCAATATTTGTGATCAAACTACATATTCATGAATGTTGATGTTTTATCAAAATTGACAAAGACAAAATCTCTGTGCACTTTTACAGGATATAACAAAGGATCAGAACAGTCACAACCAAATCCCTTATTCTGGATGAGATTATTTGTTAATCTGTAATTTCTTGGTAATCCAATTTGGAAGTAAAGGAAGAATAAAAATGGCTGTTTTTTGATCAGACAGCTGAGAGAAACCAGGGACTTGACTACGTAAAAATAAAATGTAAAACTACTAGATTACATTTAGTAAAATTTCATTAACACGGTCCATTGATTCTAAGTAATTATCCTAAATCAATTTTAAAAAAATAGTGTACTGAACAAAATGCTATAACCATGTAATTACCATGTCCTTTGAGCATGTACTTTGCCATGGCAAAAACACGTTTTTTTTCCCACTCACAAAAAAAATTATATTGGTATTAGTATGTTCTTTACATGGTACCATGGTATTACCATGATTTTTTTTTTAAATTTATTTATTTGTTTGTTTGTTTGTTTTTGTTTTTTGTTTGTTTTCCTTGAAGTACTTTGTAGGACCATGTAAATACATGAATATGGTAATCATTCAGTATCATAAATGAAAGTACTACAGCATCATCATTAAAGATCGACATGGTACCACCATAGTACTTTTTGGTGTGGTTGAAGTTTTTCCACATTTATGCAGGTGTTAAAAAGCAGTCCAATCTGAAATTACCCAAATTGCACAGCCACTGAGTCTCGGTAATATTATAACTGTATATGTGTTTTTTTTTTTTGTTTTTTTTTTTGTACTGGAATAAATAGGTTGAGCAGAGCTTGTTCAGCCTAGACACATTAAGCATCAGTCCCTTAGTGAAACAGTAATGAGGAACCCCTTCCGAATGCAGCCAACCATCAGAAAAGTATTGATTCCTGGGAAGTGGCCAGTGTTGAAAATGAGAAGTAGGCAGTGATCCTTCTTCCTCTACAGACAGGCCTGACACACAAGCAGCTTAACTGAGCATAGAGGAGACCAATGGAGTGTGTTTGGCATTGCTGTAGATCCTCTGTTCTCCCCAATTGAGTCTTACATTGTGTTGAGGAACTAGGAAAAAGACAGAAAGAAAGTGAAAGCCCAGAGGAAAATGTGATTGCTCAGAGGTTGCTCATTCATGGATACTCTTATTGGATGTTTCTCCTAAAATGGCAACCTGGTGTCATAGAATCACATTGTTATACCAACATTTTTGCAAAATTTGTACGTGGCTTTTACGTATTGCAACAGTAGAGACGCTAAAACAACAAATACTTTTATTCACTTTCACACAAATCATGAGTAAAACAGCAGATTATCAGTTCATAAACACTTTTCGCCCTGTTCCTCACACAATGATATCTTATTACATCTAAACACTTTTACTATATTGCATTGACTTGTAATGAGAATTTTTTTTTTACATTTGCATTACATAACAACTACATTTGCAAGCTTGTTCATGCCTGATCAAATTGCGCGGTAGCTCAACTGATAGAGCATTGCACTTGCGATGCAAAAGACAGGAGTACGAGTCCTGAAGAGCATGCAAGTCGACACTTGAGCTAAAACTGTCATAGAAGCACCACAAAATTAGGTGGTTGCTTTAGCAATTGTGTTTTTCAGCTCACATTTGCTTTTAATGACTATCGGTTAGGTTTAGGTTTAAGGTAAGGTAAGGTAAGATTTAAAACTATAATAGAGCATTAACCTTAATAACCTCATCTGTTCGGGAGAAAACGTTACTTGCTTTTAGTGCCACACAGAGGACATTTCATCTTGGAACTGCCGCAATAAGTGATTAGATCATAGAAAAGTGGGTGTGGTTAACATTAACCAGTAATCTTTGCAGCCTAGATGATGTAAGCTGAAAAGGAACGTTGTTACTTGTAAAATTATGAATCTTTTTTTTTTTCCTTTGAAATAATGTGTACTGATTTATTAAGCACAATAAGACCAGGAACATGTTTTTAAAAAGTAAATAAGGTCAAATTTTATTTTATTTGACGTTAAGCAAAAGTCTCTATTTGCTCGCCATTTACTCTCATTGCTGACTGGGAGAAACAATTGAGGCAGGGCCAGAGTGGCTAATCAGGAAGACCTGGAGAAATCCTGGTGGGCTGCTCAAAAAGTGACCGGTAGGTCTGCATGTTGATTAATAAACTTTCAGTCATGTGTCACATAACAGTTGACAACTGTCCGTATCATCCTGTTTATAAGAGATAAGAATTTTGTTTCGGTATTATAGCGGATGCAGTCTCTACCCAGGGGCGTGTCCAGGATTTTTTGCCCGGGGTGGCAAAGGGGTGGCAAGAGTCGAGTAATGGGTGGCATCCACAAATTTCTTCTGGCGTGTGGGTTTGCGGGGTTGTGTGCAGCGGAGTTTTGTTTGATGATCCAGTGAGAACAGATACTATTAGCTGAATGGGTAAATGTGCTTCAGATAGCAGATCATCACAAATTCAATACTTACTGTAGTCTCATAATCTCAGTGAGTTAATCTCTGGAATCCTCATTCCTTGCAGTGCAGAATGATAATAATAACAATATTCTTTAAGTATTCTTTTATTTTGTGACAATAAAGTAAATCATAAAGATGCAACTGCACGACACAGTATGAAAATAATGGGACTTTACAGCTCTCAAAGGATTAAACTCAATGAAAAACAAACTGCACAGAGTGTCGTCAATATAGTTTTATGTGCTCAAGCATGATCTTCTTAAAGAGACAGTAACCATACTGCTGGTGTCCATAATGTTTACATTCCAAGTAAAAGAAAAGTAGAGATTTGTTCCTTTTTGTCTTTTTTCACTCTCATTTTTTTCTTATTTTCTTTTATTTTCTTTTTTTTTCTTTTTTTTGAATGGCACAAAAAGATTTAAAGACAACCACTCAACCGTCAGTAAGTTTCCTGAGCATTTCATTGCTGCACATACGGTATTTCCACTGGCTCTGTTGCTTTGTTAATTAAAATGTCTAAAATACAATGGGGACCTGGGTAGCTCAGCAAGTAAAGACGCTGACTACCACCCCTGGAGTCGCGAGCTCGAATCCAGGGCATGCTGAGTGACTCCAGCCAGGTCTCCTAAGGAACCAAATTGGCCCGGTTGCTAGGGAAGGTAGAGTTATATGGGGTAACCTCCTCGTGGTCGCTATAATGTGGTTCTCGCTCTCGGTGGGGTGCATAGTGAGTTGTGCGTGGATGCCGCAGAGAATAGCGTGAAGCCTCCACACGTGCTATGTCTCCGCTATAACACGCTCAACAAGCCACGTGATAAAATGCATGGATTGACGGTCTCATACGTGGAGGCAACTGAGTTTTGTCCTCCACCACCCAGATTGAGGCGTGTCACTCTGCCACCACGAGGACTTAGAGTGCATTGGGAATTGTGCATTCCAAATTGGGGAGAATATATATATATATATATATATATATATATAAATATTTATGTACAGTTACAGTTCTAAAATGTTATTATTTGCCTTGGTAGACTTTAAAATACACTTGACATTAAAATTCACTTGTGTTTACAACAGATGCAATGAAGTCTAATGTAAGAAGACAAAAATCGAAGTGATTTAAACTTAAATTTTAAATGCCATATACAGTATGTGGTATAAAGACATGGAGAGCTTATAATTTTCTAGTAACTGCATGTTCTCATTTTATCATTTTCATTGTTCATTGGAGATAACTTTACACAGAAAAGGTTAGCAAGCGATTTTTATCACACTAAACTCATGCTAACATGTTTAACGTTTACAGATTGGCCCCATTCACTTCCATTGTAAGTGCCACATTGGAACCTCCAGTGTGGCACTTAATTTTTTAAAGAAAAGTAGGGACTAGTCAAAATGAATTTTCAACATTATGCCACAAATGTAGTCAACTGAGCTTAATTTGTATTGAATCCGGAATATTCCTTTAAAGAGATCTCAGTTGGGATCTTTCTTTCCTGAAAAAGATAGAAAAGTAAAGGTAAAAGTTAAAACCAGGTCTCCAGCAATCAACCTGCCCCTAACAGAGAGTGCTTCCAGAACATTCTGCCTTAGAAGAGATGGAAGGGAGGGCAAGCTGAAAGATGGGCGAGGAGTAAAACACAGAAGAATGGATTCAAACTCAATCGATCCAAACCAGTCTGCGAGCCCATGAGTGGTGAAAGATCCTGTCAGTACCGATCAGATAGCGATCATGGAAAAGAGGTCGAAGTGTGTAGTGATAATCTAAGATGGCCCGAGGCAGTTCCGAGGGGGTGGCTCGCACACCTAGACAAATAAACACATGCATGCACTGACACAGACACAGGCAAGTAGGACATGCTTGGAGAGAAATTAATCATACCTTTTGGCTCCTGTCTCCAAGATAGGAATAGAGCACAGAACATCTCACACTAATACTAAAATAACCCCTACACACAGAGACTAGCAGTCCATGCACACAGTTGTCTTATCTTATACTCTCTTTATCCATTTTCCCCCTCTCTCTCTGCCCATAGAGCTGTATGTTTGGCTTAAGAGAAAAATGACCCTGACAACAGCCCTCTCATTCCACCAAGTACAGACACCCACAATACTGTTAGGACTTAAAGAAATATTCTGGGTTCGATACAGTTCAGCTTAATTGACAGCAATTACAATTGAAGTGAATGGGGTCAATCCGTTAACGTTAAAATGCTCACTATTTCAAAAACTATAGCAACAAGACATAAACAATATGCATGTTAACATGATTTTAGGGTAATAAAATCGCTTACTAACCTTTTCTGTGTAAAGTTATATCCAATTTTACATATTCGTTGCAATGAAGACGTAACGCTGTAAACCCTAAAACCCTAAAACAACCATAAAAACGACGATTCAAACAACTTTACAGTTCAAATAATACATGAGTTTTAACAGAAGAATTAATGTAAGTGCTTTTATAATATTATAAGCTTCACATTTCTGCCTTTAAACCCTCCAAAAATTGGCCCCATTCACTTCCATTGTAAGTGCCTCACTGTAACTTGCTTTTTTAAAAGGAGGGACGAGTCAAAATTATTTTTTGTGGTAATAAACATTATGCCACAAATGCTTTCGTTTGATATAAACTTGTATTGAACATGGAACATTCCTTTAAGGGGCCGTTCACATCGAACGTGAGTTTGTGCTAGAAAAAGCTAGATGCAGTGCCACGAATAGAACATAACGCAGGTGTTTCAAGACACATTTTTAAAAGTTTAAGTTCTTTCTAAACTGATGCAGCGTCTTAAACGTCTCATCTAATAGATGAGGCAAATTGTCAAAAACGTCCGTCTAGTGCATGCTTACGTAGTAAAATAATTGAAAAACAGTGAGAAATTATGCAAAAACAATTTAGGTGTGAACGCCCCTAAAAACCCTTACTTGCCAGGTACAGGTTTTGCACTTTTTCCATTATATTAATATTATATTATATTGAGTTATTTGACTGGCTTTTTACAAAGACTGCCTGCATTAATGTTGTTTTATAGTAGTTATAGACCAATATACCAGTCAGGTCATTTTAAGATCATTAGCACTGGCCGATATACTTGCTTACTTGGATACGAATAACTGAAGAGTTTGTGTCCTTTTGTATCAATTCTGAAATGTATTCACTGATTTATGGATAATACCAACATATCCTCATGACAACTCTTAATAATTAGTATGAGATGCTGATAACATAAGATGATGTACGACTTGGCACAACCAGTCAACAAACAGAATTTCAAATCGATACAATTTAGGGTTAAACTTAGTAACCTTACATGGGATATGTAATATAGCAAACATCGTTATCACAAATGTGTGACGCACAATATGGTGCAACAGTGCCTGTCCACTTTCTCAGCTGTCTTAATTCCGGAAGCATTTTCCCATTCATTTTTTTCCATCGGGATTTCATAAAATCCTTTATAAAAAAAAACAGTCTAAGCCAGGGGTGTCAAACTCAGTTCCTGGAGGGCCGCAGCCCTGCAGAGTTTAGTTCCAGCCCTGCTCCAAAATGCCTCCTTGTAATCTGCAAGCACTCCTGAAGACCTTGATTAGCTGCTTCAGGTGTGTTTAATTAAGGTTGGAGCTAAACTCTGCTGGACTGTGGCCCTCCAGGAACCGAGTTTGACACCCTAGTCTAAGCCATAAACCAAACCAACCAGCTCTGGGTTGATTCACAACATTACAAACTTTGATTTGATGCAAATAAAAAAAATCTGAGAAAAATACTAAGGTATAAGACTGTGTACTTAATGTCTTTCATGAGGGAATGAATTCCAATCCCATTGTGAAAAACAATCAAATTCAAAACTATGGAGAAAAAATAAAATAAAACTATTGATTTAAAGTTGATAATTGTATGTATATAAACAATATATTTTCTTTTTATTGCAAAAAATTCAGATAAACTGTATAAACTGCACAGTGAGTGGTTTGAGAGTGTAGGGAATGCGACTTGATTGCGCAATTCAGTGCGTCACCACAGCTCTTTTGGCATGCTTTTTTTGCCACGTTTCTCTGATTGGTGGAACTTTCTCTTCAGGATTATGGGTAGTGTAGTTCTTCACCATGAATTCGCTATTAAACATGATTAAAAAAAAAACACAAAAGTTGAATTAGCATGGACTGATTGCTTTACCAGGAGCATATACCACTGATTAACAACCTTTGAACTCATGGTAGGTCTGTCTTTAAAAGTTTATAAGTTATTGTTAAAAATTAATTCGCCAATGGAGAAAATTAATTGGATTTTTTACTTCCGGATCCAGACTGTTGCACTCTTCAAGAAGATGGGGTAGGATCTACAACACTTCACAAGCTAACCTTAAGTTAAAAACAGTTTGACTTTTAAAAACACGTGTTTCGAGACACCTGCGTTTTGTTCCATTCCATGTGAACGGCTTCTAAGAATAATGCAGATTCACTAATTCCAAAATGATACATTTTGTGCAACTTATAAACTTTTAAAGACAGACCTACCATGAGTTCAAAGGTTGTTAATATATATATATATATATATATGCATGCTTTAAAGGATCAAAAAGTATATATATATATATATATATATATATATATATATATATATATATATGCATGATTTAAAGGATCAAAAAGTGTGTGTATATATATATATATATATATATATATATGCATGATTTAAAGGATCAAAACGTCTTTTGTACTGAACGTCTTTTATTACTCTAGCTTGCGCCTACAAGCAAACACGCTACAAAAATCTTGTCACAGGAAAGTTCATGCAAATGTGTGTTATGAACCCACGCATATTCACACGCACACACAAATGGAGTTACAGCGCTGACATGCTCTACTTGAGGCCTAATGACCCCTGGGTAATGGCCCTCTTTGGTCTTCAGGAAATCCTCTTTCATGCATGCCTCAACAGAAGTGTGTGTGTGTGTGTGCGCACGCGCGCGCACGATAGAAAGAAAAACTGATTAATGGGGAAAAGTGAAGGGGAAGATAAATGAAAAGAGGCAAGAAGGAAAAACAGAATCGGTACAAACATTCATGCAAAATAAGGCCACAATCACCTACTTATAAGGTGAAAATTCCTGTATAATATGCTCAAAATATTACATTGGCTGCAATTAGGACAGACAGACAGACAGACAGACAGATAGATAGATAGTGTTTTACCTGGAACATCATGATCACAATGACATTTTGCCCCCAGAATGGGTTGACTACAGTTCAACAAGTTTAAATGACCCGAGTCTGTTTGGATTTGGTGGGGAGGTTCACGCTGACCAGAGGTTCTGGTTTGATTAATGCTAGTCACTGAGTGGAGACACTGAAAGGTGGCATTTAAAAACAGTCAGTGGACTTGCACTGAGGAGAATCTGACACGGCATGCTGGGTTTAATTGAGGACTGTTGAGTCTGGGGGCTGGCCGGTTATCAGGTCAATGAGTGGGTTTACAGAGAAAATGGTACATTAACAAACCTTTTGGTGGAGAATACTTTGTATCTGTATGTGGGTCTATAAGAGAGAATGCTTATATGACTGTTTATGTGTACATATATAAATATTTCATAGTGTATAAGCATGTGCTGTAGTATGGATATATTCTAATTTTTCATGTGTGTGTTTGTAGTAATGTGAATGTTCATGTACGTGTTAATCATTTGGCGTGTAGGCTACATCCATTTCCTGATTAGCCTAGCATTAGCCTGTCACTTTAAACGGCATCTTAATTAGCATTAAACCATTGATAAGGTCCTAATGAGGGTACTATGAGATAAGGGCTGCTCTGCCACACACAGACACACACAAACACACACGCTTACACTTTATGGCTAAAAAGACTTTATAAATCCGACTCCAACGCTGCTTTCACGTGCAATTGAAATTCAAGCTTCCAACTCAGAAGTTGCACATGAATATGCCCCCTAAAGTTGTAATTACGACTGGAATATAACAGAGTTTCCGAGTCGGAAAGAGACATAAACTTTCAACATGGCGAAGGAGAGTTCGGTTTCTGTAGTGAATGATGGTTTTATTCCTTTTCTAAATGCAGCTAGTGTGACGCTCCTGTTCTACCCGCTCCGTACGGGACTCGAACTGGTGTCTCTGGCATGGGAGGCGGGTGCGCTAACAAGGAGGCTAAAGGCTAAAACCTCTAGTGTCAGTCACTAGTGCACCTCTTGAGGTCAGGAGAGTGAGGTTTTATTAGCTGGCCACCATTACACTAGCTTAGCGCTTGCTGTTTTCTGCCACATACATTTAGGTATAAAAGTAACCATTTGATACATATTGTGCTTTTTTTTTTTTGTCTGTGTAAAAAATGTATTTTACCAAAATTCCCTTATCCTCAGCAAGCTGACTAACATGTTTTGCAGTGTCAAAATAAGAGTTCTTCAAGAAATATGCAAGAATGAACCATGTTTCCTATTCTCTCTGACAACAAAGCACTTAAACATGACGTACTCATAATTATAATTTCAGAAGTGGGAAGTAGGATAATCCCAATAGCAATTCTGAAGGCGGCATTATTGTAGATCGCATTGAAGCTTGTTAAAGGGATGGTTCACCCAAAAATGAAAATTCTGTCATAATTTACTCACCCCCATGTTGTTCCAAACCCACATGACTTTTTGTCTTATGGCGAACACAAAAGGAGATGTTTTAATGAATATTTCAGTCTGGCTTTTCAATTCAATGGCAGCTGATAGTGCCTCACGTTAAGTAAAAAAATACGTTTTAACACTTTAAGAGAAACAACACGAAATTTAAGTAGTGCTTCAGTAAAAATCTTGGTGTTAAAATTATTATTTTTTTTTTTTAAATCAAGATTTCACTGAAAAAGTACTTAAATTTGGGGTTGTTTCTCAAAACCCACCGTATGCCTTCAGAAGACTTGGTATATGATTTACGGGTTGTATGGACTTCTTTATTGGTCCTTTTGGATCCTTTTTAATTGAGGCACTATCAGCTGCCAATGTACTGAAAAGACGGACCAAAATATATCTCCTTTTGTGTTCTGCATAAAAAAGAAAGTCATAGGGGTTTGGAACAACATTAGAGTTAGTAAATAATGACAGAATTTTCATTTTGGGGTGAACTGTTCCTTTAAATAGCCTATTTTATATACACACAGTTGTGACCACATGTGAGTCGATTCTGTATACACACAAGTTACTTCATATACAACCTACAGATAAGTTAATAAACAATGATAAACATAATCACCACTGGAAATGCTGAAAAAATCCACAGATTCTGTCTGGACCTGGCAAAAAGCCATGCAATGCCCTTACAATGATTTTACCACTTATTGCTTTAACAGAAATATAACACATCACAGTGTAAACAGCTTTGTTGATAATAACAGGAGCATTCAAGCTGTGTTGCACCATGTCCTGTCACTCTCTTGTATTGTAGACATGGTGTTAAGCAAACTATGCACTGCAGTTGCTGTGATTGAGAGTGTAGTTTGGTGCCTCAGAAGTGGTGGTAAACAAACCCTGACAGTGAATTCCCATTGCAAAATAACAATAGAGAAACATGGCAGTTCAAGAAGTAAATCTCTAACAGAAAAACAAACTGGTTGTCAAACTGACATGCAAAAGCCAATGTATGCAGTCTTGTTAGGCGGAGTTTATCTAAATGTATGTTTAATCTATTTGAATTACGATTTAACTAATGAGTTAGTACTGAGCAGTACAGCATGTCTAAAAAGCTTTTCATAAAAATAAACAACAAAGTCAGCACAGTGTTTTGTATGATTTTTTAAAAAGCTTTTTATGCCATGTAAGTACATTTTTTTATTTTATTTTTTTTTTAAACAGTTCAGAATTTAAAATCTGATTGGATGATTATGTTTGAAGTTTTTTTAAGTTATAGCGCCCACTACCATTGGAAATTTATGAAATTTTGCATGTGACCTCAGAATTTTCTGCAAGTAAGTTTTGTTAAGTTTGAAAATTGCACTCACAAGATATAGGTCAGTTAGTAATAATGGGCCACACAAAAAAGCATATTATCTTTTATCTTCTGAACAATTTAACAAAAAATTGTATGGTTGCACTTTATTTGACAGTATGTGTACTTTCAGTATAGTTACTATTTGGTAACTTAATGTACTTAATAGGGATTAAGGTTAGGGTTGGGGTTAGCTGTAGGGTTAGTACCTAGTAATTACTGTAGTTGTTGTAATTATATAGTAAGTAAATATAGAACAGTACTGTAAAATGAAGTGCTACCAAATTAATTTTAATACATTTTTGTCAACAAGGTCTATAGATGATATATACCAAAATTCTTGCGAATTGGACAAACGGCCCAGGATGACCTTGAAAAAGAAGGTTTTTTTTTTTTTTTTTAAAAAAAGCATGGTGATAGAAAAAAACATATTTTGCAAATTGAAATCCACATGACGTATTGATTTGGGGAATTTTTATTCCAGCCACTTATAGAATGTTCCAAAGTTATTTAAAAAAAATGCAAATAAGCTTATTATATCGGCACCTTGTGGCCGATTCTCACAAAATTTGGTTTACAGCCTAATTTTGGCAACCTGTAAGTGGACATCAAATTTCATAACGTTCGTCCGTTCACAACACAAATTATTAGCTTCTGAAATTGTATTGGCTGCTGGCGACCATTTTTGTTGATTTGTCAAAGCATTATTTCATGGATATGTTAGCACTTGAACCAAAGAAGATGCATGTTTATTTAATTTGATTTAATTAGCTTTTTGGCTCAAATAATGTAAATTCATTCTATATTAATGTGGTAATGTAAACAGCGTACTATTATTAAAGGCTAATGAACTATTATTTGGTGGAAAAAACTACTAAACTGAACATAAATCCATTTATGGAATATGGGTATTATCATCTTGCTACAACAGTTAAGGGGTTTCCCATTTAACATTAAAATCACTATAACGCACATCCTCAAGTTTAGGATATTGCTTAAAGGAATATTCCGGGTTCAATACTGTAACGTATGCTGGCTGCTGACAATGATGGCAATGACAAAGACGTGAAGATGAAGAACCCAAGTGCAGTTTATTTACAAACGTGAACCAAAAACCCTGACTACAGATCAAAACATGAACATGGACTAGACTAGACTATGGCTTGACTATGGCTTGACTATGGCTTGACTATGGTTACAGCGTAACAAACACATACAATCACATTCAATACTTGACAACTACACAATGGAAACATGAGGGCTTAAATACAAGACATGGGAGAACATAAACCAATGAACAAACAGAACTCAAACAAGCTAATTAAACAATAAACCAATGAAAACATGACGCATGAACATGGAGGGAAAACAGAAATCACATGACAAGGGAAACAGGAACACATGACATGAAACAGGAACTAGAATTTTAAAATAAAAGACATGAATCAACAAAATACACCTGACAAATACAAGTTAATCTCAATTGACAGAATTTGTGGCATAATTTTGATTACCACAAAAATTCATTTCGACTCTTTAAAAAAAAGCAATAATGGAGGTTCCAGTGAGGCACTTACAATGGAAGTGAACGGGGGTCCATTTTTGGAGGTTTTAAAGGCAGAAATGTGAAGCTTATAATTTTATAAAAGCATTTACATTAATTCTTCTGTTAAAACTTGTGTGTTATTTGAGCTGTAAAGATGTTTAAACTGTAATTTTTACAGTCATTTTAGGGTTTTAGGGTTTCTTGACATTACATCATCATGGTAACAAAGTTGTAAAATTGGCTATAACTTTACACAGAAAAGGTTTGCAAGTGATTTGATCACACTAAAATCATGTAAGTGTCTCACTGTAACCCAGATTTGAGCTTTTTTTAAAGTAAAGGAGGAAGGAGTCTGAATTAATTTTTGTGATAATCAATATTATGCCACAAATGCTGTCGATTGAGCTTAACTTGTGTTGAACCCGGAACATTCCTTTAAGTTTACTTTCAAGATTCTTTATTTAGTTAAGAACTGAGAAAGTAAGTCCAGGCTAACAGGACTGCCTTTGAGTCTAGTTAATGATTTCATACGTTTTATTTTTACCCTGAAATATGATGTAAGAGAAAACTGATAATACTTTGTCATATATATATATATATATATATATATATATATATATATATATATATATATATATATATATATATATATATATATATATATTAAATAATGTACAGTTTATAGATAATATTTCATATTATTATTTAAATGATTATAATATTACAATTATTATAATAATTTACAATTAGTATACTAATATTTACATACAAATAATTTTAAAAATTATATTCTACAGTGATATTTATTATTTGGTATCTCCACAATATTTGACAAAGGCAAAGTAATACATTTAGTTATATATTATAATTGTATATTATTATTATAATTTTATATAATTAGCTTATTATATAATAATTTAATTTTATTATTTAAATGATTATAATATAATTATTATAATAATTTAACATTAGTATACTAATATTAATGTTAAGATAATTAAAAATATTTACAGTGGTATTTATTATTTAGTATCTCTGTAATATTTGTCAACTGCAAAGTAATACATTTACTTAATTTACTTAAATTAAGTAACGTATAATTTACATACTGTATTATTTACTTTAAAATGATTTTAAAATACTTTAAATAACATGTGCAAATACCTCAATTATCACCTGTGCTGCATATTTAGCCTCTCTCTGTGTCATAAACTCTGTTTCTGGTCTAGTCTTCACAGTGATGTGGCTGCAGATGCTTCTTACAGTCCCGTAGGACACCATGGCACACATACCAACCGAGACTGAGCTGGTCACATTACACACACCATGTGCACTGCGTGATGGGAGAGTGTGACCAGGAGACACAAGAGACCTGAAACAGACACAAAAACAACAATTTACACAACTGATATCCGTATAATTACACATGTATCCACAGTATAATTAGATATGTAAACACGTAAACGGTCCAACTGAGCTTCTGTTTATTTCGGCTTGCAAAGAACCAGACCCCTGTATTGCACATAGCTTTTATTAATTCAATTTAAAGCTGAAGTGTGTAAATTCTACGTGGAATTGTAAAAAAAAACATTGTTTTTAAACATAAACAGGTGGTCCCGCCCCAAACTCATGCCATTAGTTGAGTCAATGTTGCCGTGCTGGGCTGGATGGGGGATACTCAAAAACAGATCAATGTTTGAAAGCGCCAAAGAGCGACATTGTTACATTTTTCCGGGAGAACAACCTATGAATGTCTTATAGTTTTCTCTGCATATTTTAAATATGCGCAAAGGAGTCTGTCCATGGTATTGAGATTTTGTTGCCCGATCATAGACATATAGGCACAAAGTGACACTCTAACAATATATAGGTGGAGATGCATTGTTTATTTGCAGTGCTATTACATTTTGTGTCCTTTAAATGCACAGTGGCTCTGAAGCAGTCTGGACTGTGTGGCAAGCATCCATCAATTAGACTAATGGGTTCTCTATGGGCACAGGCCAGGATTTTAAAATCCCTCCATATTTATCTGCTCCAAAATATCTTTTTACTTTTGGAAATCGGTCAGATTTGTTTCCCTGGCAGCACACCAACAAATATTAGCATTCAGCAACTCCCCGTATAAACCCTCACACACATTCACACTGATGATAATCTTGCAAGCTGTTGTTTTAATGCCAAAAGACACGCAGAGCGCATGCATGATAACATGCTCTTAAATCGCACATGCACACACATATAATATATAACAATCATTTTCCCATCATTCACTGCTAAATGAGTGATGGTGATGATGGTGAAATAAATGCGTTTTCAAACTAAAACGTATTAGTGTGGACCTGACCTTAGTTGAGATCCATCTAACTAGAACTTCCTGTTTTCAACATTATTACTTTTATTTTTTTTAAAAAATCTCAACTGTACAGTTGGTTTGAATAGGTTTGAATCTTTCAAAGATTCAATACCACAAAATACAATGATTTCTTTCTTTCACTGGATCAGCCCGGTAAGAACAACTTTGTTTTCAGGCGTACTAATAAAAGCATGCACTCCTCAAATCCCAGATTTGATCTGAATCAGAAAACAATAGACCCTTTTCACAGACAGTGATGACGCATTTCCGCCTTAAGCAGCGTAAATCTTGCAAACTTTTTTAAATTTGCAATTTTTTAATTTAGTGTAAATTTATAACATTATACTTTGTATTATTTTACCCTGGAATTAGTTTTAAAAAATGAGTTACCGAAGATGCGATGAGGTTTCTAACACAGCTGCTGATAGAGTAACAGTAAATTTGCCATCTTGTCATATTCCATTGCTCTCAATATTTTTCTTCATTTGGAAAGTGGCGGAAAACGTAATAGTGGTGTTTTTCTTTTGTTGTTGGAGAAAATGTGTAAGAAAAAATAACATTTGGCGTGGTCTACCATTCACTCACATTCACCGCTATCGAGGTTTACCCTGCAATTGTTTACTTCCACGTTCCAAAACCCGGAAGTGTGAAAGGGTCTATTGTGAGTTGAATCTCCCATGCGCTTCACGTGAGATGTAGAGTGTTCCAAATCGGAAACTAATGAGGTTCCAGTTGGGATGCGTCTACATTTATACATTTTCGCTTGAAAATACATTAACTCTGCTACGTTTATCGTTCTCATCCACACAAGAACAGCGTTTTCCTCCACCAAAAATGGAGCATTTCGAAAACACTCATTCCATTGAAAGCAATGATGTTAGGAAACTGAAAACGTACTTTTCAAACGAAAACGGATTAGTGTGGATGTGACAAACAAACACACATTTGCCCTTGAATCATAACCCTAGTGTACACTGCAGGCAGTGTGTCCATAGTGACCGCCGAGTGTTAATCTGTAAATACGGCTTTAATGCCACCAGTACACACACAGAGGATTTTAGTAGATGTATCTAAACATTCCCTCATCTGAGCAGAGTCACAATGCTTATTGATTGGCAGCCAGTCCTGCTCATGGTGAGGGGAGAGAGCCTGAGTTTATCAATTAAGGAGTGACAGTCAATTCTTTCTCCTACTTGAACACTTGACAAGAGCGGAATTCTGATGAGGGCAAATAATAATCTGTAGACACTGCAGACTAACCATCTCATAGACTCTCAAATACAATCTCACTACTATACAGACTGAAATGTTTTATTTCGTTAATAGTTTTTCTGGAGAAAAATAAATATAACTGATGATGAAGCCAAAACACTAAATACCATGGATGAATATTTACTGAGTAATACAAATTTTCAATTCGGAAAGTCAGAAATTCCAACTTCCCACTAGGAAAAGTGCAATGGAACGCCACTTGAAGCCATTCTTCCAACTTGGAAACTCATGCGAAAATCTTCAACTCGCCGGAATGCAGGTGCGTGACATCACACAAACATGTTGGCACCCAGGAAGATTTACAAAGTTAGTGATAAACAATCACTTTGATTAAATAATATCGATCAGTGAGTGACCATTTTGGCACCCTAGGAAAGATCCCTATTGGAGCCGACGTCTGGGGTGTGGGGAGTGGGGGTATGCTGTATTTGCATAGCGGTGGCCTCCTCTTTGGCATTTCCTCAAACAAACTTTAATTTCAGTAATGTTTTGCCATCTACAGTAGCTCAGTTGGCTATGAATGGCTCTTGGCATGTTTGTGCTAACGCTAATGGTACAGGATCGCATGTCTTTGAAGTCTTATGTTTGTCCCTTTAATGTATTATTATTGTTGCTTTTAACTGCTTTTAACGTCTCTCTATCCTTTTCTTCCTTTCTTTCCCCCCATATGAAAGAAAACACACAAATACAATATCTGTGATTCTAAAATGGCAGCCCCCATGAGGGCACCCCTCCCCATGTAGAATAAAACAGCTTTTATAAGGTTACTGATATGACTAGAGTCCTCATCTCATGTGAGTGCTCATGATTTTATACATATGTTTCAAAATTACAATTCATTTATTTAGGAGCAAAACTTTTTAATGGGGAAAAAAATGACCGAGTGCACCTTTAAAAGAAACTTTTACTTTGCACATTCTGTAGTGTATTTTTCAGTCTTTCCTTTGCAGTCTATTGTTCTCAAATGAACATATGAATCCCTCTATTTCCCTTCTGCCCTCTCTCTCTACCTGCACCAAACACAAAAAGGCTCCAGTGGCTTTCTCTTCGATCGAGTTGGCAGAGAATAAAATTGGCTCTCGATAGGCTCTCCAGAGCCCAGAAATCCTCTAATCCCGAGCAACCTTCAGCTGGTAGGGTCTCTCTTTTCACCTCTCTATTCCTCCGCTCTTGCGCTCTGATTCACATCTGATCCATCCACCAATTTCATGGCTGCTTTAACGCCTCCTCCCTCCCCTGCAATTCCATCACGGACCTCAATAAAACAAATCCTGCTTTAACTCCTCTGGAGTCTCACTCTCAAACTCCTGGATAAATATATGGCACTCCACTCTTTCACAGGCTCTAAGGAATCAAACATATTTAGTGAACTCCATACAAACATCATGTTGGTGTTTATTTTAGAAAACCTTGCAATTGTGTTTGTGCTGTTATTGCACAAGAAGCGTAATAATCACAAATGTATATTCTAACAGGATTTACTGAGCTATACTTTGGGGCCAGATTCTTCTCAGAAGTTAGCTAAATCTAAGATCAAGCATATGAATGAATATTTTAGATAATAAGAGAGAAAGCTAGAGAATATCTACTTCATGAATCTGAACTGTGCGGGTGTGACGCAGGTCTCCTACTGTCAGTCATCTCTCTGTCCTCTCTGATCTGTGACCTCTGCTGTCTGAGGTTAATCTGAGGTTAATAGATGTGCCACAGTAAGTGTGCTATAAGGTTACATACTGACCCCAAACCACATGCACCCAAACAAACAAAGAAATAAATAAAAGATAAAAATACACAAGTTAACAGCCATGCCAAAAATGAACAACCATCCTATCTGTACTGTTAAAAACATAAGTAATTTTAATGGAAAAATTATGTAAAAATGCTGCCAAAAATAAATAAATAAATGATTGAATAAAAACTGTTACCATATAGGTTTACACTTTACAATATGTTTGCATTTATTAACATACGTTAACTACGTTAGTTAACATGAATGAACAATGAACAATAGGCTACTTTTAAAGCACAAATTTATCTTCGTTAATGTTCATTTCAACAGATACTAAAACATTTTTCAAATGAAAAGTTGTATATGTTAACATTTATTAATGTCTGTCCACTGTGAACTAACATGAACAACTGTATTTTCATAAATTAACATTAAAGGTGCACTCAGTAACTTTTGTCTTTGTGTCATCTTGGACTTACACTGACACCTAGCGGCTTGTATGCAGCATCATTTTAAATCAATAGTTTTCAGTTTCAGATGCAATTGTAGTAATGTAGTATTCACAGTCAGCCATGATTACTTTAATCAATGAGTAAAACTGTCGATTAACAGGATGGTTACTGAGATTAAGCGAGTAGTATTCAGCTGGTCATGTGATTCTAACATGGCAGCCTCATGTGCGGACCCTCTCCATGTAGAATAAAACAGCTTTTATGAAGCTACTTATATGACTGGAGTCTTCATTTCAATGTGAGTGCTCATGATTTCCTACAATTATTGGAAAATTACAATTACTGTTTTTAGAAGTTGAAAATTACTGAGCGCACCTGTAACCAAGATTAATAAATGCTACAGTAAAATATTGGTCATTGTTAGTTCATGATACGCAATGCATTAACTAATGTTAACACATAGGCTAGAACTTTATTGTAAAATATTACTGATATTTTGCACTTAAAAAGACAGTACATGTAATTTCAATCTAAAATTTTGAAGAAAATATTAGAAATTAAAAGTATGAATAAAGAAAATTCACATTTTTTTTTATATTTTAGGCTACATAAAATATTAAATTAAATTAAATACATTCAAGTCAATTTAAAATATAATTTAAAATTAATGTAAATAAACCAATCATTTTCATAATAAATTATAAATTACAGTGACAATTTTGATTTTCTCTAACAAGAAGACACATGCAGTTTTATGGAACAGTTAGGCCAACACACTCCATTCTGTGGTTCAAATAGGTTGGTATATTAATATTTTATCATTTAAAGTCAGCTTGAAATCCAAATACTTTCTAAATACGCATTCCTGGTCTAAACGCAAACAATTCATTAATGCACATTACTGCACAGCAATGAAGTTTGTATTTTTTTTATTTATTTTTTATTTAACTTGATCTGCTTCTGAAACACCTTTCCTTTTTCTGCCCTATTTTGTTTTTCTTTTCTTGTTGAATATCCTATTTCATCAGATTACAGAAGTAAAAACAGGCTGCAAACAGTGTTTCATATTGATGTCAATGTATTTTATTATGAACTATAAAATATACATTGACCAAAATGCAATGCCACAATGCCTAAAACATGGCACTGACTTTTTTACGGTAAAGGTCTGAGTCGTCTGCCTGAATTTTATTACTGTAAAAAAACACAAACACACACACACACACACGCACACTAATACACATGAACTCATCAGAATGAGAGAAAGAAATGCTGTAAGATAAGAGATAACCATCTCTGATCATCTCATGGTGTAGCAGCTGAGGTCTGTGATAGGATCTGAAGTTCAAACCTGAAGCAAACCCCTTTTACACAAACCACACACATACTTAACAGCACGAATGTGACAGATTAGAGCTCTTTCCATTTAGTTTCTTCAGCTCATAATTTTGCTTTCCCACTTCGGTCAAATTAACATTCCCTCTCTTATCACTCATCCCAGTACATTACTGGAGATTCAGGAAGACTTGTTTTTTAATTAACTTACAGGCCTCAGAAATGTTTCTCTCGTAGAAACTGTTTTATGTAAGAGCAGTGATTGATGTTTTCTCATGTGTTTTTTATTTTTTATTTATTATTATTTCTTAAAATGCTTATAGAATCAAGGATTAAGCTTGGAATGCTACTATTATATTCATACCTCCACATGGCAAGGGATGGAAAGGCATGTTGTTTCCGAGAGTTCCAATACCCTGGGATCAGACACATTATGCCGACTCACTGACAAGCGACATCTCCTATCAGATATTTTTTATTTTTACCTCCTTCTGTGGCACGAATGGAAGCGTGTTGCATCATCTAACCTCTTCACACCCACGCTCTTGACATGCACATTCACAGTTGTTGTTTCAACCTTCGTCTTGCGGCCATAACATCTTCTAGTGCTTCTTCGTAACAGCAACAGTTCAGCGGTGAGGGTTGACACCTTGTGGATTAATGCAAATAATTCCAGATGCATGCCCATTCTGCACATTCAGAGGTGCACGGTTAGAAATATTGGGCTGCGTGTGTTCAGTGCTCGAGTATTCTGCTGATGAATTTGCGCCACACATCCAGTACGCCCAACAACACTTACCACTTTGGTCACTGGGGGCAGTGTTTCGAATTTCGGTAAGCACAGACCGATTTTAGCTAAAGAAAATTCAACCTACAATTTCCTATTTTACTGTGAGATCAATCTGATAATGAAGTACAGCGTATTTCCACCTTGCTTCTAATATTTATAACAACTGCAGCACTATACTATGAACATTTGAATGGACACCAATTGAAACACTGATAATTGATTTAGCACTGATTCAAGAAATCTCGGTTTTGCCACTCACTCTTGAGTCTGGAGTTTTTTCAGTCTGCACGGGAACAACATCAGAAGTGCGCTGACATGCACACGTGCATCTTATGGGAATATTGGCTTTAAACTATTCCAAACCCATTTGACTTACTTTAACAGATTGAAACCTAACCCTAAAAACCATTAGATTTATTGGAATGTTGTTCCAGGACCAGCATTGTTGATGTCCAACTTGGGTAAATCACATTAACTCACATCACATACGTTATGTACACACGTTAGCTCCCTCACCCATAGCACTGCATAATGCCTTGACAGCGCAACACTGAGTCCTGTATGCTCAGATAAAGATGTATAGAGACAGATAGCAACTTTTAAAGCTCTCTCTCCATTTTGTATGTATGTGTATATGCGCTTGTGTTGCTTCAGGGCAAGACTCTGATGGGGACCTTTCAAATCCCATTGCGTTGTCTCCATCCTTCATTTTCCCATCGCATTGCAATGGCGGCAGATAACATGCTTGAGTAAAGGTTACGACGCACGGTGACATTTCTGCTGAAACACAACAACTACTAGATTTTTAATAATAGTGGGCCACTTTGTACATTTGTGTGTGGGTCTGTCTGTGTGTGAAAAGAAAAACTATGAGAAGGGGTGCTGAGAGAAAAGAGTCTGGATTACTGTGTACTATGGTATTACCATGGTTTTTGGACATGGTACCATGGTAATACCATGTTTTTTGACATGTACCATGGTAACACCATGGTATTCCTTGAAGTACCATACAGCAGGTGTTGTCAATCTTTTCTGAACCTGGGACCCCCAACCAAAATCCAAGTACCCCCGAATATAAAAATGCTAGATTTTCAAGCATGATCACACAGGAAATCGGCATGTTGCCTCCAAAAGTTATTGTACTCTAAAATCAACCCCATTCAGGTGAATTACTGACCCCATTCCCCATAAGATATTTTTGTATCATTTCAACTAGGGATGTGCACAAGTAATCGAGTAATCAAGTACTCGTTCTGCATCAGCTACTCGAGTATTAAAAATACAACTCAAATATCGCAAATTAATTTTCCTTTCCTCATTTGCCTGCCGTGAGCAGCGCTGAATTACACTGTATTTTCCCTCTGAATCCCTTACCAAATCTTGCAGTTACAATTGAGTCCACTGGGGGGCTGCTGTGGATGTGTGTCGTTGAGGTGTTGGATGAGAGAAGAAGATATCATGGTCTCTGTGCTTTTGAAAGCAAAGCCAAGTATGACAATACTTGTGATATTTTTATTCTTATTGAACTCTCCTCAATTTGTATTCAGTTCTTGTTGGAGTCATGCACACCAACGGACGAGGATCTGCTTTTATGTTGGAAAGATATGAGTAACTCGGAAGCTTATCAGACCAGTATGTGTGTATGTGTGTTAAATCTCTAAATATGGGCAGAGCACTATTTATAAAAAGCCAACTTTCACCACATGTTTTTATGAATAATAACATGTGAAATTACAGAAATGTGACAACTTTTATGTAGACTTATGTAGACAGAGTTTATATACAGTGCATTAAGAAAGTATTCAGACCCCTTCATTTTTCACATTTTGTTATGCTGCAGCCTTAAGCTAAATGCTTTAAATTATATTTTTTTCCACATCAATCTACACTCCATACCCCATAATGACAAAGCAAAAAACAGATTTTTGATAGCTTTGCAAATTTATTAAAAAGAAAAAACTAAAATATCACACTGACATAAGTATTCAGACCCTTAACTCAACACTTTGTTGAAGCTCCTTTGGCAGCGATTACAGCCTCAAGTCTTTTTGGGTATGATATGACAAGCTTTGCAAACCTGGATTTGGGGATTTTCTGCCATTTTTCTCTGCAGATCCTCTCAAGCTCTGTCAGGTTGGATGGGGACCATCGGTAGACAGCCATTTTCAGGTCTCTCCAGAGATGTTCGATTGGGTTCAAATCCGGGCTCTGGCTGGGCCACTCAAGGACAATCACAGAGTTGTCCCTAAGCCATAAGCATTCAGACCCTTTGCTACGACACTTGAAATTTAGCTCAGGTGCATTCCATTTCTCTGGATCATCTTTGAGATGTTTCTATGCTTTGATTGGAGTCCACCTGTGGCAAATTCAATTGATTGGACATGATTTGGAAAGGCACACACCTGTCTAAATAAGGTCTCAGAGCTGAAAATGCATATCAGAGCAAAAAACAAGCCTTGAGGTCAAAGGAACTGCCTACAGAGCACAGAGACAGGATTCTTTCGAGGTACAAATCTGGGAAAGGCTACAAAAATTAGGCTGCATTGAAGGATCCCAAGAGCACAGTGGCCACCATAATTCTTAAATGGAAGAAGTTTGGAACAACCAGGACTCATCCTAGAGCTGACCGCCTGACCAAACTGAGCAATCAAGGGAGAAGGGTCTTGGTAAGAGAGGTGACCAAGAACCCGATGGTCACTCTGGTTGAGCTCCAGAGATCATGTGTGGAGATGGAAGAAACCTGCAGAAGGACAACTATCACTGCAACACTCCACTGATCTGGGCTATATGGCAGAGTGGCCAGACGGAAGCCTCTCCTCAGTGCAAGACACAAAAAAGCACCTAAAGGACTCTCAGACTGAGAAACAAGATGCTCTGGTCTGATGAAACGAAGATTGAACTGTTTGGCCTCAATTCCAAGTGTCATGTCTGGAGGAAACCAGGCACTGCTCATCACCTGCACAATACCATCCCAACGGTGAAGCATGGTGGTGGTGGTAGCAACATGCTGTGGGGGTGTTTTACAGTGACAGGGACTGAGGGACTGGTGAGGGTTGAAGGAAAGCTGAATGCAAAATACAGAGATATCCTTAATGAAAGCCTGGTCCAGAGCACTCATGACCTCAGACTGGGCCGAAGGTTCACCTTCCAACAGGACAATGACCCTAAGCACCCAGCCAAGACAATGCAAGAGTGGCTTAGTGACAACTCTGTGATTGTCCTTGAGTGGCCCAGCCAGAGCCAGGACTTGAACCCAATCGAATATCTCTGGAGAGACCTGAAAATGGCTGTCCACCGATGGTCCCCATCCAACCTGACAGAGCTTGAGAGGATCTGCAGAGAAGAATGGCAGAAAATCCCCAAATCCAGGTGTGCAAAGCTTGTCGCATCATTCCCATAAAAGACTTGAGGCTGTAATTGCTGTCAAAGGTGCTTCAACTAAGTATTGCATTAAGGGCCTGAATACTTATGTCAATGTGATATTTCAGTTTTTTATTTGTAATAAATTTGCAAAGTTATCAAAAATCTTATTTTTGCTTTGTCGTAATGGGTATGGAGTGTAGATTGATGTGAAAAAAAATTATTTAAAGCATTTTAGCATAAGACTGCAACATAAAATGTGAAAAAAATGAAGGGGTCTGAATACTTTATGAATACACTGTATGTACATTAAACTAAAGCTGTCAGTATTGGTTTCTATGTAAGCTCCGGGTGAGTGCAAATGTTTTTGCTGCTGTTTTGAAATCTTTTTTGTTTTATATTTTTATTAATACATATCGTTGATTTCATTTTATTCCACAAAACAAAGTATAAATTTCACATACGTGTCATACTTGTTATTTTTAAATTTAAGAGTAATCGAGTACTTGTTTGTTGTGAGTTAATCAACAACATAATTACTCAAAAACACCCATCCCTATAATTTCAACAGTGGTTATTTTTTCAACTAGCATTACTGAGCAACCTCTGGTTCTGGTCCCATGACCCGTGGGAACCAGGAAGTAATCGCGTTCAAATAAACAATGGTGAGCGGCATTTGGAAATTGCATTTTCACTTTAAAATTAAAATTTACTCCTCTTATGGTTAGGTTTAGGGTTGGGGTTTGGTTTAGGGTGTACATTACATTTGGCCCCACTCTGTGGATATTTCACAAGGAAACGAGCTTGCACGTGCCCATGCGTTCAACAAAACTTCCAGCTTCAGCCACTGGGGGCAGTGATTCAAATTTCGGTTATCACAGCAAAATTTCGACCTACTGTTTCCAAATTTATAGTGGCTGTTTCTCAATGTGCGTTCTTACGTTCTCGTGGACTCTTTCTACGTCATCATCCACTGCTGATGTTCGATTCCAATCCTCAAGAATGCAAGTACAGAGGATGCAGGAAACCCAGATGTTTCCTTGATATCGAGTATGCATCGGATGGTGACTTGTGGGCAAGAAATCGGTACTATGGTGGTAGACGCAGGACATTTATTGTTTTGTTTTTTCTCAAGAGTTTCCCGCTGTAAGCTCGTGACAGTCTGATGGCTCATGAGAGTCATTATACTCCATCAACATTTGTTGTTTTTTTAGGCATCATTTTAATATAGTAATAAACACATAGAGAAAATGTGCATTTACACACTTTATTCTTTTAATGTGTCACTAGTACTGCAAAACCTGGTGTGATGATTACAATGCTGTCACTGGTGTGATAATGCCAGTAGTTCTCTCACTGGATTCAAATGTGCTGTGACGGTTAATTGCGCAACAGGAAGATCACAGCACATCTCAAAGCTTGCAATAGATGCATTTTGCGTCCTCCTGTCCATCTGAGTTTGTTCTTCCAAGGTAGCTTGGCAAAACTGGCCTTCATAAGAACGCAAGACCGTTCTCTGCATTCTTAGAATTGAGAAACACCCAGTGTGATTGGTCTACGGATTTCTTGGTAACACTGTTAAATACGTATAATCCACATTTGAAAACATCTAGTAATTTATATGCTGCTTTATTTCCAAACTGTTAAAGAACAAATTCAGTGCCAGTATACCCTGCCATCAGCCTGTCCTTGTCATCTTAGATGCTGTCAACATGGTGTCCGCTGGTTTTGTCACACTCTGTTCCACCCACACCTGCTGAGCAGTCTGTGTATACAACATTCCCTTCTTCTCCTCTCCCACAACCGTTTTTTCTCACTCTCTTTGCGGTGCCAGTCCAGTAACTGTGCGTCCGAGCTTCACATTATAGACGGGGGAGGCCAGCTTAATCTGGCGACCCATCTTTTAATGCCTGTTCATAATTGAGATGGCTTTCTGAACAGGTGATGTCTGTCTAGCGTGACGAATGGGATCTCGCACACCAACAGCAGCAGACTTGCAATATATGTGAGAGAAATATTCTGCACCTTTTTTTTAACCTCACCTGATTGAGAAGTGCCCTGGCAACACTCTATTGTAAAATGTAGATGCAGTTGGACGAAACAGATTTTAAACTGGGCTCACATTGTTTCTTTAAATGTGTATATAGTCATTTAGAAGTTATATCAAATCATTAGTTGTTCAGTTAAGCCATAATCAGTTGAGAACATGAAACTTAAGATAAAACATGATATAAACGAATGATAAAGTAAAAATGGCATTTGTGTTTATTGTTGATTTGTGTATGTCTGTGATCTGCTTACAAGAGATCCTAATGCATTATTTTGCTCATCATAATCATGTTTTATTTGTTGTTATTTATTGTGTTATTTTAATTTAATTAGAATTTAGTAAAATACTTTGTGTAAGGTTTATGACTAACATAGAGCTTCATGACACCCACTGAGTTCTGTTAATTTCCTTTTTTTTTTCTTCTTTTTTTTTTTTGTGGTACATTTAATTTTGCCCTTTATTTTACCTGGCAAACCAACTCACTTTTTGAAATCTCTACGAGATTTTTTAGGCATAATATAACTCGGGAAATTCCTCTTCCGTTTTTTCAGCAGTCTGCTATGAGCTCAGTAAAAAAATTTATGATTGGCTGTGAATAAAGCAGACATGGCTGCCACAGCCAATCAGGAAAAGATAAAATATTTGTATCTCTCACGGCGCCTGCCACGAAGAGCCTTGCACGTGAAAGCAGCAGGATTTTGGGTGTACGAGCACCACTTGTGTGCCACCTGCGCACCGCTAGGAAAACTGCCTGCGATTTGCCGCTTTCCGCATGCCTCTCATTAAAATGAACTCACGCTTGCCTTGTGCCATGTGAAATGGCCTTAAGGCTTGTCGCTTGCCATTGTCAGTTTACTCATTCCTGTTGCGTGTCCTCAACCTGGCAACCCGCATGAGCTTCGAGTCTGGGGAGGAGGGGGCGGGGGAGACAACTCTCTCCAATATTTTGAATTTGGACTGCAGTACCCATATTAAACGCTTGATATCAATGCTACATATTGCTCCTTTAATGATAGTGCCATATGTAATGCTGAATATTATGCATAATAATGTAGCAACTAGTTAAACTTCTGTGAAGACAGCGCCTTACAAATGTGAGTTGAATGCTTTACCATCACCCCATGCATTCTGAATATGTATGTTTATTGAGATGCAAGTGTTGAACTGAGGTTGGCTAATGCGCAAAAGCTAGCGGCAACACATCACATGAGTTTGAAACGTCACTTCCATCAGCTGTTTAACGGCAGATGCTTCTGTGTAGTAAAAAAATAAAATAATTAAGTGTTCCATTTAGGACGTTACTACACTTTGAAAGTTCATACACTATATGGCTGAGTGCATAGTGAATATAGTAAGTGCATAGTGTAGTATAGTGCGTCAGCTAAGGTCATGCAACACTCTCTCACGGCGAAATCGTCAGGATTCGTATGACTTTTCTAAATTTGCCTAATTCGTATGATATCGTGCGACTGCACTCGTTTGAATTCCTACGACTTTCACTACAGCCAATGACGTCGCTGGACATCGTTTCCATTTAATACGCGACAGTTACTTGCTTCTGTCACACACAACAGCTTCCTATCATGTTTACACACTCTACTGATTGGTTAAGTTTAGATAAGGGGTTTGGATAAGAGCATAATATTAATAAGTATGTCCTTAATGCCTCGTGTGCAGAATGTGTGCTTCCGCATTACACATCCATGAATTTGCACGTGATGATTCATACGAGTTTATGTGAACAACATCGTGTGAGACCATACGAAATAGCCAACTCGTTAATTATGTATGACTTTTCATGATATCGGGTTGGGTCATGTGGTGTAACCAATGTGTAGGCTGACAAACAAACAAACACAAAAAAAGAAAACATGAAACAGAGAGGACCCTTTGAGACCATCATGACTGTGTCAAGTTTTTAAAAAATATAACATATTTTCAAATTTTTTAAGAAAAAGTTTCTTTTGTTCTGGTCATTTGGAGTAACCCTGAGAAAATAATATTTGAAACAGTTAATATTTTTTGCCTTGAAAAATGCTTCTTTTCTTTTTTTTTCTTTTTTCTTTATGATTAAATTGTGTACACAAACATGTATTGAAAGTGCAAGGATTTTTTAAATACCTTTTGCTGGATTACACCATATACATTTTTATCTTTTCATATTTTATTTTTTTATTATTTTTCAATACAATTTGTCAACAATATCTGAAACAGATTCATAGCACAATAACCATATACATTTTTAAAGTCATTAAACAGATGCCACTTCAAAGCATACAGGTGCCTCGTAGAGGGAGCCCTAGCCTGAGTGATCGTGTCTATCACCGTGGGTGGTAGGCCACTTAGGTCTTCTGTGTCCCGTCCAAGGGCCAGACGTGGAGATTCCAGAGGTCTGGTCACGGGTGCCAGATGGTGCCCCGTCCCTGAGAAAGAAGGTCCTTCTTCAGGGGAATTCACCGGGGGGGTTGGGGGCTGTCACGAGGTCCGAGAACCACGTCTGGGTGGGCCATTAGGGTGAGGCGCTGCTGACTCCAGAGGAGGAGATGGTGGGTGAGTTGTGACATGCAACGGGAGCGTAGACCGCCTCGAAGGTTGATGTACGCTACTGTCGCTGTGTTGTCCGTCCGGACCAACACATGCTTGCCCTGGATCAACGGCCGGAACCTCCGCAGAGCGTGCAGTACTGCCAACAACTCGAGGCACTTGATGTGCCAACGCAGTCGCGGGCCAGTCCAGGAGCCGGCGGCTGTGTGCCCACAGTGAAGAGGGCTGAAGGGCTGAAGAGGCGGCGACAGATCGGCATGATGACCACGCGATGTGTCCCACGGCACCATGCCCATCTCGGAACTCGAGTCTGAAGCCAGTGCTGAAGCGGTCTCATATGCATCAACCCGAGCAGTGTGGCAACCACAGAGGATGCCATATGCCCCAGGAGCCTCTGAAAAAGTTTCAGTGGAACCACTGGCTTCTGTCTGAATGCCTTCAGACAGTTCAGCACCGACTGTGTGCGCTTATTCATGAGGCGTGCCTTCATTGAGACTGAGTCCAACTCCAAGCCGAGAAAAGAGATGCTCTGAACTGGGGAGAGCTTGCTCTTTTCCCAGTTGACCCGAAGCCCTAGACGGCTGAGGTGCCTGAGCACCAGGTACCTGTGTGCAGACAGTAACTCTCGAGAGTGAGCTAGGATCAGACAGTCAGCGAGGTAGTTGAGTATGCGGACGCCCACTTCCCTTAGCGGGGCAAGGGCTGCCTCTGTGACCTTCGTGAATACGCGAGGGGACAAGGACAGGCCAAAGGGGAGGACCTTGCACTGGTACGCCCGACCCTCGAAAGCAAACTGCAGGAAGGGTCCGTGTCGAGGTAAAACCAAGACGGACAAGTGCGCGTCCTTCAGGTCTACCGCTGCAAACCAATCTTGATGCAGGACGCTCACTAAAATGCGTTTTTGCATCAGCATCTTGAACGGGAGTCTGTGCAAGGCCCGGTTCAGAACTCGCAGGTCCAAGATTGGCTGCAACCCACCACCTTTCTTCGGTACGTTGAAGTAAGGGATGTAAAACCCTTTCTTCATCTTGGCTGGAGGGACAGGCTCTATCACGCTCTTGCACAGAAGGGTTGCAATCTCCGCACACAAGGTAGCGGCACTCTCGCCCTTCACCGAGGTGAAGCGGATGTCGCTGAACCTGGACGGGCGGCTGGCAAACTGAATCGTGTAGCCAAGTCGGAGGGTCCGGGTCAGCCATCGCGATGGGTTGGAAAGCGCAAGATACGCGTCCAAACTCCGGGCGAGTGGGACCAAGGGGATAATCACGTTGGACGTACCAGCGGGTGGGGCCTCACGGCGGGGCGGAGCCTGAGGCGCCACATCGCAGGGGCTTGAGCCTCGTGGCCATGCTGAGTCCAGGGATATCGAAGCACTTACCTGGTTCCTGATACCCACCATAAGATTGGTCGTGGAGGGGGGAGGAGGAACATCGTCCCCGCACTCCGTCGGAGCCAACTCGGTGTGTGCATGTTTGTGCCACAGCTGGGCGCACAGGGGCGGGGGGTCCGCCGCTGGAGCACCAAACCTGCTGAAATGGGATGGTGGATGGCAGTTGTGACATCGACACAACATCGAGTGAGTGACAGATAGGGAACAGGGGTTGACAACACAGGTAAAGACATGGCCTGTGCAACACAATATTTGTAGCACCAGTGGCCTCATTTATAAAGACGTTTGTAAAATGATCTTAAATGTGAAGACAATTTCCTAAATGTTCCTACGAACAATTTATAAAACATCCGTATGCACAAAGAAATGTTCCTAAATGCATCATACTTTATAAATCGCTTTCAACTTAACATGTAAATGTGACAAGCACATGGAATCCACATACAGAACACCCACAAATATCCTAATATGGCGAGACAGAATATAATAAAAGCACATGTGTAAGTTATTCATTCATTCATTCATGGAGTGGTGGTGGCATACTGGGCTAAAGCACTGAACTGGTAATCAGAGGGTTGCTGGTTCGATCCCCACAGCCACCACCATTGTGTCCTTGAGCACTTGGAGCACTAAGGCACTTAACTTCAGGTTTGCTCCAGGGGGATTGTCCCTGTAATAAGTGCACTGTAAGTCGCTTTGGATAAAAGCATCTGCCAAATGCATGAAAATGAATGTTCTTGTGCAGTTGACCAAGGTTTTTTTTTTTTTAAATGAATGCAGCTGCTGGTGTCTGCCCATATAATGCAGCATATTCAACAACTCATCATCAGCTATTCATGTATTTTATCAATAACAAATACATTCATTGACTGTGTATACTGTAAATCCACACCATTCTTCAACCAGTGTCCATGTTCTTGCTAAACCTTTATTCCAAAAAAGAGGTTAACATATAATGAAATATGCATAGTCAAGCTACATTACAGTTGTGTTCTGTATAAACTATATGCACATTATTTTCTCACTGTTCTCTTCTGTTCGCTCTTGCCATTGATTATGCTGCATTTTAGTCAAATCATGTCTTTTTATTCATGTCCTCAACAACAGTAGATGAGGCTGAAGGATTAATAAAAAGAATAAAATGTAAGGTCTGACTATTTCTCTTTAAAAAAAAAATTCTCACAAACATGCATTGTTACAATTTTAACTAATTTAAACAAAACAAAAAATATTTATAGTATATTAGCCCCACTACTGGATTTATACCATTTATATTTTTGGAAAGCTGAGATAAGAGAATTAAAAAAAATTCGGATAGTGATACCATTTCCTTGATCTATTGAATGCCACAACACTTTGTGATTGTACAGTCAAAAGTAAATGAGTTAATCTTCGAATTAACATCCTATCCTGTTTGATTGTGATTTCTTGAGTGCATACTGTATGTAAATAGGGAGCTCACTGTCTCAGAATAGGCGCAAAAATGTTCTTTGTCCCTGTCATCTCAAGGTCACTCCATCAGAATAGCTCGCTAAAAATCTGCTCCCCACCAATCTTCGCTGTCTGCTCTGCTTTCCATCCCTTCTTCAGAGTCTGTTTCTCTCCATCATTGCTCTTTTGTTCATTTTGCCCCCCCTCCCCAAGAGCAAGCGCTCTAAACCAGAGTAGTCCGTGGGAAGCTCTGTGATTGGCTGCGCTGGGTGGTGTTGTTCACAATCGATTATGCCACACCGGTCTCCATCTAACAGCTTCTACGTGCCACACACTCTCCTTTTATACCGCCGTACTTGCTTGCACAAATCTGTAACCCCTCTGCCCTTCACCCTGTTTGGCAAATCTGCTAGTTTTCTATGGTCGTTTTCTTCCTCTTCTAGTCACTCTCGCTTTCTAATTTTTATATGTTGGACTTTCACTTCACATTTGGCAAAATAACTTGTTTTAATCTACCCTACTCTTTTACTTTTCCACCTGTTTTTGCCATTTGGAAAGTAATATAGCAAAGGAGATCTATTTTTATCTCAATTGTTTCTCCTAGACAGCAATGAGATTAAAGTGCAAATTGAGACTTTTGTTATCAGGCAACATGAAATCAAAATTGATCCTATTTACTTTCATCACCAGTTCCTAGTCTTATTCTCCACGATTCATCAGTGCCATTTCTCAAAAGAAAAAAAAATCATTATAATTTTTCATCCAAGTTTAATAACTTTGTCCGCCTTTGAAACAACCATGCTTTTCAGCTGATGTCACCTAAGCTGCAAATAATCGTAACCTACAGCCAAATAGCAATTTAGGGATTGTTTTAGGGCACTGTTGTAATGGTTATCGCATAAAAAAAGCGCAATTGTGAGATTGTGACGAGGAGGAGGGTGGGGCCGGGCCGTGACAACACACGCCCGGCCCCCAATCGGGCTAATCAGCCAAGGAGAGGAATAAATGCAGCTGGACGCGGCAGTTCGGGAGAGAGAACACATGCAGCTGCAGTGTGTGCGTTTGGGTTTATGTTTTGATTTAATTTCTTATTAAACATTATTTTGATGGTTCGTCCAGTTCCCGCCTTCTCCTTTCCATTTTACCCTTTGTTACATTGGTGCCTATGCCCGGGAAGGAGGAGGGATGCGCTGTTGTGGAGTCCTCCCCACTATCAGCCAACCCAGGTGCAGCCGTTGCCGTCCGCCCGGGGACGGAGACGTCACTGCCGGCCACCGAGGATCTGAGGCACGCTGCCGTTTCCCCCCCATAGAAAACAAGAATAGAGAAAAAAAAAAAGAAAAGAGGGTGGGAGCGTGACTGTCTGCCCGGGGCCAGAGGACCCACTACCGTCCACCGGGGAAGGAGCGAGCTGTTGTCCGCCAGAGGATGGGGAGTGGCTGAGGGCCGGGCGACAGCATATCTGGGCGACGGTGAACCAGGTATTTCCTCTCTCTCCTCTCTGACTACGCACGCCTAGCCCCCAATCAGGCAAATCAGCCAAGGAGAGGGTTAAATACAGCAGGACATGGCAGTTCGGGAGAGAGAGAGAGCCACATGCAGCTGCAGTGTGTGCGTTTGTGTTAATGTTTTGTTTTTATGTTTTAATTACTCATTAAACATTATTTTGATGGTTCATCTGGTTCCCGCCTTCTCCTTTCCATTTTACCCTTTGTTACATTGGTGCCGAAGCCCGGGAAGGAAGAGGGATGTGCTGTCGTGGAGTCCTTGCTACTGCCATCCGCCCAAAGGAGCAGCCACAGCCATCCGCCGGGGGACGGAGGAGTTGCTGCCTACCGTCTGGATGCAGAGTAACGGCCGCCATCCGCAAGGGGATGAGGAGTTCCCTACCGGCCGCCAAAATGCGGAGGGGGGTTCCATCCACCAGGGGTCGGAGGACTCACTCCAGTCCCTCTGGGGAGGAGCGGCTGTCATCCGCCAGAAGGTGGAGGAGTGATCGAGGACCAGGCGATGGCGTGTCTGGGAAACTGGCGAGCAAGTTTTTTTCTCTCTCTCTCCTCTCTCTCTCTCTCACTGTCACTCCGCCTTGCCCTTTCCCTCTCCTCTTTTTTGTTTTAGTTTAGTTTTTTCCTCCCCTCATCCCCCTCCCCAGCCCTAGAGAGTCAGGGAAAAGCCTGCCAGCAGGCACAGCCAGAAGTTGCGAGTTAATGTCTCGCTTTATTTCTCACAATTGAAAATGTATTTCATGCAATGAAGATATAAACTTTACTGCATGAAATAAAGTCAGGATTGCATTTATTTATTATTTTATTCTGTTGGATCAATGAACGCATATTAAGAAAGTAAATAGGATCAATTTGGATTTCATGTTGACCTGAACCAAAACATAACTCTGAACTCTTCTGAGCTATAAAAGAGAGACCTCTGAGCATAACATTTTCCTTGCATTGACATCTTTTTTCCCTTTTCTTTTTTCAATTGACGATAAAAAATCTGTAAAAAATTATATGCCTGTGGCTCTCTCACACTTTACCAGCTATTGATATATTACCAACCAATTTCTCCTCAATAATGTTCCATCATTCTCCAGCTCTGTCCTCCGGCCACAGGGACTACAATGATTTTGCATTTAACTAACAGAAAACCATTATGAAAATAATGTGGCTTTGTGTTTGTGAAACATGGCATACTTGTTTGGGGCTTTTTGATTTTGCTTTCTTTGTACGTACAGTATGTGTGTGTGTGTTCTATTTCATTGAGGCCGGTGTGGAGTGAGGAGAATTGCCTGGAGAATGCAGGATAAAATTTTTCTCTTTCTATCTTTTTTCATGTTTTTTTTATTTTTTTTATTGAAAGGCAGTGAAGCGTTCGCATAGAAGCGGCAACATGAGGGCTGGACAGGGTGACGCCTTCGTCTGCCTGGACACAGTGTTCTCTGTCTGTCTCACTCATCCTCACTCTCTTTGACTCAGTTTCTCAATAAAAACACAGGAGTAAAATGTACCTGAGAAAATTATCTATCTCGCCTTTTTTGATTTGTACGTATTTGTTTCTTACATGGTGGTCTGTGCATTAGGAGCTAAGCTATATTCTGTTAGTTTGTTCTCATTGTTCTATCCTGTAATGGTTTTTCTTCATTTTATATCCTGTCCTTTAATCAGCTTCTCATCAGAATGATTAACCATATCCAGCCTTCACCAAATGTCCAATTTTACATTCTGAACCAATGTAAAAGCTCATAGCCCAATTTCATTTATTATGGCCATAAGACACTGAGCACCGTGCTGGTGCAAGTTATTAGTGATGCTGACAAAATCTGAAATGATGCGAAAGTGCGTGCAGAATGGGGGGGGGGGGTTATGGATTGGGTTGTCTGCAACTGCTACCAAGTCCTTGAATAATGTTTAACGTGCAAGTAAATGCAGCCAGTGGAGTTTCTGGTGCCCCCCTAGGGAGTTGGTGCCCTACGCTACTGCGTAATATGTGTATAGGGAGCGCCAGTGTTGTGCCAAAATTTGACCCCCTGCCAAATTCTGACTCCCCACTACCTGATTGGCTCTTATCCCTAAAGCCCACCCCTAACCCTAACCTTAATTGGTCTTTACCGCTAAAGCCCATTCCTACACCTAGCCCTAAAAATAAGGATATAGGGAGTCAAAATTGGGCACGACAAGCTTCTTTCTAATGCATGTGTACTTAAACGCATCCTTAGAAAATCCCTTTAGGTCTACTTCAGACAGATTGATGAATTAAATTACAAAATGGATTGCTGTGGACTGTAGGCCAATGATAGGCTTTTGATAATTGATATGGAAATAAACAATATACTGCCGTCTATAGACACTTTTTGTACTGCCTAATCAATGCTTGTCTGCCACAGAAATGTATTGTATTTCAATTATCTGAATTGGGAAATTGAAGTGAGAATTCTTTTTTAAAATAGTCTTCTTTTTTTCCCTTTTAACTGAGCTTACAAGCCCAAATCTATCCAATATTTCTTATTTATTAAAGAAGTAAAAATAAATACAGAACAATTGTAAGAGATTTATATTAAATTTGTAATAAAACAATGAAATAACACAGCTGAATGCTACATAACAGAATTGAATATTGGGTAATAGGAGTAAACCTAGTAAGCATTGGTCTTTATTTACCTAATTTAGTTACATGGTTGAAAGAAACAGCGTTGTGGTTTTAGCATGTAATTAGCAAACATACAATATATGGCTAGCTAGTTTATTATAATTAATAAAAAAAAATGTTTTTGTTGTTGATTAAATTACATTTACAATTTGGTACTATGACCATACCTCCTTTGTAAAGATCACAATATTACCGAAAATATAGAATAAATAAGGAAAGAACTTGCTTTTCATCTTCCCATGTTCACATGTTCTGGACATTAGAACAATGTCACTTCCTTTTGAACATTGTGGAATATTCCAGTTACTGCATAGTAGGTAAATGTTGAGTTGAGACAATACGGCTCAAGACAAACATTTAGACAGTGTGATAGAGCCACAGTGTTTACACTTTTCAAGGAAAACTACCTACAAATGGCTTACTTATAGTTGTCTCTGCATGCTAAGCTGGGATAAGAGACCTTTAACACTGAAAACAATTACTCACATCAGCTTTAAAATGTTTTCAGTGGAATGCTAGAGGCACTGCAATCGTGGATCCAATTATCTAAATAATTGATTAATTGATTATTTGGTGAAATTAGTTTTTCTTTGCATGTACTGTATGTATATTTTTGATTTATTAATTGCCTCATATATTTTTCAATGCATATATGTTACATTTATTTATGGTACCCTTTTTATTAACCAATGAATTAAGACAACCTGTTATTTTGGAAAAGATAGGCCAGCCAGACCCATCCTTCTGTGCTAGTTTCACAAATAATCACAAACCAACCTGATCTTGACAGTCAGAGACACGGAATGGGCTTCAGCCGAGAATAGCGAGTGGTGAGATTTCTTCAGGGGTTTGGGGATGGCGAGGGCCGGGAATAAGGCTGTTTGTCTGAGGAGTGAGTTGTCTTTTTTTGATTCTGCTAACTAAAGCAGGGTCGGATGGACAAGGTCGTCGGCATCGGTAACAGAAGGCAAGGATTCCTCTATTAGATTAACTCGCTAACTATGCGAAACACTGACTCAACAGCTTTTTCAATGGCAAAGTGTGTCAGTGTGTATTCTACCACTCTCAGATTGGTTTAATAGGGTTGGAGATTAGACTGAATGGTAATGTAAATAATGTTGGAACGTGTGGCGTTTTGGGTTCAGGAGTAGTGCTGTAAATAATACAGCTCTACAACACTCAGTTTTGAACTTTTTGCTATTTGTATTGATGTGATAGCACAGAAAGAACTAGAAAAAGGAGAATAATGCAAGCTGGACTCGAACTTGTGTTACCTGAATGAGCATTATTGCTCAATGTGTCGGATAGTGTTATTTAGGCCATGGCTCCAAGTACCTTCGCAAATATTTAAATGCAGTTTGTTGGAATATGGTAAAGCTGGCCATCTTTAGTTAAAGGAATGAGCTATGTCATAAAATATTAATTTAATTTCTCATTGATTTAATTCACATGCTGACCTAGAGACCACCTTTGTACTGGTAAGATCAAACATAATGTCCATTTGGACTGTGGGAGATCGGTGAACTACACCAGGACACCAGTGATGATAATGTAGATTATAGCTGACAACTTGTGCTATCATATTCCACCAGTCTGCTCATCACTTTGAACTCCAATAACTCTCTCAATCTCATTTCTCATTCTCTTTAGTCATTTAGCAGGCAGACAGACAGTCTGGGTATAAGCACATGAAAGCAAGACAGTGACACCATTATACATTCATAATGTTCCCTTGAATCCTTTATGGGACAAGACACCTGCAAATTTAATAAATGGAATTATTGACTCAAAATTATATTTTTAGTTGAATGTGATATAGTTTACTCACAATGTCATGTGTGCTAATTAATTAATCATTTCAATGACTATTAATATTGCTCAAACTTGGGGTTTAAAAAAAACAGGTGTACAAGGAGGGTTAATCATCATAGGACAACAACAGACATTAGGTAAGTTAAGCAACTCACTAGATTTTGGAGCTAGTCATCTTTCCAGCTGATAGTGCCTCACTTTAAAGCTTAAAAAGATCTCAAAAGTGTGATAATAGTGCGGCTAAAAACAAGTACTCAATGTGCTTCTCTCATAGCGCCATGAACTGCAACAGATGTCAAGATTTTCACTTAAAAATTATTTAAATTCTCAAAACCTATTGTATGTCTTCAAAAGACTTGGAATATGATGCATTAATTGCATGGACTACTTTATGAAACTATTGGGTCCTTTTTGGGTCCATTTTTAAGCTTTAAAGTGAGTCGCTACACTGTATGTCCATAATTTTAATAGTAAAAGAATGTAAAAAAAAAACAAATGCTACAGTAAAAAAAAATAAAAAAGGTAGTTATCGTTCATATATGGTAAAACAAAAAGATAACATAATTAACAAGACTATACTGTAAAATATTGTAAAAATGTAGTTTTTAGTAAAAAGTATGATTTACCTTATAATTAATAACAAAAATTTATAGGCTATTGTGTTTAACAAGAGAATACATGCACTTTTACTGTAAACTATTGTAAAAATTACGGTAAAATCAGGCATTCCCAAAAGTCTCTTTGTGACCCATCACATTTCATTATATTTTATGATAATAGATATGTTTCTTCTTATTTTTAATATACTGAATACTTCTTATATTTTTCATGTCATTTTTAATATAAAGGTTTATCGTAGCACGATACGTTGTGGTTCAAAAATGTGATGATGTGCACTGTGGTATTTTTATTTTTTTTAATGAGTTTTGCCGTCAACTCTATCTAATATGCGCAATGTCCTACGCCTACATTCATAATGTGGGCATACAAATGGAAATTGCTTCATTGCACACAAGGAGCTCTAAAATACAATTGCACACTAGCAGCTATGGGTGTTGTACGATAAGTTTGAAACTGTGAAAACTGAAACAGAAAAGCGAATGTAATACAGGGACCACCACGAGCGGGAGAGAGACACACCTTTTCAGCGCAACGGATCAAATGCCCGTTTGTAGAGAGTGATAGAGAATGTACATTTTACAGAGGTTTAAAGGTGCAATATGTAATATACCGTATTTACTGTACTAAAGCATAAAATTATCATAATATGTTATCAGAGATTTAGGAAACATGCTAAGTTGAAATACTGGCTTCTCCGAAAACAATGCTACAGCCAGTATTTTCTACTTTGAAATGTCCGTTCCGGGCCAGAATTTCTTTTTATGTTTTGGCCTGTGTGATCCCGCCCAATGCCCACTCACCAATAGTATTTCGACACCCCAGGCTGCCAAATTTGAAACAAGTTAGCGGGCGAACACAGCGCGCTGCAGCCATGGAAGCCAGCAATACATCTAGCTAACATTGACAGAGTTATAAAAAATCCACATGAGCTGGTTTATAATTTACAAACAATATAAATATTGCAAACATATACATTAGCTGATCAATTTACAGTGTAAGGCAGCTGCGGCCCGTGCATTTTAAGTCTAGGCCTTAAGTGCGATTCATGCCATTAAGAAAACACAGTTTCACAATGAATTAGACATCATCATACATTACGTGGCAGTCAACTAATAATACCAATTGACATTTTAAAAACATGTCCATGCACGAAAGCCAGAATCAAGGAGGTCTAATACCAAGAAAAAGCTCTTTAATAATATTTGCGATTTAAATTTTGCTTGAAATAAATTTTGTTTCATCAGGGTACACGGTTACTTTTCAAAACTTGATCGGACACTGAATGCTCAAGCAGCCTAATTTACACGTAGAAAACTCCTGATGTTGCTATAACAATACAAAAAGCACTTACCAATTTGCTTGAAGTGAAAATCAGTCCTCCTTTCCTGTTTAATTAATCAATCGCACGGTCATGCAGAACATTCGGCTAACAAGCTCAACTTCGGGCATGTGATTTGTGAAACAGTTGTCACACTTTGCTTGTAAGCATCGAGGAATAAATTCTGATTGGATAAACTTTTTGTTTTTTGCTATTTGTTTGTAGATGAATTAGGAGTGGAAAGAGTTGAAAATACATAAGTAAAAAGGTCAATGAGAATGAAAGGATGAAAAAATATTTATTTATTAGGCATGTTACGCCAGCAGAGAAGGCTTTGCTTGTCCTGAGAAATCGCCACTGGTGTAAGGCTCATCGCTTGCCATTGTCAGTTTGCTCGTTCCTGTTGCGTGTCCTCAACCTGACAACCCACATGAGCTTGGAGTCTAGGGAGGAGGGGGAGACAATTCTCGCCAATATTTTGAATTTGGACTGCAGTACCCATTTTAAACGCTTGATGTCAGTGTTACATATTGCTCCTTTAATGATAGTACCATATTAGTACTATATGTAATGCTGAATATTATGTATAATAATGCTATATATAGCATTGATTAAATATAATGAAATATGTAGTCCTAATGTCAAATGTCATGTCTGATTTGATTTGTGTTATCAGTGACAATGTGTATGCAGCATATGTATCTGACATAATTCTGTATTTTTAGTAAGCAGAGTTATTAGCTAATATTTCCATTTGGTGTCACCATTGCCATGTTTTGGGCTGTTTTTTTGTTTTGTTATGGGGTTTTTTTATCCCCTTTTTCTCCCAATTTGCAATGCCCAATTCCCACTACTTAGTAGGTCCTCATGGTGGCTCGGTTACTCACCTTAATCTGGGTGGTGGAGGACAAGTCTCAGTTGCTTCCATTTCTGTGACAGTCCCCGAATCTTATCACGTGGCTCGTTGTGCATGACACCGCAGAGACTCACAGCATGTGGAGGCTCATGCTACTCTCCGCGATCCATGCACAACTTACCACACGCCCCATTGAGAGCGAGAACCCCTAATCACGACGGGTCATTTAACACTTTTAAGATCAGTACTTTTAGCTACATTTTAAAGGAAAGGAACTGTTTTGCATATGTCTTCAAAGTAATATTAATACAAAAAAAATTACTTTGAAGACATATGCAAAACATATTTTTTGCGTGATCTGAGCTAAAGAAGCACAATTTATGATAGGCTACCATTGTTGTCTGATTTTACTTCTGATTTTAAATATGTTATTTGTTCATAAACTTGACCAACCATTTTGGAGATTTCGTTCGTTCCTCCATTCAAGTAGATAGGAGCTGTATTTTATTCTGCTAGTATTTATAGAAAATAGCTGCCTGGGAGCGTTCCAAAGATGGTTACTCAATATGACATACTGCTTTTGCCACATTATTTAACACGGAAGTACTGTATGTATATGCGGATGCAGCCTGTGTTAAAAGAGTATCACGATGCAGTCATGGGGTGCATGCATTGAACACGTCCGTATGGGCTCGCGATTAAAAGAATATACTTTCAAAGGCTGAGCGCTCGCTCGACTATGTGTGAGATAGAACAGCAAGTGGGAAAACAAAGTATACCCAAGCCTTTAGGAGGCAGCTGCCTATGTAAACTGTAGACAGCAAAGCAGCTTGGAACAAAACTGTTTTAACTAGGGCTGTTGATTTAACGCATTAATTTATTGCGATTAATTAATTAAAAAATTATTGCAATTAATCATGCCCCCTGACCCATACGTAAATTTGTCAAATTAAAAATTCTAAAAATGCGGCATTTAGGCCGCTCCAAACCCGTCTGTCCGAGGCACGTGCTTGTACGTAGAGTGACAATTAAAAATAACGCAGACGGAACGTAAGAACGTGTATTGTGAGAACTGGGCAAAACAGATTGCTGTGAAGTGTAGGCTTGTTCACAGGGCCGCATTAAGGTACCCCTCCGCTGGGCCTTGCCAGTCGTCTGAGCGGGGGGGTGAGGGGGCTGCAAAGCGGAAAGCTATTATTCTGTGACCATGCGCTACACGAACCGCTACCTCTGTTGCACACCATTTCCATGTTTACATTTACGACTCCCGCTGCACGCATTTGCATGCGCTTTCTCACGCAAATGTTGACCGGGGAAGAGTAGCATGACGGATGCAGCGACTGGGCCCCCCTGGGAGTTGGGGGCCTCCCTGCAGCCAGGGGCCCCGGGGCTTCAATGATATGAGAATAAGCAAACAACATATTGAGTTCTTAAGCCACATTTTGCATTGTCTAAACAATGCTTTATTCGTCTGCCACAATAATGACATTTATAATTGTATTGTATTACAATTTATTGAACTGTACTGTATTATTTATTTTTATAGGCCCTACATATTATATTTATAAATATTTGAATTAAAATGTATTATTTGTGAACTATCTTTATTTGGGGGCCTTTCTCAGCAAATAATGGTGTATGTGATTTATTACGATTAATTTGATTGAATCGTCATGTAGCCTAATGTAATTAATCTGATTAAACATTTTAATTGATTGACATCCCTAGTTGTAACACAAATTAATGCAAAGACTGTGTCACCTTCTGCTGTGATCTATGGAATTACAACCATATAACCATGTGCATTTCTTAGACTTAAAGAGATAAACACTTGAAAATAAGGTGTATGTGTTTAAACAAGAAAATTCAATGACATGAGATTTGTTCGTATCTTCCTCTTTTTCGCCTTCTGTTTCTCTTTGGCTTGTGCAGAGGTAATCACAGTGTGTCAGTGTGCCCTGTTCTAACTGGCCTGTCGCCCTCCATGTGCAGGCAGGGAAGGGATGGCCTTTGTGTGGCTGCCATAGCGACCGACCGAGCTAATGAGCGGGAGAGGGCTGTGACTAATGACATTGGTCCATCTATCTGAGCAAAACAGGGCAAGGCAATGGATACACATCAGTATACCTATGCACACATACCTGCATACACACCATAGATAAAAATCAAACAACACTTATAAAAAAGTACCCTTAAAGTACCAAAAATATAATGATACTGCCATGGTATATGGCCTAAAAACCATGGTACTACTACCCTTACAAAAAGTTTCATCAGTACAAAAATACCATGGTAGTACCACGTTTTTTTTTTTTTTTTTTTTTTTTTGGACATGTACCATGGTATTTTTGATACTGTTGGGGTCCTTTTTGTATGTGAACCATGATACATGTCCAAAAAACTATGGTACTGCCTTAGTATTTTTGCACAGTAAGGGTACTTTTTTTGTTAGTGCATTCCATGGTATATATCGAACCATGGTAATACATTGGAAAGCCTTTTTTTTTTTTTTTTTTTTTTGGACATTAAAGTGATAGTTCACCCAAAAATGAAAATTCTTTCATCATTTACTCACCCTCATGCCATCCCAGATGTGTATGGCTTTCAGTCTTCTGCTAAACACAACAAAGATTTTTAGAATAATATTTCAGCTCTGTAGGTCCTCGCAATGCAAGTGAATGGTGATCAGACCTTTAAAGCTCCAAATTCACACAAAGGCAGCATAAAAGTAATCCATTCAACTCCAGTGGTTAAATTAATGTGTTCAGAAGAGATATAATAGGTGTGGGTGAGAAACAGATCAATATTTAACTTTCACATTCTTCTTCACACTTTTTGGGCATATCATCACCTACTGGGCTGGGAGAAGAATTTATAGAATTTATAGAAAAAAAGGACTTAAATATTGATCTGTTTCTTACCCACATCTATCATTTCGCTTCTGAAGACATTGATTAAACCACTGTAGTCGTATGGATTACTTTTATGCTGCCTTTATGTGCTTTTTGAGCTTCAAAATGTTGGTACCCATTCACTTGCATTGTATGGACCTACAGAACTAAAATATTCTTCTAAAAATCTTCGTTGTGTTCACTTTAATGATGGTAGTGCTATGGTATTCTATGATTTACAGTACCATGTAAATATTAAGATAAATACACTTACAAAAAATTACTATCTGTCCAGAAATACCATGGCAGTACCATGGTTTGTTTTGTTGTTGATTTTTTGTTTTGTTTTGTTTTTGGACAGGTACTATGGTATATATGTTATTTGATAATGTTGGCGTCCTTTTTTGTATGTGTACCATGGCACCTGTCTGAAAATCTATTGTACTACCATGTTTTTGAACATTGTACAATGGTAATACCTTGGAGTACCTTGTTTTTTGGACATGTATCATGGCATTATCATGGTATTCCTTAATTTACTTCTGAGTACCATGTAAATACAGTGGTAAAAACATTTACAAAAAGTATCCTCACATTACAAAAATACCATGGTAGTAGTACCCTGGTTTATGTGGACATGTACCATGGTAATACTTCTACTACTACCTTGCTATTTTTGTACAGTGAGGATACTTCTATGTAAGGGACTACCATGGTTTTACTATGTTTTTTGAAATGGTACCAAGATAATACCATAGTGTTCTTTGATTTACTGTACCTCAGAGTACCATGTAAACATCATATTAAAAACATAAAAAAGCACCCTTACAGTACCAGAATTACCATGGTACCTGTCCAAAAAACATGGTGCTATGGTATTTTTGTACCATGGTAATATTTTTGTAATATGAGGGTACTTTTGTGTAAAGGTATCATGTATTTTGGACATGTACCATGGCAATATCAAGATCTTTCACTTACAAAAAGTCACCTTATAGTACCAATAATACCATGGTGTGTCCAAAAAAAACATGGTACTACAATAATATTTTTGTACTGTGAAGGAAAGTTTTTGTAAGGGGAGTACTTTGAGGTATTATGCAAGTATCGTGGCATGAATATGCTTAGTATTATGGTGTACATCAAAGTACTATGGTATTATCTTCTGATACCTTCACTTTACTATGGTACCACCACAGTACTGATTTATAAAGCAGTCACTTGCTCTGCCAGGGTTAAACCTCCTCTTTTAAGGTCATTAAATACATTTTCAACATTCTTTTTTTTTATTATTCACTAAACCACCTACCCTAAATCCCAACAGAGTCTCAGATTAATGCTGAATCACTTAATTGAACACAGACTGATATTCTGTGACTGTATGGCTAACTTTCATTATCTACAGTACTGAGTTTACTATAAAAGACAGATGGTCATGTTGAGTCTTCTCACAAGAGAAACCAACCATACAGCCAACAACCATCAACAAAAGGGATTATCTGTTTCATTCATTCATAAAAAATCCCATTTTAATTCTTATGACTATTGTTGTTGTTTTGTTGTAGCTGGTTGATAATTGAGATTTTGTGAAGTCACCGTGAGGGTGATTAGTGTTACCTCTGGTGAACTTGGAGCCTGTTAAGGTTTAGCCATTCTTCTTTACTCAATTGTGCTTTACAAAAGTGCAGAATTATGTGCACTAAGAAGTACTGGGTAGAGTCCAGTGTGCCATATGGTTAACCTAGGGAGTGGTGTTGGTGTAGTGGACTAAAGCACTGAACTGGTAAGCAAAAGGTTGTTGGTTCAATTCCCACAGCTACCACCATTGTGTCCTTGAGCAAGGCACTTAACTCCAGGTTGCTCCAGGGGGATTGTCCCTGTAATAAGGGCACTGTAAGTTGCTTTGGATAAAAGTGTCTGCCAAATGCATAAATGTAAAAAATAAAAATGTAAATTTAAATAATTAAACCAAAACAATGGGCAAGTAAAGACATCCACACCTGGAGTTGCAAGTTCAAATCCAGGGCATGCTGAGTGACTCCAGCCAGGTCTCCTAAGCAACCAATTGGCCCAGTTGCTGGGTTAACCTTTATAGCATCCTTTGTGGATGCTATAATGTGGTTCTCACTCTTGGCTGTGCGGAGAATAGCGTGAAGTCTCCACGGTAACGTGCTCAACAAGCCACGTGATAAGATGTGTGGATTGACTGTCTCAGATGCGGAGGCAACTGAGATTTGTCCTCTGCCACCTGGATTGAGTAAGTCACTACACCATCATGAGGACTTTAGAGCGCATTGGGAATTGGGCATTCCAAATTGGGGAGAAAAGGGGAGACAATCCAAAAAAAACAACAACAATACTTTAATCATAGCTGAGTTAATCTTACTTGTAACTAGATAACGTTACTCAAAACATTTCATTCAGTTCTTTACTTACCAAATAAGTATGTTTACTTTGAAAAAGCATGCAAACCGATTGCCTTGAAAAACATAAGTAAGGTCAACTAATTATATTTTACAGTGAGTACACCATATTTATATTTTTTATTTTGATGGTTTAATGATTGACTTTATTGTTGCATATAATATTCTGTGGTTTTTAAAGTGGTTCCTGGCAGGGTGCCACAATTGCAGTAATGGATGGTGCACCCATGTAAATTATGTCATTATTTACTCACCTTCATGTTGTTTCAAACCTGCAGGCTGTTGTTTTTTCAGCTCTTTCCATACATGACCACAGAAGAACGAAATTCAAAGGGGATTGGAACAATAAATAATGACAGAATTGTAATTTTTGGTTGAACTATCCCTTTTAAGGCTTCATTTCAGTATACTGTTAAATTCATAGCTGATTATTGTAGAAAGTGTACACACAGGTCAGGCCGGATCAGGACTCGCCCTCTTTCTCTCTCACACACTTGTCGTTCTGAATTCTGGAAAGATCTACATCATTCCTGGCAGTTGAATATTTCAGAATTGGCTAGGTGTGACTCCATTTCCACACAATTAAACTCATTATCTTTTAATTACTGTCTCAGTTTGATATCAAACGCTCTGCAAATGTCTGGCAAATCAAAGTCGAGATTAACATGCTTGGGAAACCTCAGTCGGAGATGAGAGAGTGATTGAAATGTTCCAGTGAAACCTGTCATACAGCTTTTAAACAGCTGACTGATTGACCCTTGTGTGGAGAGAGGCTGAACTTTTCTGTATTTATGATGTTTATAGTTCGACCGATACGGGTTTTGAAAAGTCAATGCCGATATGCTAGAGAGCAGGGTGGACGATAGCTGATATAATTTCAGCATACATAATACATTTTAATGTTGGCAAATTAGATGCATATCAATTTCTAAAATTAAATGTTGAATTATATTAAACTTGTATTCAATTTATTTAATAATAATTTAATTATTACTATTATTATTATGTATTTGATTCATTTGTAATATTTAGTTTTTTATAATTCATCATACTCATTTATTATTAGGATTATTATAAAAATAGTATTTATTTAATTTGTATGTAAATAAATATATACTTAAATGTAAAAAACAGAAAATGTTTACTATCATTTGACAAGGCTGTTGTATTATATAGGTAATGTGCTTCATAATTGATTATTTTTGGCCAATATTTGTATAATACAATTTAATTATGGCATTTGAGATGTATTCAAATTTCTAAAAGTAAGCGTTATTTGAAATAAATGTTAAATTATTTATTTATTTATTTATTTATTTATTTATTTTGACAGTAGAGGCTGTTTCCTTAGCCTCCTTGTTAGTGCACCCGCCTCCCGTGCCGGAGACGATGGCTTGAATCCGATTCGGAGCAGGTTGAGCAGGACCGGTTATAAATGGAGAGAATTTCATTCACTCAAACAAACAAAATTCATAACAAAATTCCATCAAATTGAACTAAGTTTTATAAAACTTGAATTTAAATATTTAAATATATTGAGGTTTTATTCATTTAATTTGTTTTAGATTTGTTATGAAATTGAAATGTGTAAATCTGAAATATAGGCAAGTTTTTGGAGTGTGCTCTCCAGAGGATCATTTGATTAGGCATTTATTAAACAAAATGTTTTAGATTTTGCTTGTTGTTAATTTTGTTGTATATATTTGACATATTTTCGTGCTTACATGCCACATTTTCAGACACATGTACAGGCAAGGGATAAAGAAGCGTCTTCTGGCTGCAGCCTCTGCTTCACAACAGTTACTAGGAAGTGACTATATATCATGCACTCTGCTTTAGAGGGTGTTTAGGTTTGTGTGGTTTGCAAGCCCAGAGACTCTTTAGCAGAGACGGGTCACTTCTATTAAAATGAATAGGAGAAACTGGAATGCCCAACAGTCACCAATGGTCAACAGATGTAGAAAGGAAGTCCCGCCTTCAGGTAAAAGAGCCAATCACCTTTTAGATACAGACATCGCCTGTCAATCAACTCGAGAACGTGCATGCATATTAGCTATACAAGATGGGAAAATTTCGGTTTTTAGTGTAATCTGAGGTAAAGAAGTACAATTTATGATACCAGTATAGTCCGATTTACTGCTGATTTGAAATATGTTCTTTGATCGTAATCTTGACCAACCGTTTTGGAGATTTCGGACTTTCCACATTCAAATAGATATGAGCTGCACTGGCATGCCACTTGTTTACATAGAAAAATAGCTCCCCGGGAGCGTTCCAAAGATGGCTGCCGAGTGAACTGACGCGCACCGTTTTGCGGCCCGTTTTAGCTTATCGTGGCCTGTTCGGCCCCGTTTCACGGCTGGCCCACTGGGAAGAGTCACGGTTCTCCCTATGGTCAGTCCACCCCTGTGCATATCTATCAAAGCCAAGACTCACGCTGCCTTTCATTGAAACATAATTTTCAGCAACGTTAAATCTTGTTGTAAAGTGTCAAATCTGTGCCCCCTTCGAAATTTCAAATGCCCCCTCGGGTAAATTATCCTGGCTCGACTCTGTTTACCCCTAGTAAAATTGCTACACGCAGCCTTGAGTGTAGCATTATTGCTTCTTTAGTTAATGAATTAAGTTAATAGTGTAACTGACTTTTGACCAAGTTGCTAAAGGATTTAAAAATGCCTTTAACTCTGCTGTTGCGAGACCCCCTGTATTATGATCCCAGGGGAGTAGTAACCATGGAGAAATTGAACGTTGTCACAATGACAGCGTGCCACCTGACCGAGGTTGACAGTTTCAGTCAGCGTGTGACAAATTACCTGTCATTAGACCCTCAGTACCAAACAATACAGCCTCTGCCACGACATCAGTTGGCTAACAAACACGTAAATCCATCTGGCGCAACCGGATCCGGCCGTTTGCTCTAGAGACATGTCTGTTTGTAAAAGTGCTCTTGAAACTCGATGGTATAGTGTGTCTTGTTTGTCCATTGACACAAACATAGCTTTTTTGTGTGTCACAGAAACATACAGTAGGCTCTGTCCAAACTGAAGGTAGCTGCATTGCTGACCAGTCATTCGATGACATAAAAGTCAACATGAAATTCAAATGGACTCTATTTAGGCTAATTTCTTATAGCATATTCCTGGTCTTAGTGTGACCGATTCATTAGTGCATGTTTGTCTTAACATTATTTTTTTCTTGGTAATCTTTAATCAGAATGTATATTGGTTTTCTGTTGAAATTAGCTTTCTTTCATACTCAGTAGCTAGGTTTTGATCCACATATTTTAAAGTAAATATCTGGGATATTCTTCGATAAAATGACATGTACAAAATATGATGGAAACACATTTACCAAATGTATTCCTATAGCATTTATATAGCAATATACCCTCAATGAGCACTGTATTAGGAACACCTGTGCACATTCATGCGATTATCTAATCAGCCAATCGTGTGGCAGCAGTGCAGTGCACAAAATCATTCAGCCACGGGTCAGGAGCTTCAGTTAATGTTCACATCAACCATCAGAATGGGGAAAAAATTTGATCTCAGTGATTTCGACCGTGGCATGTTTGTTGGTGCCAGACGGGCTGGTTTGAGTATTTCTGTTACTGCTGATCTCCTGGGGTTTTCACGCACAACAGTCTCTAGAATTTACTCCGAATGGGTGGCAACTGTATAATCAAACACTGTTAGGACAGCTAACTAAATATGCTTATCAACTTTAAAAGGGAGAAGAAAACGTCTTGGTTACTTTCGTAACCTCCGTTCCCTGATGGAGGGAATGAGACGTTGTGTCGATGTAGTGACACTAGGGGCCACTCTTGGGAGCCCCAAACACCTCTGATCTTTGAGAAAAGGCCAATGGGAATTGGCAAGTGGAATTTGCATGCCACTCCCCCAGATATATGGGTATAAAAGGAGCTGGCTCTCAACCACTCATTCAGGTTTTGTGCTGAGGAGCCGAGACAAGGTCCCGGCCATTTCAGCGGGTAGTTCAGTGTTGTGGCAGGAGGGACACAACGTCTCGTTCCCTCCATCAGGGAACGGAGGTTACGAAAGTAACCAAGACGTTCCCAGTCTGTCACTCACCCGATGTTGTGTCGATGTAGTGACACTAGGGATCCCTATACAAAATGCCACAACTAGCTGAACTGTGTTACGTGGACTGGCGGTGCGAGACGGGCAGACCATGGTGTGCCTCGTAGCCAGCGCACCTGGCCATCACGTAACCTCCCCCAGCGCTCTTACAAGTGTCGTACGGTCCCCTGCACCTCGGGGACATGTCGACTGCCCAAAAAATGGGGACCGGCTGCCCCAGCCATGGCCTCTTCTCTTTCTTCTCTCCAAAAGGAAAAATCGTTCAGCTAGGGTCCATATAGCGTCCGCATCGGGGAGGTGTCACTCCCAAGGGGAAGACACCGCTGAGACCACACCCTGCCTGAAGGGGAGGAAATTGTGTATAAATACATCACATGGTCTTACCGAGTCTTGTCGGCAGTGTCGCATGTGGAGAAGTCCCCGTGGTAGGTCCTACCTGGGGGGAGGAGCTCTACAAACACAGTGACTGGGGGCAGAGAGGCCTCTGCCCAAGGAAGACGCGGGTTCACCAACGGGGGAACCGTCTCACGGAAGATACATCACATGGGGTTACAAATGGGTAACCAGCGCATGTGGAGCACCTACCCCAGTACAGGGCCAAGTTAGCACACATACTGGGCTGGCAACAAGTTTCTCCGCAAACTTTCCTGCCACAGGGCTAAGGAGGAAGGACATCCAGGGTTCACGACTTCGTGAACACGACTGGGGGTGAAAAGCGCACGTCTTCACCTCCGGGAGGGGAAAGGCACTATATGCAAGCGGTACATCCAGCCAGTTGTCCCGCAAATTACCTGCTCGTACCTGACAACACACAGGACAAGACTGGCTCAACCCGGAGATTGTAAAACCTCGCGAAGGTGTTGAGTGTTGCCCAGCCCATCTTACGTTCTATATCTGCTCTGCAGATGACTGCTAAAGAGGCGCCATTGGTCAGAGCCCAGGAGGCTGCCACACTCCTAGTAGAGTGTGCTCGTAGCCCCAAGGGGGGTGGCACGTGCTGGGCATGGTATGCCAAAGCGATGGCGTCAATGATCCAGTGGGTGATCCTCTGTTTGGAGACAGCGCTCCCTTTCCGCTGTCCTCCAAAGCACGTAAAGCACACACCGGACACAGCAATGACAAGGCTGGGTCTGCCTCCTCCTAGGGCAGCGCTTGCAGGTTCACCACCTGATCCCTAAACGGGGTCGTGGGAACCTTGGGCACATAGCCCGGTTGAGGTCTCAGGACCACGTGAGAGTATCCCGGACCGAACTCCAGGCACGTGTTGCTGACAGAGAATGCCTGCAGGTCCCCTTCCCTCTTGATGGAGGTGAGCGCAGTCAGGAGGGCAGTCTTCAAAGAGAGTGCCTTTAGCTCAACTGACTCCATGGGCTCAAACTGGACTCCCCGCAGGCCCTGCAGGATCACAGAGAGATCCCATGAGAGAATGAGGCACGGTCTGGGAGGGTTCAGCCTCCTCATGCCTCCTTAGGAACCTGATGATCAGGTCGTGCTTCCCGATAGACTTACCGTCAACTGCGTCATGGTGCGCCGCTATAGCGCCACATACACCTTCATGATTCTGTTGTGATGATGACTCGCCTGGAGACCTGCTCTAGGGTAACCCCGGCTCGTAGAGATGCCAGGTCTGTCCAAGGGCTGAACAAACGGCGACAGATCGGCATGATGCCCACACGATGTGCCCCGTGGCGCCATGCCCATCTCGGGACTCGAGTCTGAAGCCAGTGCTAAAGCAGTCTCATATGCATCAACTCGAGCGGAGTGACCTTGCTTCAGTGGGACCGCCGTCCTCCACCTGAACGATTTCAGGCAGTTCAGCACCGACTGCACATGCTCCCTTGTGAGGTGCGCCATCATCGAGACCGAGTGTAACTCCAACCCGAGAAAAGAGATGCTCTGAACCAGGGAGAGCTTGCTCTTTTCTCAGTTGACCCTAAGCCCCTGCCGGCTGAGGTGCCTAAGCACCAGGTCCCTGTGCGCACATAACAGATCCCGAGAGTGAGCTAGGATTAGCCAGTTGTCAAGATAGTTGAGGATGCAGATGCCCACTTCCCTTAGCGGGGCAAGGGCTGCCTCTGCGACTTTCGTGAAGACGCGAGGTGACAGGAACAGACCGAAGGGGAGGACCTTGTACTGGTACGCCTGGCCCTCAAAAGCAAACTGCAAGAAGGGCCTGTGTCAAGGTAAAACCGAGACGTGGAAGTACGTGTCCTTCAGGTCTACCGCTGCGAACCAATCTTGATGCCAAACGCTGGCTAAAATGCATTTCTGCATCAGCGTCTTAAACGGGAGTCTGTGCAAGGCCTGGTTCAGTACTCGCAGGTCCAAGATTGGCCTCAACCCACTGCCTTTCTTTGGTACGATGAAGTAGGGGCTGTAGAACCCCTTCTTCATCTTGGCTGGAGGGACAGGCTCTATCGCGTCCTTCCGCAGAAGGGTCACGATCTCCACACACAGGGCAGCGGCGTTCTCGCCCTTCACCGAGGTGAAGTGGACGCCATTGAACCTGGGCGGACGCCTGGTGAACTGACTCATATAGCCAAGTCGGACGGTCAGGGTCAGCCATCGCTATGGGTTGGAGAGCGCAAGCCACACCTCCAAACTCTGGGTGAGGGGGACCAAAGGGACAATCACGTCGGACGTACCGGCGGGTGGGGCCTCGCGGTGGGGCGGAGCCTGAGGTGCCACGTTGAGGGGGCTCAAGCCCCAAACCCGTGGCCGTGCTGAGTCTGGGGATGTCGAAGCACTTACCTGGCTCCAGATACCCACCATAGGACTGGTCAGGGAGGGGGGAAAGAGGGAAGTCGTCCCCGTTGTTCGTCAAAACTGCCCTGGTGTGGGTGTATTTGTGCCACAGCTGGGCGCGCCGGGGCGGGGGGCCCACATCCGTGGTGCCATGCCTGCTGTAAAGGGGTGGTGTCCGGCGGTCGTGATAACAATGGCCGTGATCACCGGGTGTGTAACCCAGGAAATGAGGAAACCATTCTTTTGTTGAAATGTGGGTACTGCGGCCCTCTAGGCATGCAGTGAAATCAACAGAAAAGGAAACAAAAGTTTCTCCTCCCGGCCCTCCACCGGGGTATGGAGTGGTCTGTTCACCACCTCCAGTGCAGCGGGTCTCCTCGTCCCTGGGTCGTCCCACCTCAGGGGCACTTCGAAGCCTTCCTCGGGTTCTTGGTGCCTGGGCCGGCCGCGGCAGAGCCGGTGTTGTTGTTGTCGGCGACGAGCAGATGGGGTGGTGGATCTTGATCCGCGCCGGGGCAGGATGTGTTGAATAGCCTCCGTCGTTTCTTAACTGCCGAGAACTGCTGGGAAAAGTCCTTGACGTTGTCGCCAAATAGGCCAACCTGGGAGATGGGGGCATCAAGGAACTGTGCCTTGTCAGCCTCCCTCATCTTGACCAGGTTGAGCCAAAGGTGGCATTCCTGGACCACGAAGGTGGACATCGCCTGCCCGAGAGGCCGCGCCGTGACCTTCGTCACCCGGAGAGCAAGATCGGTCGCTGAATGCAGCTCCTGCATCACTCCCGGGTCAGAACTACCCTTGTGCAGTTCTTTTAGCGCCTTTGCTTGGTGCACTTTCAGGAGAGCTATGGCGTGCAGGGCAGAGGCTGCCTGTCCAGCGGCACCATAGGCTTTAGCTGCCAGAGACGACTTAAACCTACAGGCCCCGGACGGGAGACTTGGGCGGTTGCATTCTGTGGGCACAGGTGCACCACAACCTGCCTTTTCTGCCTGGGGAATCGCCGAGTACCCCCTGGCAGCCCCACTATCGAGGGTAGTGAGAGCGGAGGAGCTGAGAGACCAGGTCCGGGCAGTGAGAGGTGCTCGCCACAACCTCGTAAGCTCCTCATGCACCTCTGGGAAGAAAGGGACTGGGGCGGGGCGTGGCCGTAAGCGGCGCTCTGGGCCCAGGAACCAATCATCAAGCTGCGAGGGTTCAGGGGGAAGTGAAGGGTTCCACTCCAGCCCGATGCTCGCAGCCGCCAGCTCTGCGTCGGCCTGCAACTGGGCAACCACACCCGAAGGTGGGATCCCAGCCGAGTCCTCAGCGTCAGATTGGACAAGCCTGCTCTCCGATGCTGCGATCGACAGCTCATCCTCTTCGCGAGCCCCGAATGAGACCGCGAACTCGGCCTGAGACGAGCTGGCGGTCTCATCCCAGAACTCGACTGGGGCGAACGAGCATGCTGGGGAATGGGAGGTCCGTGGGGGCATACCCGGTGAAGCGGCTCCCATTGGGGTCCCCAAATCGCCCCTAGTGCTAACCGACGCGGCCTCAAACCTGTAGGTAGAAGGACCATGGCGGGGAGCCGCTGGGGTGGCTTTCCCTCTGAGGAAGGAAAGCCGCGACCGCAACGTTGCCATGGTCATGTTCTCGCAGTGAGGACATGACCCGTCCATGAACGCTGTCTCCACGTGGGCAGCGCCCAAGTACGTAAGACAGCGATCATGGCCGTTGGAAGCGGAGAGGTAATGACCTCAACCAGGAATTATACACAAATGGAAAGTCAACTTTAAAAAGATGCTCTCCATGAGTGCCACTCTTTTAGAAGGAAAATATACTCTTTCAGAGGAAGAATATACTCTTTTATTCTGCTGAAGTGCCCAGGGGCATTCTCTGCACTCCACCGGTGTAAGAGGGGGAGAAGCCGCTGTAACATGCCATAAATCCAATAGCGTTTTAGAGGTGAATGGATCAGCGGAGGAATTCATCTCGCTGAATCACAACCGCTCAGCTCCGAAGAGAAAATCTGAATGAGTGGTTGCGAGTCAGCTCCTCTTATACCCATATTTCCAGGGGAGTGGCATGCAAATTCCACTCACCAATTCCCATTGGCCTTTTCTCAAAGATCAGAGGTGTTTGGGGCTCGCAAGAGTGACCCCTAGTGTCACTACATTGACACAACTTCGAGTGAGTGACAGATAGGGAACGCTTCCCATATGTTTTGTTGCTGACATCAAAACTGAATAAACCTTGTGAGATTTATGCCTTACTGATCTGTAAATTTAGTGAGTTGTATGCTTGAAACAATAAGAAACAAATAGCCAGTAGTATAAGAAAAATAAACTTAATTTAATATATATTATATGGTAGCAATTATGGAGTAAATTCTAGAGACTGTTGTGCGTGAAAATCCCAGGAGATCAGCATTTACAGAAATACTCAAACCAGCCCATCTGGCACCAACAATCATGCCACGGTCCAAATAACTGAGATCAAATTTTTTCTCCATTCTGATGGTTGATGTGAACATTAACTGAAGCTCCTGACCCGTATCTGCATGATTTTATGCACTGCACTGCTGCCACACGATTGGCTGATAGATAATCGCATGGATGATTGTTGGTGCCAGGTGGGCTGGTTTGAATATTTCTGTAACTGCTGATCTCCTGGGATTTTCACGCACAACAGTCTCTAGAATTTACTCAGAATGGTGCCAAAAACAAAAAACATCCAGTGACCGGCAGTTCTGCGGATCAGGTGACATTAATGTTGTGGCTGATCGGTGTATCAAACACAACTCACAGCGCTACAGATGTTATAATCCCATCAGATGGTATGCTTTTTATAAATGACCAGATCACCCCATGATTTAGAATGATCTAGCACATCAGTCTCATGCTTTGTCCATGTAGCCTTGCAGAATCGACATGGGCTCCAGCAATTTGTGGGGCAGTTTAATGGCGCGTGAAGAGATAGCGGCACATAGAAGGCAGTTTTTTTAATTCTGAGATCATTTTCTGGTGGCTTCCCTCTAGTTATGTGTGTGTGTGTGTGTGTGTGTGTGTGTGTGTGTGTGTGTGAATGTAAATGGTGACTTTTGACCTTTGCCTCGCAACCTCATTTATGAAAGTATCAATCTAGAATCCGTCAAAATATTGAATGGGAAAATATTCAGCATAATCAATTAGGGTAGATTATGTATCAAGTTTTTTATGACTCTGGAAATGTACTTGAGTCAAATATATTGTATTGTATTTGTTTTATTTAAACATGAATGATTTGCTTTAGCATTTTTCCTTATACATTTGTTCAAATGATTTTTGTTGTGTTATGACGTTGTGACCTCATTTGGTAGCTATATTATGGATGAATACTATGGCCTTATTGTGTGGTCTGACGTTATTCAGTGTATATGGAATTTAGTGCTGTAAAGTATCCTACATTTACACCAGTGCAGTTTTAGATCATGCAAATCAGACCATTTTTCACTGTAGATAAATCATTGTTTTATGCATTTATCATTATTAATAATAATAAAACTGGCTTTTTTAATTTTATAAACGTTTAGGTGTACTTTCGCATTTAAATAGCCTCAAAGTTGCAGGATGGATTAAAAGCCACAAAACTTAGATATTTAAACACTTCCTGCACCAGAGTTGTGTATTTTATTTAGATACAACCAAGCCCCTGACAGCATGCACTTATTAGAATAATTGTGAACACGCTTTTAATTACATGAAACATTTGGTTGCACATTATTATTGTGCCATTGCAATGTGCTATTTTGCTATCGAGTCATTGTGTGTTATTTTGCTGTTGAAATTAAATATATTAATACAGTATATGATGTATAACATGGACACTGTGGTGTAAAATGCTACTGTAAATGCATCATGTCACTGTTGCTAGGTGACGTGGTCTAAAAGGATGTGTTGCTGTATAAAGGGAAAATTTGCTAAAATGGATTTTGTGCAGTCAATGTTTCAGTCAATTGGTGTGACCAAACAGGCGGCCACTGTTGAGCAAATTAATTATACAGTGTCATACACTCAATTTACCCTTGCAGTACACCTAACAAGGGACAGAACCACACAAACACTCTCACTAGGGTATGATACAGGCAATAGGCTTTTCTTTTTAATAGTCCTTTGGGATATTTCCTAGATTCCTGTAATAATAGTGCTTTCAGGTTAGCCTCATTGACCACATTCTGTCTGCAGTATTGCATTTCCTTCCTGTTTAAGGGCATGCACGCTCTCACAGTTTCATTAAGATACCACACTGTTGCTCTCGCATTAAACAATTTGCTTGTACTGCAATTCCACAAGTAATCAATCAAACTGTTCCTGAATTTGTGGCCTGTGGAATTCAAATAGTGTTTGACTTTCAATTTGCATTTCACTCAACATGGAAACACTTATAAATATAAATATTTTTTTTTTTTCTTGAAGCTGCTGAGTGTAACCCCACACGCAGCACCAAGCAGAATAGCAAAAATAACTAATTTTTTAAAATATTTTCTCACTATTGGTTAGGCCAGTGTTGCTATATATTGTGTGTTAAAACACCCTAAAATGCCTTAAACCAGCCTAAAATGGTGTGCTATTCTTAGCTGGTCTCTGGTCCCATGCTGGTCTATTGCAGATTTTATAGGGGTTTTTGGTACTTTTCAGCAGGTCAGGTTGGGGGACCAGCTTAAACCAGCTAAAACCAGTTTAAGCTGGATTGCTAGTCTTTGTTGGTCTCTGGGGCCTGACTGGACTTTTGGCCGGTTTTAAAGTTGTCTTGGGTAATTTTCAAAAAGTCAGGCTGGGAGTCTTAGCAGGTCTCTAGGACCAGGCAGGACATTTGGCTGGTTTTAAAGGGGGTTTCTTCAGTTTTAGCTGGTCAGGCAAGAAGACCAGCTTAAACCATCTTAAACCAGTTGAAGTTGGTTTACTGGTTTTAGCTGGTCTCTGGGCCCAGGTTGGTCTGTTTCCAATTTTAGTGGGGTTTTGGGTACTTTTTATCTGATCAGGCAGGGAGACAAGCTTAAACCATCTTAAACCAGCCTATGATTGTTTGCTGGTCTTAGTTGGTCTTTGGGCCCAGGCTGGCCTTTTGGCTCATTTTAAAGGGGTGTTGGCTATTTTTCAGCTGATTAGGCTGGGAGACCAATCAGAGAATCGCAGTAAACAAAGTGCATCAATAGAGCTCTGCAGCTACCACCCACTCTTATGACACTGTGAATGCAGCAAACGAGTCAATCTCCCTACGTTCTCAAATACAAACATATATATATACATACAGGTGCATCTCAATAAATTAGAATGTCGTGGAAAAGTTCATTTATTTCAGTAATTCAACTCAAATTGTGAAACTCGTGTATTAAATAAATTCAATGCACACAGACTGAAGTAGTTTAAGTCTTTGGTTCTTTTAATTGTGATGATTTTGCTCACATTTAACAAAAACCCACCAATTCACTATCTCAAAAAATTAGAATACATCATAAGACCAATAAAAAAAACATTTTTAGTGAATTGTTGGCCTTCTGGAAAGTATGTTAATTTACTGTATATGTACTCAATACTTGGTAGGGGCTCCTTTTGCTTTAATTACTGCCTCAATTCGGCATGGCATGGAGGTGATCAGTTTGTGGCACTGCTGAGGTGGTATGGAAGCCCAGGTTTCTTTGACAGTGGCCTGCAGCTCATCTGAATTTTTTGGCTCATTTTCCTCTTGACAATACCCCATAGATTCTCTATGGGGTTCAGGTCTGGTGAGTTTGCTGGCCAGTCAAGCACACCAACACCATGGTCATTTAAACAACTTTTGGTGCTTTTGGCAGTGTGGGCAGGTGCCAAATACTGCTGGAAAATGAAATCAGCATCTTTAAAAAGCTGGTCAGCAGAAGGAAGCATGAAGTGCTCCAAAATTTCTTGGTAAACGGGTGCAGTGACTTTGGTTTTCAAAAAACACAATGGACCAACACCAGCAGATGACATTGCACCCCAAATCATCACAGACTGTGGAAACTTAACACTGGACTTCAAGCAACTTGGACTATGAGCTTCTCCACCTTTCCTCCAGACTCTAGGACCTTGGTTTCCAAATGAAATACAAAACTTGCTCTCATCTGAAAAGAGGACTTTGGAACACTGGGCAACAGTCCAGTTTTTCTTCTCCTTAGCCCAGGTAAGACGCCTCTGATGTTGTCTGTGGTTCAGGAGTGGCTTAACAAGAGGAATACGACAACTGTAGCCAAATTCCTTGACACGTCTGTGTGTGGTGGCTCTTGATGCCTTGACCCCAGCCTCAGTCCATTCCTTGTGAAGTTCACCCAAATTCTTGAATCGATTTTGCTTGACAATCCTCATAAGGCTGCGGTTCTCTCGGTTGGTTGTGCATCTTTTTCTTCCACACTTTTTCCTTCCACTCAACTTTCTGTTTACATGCTTGGATACAGCACTCTGTGAACAGCCAGCTTCTTTGGCAATGAATGTTTGTGGCTTACCCTCCTTGTGAAGGGTGTCAATGATTGTCTTCTGGACAACTGTCAGATCTGCAGTCTTCCCCATGATTGTGTAGCCTAGTGAACCAAACTGAGAGACCATTTTGAAGGCTCAGGAAACCTTTGCAGGTGTTTTGAGTTGATTAGCTGATTGGCATGTCACCATATTCTAATTTTTTGAGATAGTGAATTGGTGGGTTTTTGTTATATGTGAGCCAAAATCATCACAATTAAAAGAACCAAAGACTTAAACTACTTCAGTCTGTGTGCATTGAATTTATTTAATACACGAGTTTCACAATTTGAGTTGAATTACTGAAATAAATGAACTTTTCCACGACATTCTAATTTATTGAGATGCACCTGTATATATAGCAATATACTTTAAAGAAATGTATTCAGTTTCCTTTGTCTTTTTGTCCAATTTTCAAATACTTTTTTTTTTTTTTTTGCTTCAAATTAATGTTTGTAATGTTGTGATTGGAGCTGGATGTTTTGGTTTTAATGATTTTAAACTCTTTTATGAAGGATGTTATGAAATCCCTATAGAAAAAAAAATGAATGGGAAAAATATGGAACCAAGGCGGCTGAAAAAGTGGGCGGACACTGTTGCATTCTATTAGCTTTAACACATTAGCTTTAAGTTTCCTGCTTTTATTCAAATATAAGATTTTACTGAAAAATAAATAGTTAGCTTAATTTGTATCTGGTCCCCCATACATCTTGTGTTCTTTAGCTGCTGTTTGTATATGTTGTGTGTGACGGACGGTATGTATCCACACCCAGCAGTGTGTGTTTACATGGTTGTGCGTGTTTGTCTCAATCCATCTGTTTGGATTCCACTCCTCCTCTTGCTAAGCACTCTCATGTCCCACTTTTAATGCGATCTGCTCAGTCTGAAAAATTAATCATCATCTGTTTGGCCGCGGATCATCAAGGTGTTCTGCCCTGGTTGCGGTGTTCTCCTCTCCAGTGGCTGTCTGAACAGCTGGTGGATATTAGACAGCAGATTGTGTTACTTACATCAGACGATGATGGCTCCATAACCCAGAGTGCAATTTGTCATATCTCAGGCTCTTGGGGTACCGTGACCAACTGCGGGAGTAGTTTCGGTTTTGTTTGTTTTGTTTGTGTGTTTGTTTCAGTGTCATTTTGACCTTACCCTATGAAAAACTGGGAAACAGCTGTCTACCTTAAAATGGGTTGAGTTTTTAGTAGAATAATGCAGTTTTCACATATGTCAGGACATCTCAGATTATTAGAGTAGATTTAAAAACTAATTTTGTTGTGGCCAATTGCAAACCATGTTGTTCACCTAAAAATACAAATTCTTATATCGTTTACTCACCCTCGTGTTGTTCCAAACCCATTCAGGCTATTTTATTTGGATTCATGTTATATTTTAACAGGTTGAAGAGGGTAGTAAATTATATAAAAACATAGCAAGTGGCAATATTAAGTTCAGTCACATAGTGCCGTCCACGCCGCTGAATGCTGTTTAATTGACAGCTGTTGCCCTGTAAAAGGAAAGCCATTCTTTGCATCAAGCAGAGCTTTCAACAGCACACATTTGCTTTTTGACACTGTAGCAGTATCACATTTTGTAAGCATATTTTACAGTCATCAATCAATGGTGTAATCTGCACTGACAGTGTTGCTTGTGCTATGGCATTTTTTGGAGGTTGCTTTGATTCGATGGAGACTGTAATGAATTTAAAGTGATGTGAGAATGCAACACAGTGGCAGACAGATGAAATTTATACTGAGTGAGAAAGATGATACCAAAACACAATGAAAAACAGTTTAAACTAGATTTTAACATTTTCAGAAGAAAATGTGAGTGGTGCTTGTCCGTGCAAAACTCGCCACCATGATGCTAGGGTGTGGTTGCCTAGGTGTTTTAGGTGTTTGTTTGTTTTTCTGTTGTGTGGTAGCTAGGGTGTTCAGCAGGGGCGGTTCTTGATGGGGCCTGCCCCCCCGCAACACCCCCCTGCAGAGAACGATTTTTTATTTTGTTATTTTATTAATCTACAATATATTTTAGCCTAAAAAAATAATTATAAGTTTCAATAACATTTGTATGTGATTGTAATGTGTAGTCATCCGGCTCCTTTTCTTGTTGAACGAGACTGACTAACTGAACGAACAACATGCCTCCTCCCAACGAGTTTACCAATCCATTCAGTTCCTTCACGAATGAACGAGACCGACTGGTTCAGTGAAGGGGTGTATTCGTTCAGTGGGTTAAACCAATAATATGGTTCGCCCTTAAGTCAGTCTTCAAAAGCAACACAAATGGAATTTGCATGTCTACAAATGTATGAAGACACTTTAAAATCAGAGTTTAAACACAATAGCTGTTTTCACCATAAATGGTAGGTCTTATTTTCCTATATTTTGTCAAATGCTGGGCTTAACTTTTACCTAGACAAGAAAAGCCCAATAATATCTTGCACTGTGCAGCAAAGCACAACATTTCTATCCTTATTTCATGTCATTTTAACTGTACGTCTTCAGTCATTTTTACACATTCATAAATTGGAGATTATGTTTTGTGCATACCTATAAACTTGTCTTGGGTGCATCACCCCTTTCTCTCCTTGTTGAACACGATTGACTTACACGCTGAGCTGAACAAACGACATGCCTCCTCGTTCAGTCGGTCAGCAGATCCTCATTCACAAACCAGAAGACTGAGTGAGTCGTTCATTTCATTCATGAATGAGTTTACCAGTACACGCAGTTCATTCATGAACAATATCTCATCTCATTCAGACTCAAACTCACTATTCGTTCAGTGGGTGAAACCAATGATATGCTGCCTTACAGCCCGCACTCGAATGCCATTGTCTTTACAGGCATGAAAAGCCACCAAAGCAGTATCGTGCTTCAAACCAGAGCTCATTGGCTTCGAAAAGGGAGAAAAATATGAAACAGTGTATGGAGGTGAATGAGAACGATTCGCCTATTTAAAAGATTAATTTAAAAAGATAGATTCGTTCACGAACGAAACATCACTAGTTGCCAGGATAATGCTATGCGGTTACTAAGGTGTTCTGAGTGGTTGTCAGGGCATTGCTTATGTGGATGCTAGGGTGCTCTGGGTGGTTGCCAGTGAATTGCTATGTAGTTTGAGTGGTTGTTAGTGCACTGCTGTGCAGTAGCTAGGGTGTTCTGGATGGTTGCCATAGAGCTGCTATGCAGATGCTAAGGTGTTTTGAGTGGTTTTAGCGTGTTGTTGTGTGGTAGCATGGGTGTTCTGAGTGGTTGCCAGGGCGCTGCTATGCAGTTGCTATGGTGTTCTGTGTGGTTGATAAAGCATCACTATGCAGTTGTTAGGGTGTTCTGGGTGTAAGGTGTTTTGAGTAGTTTTTAGCTTGTTGTTGTGTGGTTGCTGTGGTGTTTAGGGTGGTTGCTAGGGTACTGCTATCTGGTTGCTATGATGTTTTGAGTTGGTTCTAGTGTTGTTGTGTGTTAGCCAGGGTGTTCTCATTGGTTGACAGGGGGCTGCTATGCGGTTGCTATGGTGTTCTGAGTGGTTGTTAGTGCATTGCTATACTGTTGCTAGGGTGTTCTGGGTGATTGCCAGGGCACGTCTATGTTAGCTTGTCACTTGTCATTTTATGGTAGCTAAGGTCTTCTGAATGGTCGTAAGCATATTGCTGTTTGGTTGCTATGGTGTACTAGGTGGTTGTCTGGATGTCAATATGTGGTTGCTAAGGTGTTCTGGTTAGTTACCAGGGTGTTGCCATGTGGTTGCTAGGGTGTTCTGGGCAGTTGCCTGGGTTGTTGCTATGTGGCTGCTAAGGTGTTAAAATTGTTTTAACATTTTTGCACGCTGCTGTGCAGTTCCTAGTGTGTTCTGGGGGGATATTAAGGTGTTGCTAGGTGGTTGCTAAGGTGCTTTGAGTATTTTTTAGCATGTTGTTCTGTGGTAGCTGGGGTGTTTCGGTTGGTTGGCAGGGTGCTGCTTTGTGGTTGCAAAGGTGTTCTGAGTGGTTGTTAGAACATTGCTTTGTGATTACTAAGCTATTCAGAGTTGTCTGTAGAGTGCTACTTTGTGGTTGCAAGCGTGTTTTGGGTGATTGCTTACTGACCCAAGTCAAAAGAGCACACCCATCAGTCTCTATAATATTCTGGGCTCTTGGTATGGCTGAAGTCCCTTCTTTTGAGCAGGTATATGGAATTTTTCACCTGTTTCTTTGTTTGTTGAAATCCCTAACCCCAAGCATGCGCAATCACTACACATAAAAACTAATATTGGCATATGTGACGAGGAGGAGGGCGTGGCCAGGCCATGAGGATGCACGCCCAGTGCTGAGTTTCCCAATCAGCGGGGGAGAGATAAAGGAGGAGCCGAGGACACCAGAGAGAGAGAGAGAGACGCATGCAGTAGTGTGTGTGCTTTTGTGTCATGCTGGAAAAAATGTTATGTTGTGTTTTGTTTATTAAAAGTATTTTTGATTGTTAACCTGGTTCCTGCTTCCTCCTTTACTGATGAACAAGTGGCTTGTCCTTTACACTGGTGCCGAAACCCGGGAAAGGAGGAAGAGCACGCTGTCCGGGAGAACTCGCCGCTGCCGTCCGCCAGGGAGGCGGAAGAGCCTGCTGCCATCTGCCAGGAGATTGAGGAGTCGCTGCTGTCTGCGGGGAGGCAGAGGAACCGTTGCCTTCCGCCAGGGGATGGAGGAAACGCTGCCGTCCGCCAGGAGGTGGAGGAGCCCACTGCCGTCCGCTAGGGGGCGGAGGAGCGGCTGAGGACCGGGTGGATGGTGTGCCCGTGGGAGCCAAAGAAGAGTGTTTTCTTTTCTCTCTATCTCTCTCCTCTCTCTCTCGGGCTCTCCCACTCTCTTTCTCTCTCCCCTCTCCCTCTCCTCATCCTACCCAGGTTCCCAGGAGGCAGGGAAGACCAGCCGGCAGCGGAACAGCCGAGGGGGCAACTCCTCCCCTCCAGGAAGGGTGGGGGGGTGGAGTAAGTCAGGCCAGAGGTTTTCCCCGGCCTGAATCGGGCATTGGGGTTATGTGACAAGGAGGAGGGAGTGGCCGGGCCATGAGGATGTACACCCAGCGCTGAGTTGCCCAATCAGCGGGAGAGAGATAAAGGAGTAGCCGGGGACACCAGAGTGAGAGAGAGAGAGAGAGAGAGAGAGACACGCAACAGTGTTCATGTGTGTTTATGTTGTGATGTTATGCTTTCAGTTCACCATTTGTGTTATTTAAAGTCTTGTTGAATGTGGATCCGGCTCCCGCTTCCTCCTTTCCCAGACGAACAGAGATCCTTTACAGCATTATATTCATGCTGTTTTGCCAGAACCGGCCCCCACAGTGAGCCTGGTTTCTCCCAAGGTTATTTTTCTCCATTAACCAACATATTATGGAGTTATGTGTTCCTTGCCACAGTTGCCTTAAAGCATGATTTTCTGTAAAGCTGCTTTGACACTATGTGCGTTATGAGAAGCACTATACAAATAAAAATGACTTGATTTGACAATAGAAATAGTGATACAGTACTTGTCTTACCAAACACCACCATTAATGCAAGGCCATCTCTCCTTTCGCTATTAACTTCCAGGCTATACAGCGTACTGTCCCCTTCTTTAACGTACCAAATAAATTAACACTTCTCCGAGCTTGTCACCCTCCTCATTGTGATTTAGACTGAATGATGGCATGCTAATACTCCTTGAGAACGTGGACCTTTAATCACTGCCTCTTATAATCCATCAGTTTTTAATTGTTCAACTTTAAAAGTGTATTTTCTCCCATGCATTTGATTTGCCAATCATATTCCATCAATCATAATGCAAAGAATTCTTTGACTGATGACAGTGTTTTCAAATGGAGACAGCTTGTAGACCTCTACTAAATCGAAAATGTATTTTAGTCATATTGTGTCCTTAATTCTAGTTTTGACATTTCCGTTCCACAGAAGAAAGAAAGCCATATGGGTTTTGAACATCATGAAAGTGAGTTAATGATGACATAATTTTCACTATCCCTTTCAAATAAAAGTCCCCATTTGATCTCCATTTAATCTCATTGTCTAGGAGAAACAATCAAAACATTAAAAAGCCCTTATGGGTGGAGGGGTTTTAGTGAATGTCTGTCAACACTGTAACTCGGACAAACAACAAACAGATTTGTTGGAGCTGCTGTCACCAGGCAGACGCATTAAAACCCGCGGCTGCTCTCTGCCAGGTTAGTAATTGCTCTTTTTATGGTGGTAATTATTTCCTCTAAGGTGCACACTGTTGCACAATGCAATTATACATGTGCCATTATCTGTGAGTGCTGGAGACGGTGGAGATTCTCATTTGTGTTTGCGTGAAATGAGAAGTGTGTGTCTGTGTGTGTTTGTAGAGAGGGAGAGGAATTCATATTGAAGAGAATGAGAGCTCTCAAAGGGATTCATTCATTTACTTATGTGCTGATTATAGTGTATAGATCACACTTGAACTACTGATTTGCAGTCTTTTTGTAGAATCTGTAAGGGTTAATATTGTTTGAAAGCGTTTGTTGTTGCAGGACTACTAGAGGTCTGTCAACTGGAGTAATCATAAATTACGCTTTTGTACACCAGCCATAATGTCATGCTTACTTACACATAATTTCCTGCTAATCACAGTTGAGTTTGCTATGCAGTAGTGAAAACTTGCACAGATTTCTTACAGGTGAATAAACAAAATTAATTCACAAGACTTTTGATAGCACAGTGCAAAATACAACACAGGCAATGCAAATTACAATAAAAACATGAAAGCCAGACAGCTTTATACAACTCACTGATTCTTGAGACAAGGGACAAAACATAATATTGCATAACATAGTCTTACATTCAAAAGTCATCTTTATGTTAAAAGTCAAGAAATTCATAATAATAAAAATACTGAAAAAGTTAAATCTGAAGGAAATGTGTATACTCAGGGCATTCATTACTTATATATTTAAATAATTTCATTAGAACTTTTTCAAATGCATTCTCTATACTTGGAAGCAAATGTAATTTAACCTGCCCTCAGCAAATGGTCACAGTGTTAAACTGCCAAGCAAAGTGTTTAAAATTGCAACAAATTCATAAATATGAATATCAAATGAAAGGTAGATATCGAACAATACATAAAGTAAACTTTAAATTATATTTTCCATAAAAAACTATCAAAGTTGTGTCCCCCAACTTTTTTATATAATCCTGAATAAATCAGACAATGTCATGTTCAGCTATAACTCCCCTGCTGAACACACTAGCTACCACTCAACCTGCTCATGGTGGATGTAAGAGTAGGACACGTGGTCTGGTAAGTTTGATATTTTTTCATATATTACACAAACAATGTTTAAGTCTCTGTTTCAGTCACAGCTTCAACATGTCAACTCCATCATTCCCATTATGATATTTCCTGTTAGAATTGTGGGATAAATTTAAGCATTTTAGTTTAGGTTATAGAGGCAGCTTCACCTGAGGAAAAACAAAACTGCTCCATTTGACAACACATGGTTAAGATAGAAACATATTCAGTTTTGTCAACTCCATCAGAATTTTCAGAAAGATAGAAAAAAAAATTTATAGAATACATTTGATCACTTAAATGCTTTACTGAACACTATTATTACATAATTAAAAACTTTACACTCTTGTTGGATGGATCAAATTAAAATAGCATGCTTTTAGTGTGTCTGATGGAGTTGACACAAATTACAGTAAGATGTAAGTTATGAAGTGAATAAATGTCCATTTTCAGAAAATAAGTATTTTTTTTATAAAAACCTGTTCCCTTACATGGTTCATTAGCTGAGACCTTTGTCTACAAATATATCCATTTCAAATTCAATCCATTTTATTATTAAAAAATAAAAACTCAGATTTTAAAGGTTTGGGAGGAGCCTACTAATCTGATCCTATTAATAAATTACGCAAAAACATATAGTATAAGCAGAGCTCACCTCTCTCCCAGCGTTCATCGCTTCTGGCAAGCAACCATGGCCGAACCAGACGAGCTCGAACTCTTCACCTCAGATGACGAGTTTTCTCAGCACTCCTCCGAGCCCCAACTCACACCCCAAGATTCCACTATCCCGACTTCCAACGAAAAGAATAGAGGTCGTTCAACACAGCGCACCCCCCCCAAACCGGTGTCACAGAAGAAACTACTCTTCAGCGCCATTCCACTATGTCGGCAAATCCCACTCCATCTCGGGCAAATCCAGTTATCCCAGCGATCACAAAATGAACTGTCAATGGCTTATGTCACACCCTCGCTACTGAGTCTATCCCCTTCCAACGTAGATAAAATAAAATTCAACTCTACAATCTTCTTGTCAGATCAAAAATTAACCCCGAAGATTTACCAAGCTTACCGGAAAGCCAAGAAGCCCCTCCCCCAAAAGTCAAGAGAACTACCTCCCGACGCTCAGCACGCCATCACGCTCAGGTTGCCAGCACCTCTCAAAACCCTTCCGCTTCAGTAACCACTCAAAATTCAGAAATATCAGGTACTTCTCTGTAACTTCCAGCACAACAAACCTCAGCTCTCTTTCAGTCTAATACTGGGGTCCTCCCTTGCCCCCAATCCAACCAAAACCACATACTTACCCTAGCTGAATTCTCCCTAGCCTTTGGGAGATATACAGATGTTATCTACTCCACTTTCCCAAATAGATGCAAGGAACTAAACGACTACCTAACTATAATTGCCGAATTCTCGCTTTCCTTCGGAGGCTGCCATTTCTATACCTACCACAAACTCTTCTCTGCCAAATGTGCAGCAAGTGTTGCCCATTGCAATCAATGTCCATACTGGGGTGCCCTAGACATGGAACTCTACAAAAGAGTTTTTTTCGGCTGTCGCAATGTCTCTTGTGCCATCTGTAGGTCTTCGGAACACCAATCCTACTCTTGCCCTCTAATCAACCCTCACATTCCAGAACCTAAATAAACTCCCGAAACCGTCAAATCAACCTCATATGTCCTGCAGCCAAGGGACTCTTCAAATTCAAATACAAACAATAGAATAATTACTTTCAATTCAGAAAGGCAAGTATGAAACAACTTCAATGAGTTTGGTTGCCCTAGACAACACTGTCGCTTTCTCCACATCTGTAATTACTGCGGCGGTGCCCACACCCGCCCTATTTGCCCAGTGTACAAATCCTCTGCAAGAAAAAATAAAGATATAAAAAAGTACCTCTCCTCTCCTACCAATGTCTCTCTCTCTCTTGGCTAAACAACTAAAAAACCCAAACAAAGATTTCATAAACTTTCTCCTTTCAGGTCTAAGCCAAGACTTTGTCCCAGGACTAGAAAGTCTACCAGATACCAGCATAATCTGCAATAATTTACAGTCAGCACTGGCAGAACCAGAGGTCATCGACACTATCCTAAAAAAGGAACTAGATCAAGGTTTCATGATTGGCCCCTTTGACTCTACCCCCTTTAAACTCTTCCACATCAGTCCCATTGGGATTGCTACAAGGAAATTCTCAGGAAAAAAGCATATTATCATTGAACTTTCAGCACCCTATGAAAACCTCTACCCAAGCATCAACAGTCTAATCCAAATTGACGAGTACTCCCTTCAATATCACGACGTAGACCAAGCTATTAAATTGATTAAAATTGCCGGCCAAGGGGCCTGGCTCGCTAAAGTCGACATCACCTCTGCTTTTAAAGTTATGCTAATCCACCCCGACTTCTGGCACCTTTTTGGGATTCGCTGGTGAGACAAAAACTACTTTGCCATTCGACTAACCTTCGGCTGCAAAAGTAGCCCCAAAATCTTTTATATGCTCTCCGAAGCCTTCTGCTGGATCATATCAAATAACTACGCAATTCCCCTCCTTATCCACCTGCTCGATGACTTTCTCACTGTTTCCCCAAACAATTCCCCACCAGCAGCCCACCTCTCCACTGACATAAATGTGTTCACGGAACTCGGAGTCCCCATCTCCATCGAGAAAACATCATGCCCTTCCACTACCATCGAATTCTTGGGAATCAATCTCTACACAATCAAATTCCAAGCCTCTCTCTCCAGGGAAAAAAAATCGATAGAATCATTATAATCGTTTCCAGCCTCCTGGATTCCCCTCAATGCACTAAACGCGACTTGCTCTCTCTGCTCGGCCATCTCAACTTTGCTATGCATATAGTGCCCCAAGGTTGCCCTTTCATCTCCCACCTCCTCACCCTAGCCTCATCTACTCCAGCTCAAAATGACCAAGTACATTTAAACTGCCATGCCGATTTACAGTAATGGCTCTCATTTCTCAAACAATGGAATGGACTCTCCTTCTTCAACAAAGACCTCCTCTCCACCCCCAGTGACTGCAGTTATTCACTGATGCTATCCCTACCGTAATTTTTGGAGGGTACTTTCAAAACCACTGGTTCGCTTCCACCTGGCCCCCGGAATTATCTGGTCTTCCCCAATCATTTGGGGAAACGTTTCCACCACTTTATTCGAACTATACACTACTGTAGCAGCAGCTCATTTGTGGGGAAAGGAATGGAAATCTAAAAACATACTTTTCCACTGTGACAATTAAGGAACAGTCCAATGTATCAATAAAGGCCGTTCACATTCCCAGAAAATCATGCCACTATTAAGATGTCTCATTTGGATCTCCGCCTGTGACCAGTTCATCATCAAAAAACAACATATCCCAGGTCATAAAAATCAAATTGCTGACTGCCTCTCTCGTTTCCTCTTCCAGAAATTCAGGACATTGGCCCCAGAAGCAGACAAGAATCCAACTCAAGTGCCTCCCTTTTCGGAACTCCCTTTTACTCTTCCAGTAAACCATCAACTCAGACACCTCCACAGCCTCGTGACCTCATAATTCAAGCAATCTCCCCAAGAACACTCTAAACTTACTGGACAGCTTGGAACAGCTTCAAGCTTTTCCATCTAAGTAACAGCATTCCATTCCCTGATTTTTCACTCATCTCTATCTCCTCATTCTCTACCCACCTCCATATTTCAAAGCATTTGCAATCTGGAACAATCAAAGTAAACCTAAGCAGCATAGCAGCATACACTTCTACAAACTAATCCATGGCCAACAATGCCCCTCACTAAACAACCCCCAAATTTCTCTCCTCACTAAACGAATCCAAAAAATCCAGCCCGCCAGAACCGATTCGAGGCAACCTCTGACCCTAGACCTATTACAAAGATGCCTAACAACTCTCCGTTTAGGCTATCATTCACACAACACATCTAGAACACTGGATGCTATGTTCATTCTCTCCTTCTTTGGTTTTCTCCGAAGCTCAGAAATCTCCATAAATTCCTAATTTATCCTAGTATTCACCCCACTTTTTCAGACCTCCAAATTTTAAATAATGACACCATCAGATTCCATATTAAACAAAGCAAAACAGATCAAATTAAACGTGGCCATTCCATCTTCATCTTTAATCTATAAACCTCCATCTAACCCTATCAAGCCCTCAGTCACTACTTAGCCTACAGAGAAACCCATATTTGTTCCCCCGCAGACACACTATTCGTTGACGATGACCACATGCCAGTCTCGAGACACTGGTTTAAAAACACCTCAAATTCTTCCTGCTTAAATCAGTTATACCACCCAATCTCTTCTCCCTTCATTCGTTCTGCATAGGAGCTGCAACAACAGCCTGCAAAAAAGGCTTACCTGACCTCCAAATTAAAGCTCTCGGAAGGTGGTCCTCAGAAGCCTTTCACTCTTATATAAGAACAGACCTGGCACACATTAGACAAGCTCACAAAAATCTTATCTCTTCCCAATAAATCAGTCACACAGCTTTTGAACCCCCTGGTGCGTACTATGTTTCTCTCGAATTGCAGTGAGGGCACTCCTATTCGAATGCCGTGTGAGCTACCATGCATTGGTCATGGACTCTCCCGTTCGAATTGTGGCTAGGACTCTCCAGCCCTCCTGATCAAACAAATTGGGTCCAGAGTCCAAACAGAGCTGTGCCTCAAAAATAACCACTTTGCCAGCACTGGCCCACAGGACCGGTCACCCGACGAGCCCTTCTTGTCTCGATGGTTTGGGCCTGTTCATTCATTTCCGTCGAGGCCCAACATCCATCCAACAACTCAGGAGCCCTCCCTCTCCTTGGACAGCAAGCCAAACACATTTACCATTATCATAATATTTGAAACATAATATTTGAAAAAGATTGTGTCCCTTATCTCAAGAAACAGTGAGCTACTGTACTTATAAACAGAGTTCCATATCAATATGAATATGAATATTCAATATGAATTATATCCAAATAGCACTGAATTGTCTCAAACCATTTATTTTAAAACAGATGGTTCTTGCTTTGAAATCTAATTGGAAAAGTCATGTTCAAAGCCATTGTATAATAGCCAAAAACCTGTATCCACATATGACTGCACAATAATTAAATGATATGAATATATACTGTGTATATATATACTGTACTGCAAAAGTGCAATAGGCACATTATATTTTTCACAGAAACATTTGTCTTAAGATTTTATTTTATTTGACATTTTCTGCTTTTAGTGTATTAGTAGGAAATATCAATTTTTGATTTCAACATTCCCTTTGCAAATAGAATTGAACTGAAGAAGAACAAAGAGCCCTACAATAGATGGTTTGGCCCCTACCGAGCCCAGATCTCAAAATCTGAGTCAGTCTGGGGTTACATGAAGAGACAGAAGCAATTGAGCCTAAATAGATAGAAGAACTGTGACAAGTTCTCCAAGAAGCTTGGAACATCCAACAACCAAGAAAACTGTGTCCAGGTGTTACCTATATATTGGTGCTGTTTTGAAGGCAAAGGTGGCCACACCAAATATTGATTTAGCCTTTTTTTATGTTTAATTTGTATGATGTTAATTGATAAATAAAAACTATTTATGGCATTTTTTAAGACATAAGACATCATAAGACATCCTCACTATGCTAACATTAAAAACACACACAAAAAAAAAAAAAAAAATTATAAAAAAAATACACTAAAAATATTTTTAGTAAATATGCACAAAAAATATTTAAACCTACATATTTTTTTTATATTTACACATATTAATTTCATAACAAAATTCCATTAAATTGAATTGTGTAATTTTTTAACAAAATTTAATAAAACTTAAAATATCTTTTTTATTTTTTTATTTTATTTTGTTAAAGATTATTCTGTTACATTATATGGAATTTTGTTATGAAATTGAAATGCATAAATCTTAAAATACATTTTGAGTAAATGTATAATATAACTGGCGTAACACTATGAAGTATGTCACTAGGTGAAATATCCATTTATTGCCATTACTATAATTATTTAATAAAATATTTTATTGAACATTGGTATCCATATCATATTGCTGTTGCCACAACATGCATTCTAGTGGTTCTACTATATAAAATGTAATATGTAACCTACACAATATGTATTATATTTTACCATATAATATGTAACATAATAGTTTCCACTGTAAACTATGACCAATAATCCTGAAGCGAGTAGCTCTGTCATCTCCAATCTTCTGTGAGCTCATTGGTTTTGTTGACAATCAGCAGCAGATTGTTATTGTGGCACCAGTTTGTCAGTTCCGCCACCTTCTGCCTTTTCATCATTGTGATTGATTAGCTCAATTACCGTGCTTTCATCAGGAATTTGGTAACGTGGCTGTTGCTGTGTGTTGCAAAACAGTCGTAAGCGAGCAGAGCAAAAAGGTACTGCTTAGACAGCTGCATTTACTCTTATAAGAATAATGTTTTATTTCTCATCTTAACATGATGGGAAATCAGTTATTTAGTCACTGATTATTGCGCAAGACAGGGATACAAGCTGTGCAGAAAAAAATATAAAATGCATAAACGGACTGAACTTAAAGCATTAAAGAGACTAAACTTTTTTCAAAAGGTTTTACTGTGCTAAATATTATTCACTTTTAAGCACAGCAAGCTATAATCATGCAAAAACACTCTCCAAGAAGTTGCATTTCTCAATTAAGAATTATGTCTCCCATTAAAACCACCACCACTAAAAATATGAATTTTAGTAGTCAAAAACACTAATCGACTAGTCAGTTGTTGGACGACTCATCGTTAGTCAACCACCGTGGCACATTCCAAGATATTCCTACTTCCCAAAGTCTATACAAATATTTCACTATTTTTTTGTCTGTGTTTTCTGCTGCGCCATTATTTACATTTTTCGCACTGTTCTATAATTGTGGAATATTCTATTCCAGAAAAAAATCATAAAAACTAAACTAACTGTGTTTGGAAGCCTTACATGTCTGTCATACGGTCTTGACCTGTATAAGGCTGGACGCAAACAGTGCAATTTTGGCCTGTTGTGTGACCTCGCAACCATTTGTTTTCCCATTGAAAAAGAAATCATGTTGAAATCTTTTGCTCACAGCTTGCATCGTGCGAGAGGTTTTAAGAGCAAAGCCAAGCAGCGAACGACCTCCTAATCATTTATTTTAAAAAAATGAAAAAATCTGGGACCTACCGGCTTGAATTCGTGAAGTGTGTGAGGTTAAACAAGCTGATTTGGCTTGTCAACCAGTTATTAAGCGGTGATAAACCAAAGCGGCATGAGTTCATTTTGCCTGTAGCTTTGTGAAATATTACTGATTATATGCAGGTATATTGATTTTACCTTTACCTATACTGCAATTACATTTGTTTTATCACCAAAGAAATTATACCTTTTATCAGACCCACATTTTTTTAGTTCATGTCAGCCACGACAAGCACTCACAATCTCTGACTGTTCAGCTATCCAGCACTAAACCAGCACTGACCAGCATGAAAATGACATGCTGCTTTAAACAACAGTTTTTAGAATAGGCCAAAGAGATGCTATCATTCACAGATCTGTCTTTGTTGTCAGATAACTAGAAAGGGAGCCAGTGCCATTGAGGAGAGAAATTGACTGTCTTTCTGTAACCACATCAAATCAAACCAAACGTCCACGCTTTATCACCGCTCTAACCATGGAAATGTCACTCCAGACTTAACATTCAGGTATAGCTTTCTTGGAATGTGACACTAGTAGTTTTCTTGAAAGAAATTGGTGCAATAACTGAGAGTGAAACGTTGAAAATACAAAAAACACCGGATTCACCTATCAAAGTTTTCAATGCATGCAACATTTATTGTCAAGACAAAATGCTTGTGAGTTTTCTCCTTTCAATATTCTTGAGCACCTTTTTGGCTAGCTGAAAGCGGCAGTGGCAGCCTTTGTCATATGGTTTGTGCTTCCCAGCTGTGCTTTTGTTTTTGCATTCTGTCTGCATGCATTCTCAAGGTTACATCTGTGTTTTCAGCTATTTATTTTAAAATAAATTAATGCAAAAAAAATTATTGTAGGGATGAAGTGGATGGATAAGTAGCCCTTTAGCTGATTCTCTTCCTTTAGTTAATCTTGAATTCTGATTGAGATGGGTTTAACCTTGAGTGAGCCCAGTCTGGCACCTCATACCCAGTGCTGATGCAGTGCATACTAAAGGCATATTTCAAGTATTCTGTACATACTATAGAAACAGGATGTTCTTTAATGTTCCTTGGATTCATTGCATACAAAATTAGCATGCTTCAAATGTTCTCTAAATTGTCTTATTATGCAGTGCATACTAAAGAAAAAATACTTAGAATGTTCCCTTAATGTTCCTAGTGTGCTTTCAATGTTCCCTAGATGTTCATAGTATGCATACTAAAAATGTTTTTAGAATGTTTCCTAAATGTTCCTAGTCTGCTGTGCATACTAAATAATATGCTTTTAATGTCCCTATATGTTCTTACTTAATGTTTTGAATGTTCGCTTAACGTTACTGGTATTCAGTACATGCTCATGCTAAATAAATATGTTTCATGCTGCCTAAATGTTTCTAGAACTTATTGCATACTAAAGAGACATGATTCAAAAATGCCCTTAATATTTCTAGTATACAGTGTATACTAAATAAAAATTCTTTGAATGTTCCCTAAATATTCCCTAGATGTTCCTAGTATGCAGTGCATACTAAAACATGCTTTTAATGTTTCCTAATTGTTCCTAGAATGCAGTGCATGCTAATGAAAAATGCTTCAAATGTTCCCTAAATGTTCCTAGTATACAGTGTATACTAAATCAACATTATTTGAAGGTTCCCTAAATGTTCCTAGTGTGTTTTTGTAACGGGAGCCAGCCAGAACGTGATAGCTGTGCGGTATGTGTAAACCTCACTCCCCTGACCTTAAGAGGTGCATTAGCAACTGATGCTAGAAGTTGTAGCCTTTAGCCGCCTTGTTAGCACGCCTGCTTTCCATGCCAGGGACGCCGGTTCAAATCCCATTCGGGGCAGGTTTAGCAGAACCAGTTACACTTTGAATGTTCCTTAGATGTTCATCGTATGCATTCTAAAGAATTTTTTTTTTTTTAAATGTTACCTAAATGTTCCCAGTATGCAGTGAATACTATATAAGCATGCTTTGAATGTTTCCTAAATGTTCTTACTGTGTTTTGAATATTCTCTTGATGTTCCTAGTATGCAGTACATGCTAATGATAAATAAACATGTCTCATGTTGCCTAAATGTTTCTAAAATGTATTGCATACTAAAGAGACATGCTTAAAAAATATCCTTAATGTTTCTAGTATGCAGTGCATTGTAAAGAAACATGCTTTAAATGTTTTCTGAATGGTCAAAGTATACAGTGTATACTAAATAAACATTGTTTGAAGATTCCCTAAATATTCCCTAGATGTTCCTAGTATGCAGTGCATACTAAAACATGCTTTTAATGTTTCCTAATTGTTCCTAGAATGCAGTGCATGCTAATGAAAAATGCTTCAAATGTTCCCTAAATGTTCCTAGTATGCAGTGTATACTAAATAAGCATGCTTTGAATGTTCCCTAAATGTTCTTACTGTGTTTTGAATGTTCTCTTGATGTTTCTAGTTTGCAGTGCATGCTTAAATCACTTAACCTGAATGTTAACTTGTCTTAAACTTGTCATCACTCTCTAGATTTTTGCTGTTCACCTTTTGTAAAGCCTCAAAAACAATGTCTTTTTCAATGAAAACAAAACATATTATCTCATTTACAGCTTGTGGAGACACCAGCATGTATTTAATTTGCTCTCTCCTGCACCGGCTAACATTCTCTGGCCAGATAATCACCCTGTTCCCTATCTGCTATCATAACCTCATTTTGCAAGATCCAGTCTTGCAGGTGAATCTCTCGCATCTCTCCCAGAGTAGTTTAGGGGCAGCTCGCAGCTATATTTATCATCCCTTCCTCTCATTTTGAACACTGCAACACTTAGTTATCGTAATTCATCCTGAGATTTGCCCAGCACCTCCCAATTAACCCACCTCCCCTTTCTCGGTGACCTCATCAGTGACAGCGTTACTTTCGCATGCTCACTAGAGCCCCATGTAACACAGTGTGTGACTGACAGTCTTAAGAAAAGGGTGTGTGAGGCTATTATAGATTCTATGATAATATCAGTAAATATCTTTGGCCATGTTGTCAGAAGAGAGCATTGGATTTACATTTCAATCCTAAAAATCAACTGTGTTAAAAAAGTTATGCTGTTTTTACAGTTTTAGACTATTGGTCCCTTTGTTTTGTTTTTAATTAACTGCTTGATATACTGTAACCATTTATTAATTACCATCCACCTTATTTGATCTTGACAAACTAGGGTATACGGCATCATTAGAAACATCTAAGACTCAAGTATTAATATTTGACCGGTTTAATGATAGAAATGCCGTAGCGACAGGGGCGACATTGTTTGCAAAATGATTTTATGTGGTTCATTACACGTATCGTGGCAGTTCGGAGGAGAAATGTGTGGCGCTAAAAGTAAATAAAATGTTCTCCCAAACAGGAGGATTTTAAGGGTAATGCTAGTTTAAATAAACAAAACCTACCTCCCTACCCTAAACCTAAACCAGTAGTGTAGTCTAGGGCATGCGCAGGCATATGCCATTTGCCCACCTATCTTTCTTAGGATTTTGCATATGCCCACCTAAAATAAGTGATGATACGTATGGCCGCCAGTACAACGAGTAGGCTTTTTGACCCGGATCCTTTTTAATCTAATAACACGATGCCGCAGCACTGTTGAGTAAATTGTGTGTGTGTGTGTTTTTAATTATTATTTTTAAAAGTGTACCGAGATTCTCTCTAAACGCACACGGAGCAGCGGGAGGTGGGAGGCGGGAGCGCAACTGATGGCACAGGCAAGACAGACAGTCCGTCTAAGCTGATCCACCAATCAGAACATTCATTTCAGACGCAATTGGATATTTGCTAAGCAATCATATTTTCCATTTCAATAAGGGCGGGACATTTCCAGCGTCTAATGCTGATGCACAAGCAGCCCTGGAGTAACCATCATTTGCGCTGTAAATGTATTTCCCTGCTAAATATATATATATACACCAATCAGCCACAACATTAAAACCACCTGCCTAATACTGGTTAGGTCCCCCTCGTGCCGGCAAAACAGCACCAACCCGCATCTCAGTATAGTATTCTGAGATGATATTCTTCTCACCACAATTGTACAGAGTGGTTATCTGAGTTACCGTAGACTTTGTCAGTTCAAACCAGTCTGGCCATTCTCTGTTGACCTCTCTCATCAACAAGGCATTTCTGTCCACAGAACTGCCGCTCACTGGATGTATTTTATTTTTGGCAGCATTCTGAGTAAATTCTAGAGACTGTTGTGTGTGAAAATCCCAGGAGATCAACAGTTACAGAAATACTTAAACCATCTGGCACCAACAATCATCCATGCGATTATCTAATCAGCCAATCGTGTGGCAGCAGTGCAGTGCATAAAATCATGCAGATACGGGTCAGGGGCTTTGGTTAATGTTCACATCAACCATCAGAATGGGGAAAAAATGTGATCTCAGTGATTTGGAGCGTGGCATGATTGTTGGTGCCAGACAGGCTGGTTTGAGTATTTCTGTAACTGCTGATCTCCTGGGATTTTCACACACAACAGTCTCTAGAATTTACTCAGAATGCTGCCAAAAACAAAAAACATCCAGTGAGGGGCAGTTCTGTGGACAGAAATGCCTTGTTAATGAGAGAGGTCAACGGAGAATGAATGGCCAGACTGGTTCAAACTGACAAAGTCTGCGGTTACTCAGATAACCGCTCGGTACAACTGTGGTGAGAAGAATATCATCTCATATATATATTTAAATTTAACTTATGCAATATACTGTATGTTATTGCACAGGTGCAACTTTATGATGCTCTTTGCAGATGCTATTTATTACATAACTGGGGTGTTCTTCATAAATTCACAGTATGCCCACCTCTTCAGACACTACTACACCACTGACCTAAACATAATCGACAGTGTCATAAAAAGCAAATGTGAGATGAAAAACAAATGCTGAAGTAATAACAATTTTTTGATGCTTCTATGACACTTACGGCTCACGTGACGAATCGCTTTTCAGGACTCGTACCCCAGTCTTTTGCACCGCAAGTGCAATGCTCTATCAGTTGAGATAAAAAAGCAATTTAATCACACTTGAACAAGCTTGTAAATGTAATTGGTAATGTAAGAAAACGCTAAAATGTATCACCTTTACTAGTCATGCGCTACAGTAAAAGTGTTTAGATGTCATAAGATAGCATTTTGTGAGTAACAGGATGAAAAGTAAGTGTTAATAAATCGCAGTTTTACTCGTGATTTTTGTGAAAGTGAATAGAAGTCATTGTTGTTGTAGCACCTCTAGTGTTCATTTCACTAGAAAACTGCTGTGATGCGTACAAGAAGCCACGTAAAAATTATTTTGCAAAAATGTTGGTATAGTACTGTGATTCTATGAGACCAGGTTGGATTTCTTGGAATATTCTTGCTTTGTTTCTTTTTATGTTTTTACCTGTTTAACTACGAGACACAAACATCTCCAGTCATATAATGACAAGCATTCAGTAAACTACATCAATTAGAACTTTTCGTCAAAAAGTCTGCATTTTCACAGAAATATTGATGGATTCTCAAATGTTTCCTTAAAATAATATTACATGAAAACTGTAAATAACTAACAGTGCACAACCATCCTTATATGCTTGTATACACTATACATTATGTATAAAATCATATAAAAAAGCTATCAAAACCTTAAATTAGTCTTGTTCTTAAGAGGTCTGGTATTGGTCTGGATCTGGGTCTTTGAGGGTCTGGTCTTGACTCCCACTCTAATAAATTTTGAAGTGTGTTACAGATACAAAATATATGTCCAGGTTGTTACATGAATTTGCTCTGTGTGTACATTAGCATTGTCATAGTGCTCCAGTGATTTTAATATGTAGACTGCTTATGTTGATATTAATTTTGATGAATGAGTCAGAAATGTGTCACAACTCATCTGAATGCCCTTGGAAGTTTATTCACAACCTCTGCTGTCCTATTGTATGTAAATTCAACTGATATATTTAGAGATCTGTGTGTTTCGGGTGGGTGAGAAATCCATCAAGGTTTAATGAGGAACGTCTGTACAGTATGTAGAACAAAATGCATGTAAAAATTTAACGTGCAGTTGTTACCTTTTAATAATGTTTTTTATGAGAACTCTATAAATGCTAAACGTTTTCTTTTAGGGGTTATTTAGGGTGTGGGTTAGGATTAGTCTATGGTAATTAGGGATAGTTATTGATAGAGATTTGACTGGGATTTTAAGAACTGATATTGGGATTGTTCAAATGAAGATCACGATTAATCGGAAAATGTATATATTTTTACCCAGCCCTAATAGTAATTGTAAGCAGCTGTATATAAAAACACTTGAAGTCTAGGGTATGTCCCCATTTAGATAGCTATAGTAAGTAAACGTGCGTGTGTTTGTTTGTGTAAATACAGTTGGCAGTGGTGTTGGATCAGACTGAGATAATGAGATATTAATCACAGGAAGTGATATTCACATCTGCCTCTGTCTTCACATCCTGGCGGACAAACGCTGCTCTTATCTTATGTCCCGTTTCCTTAAGTCATCACCCCCATCCCTCGATCCCCCCTATCAGTCTCTCCCCAACAGCAAGATAAGAGAGAGATCGTGGGAAACGTATAGAGAAAAAAATGGACCATAGATAGAGTGCAAATGGCACCTAGAGAAATGGAGATCTCCGGATATAGAGAGCATACAGTACCCGGCTGGCTTTTATTCAATTACACTCACTGACGAACATCGGCAGCTCGGAGCTGATAATATAGAGGTGGAAAAGGCCTGGTTAACATGGATGTTGCACTGCAGAGGTTGTCATCACAGTAACTGCTCAACTGCCCTCTTGTAAACCCACCCTGCCCCACCTCCAGTGACTGTCCACGACCACCTTGTTGTTCTTGATAAGTGTTGCACCTCTTATGAGGCGGAGCGCTCGTGTTGGCTCTGTTTTTGGCCTCGGCAATGTGGTCAGCCTGTGCTGTGTGGCGATAAGACCAGAAAGAGATAGAGGGAGAGAAAGAGAGGTTAGCTGCCTGTATAGCTGCAGTCACTAAGTGAGCTTTGATAAAATGCACTTGGATGCTTTGTAATGCAATTTGTTGCTGCTGGTATGTTTCATGCATAAGACACACTGTAGTGTCTCTTTATTTATAAATGCATTAGAGCGAGGCACAAACTCCATGGTTTTTGTAGTGATAACTGTTAAGTAGGGTTAGGATTAGGGTTGTAGAACTCATGCACTATATTCTTATGCAATGTCCACACAAAAATTTATTTTGAAAATGCGTTAATTTAGCTACGTTTATGCCCCTAATTGACTCTAGAACAGCATTTTCCTCCACCAGTGTTCTGAAATCACTCACCATAACCGCATACTTTGGATAATGATGATGTTAAGAATTGAAAACTGAGTTCTCAAATGAAAAAGGATTAGTGTGGACATGGTTTTAGACTTCTGAAGCAATCACTTTTTGACATCTTGGAGTTTGGTCATGAGCTGCGATGAGAACCAATGAGGTCTGATGTTATCAACAAGAGCTCATTTACATGAACACCAGAAAGTCGTTTATTGAGAGAAAGCTGGTTAAAGGAATATTCCAGGTTTAATACAAGTTAAGCTCAGTCGACAGCAGTTAAACTTGACTCGTCCCTCCTTTGTTTTAAAAAACAAAACAAAAATCTGGATTACAGTGAGACACTTACAAAGAAAGTGTATGGGGCCAATCCGTAAACATTAAAATTCACACTGTTTCAAAAGTATAGCCACAAGACATAAATAATATGCATGCTAAGATGATTTTAGTGTGGGAAAATCACGTACTTACCTTTTCTGTATAAAGTTATACTCAATTTTACAACTCTGTGTCATGATGACGCAATGCCGTAGTTCCTAGAACCCTTAAATGACCGTAAAAACGATGATTTAAAGAACTTTATAGCTCAATAATACACGGGTTGTGCTTTTATTGCGATTGAGTGCTTTCATAAAATGATAAACTTTACATTTCTGCCTTTAAAACCCTCCAAAAATTTGACCCATTCACTTTCATTGTAATCCCTTAAATTGCGTAAAGAAATCGGCATTCGCGTTTACTTGATGTTTCAGAATGTTTTAGAACGCCGCTTTCTGCGTAAACCCTGGAATAAACCGTTTTCTTCTTTTTTTTTATTTTCTCCCCTTTTCTCCCCAATTTGGAATGCCCAATTCCCAGTGCGCTCTAAGTCCTTGTGGTGGCGTAGTGACTCAATCTGGGTGGCGGAGGACGAATCTCAGTTGCCTCCATGTCTGAGGCCGTCAATCTGCGCATCTTATCACGTGGCTTGCTGAGCACGTTACCATGGACATGTAGCGTGTGAGGAGGCTCACGTTATTCTCCATGGCATCCACGCACAACTCACCACGCGACCCACCGAGAGCGAGAACCACATTATAGCGACCACGAGGAGGTTAACCCAACTTGACTCTACCCACCCTAGCAACCGGGCCAATTTGGTTGCTTAGGAAGCCTGACTGGAGTCACTCAGCATGCCCTGGATTCGAACTTGCAACTCCAGGTGTGGTAGTCAGCGTCTTTACTTGCTGAGCTACTGCACTGTTCATCACACAAAATGATCGAATGGCTTCAGAAGACTTGGAACATAGTAGATGAGTCGTATCAGTTACTTTTACTGTGGTTTTGTGGTGTTTTATTGTGTTCTTTTTCTTTTTGGAGCTTAACAGGCTGGAGTCACAATTCTTTCTCATTATATGGCAAGTAAACCATTTAAAGACTTTGAAAAAATCTCCTTTTGTGTTCTACAGAAGAAAGAAAGTCATACGGGTGTGTAAATAATGGGTGAACTATTCCTTTTTAATTGTGATTTTCTTGTGTGTTCCACCTTGGACACTGTATCCAACTATTAAAATCATACAGTATCATAATTTTGACAATCTATTGCATTAATGTTCCATTATTGTAGTAAAACTATTTGTAGTATTAACTAAAAAGACTATATTTAGCTGTCTCACATTATGTGCACAACCCTGTTACTGCATGATTTTGTAAAATTCCTTAAAGTTGTGACTGAAGCTGGAACATCATTTGGATCCTTTCTACAGCATAGCGAGAAGACAAATAAATAATATCATATTCTCATGTACTTTTTCTCAGTCGTGAAGCTCAATAATTCAGCTCTGTTACAAAAGTTATTGTAAGTCAAATGATGACATATTTTTCAGAAATATACTGTATGTTTGACTACTAAAAGCCAACATTCGATCCCTAACTAGTCCTTACTGAGTGACAGCTTAGTTTGGGCTAAATTTGAAACCCTAGTTGTTACCCATCCTGGAATAGTTTTTTTTTTTATACATTTGTATTATTTTTGGTGTTTTTTTTATTGTGTATTGCTAGAAAACAACTATCGCACATATCACATATTGTTGTAAAAATGTTTGCAACCCTGTTACCCTATTTATTTACATGAGGTTTATCATTTATTTTACCCATTTATTTTATAGGAGGTTTGCAATTTTTGCAACTCTGTTACCTGTAATTTTTGTAACAGGATTGTAACAAATGTTGTAAATGTCATATCAAATAAATCAAATAAAACGGCTCTTATAATATTTAGTTTGACCTCATGAGTCAAACAAAATGTTGATATTCAACATTTTCTGAAAGTACCCTTTTCTGACCTTCTGGCGCCTACAGCGTTCCAGACCCTATTCTGTACCCTATACATGAAAAGAGTCTTGCTGGTGTTGAAGGGAAACAAACATTACACTCTCACCCCAGTAATTAGCAGTGTGGGAAATCTTTCAATTTAAAAACATAAAAGCGTTGAAGTGTATGAGAGTATTGTTGTTATTGCGCTGCTACTTCAGTGTGCTCACAGAGGGTATCATTAACTCTAATATATAGTTTTAAAACAACACTGATGAAACAAGTGTGCTAAGTGGTTATTTATTACTGTCGAGCTGGGAGGAAGTGTAATACAATAAATGCTGATGATAATATATTTGTTTAATTAGATAAATTATTAGATAGCAAACTAAAGGGCATAGTTTACCCAAAAAATGAAAATTCTTTCATCATTTACTCACCCTTATGTTTTTCCAAACCCATGAAATTCTTTCTTCCGTGGAACACAAAAGGAGAATTTTAATTTTTAGGTGAACTATACTTTTAAAGATGATTAGCTATCTAAAGACATCATAAATGGTTTATCTAAATTGTTTGATGTTGTGATAGTTTTTAAAACAAACCAATATTAATGTTCCATACTATTACTTATACTTAGAGTCAAGGATTTGAACAATCACTTCTAGTAAACGCCACTGACATTTTTGTAATATTGTGCTACTGATTGTAGATCAGTTTTGTCCTTATTTGTTTACATATGAGAATAAGATTTGTCTGAATTAAACTGGTCCTGGATCAGCTCTTTCTCAGTCCTCCTCACGCAAGACTCTTGCTGGGTTGCTTTTCTCTCCTGAGCACAAACGACTGAATCATCGGCAGGGATGCCATCGTATTCTGGGCCATGATTGTAATCCTCAGAGCCAATGAAAGAGCTTGTTATGTTTGTTAATTAAAACCGCAATCAAATTTCTCCCTTCAACCGTCTGCCAAAGGAATTCTCAGTGCAATTCAATTCAATCACACCTACAACACTCAAACACAGGGGAGAAGAGAATGAAGGGGGTGGAATTGTGTAGGCACATGCTTGACTATTGTGGCTAAAGTTGTTCCTTTTTTGTACCCAGTAGATAAAATGGATTGCAAGAGGGGCGTGAATATAGTTTTAGAGGGAATTATTTATTCTCCCTTCTAAGACATGTAATTTGGTGTTAGGGTTAGAGTTAGGATGCTGCTTTAGAAGGTAACTGCCTATGTAGACAGTATACAGCTCACTAGGTTTTGAAAGCATGCATTTAAATGTAAATGTGTGTGTGTGTTCATTTTGCATTGTATATGTATGTGTCTGTCACCATTTCCTCTGAGTGTATTGATTGATTCCGTATTCTTTTATTTCCTTTGAACTGCTGTGTGATTTTACACAAGAGCTGCCACTACAGATCTGCTTGCCTTAATGGGGAAACCCAATATACACATACATATACACAACTTGTCACCTCTGATAACCCCTACCCCAGTAGATGGCCTTTGTTTGTTGTCCTCATACCCTTCACCGCTACTATTCACCGGTCTGTTATATAATAGCATGTACATGTGTGTGACAATCCTGTTTATCGTCATCAGTTCTGTGATGAATGGCGAATGATATGTACTAGTCTTTGTCTTGTTTGTTAATATTAAAACATTGCAATCAAAATCCTTTAGAACAAACAAATCCACGTACCTAAGTTCATGTCTCAGTTTGGAATGGCATTCTAGCATACTTCTTACCACAGTAAACACTGAATGCTGCTTACTATTTTTTTTTAAATAGCATGTGAAACATATTATGCAATAATTATCCAGTAAACATTTCAAACCGTAGTATGCTACGTGCATGTTTATTTTAGTGAGTGCTGTCCAGGTATCATCTTAGAAATTAAAATGGTTACTTTACATTTATCTTACATTTTTACATTTATAATTTTGTGTAAAAATGTCTGAACTCGCAGAAGTCTGTCCGTCTGTTAGCTTACACTTTCAAATGTAAACCAAATCCCAGCCCGTAATTCTACCGTACTCTATGCTGTCAGCTCTTTTTAATATTTAAGGATTTATACGCTCAAAATTCAATATGGTCATTCAAATCAATCAGACTGAAATATACTTTTTCCTCCAAAGACAACGCTAAATATATCAACAGCTACTTTAAATGCACCTCCACCTTTCATCATAACATGAATTTCACTGTGAGATATAGCTTGTTTTGTGATCATTTTGTGGAAATGTTCAACAATTTCACTTCTGTTCTGCTCTGTCTCAGATAGCATCTCCTATTATCTTTTTTAAACAATTACAGTGTGTACTTAGTGTGCATGCGTGTGTTTCTGTGCATGAATGGCTCCACTTTTGTTTCCAGCAGATATGAAATTGAGGCTGTGTAAACAGTGAATGAAAAGGTCTGTGTAATGATAACTTATAGTGATAACTGCTTGTTGCTTTGTTAATATATGTTTGTGCATTCATTTAAGGGTGTACAAAGACATCCATCTCCCCCACGTCCCCCAAACAAAACAAAAAAATAAAGTTGGATAGATGAGTTACTGCCTTTATCTTATAGTACATCCTGCACAAATCAAATTGCATATAGATTAAAACATGTATTATCATAATTACAATGCATCAAACAGGCAATAATTCTAAATGGACTAAATAATAATGTTACTTTCACATACTGTTGTGAACAGCATAACTCATTTGTCTGCCATTTACTCGAGGTAGGACAGTAAAGTCTCTATGGAACTGCTGGTTTCTTTATGCAGAACTGTGATAAGGGTTCGCTGTGTGTGTGTGTGTGTGGGGGGGGGGGGGGATTGATGCGGGTTTGGGTGGTTACAAACTGGTAATTACAAGGGTATTATGCTATAAATGTGGTTTATGAGGACATTTCTAGTGTCCCCATAATTTAAATCGCTTAAAAAACATACTAAACGATGATTTTTTGAAAATATAAAAATGCAGAACGTTTTTTGTGAGGGTTAGGTTTAGGGGTAGGGTTAGGGGATAGAATCTATACTTCGTACAGTATAAAAATCATTATGTCTATGGAGAGTGTTCATAAAGATAGCCGCACCAACATGGAGATGTAGACTAACTCGTTCTATCTTAGATGTTGGGGAGATATAGTGCCTCCTCAATGCACAAAGTGGTTGCTTACAGCAGTGTGTGTTTGTGCATGTGTGTGTGTGAGTTAAGCTTGTAATGCATGTTTGCATCTGTTTTTAATCTTTTTTTTTTCTTTTTTTTTTTGGCAACAACATAGCATACTACTAGCTGAAACATTTAGCAATGCATACTGTGGCGGAGTGAGCAAGAGACAGACACTGTGGGTGTGGTGTCAAGCCCCAGAGAGGCATTTATTGGAAATAATAATAAACATAAAATGTTCATAAATGGGGAAAATTGTGTCCAGGGGAAATGGTGTTTAAAATAAAGGTGGAATCTGGCATCCCTGTGGTGAGACAGGGCTCTGTGAAGGGCAGGGAAGTGTTCGAGGAATGGCCCAGGCATGATCTGGGTCCGATGGCCGCATGCGCTCCCCTCCTGGGTCCGCGGTGTGAAGGCAGTGGCGTCCTTGTCGGCCTGTCTTCCCAGGCCCTCAGCAGTTGAGAGGGGAAGGCGGCCCGGCCTCTAGCCCGTCGGCCGCGACGTGTGCTGTTCTCCCCCGGCAACACATCTAACTCGGACTCTTTAACTGCCCACACGGAATGCTACTTCCTCAACAAGGCCCTATGGTCGGAGTGGACAAATGGGGGATACCTCTCCGGGCCAGCTCTCCCTCTCGCTCGCACTCAGGTGGGAACAGAGAAAAGCACAAATTAATATGACAGCCTCAACCAGCCACAGGGTAAATGCTTATTAAATGCCACTTACCCTTTGCTGCAGCTGGGAGACTGTCCCCGTGTTTTCTCTGTCCCACTCCAGGCTTTCCATTTAACCGGCGAAGGAGAAGAAGAGTGACGTCACTGTTGGTGCCTAACTGCGCCGTCTCTGCCCACAAAAGTGCCCGCATTCTCCACCACTGTGGCGGGGTGAGCATGAGACAGACACAGTGGTTGTGGTGTCAAGCCTCACAGAGGCATTTATTGGAAATAATAATAAAATAAATGTCCATAAAAGGAGAAAATAAAGTGTCCAGGGGGAATGGTGTTCAAAATAAAAGGGGAATCTGGCATTCTCACGGTGAGACGGGGCTCCATGAAGGGCGGGGAAGTGTCTGAGGAATGGCCCAGGCATGAGTGTGGACCAATGGCCGCACGTGCTCCCCTCCTGGGTCCAAGGCGTGTGGGGCGGTGGTGTCCTTGGCGGCCTATCTTCCCAGGCCTGCAGCAGGTGAGAGGGGAAGGCAGCCCCGGCCTCTAGCCCGTCAGCCCCATCACGTGCTGTTCTCACCTGGAGACACATCTAACTCACGCCAGGGGTCCGAGGAGCAGGTCCGGTGACGCATCTAATTCGGCCGAACCCTCCCCGCTTTGTTCCTGGGTGTATGAAGATGCCAGTGTGTGCACACATGAAGATTTGAAGCCGGCTGTGATGGAGCATTATTCACATCGGGTGTGTTTCATCCACCACGGTCAGAACGAGGCTTATTAACTATGCACCTCTTCTCGCTCTCCTGCCTAACTCCCATCGTGAACCTGGCTGAAGGATGGCCCTAAGAGGAGGGGCAACGATGACGAGAGGGAGGGGCAGGTCATTCCGTCACATCCCCCCCTTCAGCGTCGCCCTTTCGGCACCTCCTCAATGCTCGTATCCACACCACGCTTAAGATGTGCATAGTTCATAAGCCTCATCCTGACAGTGGTGGATGAAGCACACCTGATGTGAATAATGCTTAATTAAAATGCAGAGCGCACCTCTTCTCGGGGAGCCGGCTTCAAATCTCTATGCGTGCACACACTGGCATCCTCCAACGGCCAGGACCAGAGCGGGGAGGGTTCAGCCAAATTAGATGCGTCGCCGGACCCGCTCCTCGGACCACCGACAGTTAGATGTGTGACTGGGGTAGAACAGCATGCATTGCGGCTGACAGGCTAGAGGCCAGACCGCCTTCCCCTCTCACCTGCTGCACGTCTGGGAAGACAGGCCGCAAAGGACACCGCCACCCCATGTGCCGCGGACCCAGGAGGGGACCGCGTGCGGCCATCAGACCCCGCTCATGCCTGGGCCAATACTAAATAGTGTTTCACATACTACTTACAGATAAAATAGGGAGTATCCAATACATACACAATATGCAGTTGATTTTATGCACAAAATTCACATGCTGATATTACAACAGCAATACATAAACAAGCAATGATATCAAATATATGAATGACTACAGTAAAAACTAATATTCCATTTTAAAAACCCCTCTATACATTGAGGTCTCAGGTCAAATAAGGGGCTACACACTCCAAATAACCAAAGCCTGTGTCATCAGAAACTCTCCGCTGAAGGCTGATTGGAAAGTCTCTTCTTCTCCTTGCAGATAAATTGTAATCCTTCACAAAAAAATGTATGGTTGCCATTTTTGCAAGAGCAATCAGTGCACACTTTCGAATAAGTGACCACAGTGTCAGTCCTATTCTGCGGCGAGGCGCCCCGATGGGCAGTGAAGGGTCTCGGCACCGATAGCGAATGCGTTCCTCCTGTGCTACCCAATTTATTAGTGTGATTAGTGTTGAGAGAGAAAATGTTTATTCAGAATGGGTAGTGAGTGAATTCTGCAAGATTAGAAAAAATCAGAACTGTATTATGGGAATGCACAGCAGTAATCTTATTTAAATTAATTACAAAAAGGTTTTGAAATAAAATACTATTAAATGTGACTGTTGCTGCAGCGCAAGGGGGTAAATAGGTTATTATGTTAGTATGTGTCTGCATATTAATGCATAAATTGCTGTAATGTGCAAATAGTAGCCTGTATTTCACTCCAATACTGAAGTTTCCACTAAATGCTTTTGATTGGCTGGCACTTGGGGTGCATGGTAATTAATTAGTCAAAGTTTTTCCCCTTGATGACAATAGGTCTGTCAAAGACTTTCACTAAGTCCAGAATTGCATACCGGTACGGTACTACTTTTCCAGTATATTCTGCAGAAAGAGAAAGAGTAGTAGAGTAGTATGCTATTCCAAACATTTGTGTTTTGTTGGAGTTCTTGTGTGTGTGTTGCTACATTCCAATTTACATAGTTATACTGCACTTAAAGGGGTCATGGCATGAGGAATTAAATTTTCCTTGATCTTTTAATATACTGTAAGTTTCAGAACTCAAAGCTTCCTCATCACTGTGAAAAGAGTATTTGTTGAAACCAAGCTGCCAAAACAACTCATTCTCTACTTCCTCCACATTGTGATGTCATTCTGTGGTAGTCATTTACATCTGACTGCCTCCACAACAACACATCAATGCCAAAGAGAGAGCCAATCATAACAGTGGGCGTTTTCTGTCAAATCTTAAAGGAGAAGCAGCACCAAAAATGAGTGATTCTGATAGAGGGTCAGAATGAGGGTGAAAAATAATCATGTTTTACAAATATATGACTGTTTTTTGTGCAAAAAACTTATATAATAAGTGATCCTCAAGGAACGTATTAAAATAATTAAAAAAGACATGTCATGGCCCCTTTAAAGTACGTACTTTGCTGGTGATGGTAAAGTAATTTTAAATTCTCCCCAATTTGGATTTCCCAATGTGCTCTAAGTCCTCGTGGTGGTGTAGTGACTTCAATCCAGGTGGCGGAGGATGAATCTCAGTTGCCTCCGCGTCTGAGACCATCACTCCGCGCATCTTATCACGTGGCTTAGCGCATGTGGAGGCTTCACGCTATTCTCCACGGCATCCACACACAACTCACCATGCGCCCCACCGAGAGCGAGAACCACACATTATAGCAACCATGAGGAGGTTACCCCATGTGACTCTACCCTCCCTAGCAACCGGGCCAATTTGGTTGCTTAGGAGACCTGGCTGGAGTCACTCAGCACGCCCTGGATTCGAACTCATGACTCCAGGGGTTGTCAGCATCTTTACTCGCTGAGCTACCAAGGCCCCCAAAGTACATACTTTTAAGTGTGTAGCTTTGGACATACTACGTCATAAAATGGGGTCTTGGTACCACAGACCCTGTTGTCATGTACCCTTTGTATTTGCATGTACTGTAGGTGTTAGTGTCTAACTAAATTCATTGCCTTAGAATTCATTGTTACTTATTTTTTAGCTTCAAAATGCCCGACCAAGGTCTCTGACTGAAACGTTGGCAACGGATTATCACATAGCATCTGAAATGTTGCTTTGGTTATTCTGAAATGCCAAAATTATTGGCTACTATTACGTCCCAGTATGACTCACTTTCGCTCCAAAACAACACAAGAAAGAGTTCCTGGTAAAATACAGGTAAGAAAACACACAAGGGTTGAGAATGTGGGACGGGTTAGTCAGAAAGCAACAGTTTTGTCTGAAACCGAAGGAACCTGCCTTGCTGCCCAACAGTGTTCTTACTGAATTTACCTCCTGAAGAAATAGTTTTCAGAACGACTTCCAAGGCACCAAATGTCAAGAACAATGCTTCTCAAGAACAATTGCTGGTCTGTTCTAAACGGGACAGTAGGGAAATAAGGATGCTAAATGCAAACAATAAAAATGCAACTAATCATGTGCATTGTGCATAATTAGGAAAGCAAAGTAAATAGGCTTATTAACTTTTAAATGGGAAGAGAAAACATTTCCCAAATCTTCAGCTCTTGACGTCAAAGGCCGCTTGTCCAATCAAACTTTATGGTATTTTGGCATAAATCCATATGTGAATTGGTAGAAGCTAGCCAAATTAGGCAAATTCTACCATGGACAGGTTACATTACATCCATTCAGCCTCAAAAACCATGAACTAAAATATGCAAAGTAAAAGAAAACACAACCTAGACTGCACTAAATACAGGTTCACTTACAACAAGGATAAATAAGGTTTGTGCCAACAACGTGTTCATATTTTTGCATATTGGTAGGCCTGTTCATGGTAATATAAGTAAATAAGTAAATTTCAATGTTTGAATTCATGGACATTTTTGTTTACATTCGTACATGATAAAATTTTGGTACTGTAGTCGCCCACAAACAGGACTGTGTAATATCATAGGCGGTGAATAACATCTATGCTTCACAAACCCACCAGAAGAAGACATCTTAAAGGTCAAAGTGCACTTATGGCCGAAACGTACTCTACACATGTACTAGAATGCAGATGCGAGTGCTTGGCCACTGCATTGATAACCTGCGGTCTGCTTGAACATGCTTATCGTGTGTCCTTGCGTTACCATGGCGGGAACAAACCTCAGTACTCAAGGAGGATAGAGTTACCTTTAAAACTGTGCTCTGCAATATTTGTTTTAAAAATGTTGCTCAGCCATGACATTTGTTGGCTTGAAAGAGAAAACTCTCAGTAAATGCGGACAGTTCAAGCGGCAACCCTTGCAGCAACGCTGAAAATGCAACGCATATTTCTGTGGGTTATGAATTGCACTCTGACACATCTCAGAACACAACGACGTGTGAAATTGAGCTTGCATAGCAAGATTAATCTGCATTCATGTACTTGCGTAGAGTGTGTTCCGACCTTTAGTTTTTCCTGCGTGCCATTCACTTTCGAGCATGGTCGAGACCTCAGCCTTCCAAAGTATACTCTTTTGACCACAAGACCATACGGGTGCTTTCGACGCATGCGAACTACGACTGCTTTGTGGTACTCTTTAGTATAGTCAACAGCAGGCGCATGTGCAGGTGACACGCAAAGATGAGGACCATCCACATGTAACCCCTCTCTCTGTTCTTTTTCTTGGCACTTCTCCCAAAAGAACACTCAGAGGTGGCGTATAAGCTTATGCACGCCATATTTAATCTGGACATGGGACAAAACACCTCAGTATTAGATACAGATATTGCATTTCCCAGTCACAAATTGCCACTCTCTTCCACAGCAAATTTAGAACTGAAGAGAAAATGGCGGATCTAAGCTAATATACTCAGGTCTCACCTGTAGGTGTCCCCATATCCCTCTGTTAGTGTGTACCCATGGTAATAAACACAGCATACTGTATATGAATTGAACACATCATTTGATAAACTATTTTCAACTATTTTCAAAGATTCATAATTATTTATTTATCTGTTACAAACGCATCTACAAAAAAAAAAAAAAAAACGAAGAATACTTTAGCCTTGTAGGCATGATGTTACGCAAACACTGGATTCTAACATGCAATGATGACTGCCTGCCTCCATAAACTACCTGCCAAGGCAGCTTTTTCCAGTTTTCATAAAGACACAGTCTTTTTGAGCTGTTGTTTGGTAGTTTTCTTTAGGGACCGCCGTTCCAAGTTGGAGGCCATCAGGCCAACAAAAAAAGCAAAGATGCAAAGGGACGTCTATTATCATCATCTGTGGCTGCTTATCTTTCTAAATGTGTGACTTTGGGTCATTGCAATCAGTTCTGAGGGAATGGAAGTTTGCCTAAATTTAACGGCCACTGTTTACCTTGTCTCATGAGCATATGAGTGATTCTCTAACCAGAATGACAGAAAAGTTGGATTTCTCTTCCATTAATCAGTGAACCAGCCATTTCTCTAGGTTTTTTTCTGTGTGGTTTTGCAAAGAAAGGCCATTTCTATTCACTAGCAATCAACCATGAAGAAGAACATTCAGATTTGGTAGTTTTAAATAAAATTAGATTTTCCCTTAACGTCTTTAATTCCAAGAGGCATTGCAAATTATGCTATCCAATCATAACTGACAGCATTAAATTGACTATAAAAGAATAAAATACAAGTATGTGAAGTGTATTGCAAAATAAATAAATAAATAAATAAATAAAAAATCAAACATATCAAAATACATAAGTTTGAGAGTGTGTAGGGAAAATGACTTATATCATTTACAACGCTTCATATGAGTGAGTGGTTGCCGCTGAGCTCTTTTGCCTCGATTACAATTTCCACAGTAACTGCAACCTCTCTGATTGGTGGATCTCTCTTCTGGATTATAGGTAGTGTAGCTCTTCACCAGGAATTTGGCAGTTAAACAAGGTTTTAAAGTTGAAAGCACACTGACTTAGCTATAAAGAAGTATATAATTGATTAACAACCTCATAGCACATGGTTTGTCTGTCTTGATCGCTATAAATCTGTTTTTCTATGGATAAAATATAGTGTATATTTACCTCTGAAACCCTACTCTATTAAGAAAGATCACAAAACTTCCTACAAGACTGGTTGAAGGAAATGCCTTTTTCAATGTTCATTAACCCAGACATTTGGACCTCAGAATTCTGAATCGCTCAATTACTTTGGTGAAATTGCTAAGTAGTAGATGCATCTTCCGAAGTGTACTTCAGTTTGGAAATAACCCCCCAATTGTGTGTTAGGTCTCCCTGAGCCCTACAAATATCAAAACTACACTGCTTAAAATTATTTGCATTTTCAAAAGATTCAATTCAATATTGGTGAGGAGATTACATTGATTACTTTTTATTGTTTCAAAACTACTCTTTACAATTGGCCTACATACAGTTGTGCTCAAAAGTTTGCATACCCTGGCAGAACTTTTGGCATTGATTTTGAAAATATGACTGATCATGCAAAAAAACTGTCTTTTATTTAAGGATAGTGATCATATGAAGCCATTTATCATCACATAATTGTTTGTCTCCTTTTTAAATCATAAGGATAACAGAAATCACCCAAATGGCCCTGATCAAAAGTTTACACACCCTTGAATGTTTGGCCTTGTTACAGACACACAAGGTGACACACACAGGTTTAAATGGCAATTAAAGTTTAATTTCCCACACCTGTGGCTTTTTAAATTGCAATTAGTGCCTGTGTATAAATAGTCAATGAGTTTGTTAGCTCTCAGGTGGATGCACTGAGCAGGCTAGATACTGAGCCATGGGGAGCAGAAATGAACTGAAAAGACCTGCGTAACAAGGTAATGGAACTTTATAAAGATAGAAATGGATATAAAAAGATATCCAAAGCCTTGAAAATGCCAGTCAGTAATGTTCAATCACTTATTAAGAAGTGGAAAATTCAGGGATCTCTTGATACCAAGCCATGGTCAGGTAGACCAAGAAAGATTTCAGCCACAATTGCCAGAAGAATTGTTCGGGATACAAAGAAAAACCCACAGGTAACCTCAGGAGAAATACAGGCTGCTCTGGAAAAAGGCAGTGTGGTTGTTTCAAGGAGCACATACTTGACGATACTTGAACAAAAATGAGCTGCATGGTCGAGTTGCCAGAAAGAAGCCTTTACTGCACCAATGCCACAAAAAAGCCCGGTTACAATATGCTGACAACACATTGACACGCCTCACAGCTTCTGGCACACTGTAATTTGGAGTGACAAGACCAAAATAGAGCTTTATGGTCACAACCATAAGCGCTATGTTTGGAGAGGGGTCAACAAGGCCTATAGTGAAAAGAATACCATCCCCACTGTGAAGCATGGTGGTGGCTCACTGATGTTTTGGGGGTGTGTCAGCTCTAAAGGCACAGGGAATCTTGTGAAAATTGATGGCAAGATGAATGCAGCATGTTATCAGAAAATACTGGCAGACAGTTTGCATTCTTCTGCACGAAAGCTGCGCATGGGACGCTCTTGGGCTTTCCAGCACAACAATGACCCTAAGCACAAGGCCAGGTTGACCCTCCAGTGGTTACAGCAGAAAAAGGTGAAGGTTCTGGAGTGGCTATCACAGTCTCCTGACCTTAATATCATCGAGCCACTCTGGGGAGATTTCAAACGTGCGGTTCATGCAAGACAACCAAAGACTTTGCATGACCTGGAGGCATTTTGCCAAGACGAATGGGCAGCTATACCACCTGCAAGAATTTGGGGCCTCATAGACAACTATTACAAAAGACTGCACACTGTCATTGATGCTAAAGGAGGCAATACACAGTATTAAGAACTAAGGGTATGCAGACTTTTGTACAGGGGTCATTTCATTTTTTTCATTGTTGCCATGTTTTGTTTTATGATTGTGCCATTCTGTTATAACCTACAGCTGAATATGAATCCCATAAGAAATAAAAGAAATGTGTTTTGCCTGCTCACTCATGTTTTCTTTAAAAATGGTACATATATTACCAATTCTCCAAGGGTATGCAAACTTTTGAGCTGTACATATAATCTGTAAAAGGTTTATATAACTTTATATAGCACGTCAAATGTGACATTTTGCACCTAGTGAAATCTGAAAAGAAATGAAAATGGAGTGTTACTATATACACTGAGAAAGCTAACAATACCCATTAGCTCTTAACCTCTCCAACAGTAGCTTTAGCTCTTGCCAGAGGGATATTCCTTGGGTTACTAGGCTCAAATGCAGTAAACTTTTACTTCTGGCTAGAGTTGCATATCCCACAATGTTCAGCAATTCAATATGAACAAGCTTAGAGGGATACCTAGCAGCCATTATTTTGTACAAACAGAGAAAGCATTTGTAGCCTAATGTTTGCAGTTGCAATGCTACATTAGCTGTCTAGATACTGACACTCCCAATCAAATATTTCACTGCTCTGTGGAATTATTTTACAAGTATGTGGAAAATACTACAGTATGAATATTCACAATACAAGTTTTAATGCATAAATATGAATTAAAATAATAATAATAATTAAAGCTGCAAGCGGCGATGAATGGGCCCTCGCACCCTGATGCATGTTGAGGCTGCTGTGCCAGGGGAATGGCATTAAATTTTTGTAGCACTTTTTAGCACTTTTTATGTTATAATGTACTTCATTCTTCAGGTCATGTATTTGTATGTAATTCTGAGAGGACAGGAGAGTTAAGGAGATAAAGCTTTTTATTTCACAACAGATATGATTTAATCTCTAGGAGGAGTTCGTTAAAGTACGAGGCCTGGAAATGGCAAAAACTGAACAAAAATTGAAGAGAAAAATAAAAATGGCTGACTTCCTGTTGGGTTTAGGATATGGCTCTAAGAGACTTTTTTGTATGTGTTGACATGTTACATATGCCTACCAATTTTCTTATGTGTAGGTGAAACGTAGCGTGAGGGCTGCTTCATTGAAATTTTGTAGGTGACGCTGTCGAGCCATTTTGAACAGTTAATTCTAAAACCTGTATCAGATGTAAATTTTCACAACTTCTGAGGTGTGTGCAAAGTTTCATGATCTTTCGAGCATGTTTAGGCCTCAAAAATATGATTCGTTTCACATCAAACTTTGTCAGGCCACCACGGACACGCCCTTCAACGAAAACTCATCAAATCAGTGTGTGTGACCAGGTATGGCTTCAACATACAAGTTTTGGACTATTTTTCAAAGCATGTATGCCACGGAAATGCAGTTTAACAGATCAAGTATGCCTTTACAAAATAGTAGGCTACTGGGCATTTGTGTAGGCAACTTTGGAGCAAATTGAACAAAACTTCTACTAGTGGATTATAGTGCAGAACACCTTTCCCAATATATATCATCTCGCATTGTGTGATTTAGATCAAAATCGAGATATATATTTGGTATTAGTGCTGATCACAACAGTTTGCTAAGTGTTGCTAGTGTGGTAAAATAGCGGCACTCCACTACACTAGCATGGATTAGCACTTGCTGACATATTTTAACATGTTTGTAATAGGAGTGCATCACAGTGTAAAACATGCCACTTCCTGTTGCCAGTATATGGTGCTATGACTATAAATGAATATTGGCACGTAGGTGTATTCAGGTCGGGACTGTTATCAAACGTGAAGTTTTGGGTAGACTGGACATTGTATGTTTGAGTTACAACAAATTCCTGTTTAATGGCGAAACATCGAACTTTGTCAGGCCGCCACGGACACGCTGTTCAAAGAAAACTCAAAAAATAGATTAGACTGACCGAATATTTAATCTCTGGGAGGAGCTCGTTAAAGTACAAGACCTGGAATTGGCTGTTGCCAGTAGGTGGCGCTATGACTATAACTGAATATTGGCACATAGGTGTATTCAGGCCGGAACTGTTATCAAACATGTGAAGTTTGGGGCAGATTGGACATTGTATGTTTGAGTTATAACAACTTCCTGTTTCATGGCGAAACATCGAATTTTGTCAGACCATCACGGCCACGCCGTGCAGTGAAAACTCAAAAGCTTCGCAATTTAGCATAACCAAGGCCTTTAGATTAGAATAACTGAATATGATGTTGATTTGATTTAATCTCTAGGAGAAGTTCGTTGAAGTACGAGGCCTGGAGAAAAATCTAAATGGCTGACTTCCTGTTGAGTGTAGGGCATGGGTCCAAGAGACTTTTTTGTAGGTATTGGCATGTTACACATGTGTACCGATTGTCGTACGTGTAGATTAAATGTAGCGTAAAGCGCACATCGTTGAAAGTTTTTAGGTGCTGCTATCGAGCCATTTTGCCACACCCAATTCTGAAACCCATATCAGATGTAAATTTTTGCCACTTCTGATGCGTGTGCAGAGTTTCATGAGTTTTCGAGTATGTTTAGGCCCTCAAAAATGCAATTCATTTGGGGGGGAAAAATGCCTAGAAGAACAACAGGGTCCTCGCACCATCGGTGCTCAGGCCCTAATAAGTTAGGTGGCAATATTGTGTCTTTTCAGTCCAAAACTCTCTGTAGGCTACTAGTTTCTTGTGGGACCATTTGTAGGGACCGGAATATAATAGAGACTTGTGGTGTGCTTTGTTTTGTTTTGTTTTGACTCTGACAAGCAAGCAACCATTTTGCAACACACTTAAAATACCTGGAGCACCTTATCAACAGCATAGCAACATCACAGCAACCAACCATAACACCCAACAGAACCTACAGAAGTGATAAATGGTGTTTCGTGCACAAATAGGTATGCATTGTTGTCTCACATTTATGAGTCAACCTATAATTAAACCCCAGGCCAAATCGGCTCCATTTAGTACTTGCTTAAGGGTCCAAATAAATCAATGTGTTGTATGTTTGGCAATTTAGCAAGTCTCAACTACTCTAGAATAATGAGATCGATACAGAATAATACATTTGTTATTTAGTTCAGATCCTGCTGAAGAAAATAAAAACAGCTTAAACCTACCAAAGATGGTTTGCTAGTCTTAGCTGGTCCTATACAAGCTCTACCTGACTGGTTAGAGTTAGGTTAAGGGGCTGGGTTTAGAAAGGTTTCCCAGCTAAACCAGCTTGGCCAGGCTGGGAGACCAGCCTAAACCAGTTCAGACCAGCAAACCATTTTTTTATTAGTTTTTTTCCCAGCAGGGGCAGCGCATTCATATCTAACAGCAATCAGTTAAACAATTCATGCTGTAACTTTAAATTGTCTACTCAAATTTGTTTCCAGCCCAGGCAATCAGTATGTTACCTCTCTTTTATACTCGCTGTCTCCACAAATCTTTGAAGTATATTGAAGTGACTTCGAACTGATAGTCCTCACTGCCATTACTCTATACTTGAAAGTGTGCTTATACTGCCATCTAGTGCATTGAATCAAAGCAATATATACACACATAAACATAGGCCATGAACACAAACAGTATTACCTTTTAATAGTGCTTGCATTGATATTCCTCAAACATTCTGTTTTTATTCTTCTTCACAATTTTCTGCAATTGATCCAACTCAAAATAAGAGATTAAACACCCATGAGGTGATTTAAAATTGCTGTTTTGACATGTGCTACTGAAACAGGGAGTTGGGTTGGGACACATGAAAAAATAGCCATTAGCCTTCCGTTTATATCCGAGCTGTAAATTCTTTATTTGTTAGTCAGGACATGTGGTTTATGAGGAAGGGACGTTTTCAATTAGACAACAAATGTAAATTTTGTCAAGTTTTAGGAGTATATAAGCATATCAACTCAAATTATTTTTAAGATTTACGCATTTCAATTTCATAACAAATTTCCATTAAATTGATTTGTGTAATCTTTAATCTTAAATTGACACGATTCAATATTTCAATATTTCATTTTGTAGATGGTCCAAAAATAAAAAATAAAAATTGAAGAACAAAAATATTCTATTTAGATTTGTCGAAATACAAATCTAATTTTGCAATTTCAAAGATTTTAAGTGAACAACTTAAGAAACTGTATAAACAAGTGATCATAAAAGAGAACATGAAAAAAATACTTTGTGATGTGACACAAATACTGATTTATCAATATTGTTTATTCCATGTATTCTATAGGATTTTACTGATTTATTCAATTTGTGTTGCTGTTTAGCACTGAATTTGATGAATATGAAAATGCTATAAACCATGATGCATTCTCAGCGTAGGTTTAGCATATTCTCATGTAGCACATAAAAACTCCGGAAAATGATTGAATGGCATCACACTTAGCAGATGTTATAAAGTTTATTAAGCAAGCAAGTAGTCATTTAGAAGGTACTTTTATCCAAAGTGACTCCCAGTACACTTGTTAAAGAGAACATTGCCCTGGTGAACCCACAATGGATCCTTCCTTGGCGGTTTGAACCCAACAAACCTTCTGTTTACCCGCCCCGATCTTCAATCACTCCAGTCATCAGGTCTCCTGAAAGTTCTGTTATGTAAATGACTCAGGAACTGGTTTCTGGCATTGTTTACCTCCCCAGCCTGGAAAACACTGACACTTAAAATCATCTGAAAAAAGTCTTGTGTCCTCCACAACCGTCCTAAACCTTCTGTAAGCTACAAAAGATGGACCCTCAGTTACAGGGCCAGGCAGCTTGGTTCTGTGAACGATGGACCATACGGCCGGGTCGAGATGCAGGTATGTCGCCATGCTCAGGTTCCGCCTGACACATCGCCCCTGGGACGAGCACATGGTCTGGCTGCAGAGAAATGCCGCTTCTGTCACGTTCACAATGTAGCGACCAAGTGTGTCATCCAGGTAATCTCGCACTGCTTCACAGGCTTTCTAAACAAAATGAATGGAGATATCAGCATATACAGTGCATCTGGAAAGTATTCACAGCACTTCACTTTTTCCACATTTTGTTATGTTACAGCCTTATTCCAAAATGGATTAAATTCATTATTTTCCTCAAAATGCTACAAACAATACCCCATAATGACAACGTGAAAGAAGTTTTTTGAAATCTTTGCAAATGTATTAAAAATAAAAAATGAAAAAAAAAAATCACATGTACATAAGTAGTCACAGCCTTTGCCATGACACTCAAAATTGAGCTCAGGTGCATCCTGTTTCCACTGATCATCCTTGAGATGTTTCTACAGCTTGATTGGTGTCCACCTGTGGTAAATTCAGTTGATTGGACATGATTTGGAAAGGCAAACACCTGTCTATATAAGGTCCCACAGTTAACAGTGCATGTCAGAGCACAAACCAAGCCATGAAGTCCAAGGAATTGTCTGTACACCGCCGAGACAGGATTGTATCGAGGCACAGATCTGGGGAAGGGTACAGAAAAATTTCTGCAGCATTGAAGGTCCCAGTGAGCACAGTGGCCTCCATCATCCGTAAATGGAAGAAGTTTGGAACCACCAGGACTCTTCCTAGAGCTGGCCACCTGGCCAAACTGAGCGATCGGGGGAGAAGGGCCTTAGTCAGGGAGGTGACCAAGAACCCGATGGTCACTCTGACAGAGCTCCAGCGTTTCTCTGTGGAGAGAGGAAAACCTTCCAGAAGAACAACCATCTCTGCAGCACTCCACCAATCAGGCCTGTATGGTAGAGTGACCAGACGGAAGCCACTCCTCAGTAAAAGGCACATGACAGCCCGCCTGGAGTTTGCCAAAAGGCACCTGAAGGACTCTCAGACCATGAGAAACAAAGATTGAACTCTTTGGCCTGAATGGCAAGCGTCATGTCTGGAGGAAACCAGGCACTGCTCATCACCTGGCCAATACCATCCCTACAGCGAAGCATGGTGGTGGCAGCATCATGCTGTGGGGATGTTTTTCAGTGGCAGGAACTGGGAGACTAGTCAGGATCGAGGGAAAGATGAATGCAGCAAAGTACAAAGACCTCCTTGATGAAAACCTGCTCCAGAGCACTCTGGACCTCAGACTGTGGCGAAGGTTCATCTTCCAACAGGACAATGACCCTAAGCACACAGCCAAGATAACAAAGGAGTGGCTACGGGACAACTCCGTGAATGTCCTTGAGTGGCCCAGCCAGAGCCCAGACTTGAACCCGATTGAACATCTCTGGAGAGATCTGAAAATGGCTGTGCACCGACACTCCCCATCCAACTTGATGGAGCTTGAGAGGTCCTGCGAAGAAGAATGGGAGAAACTGCCCAAAAATAGGTGTGCCAAGCTTGTAGCATCATACTCAAAAAGACTTGAGGCTGTAATTGGTGCCAAAGGTGCTTCAACAAAGTATTGAGCAAAGGCTGTGAATACTTATGTACATGTGTTTTTTTTTTTGTTTTTTTTTTCCATTTATTTTTTTATAAATTTGCAAAGATTTCAAACAAACTTCTTTCACGTTGTCGTTATGGGGTATTGTTTGTAGAATTTTGAGGAAAATAATGAATTTAATCCATTTTGGAATAAGGCTGTAACATAACAAAATGTGGAAAAAGTGAAGCGCTGTGAATACTTTCCAGATGCACTGTATTAGCATAGGCCATCAAAAAACCCGTAATGTTCACCTACCAATACATTAATCAGAAGTGTATTTTTTAGTTTATTTGAGTGCAAGTCATTCCCTACCTTCGTTTGTGAGTAGTTTCCATCTCCCCACAGTACAACACCTCCAACTCCTAGCGCTACACTTTCACCAATAGTGTGAACCAAGTCTTCCTATAAAACACAAGTTAGTTATACAAGAACCAGGGCTCAACTGCAGCAAATTAAGTTAAGAAAACCTTTAGTTATAGATGTAAGGGTATTGTTACAATGGATTTCTTAACCTATTTTAATTGTAATAGATCGCAACAGTGCCTGGCAACTTTGTCAGCCATCTTGTTCCCAGTCATTTCTGCTATAGAGATTTCACAAAATCCTTTATAAAAGAGTTCTAAGTTCATGGCTTAGAACTCACCAAACCAGCCACCTCCGAGGTGAATCACAACATTACAAACTTTGATTTGAAGCAAAAAAGCATTAGAAAATCAGACAAAAACACAAGGGTACAAGACTGTATACTTAACATCTTTAAAGAGGGAATGAACTACAATCCCATGAAGCTTTGCGAATGATGTACTCCAATGGAAAAATACAAAACTATTGATATAAAGCTGTTGATTATATGTAATTAAGTATAAATATGTTTTAAGTTTGTTGCAAAATGTTTAGACCCATAAACATAAACAGTACAAGTAGTTTGAGGGTGTAGGGAGAGCGACTCGATTGCGTCATGGGAGTGAGTGGTCACTGCAGAGCTCTTATGGCGTGCTTTGTTTGCTGCGATTCTCTGATTGGTGGATCTTTCCCTTGAGATAACGGATAGTGTAGTTATTCAGCACAAATCCCGCAATTAAATTTAAAAAAATTTGTACCATCGATTAACAACCTCGGAGACAGTGGCATAGCCAAGGGTGGCATAGCCAAATTAGACCCATGCCCACCTAGAATATTAGAGATTATTCTTTGACTTTAAATATATATTTATAAAAATACATTAAAAAATGCATAAATTCTGATTTCTGAAAGTGTGAAAGAACTGTTTGAATGCACTGCTTCTCTTTTGTTAAGGAAAATTGGGGCGAAACTTGGTCCATCAATTTCTATTGAGGCCCACCCAAAAGTAATTTCCTGGCTATGCCCTTGCTTGGAACTCACGGTAAGTCTGTCTTTAAAAGTTTAGAAGTTATCGTTAAAAATCAATTCCCCTATGCAAAAAATTAATGGAAGTTTTACCGGAATCAGTCTGTTGTGCTCTGTAGTACTCTGAACTGACCTGTGACAGAAACTCCATAGAGTAGGTGTAGGCAATCCGGGCATAAGGAAACACAGATGGCGGTCTGTGGGTGGTCTGTTCTCTCACCCTAATGGCTTCCAGGACACGATGACGGCTGTACAGCAAAATATCACGATCGCGACCCCTGAGCCCCAACTCTAGATAGATATCAGGGTACAGGGCCGTGCTGACATTCCAAAGCCAAGCAAGTTTATCATTCCTCTTCATTTCCAGAGGTGGACACTCACCTGTATAAGTTTTATTCTTCTTGTACTGATAATTGTAGCAGCAGGGTAAACCATAAAACCCCCATAATCCTCCAGAGCGCTCTGTGAGGCCCAGTTTTAATGTCTCTTCCATGAACGCCCGTGAAGCTTCCTCGAATTCCTTAACAGCTTCTGCTTCTATTTGATTTGGATTCCAGGTAGGGTGTTTGGCCATAACTAATGCTCTTGAACCCTGCCAGTACATTTCCTTAGTGTCCCAGTTACGTTCCCAAAGTGGCCGCCACTTCTCCCAGTCGATGATGGCGAGTCCGTGAAAATCACGATCAGGGATGTACAACTGCAAGTCATTGCCGGCCTTCCAGAGGTGCTGGTTTAGGCTGGCATTCTGAGGAATGCCACCATAAACTGGTTCATTGTGAAAATCGTAGAATGGATACTGTCCCAACTTATCAGAGTAGAAAATGGTGATGTTGTCGCCCATGAAGACCTGGTCACGGTTGTGGACAATGTCAAAGACGCTCAAGTCCAGGCCGACCCCGAATCGAGATGCACAGCGTTCAGTAGGTGCGTTCCATACGGTGAAAAATGGGAGATGGGTCAGGAGGTAGGGCAAGGTAGGAGGGTGGCCAAAGATGGGGCATATCAAAGAGACCCAAAACAACACCAGAAGACACGTCCAGTGCTGATGCCTTTCCATGCCTGGCAACAGTTTACACGGTCCTGCAATGACAGGCACGCAAAGAATTTAGCATCCAGCTCAACACTTGATGGTACATGAGCCGAGGCAATTTAAATGGAAATGAAGCTGAGCTACAGTCTAATTTCAAAAGCTAATTTCAATGATGAGAGGCAATTTTTTGAACAAAGGTGTACTTTATCCAGAACAACTCATTATCCATAATAATCATCCACTTCAAGAAACACTACATTAAGAGTGTGTGTGCGAGTAGACCTTTTCCATGAAAGATGTCTCATGCAGATGTCTCATAATTAGCTATAATATACATTATTTTTCCTTTCACAAGGAAACACAGTGGTCACATACAGAATAGTGATGTTAACTATGACAGACACTCCATGTTAATGCCATTATATATGAATATGGTAATCAGTACATCAATGAACTATGGTATTACCATTTGATACCATCACTGTACCATGTTACTTTAATATATACCATGGTACTAAATGATTAGCATATTCCCCTTAAGCAAAAACTACTGTGGTGGTACCATGGGTCAGTTATGATATCAGATGGTACTGAAATTCATTTACCATGGTATTTACAAAGTACTCCAACCCTGATAGCACACATGCATCACTCAGACATCTATTTGATGAGTGCGTTTACATTTGGAAGACATATTTTTTACGTTGTTTGCTCATCTGCAATACGTCTATAAGACATGTCAATAAGCATGTCTCGGATGTCAATAAGAAATTCAGCAGATGTCTTTGAGGTGTTTGAGGTGATCTTTTAAAGATGTTTAGAAGATGTAAATTAAAATGCGATGCTTTCCAGATGAAAAAATCTAAAACAGACGTCTTGGAGATGTGTGCTGTCTGGGATGGTAATACCATGGTACCGTGTCCATAAAACCATCATACTAAAATGGTACTTTTTTGTTAGAGAATGAAGAAAATTATTCGACATTTACCATTCAGCCACATCAACAAGTTATTAACAGCAACCTACATCACAAATATTGAATGACTTCCTCTGTGAAGGCTGCGTGCTTCCTGTTAAGATGGTAAAGCATTATAAATAGACCAACAAACCTGATAGTTGTATTAAATTTGCATGACCGAAAGATAACATCTAGGCTATGATGCTACAACCATCTTAAGAAAAACTACCATAGTTTTTTAGAAGTGTACCTTTGGTAATACCATGGTAATGTACCATGTAAATACTATGATAAATGTATAAGGTATTGAAAATTAAATATATATATATATATATATATATATATATATATATATATATATATATATATATATATATATATATATATAGTCAGAAGTTTACAAACACCTTAGCCAAATACATTTAAACTCTGTTATTCACAATTCCTGACATTTAATCATAGAAAACATTCCTTGTCTTAGGTCAGTTAGGATCACTACTTTATTTTAAGAATGTGAAATGTCAGAATAATAGTAGAGAGAATTATTTATTTCAGCTTTTATTTCTTTCATCACATTCCCAGTGGGTCAGAAGTTTACATACACTTTGTTAGTATTTGGTAGCATTGCCTTTAAATGGTTTAAATTGGGTCAAATGTTTTGGGTAGTCTTCCACAAGCTTCTCACAATAAGTTGCTGGAATTTTGGCCCATTCCTCCAGACAGAACTGGTGTAACTGAGTCAGGTTTGTAGGTCTCCTTGCTCGCACACGCTTTTTCAGTTCTGCCCACCAATTCTCTATCGGACTGAGGTCAGGGCTTTGTGATGGCCACTCCAATACCTTGACTTTGTTGTCCTTAAGCCATTTTCCCACAAATTTGGAGGTATGCTTGGAGTCATTGTCCATTTGGAAGACCCATTTGTGACCGAGCTTTAACTTCCTGGCTGATGTCTTGAGATGTTGCTTCAATATATCCACATCATTGCCATCTATTTTGTGAAGTGCACCAGTCCTTCATGCAGCAAAGCACCCCCAAAACATGATGCTGCCACCCCCATCCTTCACGGTTTGGATAGTGTTCTTTGGCTTGCAAGCCTCACCCTTTTTCCTCCAAACATTATGGCCAAACAGTTTCATTTTTGTTTCATTAGACCAGAGGTACAGTAATCTCTCCAAAAAGTAAGATCTTTGTCCCCATGTGCACTTGCAAACAGTAGTCTGGCTTTTTATGGCGGTTTTGGAGCAGTGGCTTCTACCTTGCTGAGCAGAATTTCAGGTTATGTCGATATAGGACTTGTTTTACTGTGGATATAGATACTTGTCAAACTGTTTCTTCCAGCATCTTCACAAGGTTGACTGTTATTCTGGGATTGATTTGCACTTTTCACACCAAACTATGTTCATCTCTAGGAGACAGAATGTGTCTCCTTTCTGAGCGGTATGATGGCTGTGTAGTCCCTTGGTGCTTGTACTTGCATGCTATTGTTTGTACAGATGAACGTGGTACCTTCAGGCATTTGGAAATTGCTCCCAAGGATGAACCAGACATGTGGAGGTCCACAATTTTTTTTTCTGAGGTCTTGGCTGATTTCTTTTGATTTTCCCATGATGTCAAGCAAAGAGGCACTGAGTTTGAAGGTAAGCCTTAAAATACATCCACAGGTACACCTCATATCAGAAGCTAATTGGTAAATTGTCTAAAGGCTTGACATAATCTTCTGAAAATGTCCAAGCTGCTTTAAGGCACAGTTAACTTAGTGTATGTAAACTTCTGACCCACTGGAATTGTGATATAGTCAGTTAAAAGTGAAACAATCTGTCTGTAAACAGTTGTTGGAAAAATTACTCATGTCATGCACAAAGTAGATGTCCTAAACGACTTGCCAAAACTATAGTTTGCTAATATTAAATCTGTGGAATGGTTTAAAAAAATAGTTTTAATGACTTCAACCTAAGTGTATGTAAACTTCTGACTTAAACTGTATATGGGTTATCCTTCAAACAGTCACCAATAAAGAAGTACCATGGTTGTACCATGTAAATATACCATCTGAGTGTCATGGTAGCCTATATCAAAGAACCATGGTATTATCAGAGTACTTTTTTCTAATGGTTGTAAGGGTGTAAAAATAATAAAAAATAAAAAAATGTTCAAAATCTTTGACATTTTATTATTTTTTATGACAGTGGTAACTTATGCCAAGTTAATATAAACTATGGTTACCATTGTAAAGTGTAATTTCTCTTCAGTCTTAACTAAATAGCAACACATTACTTTTTGTTTACGTGAATATCTGTGACAAGTACAGAGTGTAAATTATATCTTAAAAGTATGGCAATGGTAACATACATTTTGCTGTCTAAATGTATAAAAGTCTGAATTCTGACTAGTAGCAAACAAACACAGAGATAGTCTAAACTGGTGTGTTAAAAAGAGGAACCATGACTTAAAGCAAAACCAAGAAAAACAGTATAAAACCGTCAACTCATGAGAATGTAGACAGTACTCTCGGTATTTAAAAGACGAAAATACGCGTACTTATGTTGTAGATTTACTTACTTACCAGTAAATCTTTCCAGTTTCAACCACGAAACGTCAAAGGAATTCAATAACTCATGACCGAAAACTGTCGGTTACATGTAACATTGCTGTAACCAATAGAAATGAGCAGGGCGGGGCATAAGGAGGAGCTGAATTCAGCGCATCTACACAGCATGCAAATAATGGCAACATATGAAAGTAATATAAGAATCTTATATATGATGGCTATTGTAAGTCATTTAGATCTGCCAATAGTAAATGTGTTTATGCTCTGCCATATAGCTTATACTTACAGTTGGTTCTTCATTTTACATTAAAGTAGGCTACTCCACCATCATACAGTTATGGTACATTCTAATAATTTGCACTTTGACATGTGGCTACCATGGTAATACATTATGACCATTTTTATTGACTATGGTATTTGCAAAGAATACAACGGTCCTAATATGGTACACATCCAAAAATAACTAATGTGGCATGGTAATATGGTAATACCATTGTAAATGTAAAATAAATAAATAAAGTAGGCAATCTTAAATTAGAAAATGATGAGAAATAGGGAGACCAGGGGCTTGGTAACGCACAAAAATATCAATCAAACCGTTTTTTGGCAGAAATTGCAATTACTAACTTGCTTAAAATGTACAGAATTACAACATTTAAAATAGATGTGGAAACTTACATTTAGGAAGCGACACCATATACAAAAAAATAATCCTATAGATGCATACTACACATAGATGTGTCTTATATAGAAGCCTATATTTGTTTAAAAAAATGTCAATACAAAAATAAAAACAAAAATTCTATGATACTTTAAAATAGGTCAATATGATGGTACTGAATTACTTCCATATTTACAGATATAGTATTTGTAAAAAAAAAAAACGGTCCTACTATGGTGCAAAATATGGTACTTCCACGGTAGATGTTAAAACATGGTAGTACCTTTTGTTAAAACCACTTAGAGATATTGGGGAGACCGGGGGCTAGTTGTCAAACTAGGTACTATGTACATAATCAAACTATTGTTTTGGTTGCAAGAAATCCTATTTAAAAATTGTATTCAATTACATTATATACAATGCATGTGACAATCGATATTTATGAGAAATGCCCTTGTTCTGGAAACACAGTTCTTGTCAGTTAAAATCGAACTTCATTAGATAAGTGACTTTTGGATTCAACTTGGACTAAACATCTTTTACTGTAGTTACTAATATACAGCCCTTGTGACATACATGAACAGCTAGCCCCTGTTTCCCCTTTGTCTATTGAATTCCTGGAAACAAGACAGATGAACTGTTGCAATCTTGAAATCACTTACTGTAAGTTGACAGCTGAAAAAAATAAAAAAATAAAAGGCTTTTGTGGGTAATGCCACATCTATAGGCTAAAGCTGCCAGCATAAGAATCAAACAAAACTAAATTCTAGAGTCATTAAAGATAAGCAAACACACAATACTTCATATTGCATCTTTGGCTAGACTCCAGTTTTTCTCCAATAAGTGAACGTTCACAGAGTTAAAGGCAACAAATATAGCTTCTTGGTTTGTAAACCCTGTAATTTGGGCCGGTCCCTGCGCTGAGTAGATCCAGGAGTTAGTCTGATACATCATGTACATGTTTTTCCACTTTAGTTAGTTCTTCTTTTCTCAGACATACTTCCACAAACTGAGAACATAATATTTAGTAAACAAGACCATTTTTGAGTTAACACACGATTAATTGCACAAGTAACACTTTACAACAAGGTTCCATTTGTTAACATTAGTTAATGCATTAGATATCATGAACTACCAATTGAACAATACATTTTTTTACAGCGTTTATTAATCTTTGTTAATGTTAGTTAATAAAAATACAATTGTTCATTGTTTGTTAATGTTAATTCTTAATGCATTCACTAATGTCAACAAATACAACTTTTAATTTAAAAATTAATTAGTATGTGTTCAAATGGACATTAATCATTATTAAAAATGCTTTAAAAGTATTGTTGTTAGTTCATGTTTACTTACGTAGTTAACTAATGTTAACAAATGAAACCTTGTTGTAAAGTGTTACCATTACACAATATTGGACACCTATACCCTCGTGCAAGAATAAATGTATTTATGCAAAAGCTGGAAAATGTTGCTTTCAGAGGCTTTATATGGAGTTAGGATGAAAATGACCAGTGCAGACAGACAGCACACTGGAGGTTAAGTCATTCACTAAATAGGGAGCAAAGGTGCATCCTATAATTTTCCATGCAGCTAAGTGCATTCACTCCTAAAATCTGACCAAAAGTTCAGTTTCAGGCTGCAGATGATGTTTGGACCACTCAACATGTTTGACAGACATGGGACAATGATAATCAGTGCATAGATTCAGCATTTTATTTTAACATGGTTGGCAGTGATTTGATGATGCTGGCCATAACTTTTAATCAGAATTATTTATTCAGCTTTACATAAAATCAGCTGTAATGTCTATAACGTCTCAAAAACATGAATAACCAACACTCCTGGACACAAAATAAACTATGAAAAAAAAAAAAAAAAAAATTATCGGACTTTCTATAGCTTGGTATTACTTAATTTAGTCCCACTGTCCACATATGTGGACATCGATTTTTTTTTGCTTGTTTATTAGTTGCTACTAGTTACAAATCAAAAACGGTAATGGGAAATGCACACTGCAGTAACCCAGCGGTCTCAGGAGGTTAATTGTGAAAATAAATCAACGCGCTTCAAAAATAAAAAAGCATGGTTCCATTTTCTAATCAAAACATACAGGAAAACTTCTCCAAAAAAACAACTAAATAACTTCTCATGCCATTGTGTATCACAATAAAGACAAAAGTGTCAACATGTGGAACCATAACAGCAAATGGTGCTCTCACTCTGCAGTGCTTAAGTGCGGCTCACATATAAGTATGAGTACGGTCACGTAACTGTCAATATCAACTATCAGTTAGTCATCCATTTTTATCAGACAAACGATTAAGTATCTGTGGCAGTGTCCATTTGAATGTGCGTGCGTGTGCGCATGGGTTTGCGTGTCCATTAAAGGGACAGTTCAGCCAAAAAATTTCAATTCTGTCATCATTTACTCACCCTCAAGTCCAAAACTGTTTGACTTTCTTCCTTTTATGTAACTCAAAAGATGTTTTGAAGAATGTTCATGCTGCTGTTTTTTTAATACAATAAAAGCATATTGTGACTTTTTGTATTGCACTTAAACTTGGTATATCACGATTATTATGAAACACTGATGTTAGTTTTACCTGATGTGAGACATATTAACGTGGCAAGTTTGACAATGCACATGTGTGAAAGAGATTTGTTTAATATAATATACATTATTAAAAATACAAAAAAATTAATTTAACATTTTACAATAAATATTATAATAAAAATACATTTATAAAATATTAGACTTAAATTATTAGACTTTATTTAATAATTAAATTCTTTTTTTTTTTTAAACAAAGCATTCATATGGCTTCAGAAGTCTTGGAATTTAGCGCACAATATGGACTTCTTTACTTTTATAGACAGGTATGTATTTATATATAGGTATGATAGCCCTTGATTAAAATATGCTTACATTGCAGATCAAATTTCTTATTTTGTGTTCCACAGAAGAAAGAAAATCATATCAGGAAAATCACGTCAGGTTTGGAACGACATGAGGGTGAGTAAATGATGAGAAATATTAATTTCGAACTATTCCTTTAAATATAAATGAATTAATCTCAACCACTCAGACCAATAAATTAAGCAGCAATGTGGTGAGAATATAAACCCACAATGCTTTAAGTGCATGTGCCGCTCCTCTCTGGTGAAGGGGGTCTTCTAGATCGCATCTCTCGCTCTGATACCCGCTAAAACACTGGCACTGAAAGTCCTTGCTCAGTCGTCTCTGTTCTTCTGTGCTCAGATCTCCTTTCACATGCAGTCCGCTCCCCTGACCCACTATGGTGTGCGTCTGCGGGTCGAGGTGGAGATATGTGTCCGTGTCTGGGTGTCTGCGCAGACATCGGCCGTGGGAACCACACAGGAAATTACTGCACTGCTCGGCTGCCATGGAAACGTTGAGGAGGTACCGTCCCAGAGGACCCCGCAAGTACTGGTTCAGACTGACACAGCTCACCTTAAGGAGAAAGATGTAGAGAAGAGAATTTTACATTTATTGAAAAAATGTGAGAGGTTCTTGCACTTAGGTATTCTACCATAGCTTGCTTAGTTCCTAATCCTAAGTATGAACAATATGTATGGTCAAAATAAGACATAAATGTGAACACTTACATTGCTACTGGCATAACTGGCATCACCCCAGAGTATAATACCAGCTGCCCCCAGGGCCACACTTTCTCCAATGCTGGACACCAAATCAGTCTGTGAAAACACACATGAGAGAATCAATGGTATATTTTTGTTAGCTGTGCTTTTCTTAAATAGCCAATAGCATATAGTTTACATCACTAGATGAGGAAGAGGCAGGTGGTATTGGTGGGAGGGCCATTCTCATTCTACAGCGCATTTTATTGGACAGAAATCTGAACACAGCCGTGTGTGCAAGAGGATTCATCAATATTTTTGGTAATTTTAAATGCACGTGCTGTATCTGCTTAAAGTTACATTTGTCAACTTTTAAGCAAATACATGACACCAAAGCTAACAGGCATGTACTAAAAGCCACAAAACTCAGATTTTGATTGCATGGGGAATTTGATTAAACAATGGAAATGCTCAAGGAAATGGTGTGGTGGGTGGTGGCACTAAAATGTGACCAGCACCCTTCCAGTTCTCCTTGCGTGCACACGCGCACACACCCACACACTCCCACACCCACACACACCCAGACCCACACCCACACACACCCAGACCCACACCCACACACACACAGAGAGAGAGTTTGGATGATGGTTATGCAAGAAAAAGCTTTGAGATAAACCACAAAAATACTTACTACCTAATACACAATGCACTAGCTTCAATGCAAACTTCATTAAACTGCTTGATATTCAATGTTTATGAAAATGTCAACTCAATTTAATAAATTAAGCATTTCTGCATAGCTTTTTATTTGAAATGACTAGATATTAATACTGGTTTCAAGAAAATTTTGCTTAACCCATTTGCAGACTTTTTCTTTACTTGATTTTAGGAGATTTTTGCTTGGGGTGGGTTTGCGACGAGGTCGTGTGATCTACTCGCAGAGAAAACAGATGGAACAGTGCAAATGAGATGCTTGATACATTTCTGAAGCAGCAACCATGCTATTTAAACCGCTTTACTATCACCTGTGCAGGTGAGGAGAGCTGACAGCTGCACTCTCACAGAAGCAGATGAACTGTATATCTCATCCTGGACCAACAACTTCCAGATGAGGTCATAGTAAAAAATGTAAATGAATAGGCATGGCATAGATTAATTTTAAAGAATAATTAAATACTACTCAATGATTTTCAATACTTTAAACAAACAAACAAAATATAGTCATTTGAAGTAATAGTATTCAGTGTGTTTTGACTGAGAACCAATATTTTTTTTCTTGTGCTTTTTAAGAGATTTTTTTTTATGGTTCTAAAGAAAGAAACAGAAAAATTGTGATACTCTTTTAAACTATAGAACTGTTTATTTAATCTTGTGGATATTCCATGTTTTGTTCACAGCTCATATTGAATGTAATAGGCCAGTTTATGTGACTTGTTCTGATTTTTGAAAACAGCTGTTAAATAAAAAGCTGAAAGGGAAAAAATAGAGTAAAAAAGAAATTTTGGAAAAAAAAAACTGAAGAAAAAAAGAAATTGGAGGACAAGATGCATTGAGAATTGTTTTATAATCGAAATCTAATCAAATCGTGAGGCCAGTGAAGATTCACACCTCTAATATTTGCTATATTTAAGTGTGTTTGCTTATTTCAACAAGGCCAATAAAATAATAAAATTGACCCATTTGTAAAGATTTCTGAATCAAGCACATACTGTTCTTAAAAATGTTCTTGATGTACACAATGATGAAAAATAAATGTACTGTAGTTGAAACCATTTTTTTTTTCAAAATAATTTATCTAAATATTATATTCAAGATAATTAAAAAAATATATATTTTTTATTTTTGCTTTCCAAGCATGTATCTTTTTTTTTTTTTTTTACCAGAATGTTTAGATATTTGCACTGATTTGTTTTTGTTGTTGTTGTTTTTATAAAAGGAAATAAATAAAATCTAAAGATAATGTGATCGGTTCTTGCCCTTGCAAAAATCATCAGCAATATGGCTTGGGTCTCTCCAATGCATGTCTATGGCATTTTTTTTTTTTTACCATTGTACCATCCTCCTAATCTGTCTGTTTAGAAAAGTAATAGCAGCACACCTCTCCTCAACAAGCCGCATGGTTTTAAATATCATTCTTGTGGGTAGCATAAACAGCACAGGATGAGTTACACACCAAAGTTTAAAAATTAGGGTCAGAGCTTTGTTCAAATCCCTCACACCATGTATGAGCAATAATAATATTTATGCTTGCCTTTGCAAGCACCAATTAAAAATATATTGATTAAAAAAATATATATATTTATTTATTTTTTTTGCCTTTCACAAAACCTGAAATACCCTCTCCTCTTTTCTTTGAGGAAAAAACAATTGGACATTTAAACTTTACATACAAAATAGAACTGTTTGCAGACACACAGAATACGTCTCTCTGGTCATTGAACAATCAGACTGACTCACTGGCCATTCTGAGTGGGATATTTTGTCCTGTAAGGACAACCTTAATTTCCGTAAGAGGTTAGCTGCAGGACATATGGAGCAATTTACATAAACGTAATTGACCCTTTGCTAAGCCCCACCTTTAAAAACTTAACTGACCAATCCAGCAAGCTGTTGCCATCTGCCACATTATTAGACAACATTTGCTCTTTTCTAATGCAAGTCTAACGAATGTGTGGATAGTTTTAAATAGTTTAAACAGTTTTTAAAGCTTTAAACTGATTCCGGAAGTAAAAATGCCATTCAATTTCTCCAATAATTTTTTAATGAAAGTATATAAACCTTTCAAGACAGACCTACCATGAGCTCTGAGATGAAAAGTTAGTATACAGTAATTTTAAATTCATTTAAAAATAAATAAATAAATAGATGAATTCCTGGTAAAGAACTACATTACCCATAATTCTGGAGAGAGATCCGCCAATCAGAAGTCAATTACCATGGAAATGTATACTGCAGCGAAAGAGCTCAATAGTGACCGCTCACTCCTGTTGCAAATTATGTAATCGAGTCTGTCAATGTACACTCTCTCAAACTGCCTAAATATTTGTATATACTGTATCTGAATAGTTAGCAATAAACTTAAAATATATGTTTTAAAATGTATAATCAATGGCTATAAATCAATAGTTGTTTAATTGTGCCATCATTTTTTATTCAATGACATCATTTGCAATGCTTCATGGGATATGTAGTTCATTCCTTCATGGTTAAGCTTCAACCTGGTCACAAAAAATGAACGTTACTCTATATACATTTTTGCTAACTGACTTTACACTTTTGCTAACTGAACACTAGAGGCACTACAACAACTGTGCGTTTTATTCAATGTCACACAAATCACGAGTACAACTGCTGATTATGACGTCATACAAAATTTTCAATGTATTACTCATCCCCTGCTATGTTATGATATCAAAACACTTTTACTTCAACGCATGATTTGAAAAACGATACATTTTAATACTTGTATTATAGATCCACCTACATAAACACACTTATTCTAATATTGTTAGCTTGCTTTGTAGCTCACCTGATAGAGCATTGGACTTAGAACTTAACCGTGGTTCAAGTCCAGTCAAAGGTGTACAAAAGTGAAAGTGGCAAAGAAGTGAAACGGAGCAACATGTTTGCTTCAGTGTTTGTTTTTTCATTTCAAATTTGCATTTGACACTATCAGTTAGGGTTAAGTGTTGGTTAAGGGTAAGGATGTCTGTTTTGTTAAACCCTCATTTATCTTTTCGGACACTTTTGGTTAGATTTAGGGTAAAGTTTTAGGTTAGGGAGGTACGTTTTACTTATTAAAACCTCCATCTTAAGTTCACCTTAAAAACCTTGTCTGATTACAACCTCATTTCGCTCGGTTTTGGCGCCCCCCGCTGGACATTTCACTTTGAAACTGCAGTCAAACGTGGAATGAAGCACGTAAATTCAGTTTTGCAAAAACGTTGCAATGCTCATGTAAATTTCATGAGACCAGACTGTTAAGTTTCATATAGGCTACTTTTCTACTTTAACTTAAAGTCTGCAATGTTGTGATTCATCTCGGATCTGGTTGGTTTAGTTTTTTGCCTTTTAGGAAAATTAATGGGAAAATATTTCTAGAACAAAGGCTTGGAAAAGTGGAAGGTACATTCAAGGCAACAGTGACCAGGGGGGCGAGCTGTGGAAAACCAATAAGCTGCTCCATGAAATTGTCATTTTTATCATTGCAAATCAAGCATGGTTCTCTACTTTCTACAAACTCACCTCAGTCAGCAATTCCAGCTCATTATCATAAGTAGGGCGGGTATAGACAAAAACAGGACGTGCCAGTCCCTCTCCAAGCGATGCCAATCTCATTCCCTCTTTCACCCTGTTTCGGACAAACTGGCGACCGGAAGATTTTGAGCGCAACACGGAGCCCATGTATATTGAAGGAAAAAGGGCCGTGCTTTCAGTCCATAGCCATTTAAGCTGGTCGTTCCTGGCTACCTCGACATCCGGGCAACGGCCCGTGTAGTTTTCCAAACTGTTGCGGTAATCATGGTTATAGCACTCAGGAAAGAGGTAGAAACCCCAAAGCTGGTTGGGACGCAAGCTTTTGGCCAGACGCAATGTCTCTAGCATGAATTTGCGGCTAGAGGTCTCAAATTCCTGTTGGGATACTTTGTTTACCTGTACAGGAGTCCAGGTTGGGTTTTTCTGGGCCACCAAACGTCTCGACTGCCTCCTGTAAACATCTTTGGTGTCCCAGTTCCGTATCCATAGCGGATGCCATTCTTCCCAGTCTATAACAGCTAAACCACGTGTGGACGGGTCACGAATGTATTTCTCAATCCCCTCTGGCATCTTCTCCTGGTGTAGTGTGATGCTGGCAGCTTGTGGAAGTCCACCATTAATGGCCGTACCATCCGGCTCAAAGTATGGATACCGACCCAGGCGGTCTTTGTAGAATATCGTGAGGTTCTGTTTGGTAAAAGCCTCATTGGGTGAGGTGACGATCTGAAACTGATTGAGCTCAAAATGGACTTTGTGGCGAGGTCCGCAGTCTTCTGTTGGGGCGTTCCAGATGAGAACCAAAGGCTTGTGAGGGTACAGAGGCCATCTGGTGGCTTTCAAATCTTGAGCATGAGCAAGGTGATCAAGAATCAGTGGAACCAACAAACAGATTCTCCAAATAGGCTGGAACCAGTAAGCCATGACTTTTGCCATTCACAACAAGGGCGTTGACTACTACAATAAAAAAAGATACATTTTTCATTAAAACAATCTATTGATTAATGATCATGACTTTGAATCATTAAAGTTGCTTTCTGATGTCAATGTTCATTCAAAAGGAAACAAGAAGACTTTGTTGGGAATCTTTCATGGGGGGCATTATAGCAGCCTAATAACTTTTTTTTTTTTTTGTGGAAACAAAGGCCCTTTCACACCAAACGTGACACGAAAAAGCGGGGCGAATTGCCACCAAAAACAGAGAATACTCACTGTTAGCACATTCATGCTTTTACAATAGGTGGCACTGATCAATAATCAATTTGACTCCAGTGCAGTAATGGTGCAATGCACCACAGGAATCCATAATTTCAAGAAATTGTGGCGAAAATGCGGGTTCAGTGTTCAAGGGTCTTTACATTTTACCTGTGTGGTGAAGTAGGTGACACTGGAGGCATTTGTAACAAATTGTAAAAATAGTAACACACTAAATTTCTTCAAATCACAAAAAATCTAGAGTGACAACTTTCAGCATTTGCAATAACGTTCTTTCTCTGCCTGAGATAACAACAACAAAAAGAGAGTTTTCAGTCATTTTTGACAATATTTTTCTTCTACTAAGAGTGGAAGAAATCAAATTAAATAAATCTAACATAAAATAATAAATGTAAAATAAAATAGAAAATAAAGTAAAATGTGAAACAAAATATAAAATAAGAATAGAAAATCTGAAATAAAGTAATTTAAATAATACATTTAAAATAATGTTTCACATGCTGAGTGACTAGTCAGGTCTCCTAAGCAACCAATTGGCGCGGTTGCTAGGGAGGGTAGAGTCACATGGGGTAACCTCCTCGTGGTTGCTGTAATGTGGTTCTCGCTCTCGGTGGGGTGCGTGGTGAGTTGTGCGTTGATACCGCGGAGAATAGCGTGAAGCCTCCACACGCGCTATGTCTCTGCGGTAACACGCTCAACAAGCCACGTGATAAGATGCGTGGATTGACGGTCTCAGACGCGGAGGCAACTGAGATTCGTCCTCCGCCACCCGGATTGAGACGAGTCACTACACCACCACGAGGACTTAGAGCACATTGGGAATTGGGCATTCCAAATTGAGGAGAAAATCCAAAAAAAGAAAAAGAAATAAAAAGAAAAAAATTCAATGCCTTTAAATCTAAATGTATATTTATTTTATCTTAAGGTTTCAAAATAAAAATTATATGACTTCTGAATCTTCAAAAGATGTAATGAGCATTTTTTGTGAAAGTATAGATGAAGAATGCTCTTCATTTTTTAAGCTAATCAATATATTTTAATAAAGCAGATTTAAGTGTGTGTACCACTTAGCTAAACTTTTGCCTAACATTTTTTTAACAAAAACCACACACACACACACACATATATACAGGTGCATCTCAATAAATTAGAATGTCGTGGAAAAGTTCATTTATTTCAGTAATTCAACTCAAATTGTGAAACTCGTGTATTAAATAAATTCAATGCACACAGACTGAAGTAGTTTAAGTCTTTGGTTCTTTTAATTGTGATGATTTTGGCTCACATTTAACAAAAACCCACCAATTCACTATCTCAAAAAATTAGAATACATCATAAGACCAATAAAAAAAAACATTTTTAGTGAATTGTTGGCCTTCTGGAAAGTATGTTCATTTACTGTATATGTACTCAATACTTGGTAGGGGCTCCTTTTGCTTTAATTACTGCCTCAATTCGGCGTGGCATGGAGGTGATCAGTTTGTGGCACTGCTGAGGTGGTATGGAAGCCCAGGTTTCTTTGACAGTGACCTTCAGCTCATCTGCATTTTTTGGTCTCTCGTTTCTCATTTTCCTCTTGACAATACCCCATAGATTCTCTATGGGGTTCAGGTCTGGTGAGTTTGCTGGCCAGTCAAGCACACCAACACCATGGTCATTTAACCAACTTTTGGAGCTTTTGGCAGTGTGGGCAGGTGCCAAATCCTGCTGGAAAATGAAATCAGCATGTTTAAAAAGCTGGTCAGCAGAAGGAAGCATGAAGTGCTCCAAAATTTCTTGGTAAATGGGTGCAGTGACTTTGGTTTTCAAAAAACACAATGGACCAACACCAGCAGATGACATTGCACCCCAAATCATCACAGACTGTGGAAACTTAACACTGGACTTCAAGCAACTTGGGCTATGAGCTTCTCCACCCTTCCTCCAGACTCTAGGACCTTGGTTTCCAAATGAAATACAAAACTTGCTCTCATCTGAAAAGAGGACTTTGGAACACTGGGCAATAGTCCAGTTCTTCTTCTCCTTAGCCCAGGTAAGACGCCTCTGACGTTATCTGTGGTTCAGGAGTGGCTTAACAAGAGGAATACAACAACTGTAGCCAAATTCCTTGACATGTCTGTGTGTGGTGGCTCTTGATGCCTTGACCCCAGCCTCAGTCCATTCCTTGTGAAGTTCACCCAAATTCTTGAATCAATTTTGCTGGACAATCATAAGGCTGCGGTTCTCTCGGTTGGTTGTGCATCTTTTTCTTCCACACTTTTTCCTTCCACTCAACTTTCTGTTAACATGCTTGGATACAGCACTCTGTGAACAGCCAGCTTCTTTGGCAATGAATGTTTGTGGCTTACCCTCCTTGTGAAGGGTGTCAATGATTGTCTTCTGGACAACTGTCAGATCAGCAGTCTTCCCCATGATTGTGTAGCCTAGTGAACCAAACTGAGAGACCATTTTGAAGGCTCAGGAAACCTTTGCAGGTGTTTTGAGTTGATTAGCTGATTGGCATGTCACCATATTCTAATTTTTTGAGATAGTGAATTGGTGGGTTTTTGTTAAATGTGAGCCAAAATCATCACAATTAAAAGAACCAAAGACTTAAACTACTTCAGTCTGTGTGCATTGAATTTATTTAATACACGAGTTTCACAATTTGAGTTGAATTACTGAAATAAATGAACTTTTCCACGACATTCTAATTTATTGAGATGCACCTGTAATTCCTAACAGCTAAAAGAACTGATACTTGGTGATTCTCACGAACATTGTCAAGAAAATATCCTGGTCCTATTTTACTCCAAAATTTTCTAAATGTCATTTTTGCTGATTTTAACAATAATTAAAAATAATAATAATAATAATAATAATAATGTAAAATGTCACAATGCAAAAAAAAAAATAAAAAATAAAAAAAAATACAATCTTAATGGACCTAAATGTAAGCTTCATTTTTATTTTGCAGTAGGTTAAATATCACCGAGCCCTTTTTTTTTTTTTTTTTAAAGAGGTTTTGTGAGAATCACCCTACTACATATAAACTATTCAGTAATATTAATAAGTATTAAATCAATACAGTGGGTTGTTTTTTTTTTTTTTTTTTTTTTTTTTTTTAAGTTTTACTTTCTCAATCTAGATATTTTAATGGTACTATTGGTGTATATACACGATTATATTTCTTATGTCTGTGACTCATAGGAAAGAAAAATCACGATTGAGCTCTCTAAAATATCTCAGTTGTTCCTCCTGGAATGAATGCAGAATAAATTAAGACTTCTTGGCTTCTGTCTGTCCGTATACAGCAGGGGCTTCTTTATATGTCCATGTATTGTGATTGACAGAACCAGATGAACAAGCTCCTCCTGAACTTTCTTTTAAAACTCCATTCAAAAGTCAGAGAGATCTCAATATATACTCAAATTTCTCCCAAGACCAAATTTCCTGAGTTATGCTATTCACATGTATTTCATAACTCTATCTTTGTACTATATGTCCACAATTGTCTCATTTTTAATTTTTAGGTGAAACACCTGATAAAAAGTTGACAGTTGAACATCTAATTTACAGCGTAAAATGTGTCTTAAAACACAGCATCAGTCTTAAGTTTACATCGAAAAATAGAGCACAGGGCAGCAAAAGTATTTTCAGAAACAGTTATTAAGAACTGTAAACATAACTCACCTCTTATATTAAAAATAACAGTCATTCCCAGATAAATATATCCATCCTGGGTGTTGAATCCATGGTGTGTTACATGCACGTGGCCTGATACCCCATACAGAGATATTTTCCCTCGAGTATTCCTCTTTTAAAAGTTTTGACAATAGTAGAGATTAATGTCACACTGTAATGTCGCGTTTCTTTTCAAGTGAATCCTGTAACATTCTTCATCTAAAATGTTTTCATCTTTGCGGCAGCGCAGTAACTCCAGAGAGCCGTGTTCGTGATTCATTGATTCTGTTCAAGGGGCGTGGCTTGAATACCACCGCCGACTGTGGGCGTGTTTATGGGCGTGTTTTCCTGTATGTAAATTAAAATAACGTGTAATTACGAGCCCTCAAACTAACTGACATAAAAGTACCATTAGATCACCATTATGTTTTTGGACAGTTTTGGTCATTTTGGTTTTTGGAGCACTTTGGAGTATTATGTAAATACCTGTATATCAATATGGTAATCATATAGTATATTAGCATATACAATGGTGCTAGTCTAACATCCAATACAATATCAAGCTACTGACAGTACTTTTTTTTTATCAAGATTTCTTGTGAACTTTATTAAGTACATATTTGAAATTTTTTTTTTAAATGTCTTACAGTTCTTGCAGTTATTCACCATAATGTGCAAACAATTACAAAGACTAGAGATGTTCTTAGATGGTAATACCATAGTACTTTTATACATACCATTGAATGTACTATGGCATGTACATGGTACTACAAAAGTCTAATATGAATGTAAGGTTATGCATACATTTCATATGCAGCTTTTCAAAAATTATGATCTTAGATCTTCTTTCAAATTGTTAAGAACTGGGTTACTAATAACACTATTAATGCATATAAATTGACATTTTGAAGATGCACGTGATAGATATGACATCAGTGGCCTGCTTTCAAATGGTTCCTTTATAACAATGATCTAACAAGATCCTGTTCCGCCATTTCTCCCTATTCTGCTGACTCAAGTTTCTCCTCTGTCAGTGCATGCGTGCGTTCATGAAAGAGAGAGGACTCCATCCTTCCTCCAGCCTGTTTCTGCTCTCCCCGTTCTTGGTGTTTTGCATCACTCTTTCTTCCAGTTAGGTAGCACCAGGAAGTTCTAACAATGTGAGAGGAACTGGACGCGCACACACCCTTCACTGCCTGCCACCCAAAAATGGCAAACTCATATCCTGAAGCACTATGAGAGATCAGAGGCAGCAGTTCTTCTGTAGTGTCTCTAAATCTGTCCTCCTGTATGACTCTCCCATTATGACTCCTAGTTCAAATGTCACCGAGCACCTTTATCAGAGGGCAACAAAAAGGTTAGTGAGTCGTGAGGTTAAAAAAATACCTTTCTTTCAGTAAGATCTTCATATGAAAGCAAGCGTTTACTTACAATGACTTTCACACTCTGGCCTTAAAGGGATAGTCCACCCAAAAATTAAAATTTACTCACCCTAATGTCCAAACCCATGTTACTTTTCCATGAAAAAGTACCATAAAAGTAGCTGATGACTTGTTCATAGGATTTGTACACTATATAAAGACCGAAACACACTCTACGCAAGTACGTGACGTGAATACAGAAGCTACAAGCTGCGCAAGCTCGATTTCATGCATTGTTGCATTTTGAAATTTATCAGCACTGTCAATGTTTCCACAAAGGGCACTATAGAGAACATTAGTGCGAACTGTCCACTTTTACAGTGAGTTGTCTCTTTCAAGTCAACTACTGTCATGGCAGAGCAACAGTTTGAAGATAATATTACTGAGCAATAAGTAAGTTAGTCAATCTATTTATACCTGAATAATCACACTTACAGTTTAATGGCACTGACATTTGAAGGTAACTCTATCACCTCCTTGAGTATGGAGGTTTGTTCCCACCAAAGTAATGGAAGAATGCAAGCTCAGCATGTTCAACCGGACCGCATGTTGGCGATGAGTTGGCCAAGAGCCCGCATCTGCTTACTTAAGTCGTTGCTTGCTTGCTTACTGCTTATTTAAGTCGTTATTCACAGAAAACTTTCCCCTCAGCCTAAGATCTGAAATCGTATTTGTGTTCGCATTAAAATGAGAAAAAGGCAGGTTTGAAATGAAAATGGTTCTTATGTGTGCCGTAGCTGAACGCCATGCGCAAGTTCAAATCTGTGGAATGGAGAAAGAGATTTGAGAGCTACGACAAAAATTTCAGTCTGTTTCTCACACCATATGGCTTCAGAAGCCTTTGAATATAACACACAAGTCGTATGAAAACTTGAATGGTGCTTTTTGTGGGTAATTTCGAGATCCTCTTTCATTGTATAGATACAGTATTAAGAGCACTGACACTCTGTCAGTGTTGTCCGCTTATTATTAGTGACTTTGGACTTGTTCCTTATCAATTTTGCAGATTGCATTTTTTGGGGCTAATTTCCACAATACAGTTGCTTTTGGTGTCGCTTATTTTGGGCTTGTTTTTTCAGATCAGGTCGCCCCCACCCCTCTCGAAAAAGATAAATAGTCTGAGCAATATGAGGGTAAGTAGATAATGAGAGAATTTACATTTTTGGGTGAACTATCCCTTTAACAATATCTTCACCCATACAGAACAGCCCCTAAGGGCTACTGTAACCTTCAATGCATCTCATCACAAATTCACCCGAACACCCTCCAGCAGCTTATTCTCTCACTCTTATCAGTGTCAGTGATTGTGCACAGACATGGCATCCTGTTACAGCTTCCTGTATTTCATTCACATGGGTGGGGCAAACATTCCCAGCGTGAAGTCATTTACATCAAGCCAGGCATCTGTTTCTAATGAAATGTACCTTTGAGGGCCTGACTGGTTTCCATAATGACGATGAAGCAGAAGCTTTTGAATGGGAGTGAAAGCCTCCCAGTAATGAACTTCAAAGCAGGGAGGACACATTACAAAGAGCTTAACCTCTGACATTTAACCATACCCACATTCCTAATGCCAGGCAAGGTACAGAATAGACAAAATAAACAATTTATAGGGGGGGAAACTGCACAATACCTTAACTTTAAACCAAGATAAAGAAATGTCCAAAAGAAAGGGGAAAAGTAAATACTTATAATTATAATCAAATGTAAAATCTAAATCTTAAATTAAATTAAGGGTAATGACTTAATTTTTTGAGTGTAGAAAATGTGACTGGTGCCTGCCTGTTCAAAATGCTCAGGGTGGTTGTCCAGGCATTGCTAGGCGGTTGCTAGGTGTTTGAGTAAGGATGGCAATCGTAGGGAGTTTAACCATTCTTTTCCCTTAACAGTTCCATTGACAATGTTTTCAGTACTTTTGAGGAAGAATTATTTGGAAATAACAAATGCATTTCTTATTGCTTTACTGCCCTTAGCAGTTTGCCGAATGATGAGATCATTTCAGACTTCAACAGAGCAGATATAACAAATCAGAAATAAACTTAATACAATTTAATACAATGGGAAGCGAGGAAATTAAGGAAAGATTTAAACAAAGAGGGTATAAACAGGGATCCCTTAATCAACAACTTCAAAAACCAAGACTTGTGGATAGAAAAGATTTATTAAAGATAATCACAGACCTATTAAAACAAATCAACTTTATTTTGTTACTCAGTATAACACAGAGGCATACAAAATAAAAAACATCATAAAAAGAAATTGGGATATATCCCAAAGTGATCCTATGTTAAGGGAAGTGTTTCCTGAGCCACCAACAATCAGTTTTAGACGAGCGCCTAACATTCGGGACATCTTAATACGTAGTTACCTTCCTCCTCCTCTGTCGCAAAACTGGCTCACACAACCTATAGGTACATACAGGGGCAAAGATTCTGGGGGGGCTGGGGGATCCCAACCATGATCAATGGAAACATGCCAATGCTTCACGCTGCAACCAGTTTGATTTAACTCCCTTTTTATGAGTTATTTAGGATTTACCAAGGTTTATTGAAAATTCAGTGGACTCAATCCCTCTTCATATTGTGTGTGCTGTATCATCTGGGGTAATTATGTGAGTTTTAACTTGTTTGTCTCGTCTCATTATCAATCGACATGACAAAAGTCAAAACTTGTGCATCAGTAAGATTAATAATTCAGTTACTGCTCTGACTGATGTTTTTGATTCACTAAAAAGTGCCAGCTCATCAGAGTCATTTGTTCAGGAATAGGACTACACTGTCCATTTCGAGGTGTAGATTCAAAAGAATGGCTCGGAGTAATTTGTTTGTGAATCGGACTACGCTAGCCGTGCTGTGTGGTGTTTTGCATTGTAGATTAAAAAAAAAACGGCTCGTAGTAATTTTTTTCAAGAATTGGTCTATACTGGTTGCTCTGTGTGTTTTGCGCTATAGATTCAAAAGAACCAGCTGATTAAGAGTCATTTGTTCAGGAATCGGACTACACTGGTCGCGCTGTGCTTTTCGCATTGTAGATTCATAAGAACCGGCTGATTAAGAGTAATTTGTTCAGAAATCAGACACACAAGTCGCGCTATGTTTTGCGCTGTAGAGTCAAAAGAACCGGCTGATTAAGAGTCATTTGTTCAGGAAGAGACATGCCTTTACACTGCTGTCTCTACCTCTCTTCCCACACAAAAGTTATTTTCCACCCTGGATGTAAACACTGCCACAGACACACTAGGCTCTACTTTAACAACCTGTCTAGACAGCATCTGTCCTCTCTCCTCTAGGCCAGCACGTATGACACTGTTCAGCCCTTGGCTCTCTGACATTTTTTGTGAACATCGGACTGACCTCAGGGCGGCTGAGAGGAGATGGCAGAAATCTAAAGATCCGGCAGATCTGGGTAAGTATCTGGGTAAGTCTCTGCTTGCATCTTTTTCAGATAACGTTAAATCTGCAAAAACTTCCTAATACCAGGACAAGATCAACAGCACCACAGACACTCGCAGCTTATTTAGAACATTCAACACACTTCTCTGTCCTCCCCCTCCACCGCCTGACACCTCACTGACAGCAGATGTCTTCGCCATATTTTTTACTAATAAGGTTACAACCATCAGCAATACATTCTCAACACCACACCCTCTGAAACACCTGCCTCCTGTATGCAGCTCTTCTATCTCTATGTTCTCTCCTCTGACTGACACTAAGGTCTCTAAACTCCTCCTCTCCAACCACCCCACCACCTGTCCCCTTCCCACCTTCTCCAAGCCATCTCTCTGTCAATCCTACCTGCACTCACACACATAATTAACACATCTTACAAGCATTTTCCCCACTACATTTAAGCAGGCTCGAGTAACCCTGCTGCTTAAAAAACCTGCACTTAACCCTACACAAGTAGAACACTACAGATCAGTCTCTCTCATCCCATTCATGGCAAAAACACTTGAAAGAGCAGTTTTCAATCAGATCTCTGCCTATCTCTCGCAGAACAAGCTGCTGACAATCAGTCAGGCTTCAAAAGTGGACATTCCACCAAGACTGTCTGTCTGTCACTGAGTTGCTGAGACAGACGAGAGCTGGATCCAGATCATCCGTCCTGATTCTACTGGACCTTTCTGCAGCCTTTGACACAGTCAACCATTAGATCCTACTGTCCACCCTCTCTACTCTGGGCATCACAGGAACTGTACTTGACTGGTTTAAGTCATATCACTCAGGTAGGTCCTTCAAGGTAACCTGGAGAGGTGAGGTGTCCAAGTCACATCGACTACTTACTGGGGTACCTCAGGGCTCAGTGCTTGGGCCACTTCTCTTCTCTATATACTCAACTTGTCTTTCCAGCCCAACGACACCACGATGACTGCTCAAATCTCTGCCTGTTTGGCAGACATCTCGGCCTGGATGAAGGAACACCACCTGCAACTTAACCCAGTGAAGACTGAGCTCATCGTCTTTTCAGCCAACCCTGCTGTTGAACACAACATCACCATTCAGATGGGTTCAACTACAATAGCACCTTCCGAAATGGTCAGAAATCTAGGGGTAACCATCGATAACCAACTCAATTTCACAGACCACATCTCAAAGACAGCACAATCATGTAGATTTACACTACAATATCAGGAAAATAAAACCCTTCCTCTCTGAACATGCAAAACAACTTCTTGTTCAGTCACTTGTCATAACTACACTGGACTACTGTAATGCTTTCATTGCAGGCCTCCCTGCATGCGCAATTAGGCCCCTGCAAATGATCCAGAAAGCAGCAGCATGTCTGGTCTTTAATGAACCAAAGAGAGCATATGTTACACCACTCCTTGTCTCTCTTCACTGGCTGTCGGTTGATGCACATATTAAATTCAAGGCTCTGATGCTGGCATACAGATCAGTCACTGGGTCTGCTCCAGCATACCTAAAATCATTTCTGCAGAGCTACGTTCCCACCAGAATCCTGCGGTTGGCTAATGAGTAGTGCCATGTTGTACCAACACAGAGGCACCAAAACACTCTCCCGGACTTTTGGTTTCACTGTACCACGTTGGTGGAATGACCTTCCCAACTCCATCCATGAAGCAGACACACTCTTTGTCTTCCAAAAATGGCTAAAACACATCTTTTCCATGAGCACTTAACCATTCACTCATTAAAAATAAATATATAAATATATATCCAACTTTTATTCTTATTCTATTTCTATTTATTTTTATTATTTATTATTTATTATTATCTCTGTCTTGTTGCTGTATTGTATTGTTGTGCACTGGAAGCTCCTGTCACCAAGACAAATTCTTTGTATGTGTAAGCATACCTGGCAATAAAGCTGACTCTGATTCTGATCTTCTGATATGCAGTTGAAGTCAGAAGTTTACTTACACTTAGTTTGGAGTTATTAAAACTCATTTTTTAACCACTCCACAGATTTCATATTAGCAAACTATAGTTTAGCAAGTCATTTAGGACATCTACTTTGTGCATGACACAAGTAATATTTCCAACAATTGTTTACAGACAGATTGTTTCACTTTTAATTGACTATATCATAATACTATATCATGGGTCAGAAGTTTACATACCCTGAGTTAACTGCGCCTTGGAAAATTCCATAAAATTATGTCAAGCCTTTAGACAATTAACCAATTAGCTTCTGATAGGAGGTGTACTGAATTGGAGGTGTACCTGTGGATGTATTTTAAGGTCTACCTTCAAACTCAGTGCCTCTTTGCTTGACATCATGGGAAAATCAAAACAAATCAGCAAACACCTCAGAAAAAAAAATTGTGGACCTCCACAAGTCTGGTTCATCCTTGGGAGCAATTTCCAAATGCCTGAAGGTACCACGTTCATCTGTACAAATAATAGTACGCAAGTATAAACACCGTGGGACCACGCAGCCATCATGCCGCTCAGGAAGGAGACGCATTCTGTCTCCTAGAGATGAATGTAGTTTGGTGTGAAAAGTGCAAATTAATCTCAGAACAATAGCAAATGACCTTGTGAAGATGTTGGTGGAAAAAGGTAGGCAAGTATCTATATCCACAGTAAAACGAGTCCTATATCGACATAACCTGAAAGGCTGCTCAGCAAGGAAGAAGCCACTGCTCCAAAACCATCATAAAAAAAGCCAGACTACAGTTTGCAAGTGCACATGGGGACAAAGATCTTACTTTCTGATGAAATGTCCTCTGGTCTGATGAAACAAAAATTGAACTGTTTGGCCATAATGGCCATCATTATGTTTGGAGGAAAAAGGATGAGGCTTGCAAGCCGAAGAACACCATCCCAACCGTGAAGCATGGGGGTGGTAGGATCATGTTGTGGGGGTGCTTTGCTGCATGAGGGACTGGTGCACTTCACAAAATAGATAGCATCATAAGGAAGGAAAATTATGTGGATTTACTGAAGCAAAATCTCAAGACAGCAGCCAGGAAGTTAAAGCTCGGTCACAAATGGGTCTTCCAAATGGACAATGACCCCAAGCATACCTCCAAAGTTGTGGCAAAATGGCTTAAGGACAACAAAGTCAAGGTACTGGAGTGGCCATCACAAAGCCCTGACCTCAATCCGATAGAACATTTGTGGGCAGAATTGAAAAAGCGTGTGCGAGCAAGGAGGCCTACAAACCTGACTCAGTTACACCAGTTCTGTCTGGAGGAATGGGCCAAAATTCCAGCAACTTATTGTGAGAAGCTTGTGGAAGGCTACCCAAACATTTTGACCCAAGTTAAACAATTTAAAAGCAATGCTGCCAAATACTAACAAAGTGTATGTAAACTTCTGACCCACTGGGAATGTGATGAAAGAAATAAAAGCTGAAATAAATAATTCTCTCTACTATTATTCTGACATTTCACATTCTTAAAATAAAGAAGTGATCCTAACTGACCAAAGACAGGGAATGTTTTCTACGATTAAATGTCAGGAATTGTGAATAACTGAGTTGAAATGTATTTGGCTAAGGTGTATGTAAACTTCTGACTTCAACTGTATATATATATTTTAGGGGTGTAACGGTACACAGAAGTCACGGTTCGGTAAGCACCTCGCTTTTGGGGTCACGGTTCGATACGAGTTCGGTACAACAGGAAAAAGCAACAAATCCCAAATGCTTGGTTTCTTTTCATTTATTTTGAACAGACAGTACTGCAAATTACAGTTTGTTCCACCTAGTGGCATTTAGTACCCCCTGAGGTAGTTGGTACAGTACTGCCTCCTTTAGTTTTTTGTTTTATTATTATTATTTAGTTCAATTACAGACAAGTACAATGCAAAAAGTACAAGGCAAATATAAGGCATTGTGGTACAGTTCAGAGTATGTGAAACAGAGAATAACAACAACTAAACATAAAATGAACATATATGTAAATAATAATAATAATAATAATGGGATAAAAAAGTGCTATATAATATTAGGGCAGTTACATGAATTTGAAAAGCTTTTTTTTTTTATAAGCTTTTTGTTTTGTGATCTCATGTTTGAAAGTGTTTCAAAGTATGTTGTAAGATCAGTATTACAAAAGGTAATATATGAGGGTTTCTTTTTAGTTATTTTTGTCTTGTGAATATAAAACTTTGCCAAAATAATTAAAAGATTAATAATGTAATTTTGTTTTTCAGAAAAATATGGGTTTTGAAAACAAAGTAAAATAAGGTTCTAAATTAAGAGTTTTGCTTAATGTTTTTGTCATATCTATTTTAAAGTCAGTCCAAAAAGTAATAGAAAAAGGGCAATAAAAGAATTAATGTTCAATATCTTCAAATGATGTGTTACAAAAAGTAAATTTATCACAAACAGTATGAATATATCTACTAATGGCTGCATTTACAGGATAACATCTATGAATAATTTTGTAAATTATTTCTTTTACTTTATTAGAAATAACATATTTATAAGATAATGTCCAAAGGCTGTGCCAAGATGTACAATGACAGCCTCCTTTAGTGTATTAAGCACTAAGCAGTAAACAGAATGCACTCTTGCATAGGCCATATATATATATATATATATATATATATATATATATATATATATATATATATATATATATATATATATATTCTTGTTGCACTCTAATCTGTCTTGTATACTACTACTCTGATGCTAGTGAAACTTTGTAATGCGACACTTTTCGTACCACTGTCTCCTGAAGATGAATTGCTTATGATGTGTTATTCCTCTTTTGTAAGTCACTTTGGTTAAAAGCATCTGCCAAATGAATAAACGTAAAGTAATGGCAGGGTCGATTCTAGGATTTCAATCTTAGGGGGCTCAGCCCCCAATGAGGGTATGATAAAAAAAAAATAAAATAAATAAAATAATAATAATATATATATAAATATATATATATATATATATATATATTACCACAGACACTCGCAGCTTATTTAGAATATAGTTAATATATAGTTTGTATACTAGGGTAAGGTTGTATACTAACCCTACTGATGTATTCCGCTGTATTGCATAGATGGGTAACTTGTGAATACTGAGCCAAATACGAGACTACCTGATTCCTTCTTCCCTGTACAAACATACACACACACACACCTGTTCCCTGTACAAACACAAAAACACAAACACACACACACACAATTAAACAAACTAAATTAAGAAATACTTCATTAATTCTCAATCTTGGAACTGTATTGAAGAGTATAACAAGAGAATATAAAATGTCAGATATGCTATTTTACTGTTTGTCTTTCTATGCTCAAGTAAAACCCTTAGAAACAGAAAAACTTAACCAGAAAACAACATATAACCTACATTTAAACTTACATGTTGACTATCCATATTAGCAATGTAAACAACACATGTATGAGGCTGGACAATGGATTAAACTACATGGGGGCTGTGATTCACTATCAGAAGGAATAAAAAACAAGCAAAAGTGAAGCAGCCTGTGAGAAGCAGGGACAAAGTTTTTCCTTTGTAGCCCAATTAATGGTCTTTCATGGGGAGCATCAACCTGTATCTTCTCTCCTTGAGAGTAGTGAATCTGTTGATAATTTTATTATGGTCCAATTACTCAACAACATCTTTCTCGATTGCCATAACTGCCAGTTGATGGAGCCTGCTCTGACCCATGGTTCTCCTTAACCAGCTGTGGAGATGACGAAGAGCACTTGCTACCATGACTTCCTCAGTCTTTACATCAATGTTGTAGTGGTGTGCCAATTCTGCTAAATGTGACTCAGACAGGAAGTTTTCAGATTTTGGACTACATGCTTGAATACCTTGAAGCAATGCTGCATTTACAGCAGAAAAACGGTTCTCCAATTCTCGGTTATCATTCTATCCAGACATGGATATAGTAACTTTGTTTTGAGTTGTTCGGCATCTGTGCTGATTCCACTATGTGCACCAGAAGCTGTTTCAACCACAAAATCATCCATTCTTTTTGTCTTCTGTCTCTTGCCAGAAAGTTGCTCCTCAACTGTAATGTGATTAACTTCACATAATGCCTTTGCTCTGGCATACATATCTGCAGCAGTGGGATCACCGCGTTTCTGCATTAGGGAGTGTCACACTGCATCTTTGTATGCCACTGCTTGGGGAAGGTCAATGGTGCAAGCCTGCCACTACAGATAGGAGATCCTTGAAAAGAATCAACAAATACACAAATGAGAATTTGCAGATTGTTGTGTTCAACCCCACTGCAACAGCTGTGTTTATGGCAGAGAGGCAATCAATGATGGCAGGCAAATTGTCAAGCACTGCATTCACTGTGTGAAGCTGGCAAGCCCATCGTGTGTTGGACAGCTGCACCAGTTCACATGGTTGCAATCCCAGTTTTGTTTGTGCCTCTTTAAACTTGTGGTGGCTGACCAGAGAGCAACTAAAGAATGAATGCAGACTTTCCAGTAGGCTAAAGAAATCTGTGGCCTCAGTAATCCCTCTGTATGTGTGGCACAGGACAAGATTCAGCTCATGGGCATAACAGTGTACATACTGTATATAGCCTCAGGGTGCTGCTGCCTGAAAAGAGATTGAACACCTCCAGCTGCTCCACTCATCACTGCTGCCCCATCGTATGTCTGAGCAACACACTTTAATTGAGCAATTCCTTCTTCTTGTAATTTCCTCTCTAATGCTGCTGTTATTGTCTTAGCATCAAAACATCTCAGCTCTGTCAGGGACAGGAATCTCTCTTTAACTGTTCCCTCAGTGAAATACCTCACAGAGATGGCTAGCTGTTCAGTGGATCCATCTCTGGCCTCATCTGCCATAATGGCAAACATTTTTGACTCATGCATTTCTTTGATAATAGTTGCGGTCACCTCATTTGAGCAACACTCTATCATTTCATTCTGACTGATAGATGAGAGGTGTTGTTTGATGGGGGTGTGTAATGCTGTGTGAGGAAGTTCATCGGGTGGGAAAGGAGGAAACGGGAAACTTGGGATTTCGACTCAAAGGTAAGACTTTAATTAAACTCAAAACTGGCTTTTCATTACAATACTCAGGAACACACAACAGGCTTGCTTTTCAGCAGTAACACTCAGTACAGTCCTTTGTGTCTGGTAGCTCTCTGTCTAGTCACTGGCGTGGTCGCTTTATACCGCTCTCCCCACTGCTTACTGCAACTAGAAACAGGTGTTAGACATTATCAGGCTCAGGTGTGTGCATGCTTACTGCTTTCTCATTTGCAGACCTACTCACACATGACAAGAAAAATGTGTGTATATCCATCTATAATGGATATTTGATCATCATGTTATCTAGTTTATTTTAGCTTCTAAGCTACATGAACAATACAGTAGGTTCTACACTACCTGTCAAGTCAACCCCTGAATATTGATTTCATTTCAAATCATTCAGCTACCAGCTAATATTGATTAAGAATATTGTCATTTTCTAAACACTATATATAAATTACTAAATTAAATAAATAATAAAAAAAATAAATAAAAATGCTTTAAGAATTTAGACAAACCTTATATTACTGTAATTGTCTAGAGTGGCAACATGTTTAATCTGTCCTATATTAAATCATTCCTTTTTTGTTTTCTATTTATATATATATAAATAATTATAATAATAATCACTGCACATAAATTGATCAATTTGCAACTTCTATAATTCAAAGTGACATCAAAAACCACAAATTCCTTTAAGTCTAATAAATGTCACAGTCAGCTGCTGGGTCATTATTTAGCAGAACGAAATAACTCCACATGATGTTTCTCTGTCTCTGTCATTCACTCTGATAAGCAGTTTAAATGAGTGCAATGACTGAGTGCTGTCTGTCACTGCTTGTGTCTTTAATCATTTCTGTGCATGACTGCATGTTAATTTAATGCCACATCCACAATAATCCGTTTTAATTTAAAAATCAAATTTTCAAAAATCATGATTGTTTTCTAAAGTATGCCTTCATGGAGAGTGAAATGCTCCATTTTCATTGGAGGAAAACAATTCTAGTGTGATGAGGGGTGAACGCAGCGAAAACTTATTACAGTGGATGGTGGCCTTATATTTGTGAGAATGTGAAATTGTCTTGTATTGCTCCCGCATCACATTATGTAAATTGCATTTCTGACAAAGAACTGCACAGATGCAGATGTCACGACAATCTATCAATAAATGCTCACACACACACACACACACACACACTGTCTTCTGCTTCTGTGCCGTTGGCACTGTCGATTGAAGAACATGCTGAATAACGCAGACTCAGAGGGGGAGGAGTCGAAGTGAAATAGCCCAAAATAGTGCTGTGCAGCAGCCTACCACTGTTTTCATAATATGAGTTTTAAAGGGGACGGAAGCCCCCCTAAAAGGGCCTAGTAATGCCTCTGTGTAATGGAATCGGACTACACTGGTCACGCTGTTTCGCACTGAAGATAAAAAAGAACCGGCTTTTTAAAGTAATTTGTTGAGGAATCAGACTACACCGGTCAAGCTGTGTGTTTCGCATTGTAGATCCAAAAGAACAGGCTCATTAGAGTCATTTGTTCAGAAATCGGACTACACTAATTGCGCTGTGTTTCGCATTGTAGATTCAAAAGAACCGGCTTTTTAGAGTAATTTGTACATGAATCGGACTATACTGGTCATGCTGTGTGGTGTTTTGCGTTAGAGATTCAAAAGAACAGGCTCAGAATAATTTGTACAAGAATCGGACTACACTGGTCGTGTTGTGTGGTGTTTTGCGCTATAGATTCAAAAGAACCGGCTGATTAAGAGACATTTGTTCAGAAATCAGACTACACTGGTCGTGCTGTGTGTTTTGCATTTTAGATTCATAAGAACCAATTCATTAGAGTCATTTGTTCATGAATCGGACTACACTGGTCGTGCCGTGTGTTTCGCGTTGTAGATTCATAAGAACCGGCTCATTAGAGTCATTTGTACAGGAATCGGACTACACTGGTCGTGCTGTGTGTTTCACATTGTAGGTTCAAAAGAACAAGCTCATTAGAGTCATTTGTTCTGAAATTGGACTACACTAATCACGCTTTGTTATATATTGTAGATTCAAAAGAACCGGCTTTTTAGAGTCATTTGTTCGTGAATCGGACTACGCTGGTCACGCTGAGGGGTGCTTTGCATTGTAGATCCAAAAGAACAGGCTCATTAGAGTAATTTGTTCATGAATCGGTCTATACTGGTTGCGCTGCGTGTTTTGTGCTATAGATTCAAAAGAACCGGCTGATTAAGGGTCATTTGTTAAGGAATCAGACTACACTGGTCGCGCTGTGTGTTTCGCATTTTAGATTCATAAGAACCAACTCATTAGAGTCATTTGTTCATGAATCGGACTACACTAGTTGAGCTGTGTGTTTTGCGTTGTAGAGTCATAAGAACCGGCTCATTATAGTCATTTGTTCAGAAATCGGACTACACTAGTAGCACTATGTTTTGCGCTGTGGAGTCAAAAGAACCAGCTGATTAAGAGTCCTTTGTTCAGGAATCAGACTACACTTGTCGTGCTGTGTGTTTCGCATTGTAGATTCAAAAGAACAGGCTCATTAGAGTCATTTGTTCAGAGTCATTAGAGCTGTGTTTCGCATTGTTCAATTGCAGCTTATTGTGCTTGCTATTTACTCAATAAAAGTACAACTACTTCAAGTTATCAAATGATTACAAATGCAGATCTGGGCTGAAGCCCAACAGAGAGATGCAGACTCTGTTACAATAGAATATTATAATATACAGTATAATACAACAATAAACACACAGCAACATCAACAAACACAGTTGTTTTATGTACAGTCCCTGCATTGCTCTTGGTTTCTTACACACACACTCTTATTGCACATGCAAACCGTGCTGTACACACATCAGTACATGTGATTCATCTTTTTGGTCAAAGCCACGTGAAGGGTTGAGTAACAGAGAGCCAAAGTTCCTGTTGAGAGGAACACTAAAGGGTGAAGTTAGTTTAGGATGCTTGTGGTGTGTCTATAGCAATATCACTTCCCAAACACTGAGTCTGTGATCTTATATTTTACAGAGGATGACAGGGAAGTCCATGTGGATTTGTGGGTAATCCAACTTAATGATTTCCTGCGGATATGAAATATTAAAAGTGTGCAAAACTTTTTTGGTGATAAAACCAAGATTTTCAGAAGAAATATTAATGAAATGTTTAAACAGGATATGAATTAGGTTAGGAATAGTGTTGTTTTAAAGACCTTTTTAGATCAAAAAGGGAGTTTTGTGGCTTTTAGTGTATAGGCTAATTATTACTTTTTAGCAGAGATATACAGTAATTTTTAAATGTACAGTCTTCACAGCATTTATTCATTATAATTTATCATTATGTACAAAATGTGACTGATTTTACTTAACTTCTTCAGCTAACTCAGTTCCATGTAACTGACTTGGGGGCCGTTCACACAGAAGAGTCTGCACAGAACGACTGCGTTTTGCATAGACAGACATCTTTTAATGTTGCACCATGTTTTGCTATTTTTTTCAGCATCTCAGACGTAACTGCTGTGTTTTTAAGACACAATGCTAAATTAAAAGAACTTTTACTATTAAAAACATCTCCGAGACACCTGTTTTAATTTCACATTTAATTTGTTGTGCAGCATCTAGCTCTTCTTTACCGCAAGAACGCATTCTGTCTGAACGGCCCCAGATGATCAGTATATCTCACCTGAGGTATGAGGTTTTTCTGAATTCTCTTTAGCTTGGCTTTCTTTCTGCCATTCCTGGTCACCACAGTCTCCTCATATAACTCATGAGCCAGATCTCTATCTTCATCAAAATACAAGGAACTGCAACCACAAACAACAGCCTGTTCCTACAAATGACCCAAACTACCATGGTAAAATATTGACCTAATTTAAGTAACTCTTAGATCAATGTTTTGATTTGGCAGATATAAAGTCAGCATGAAATGACATTTGCAAGTTGCAATCTATTTCACTTCCGTAATGTGGCATATTCAAAGTGAAACAAGAATGGAGGACAGGATTTGATTTTATCTATCAGAATTTGATTGGCTCATGATATGTTAGATTATATTTTCCATAACGTGCAATAACTAATCATCGACAGTAAGACCAGGAACATGTATTAAGAAAGTAAATATGGACCATTTTGATTTCATGTTTTAAAGGAATATTCTGGGTTCAGTACAAGTTCAGCTTAATCGACAGCATTTGTGGCACAATGTTGATTAAAAATGGAGGATGTGTGTGCACATCCAAAACAAATAAGTGCAGGTGCATGATAAAAAAAAAGGTTACAGTTCATAGTAAAAAAGGAGACTGGCACACTGCTATAGATCATATGCTTCCATGCAATTTAACCGATTAAACAGAAAACGTTTCTACCACTAAGGTCTTCGTTAAGCCTTAATTTTGATTAACACAAAAATTTATTTTGACTCATCCTTTCTTAAAAAAGGAAAAATTGAGGTTACAGTGGGGCACTTACAATAGAAGTGAATGGGGCCAGTTCTTGGAGGGTTTAAAGGCAGAAATATAATTTCATAAAAGCACTTACATTAATTCTTCTGTTAAAACTTGTGTATTATTTGAGCTGTAAAGTTGTTTATCATAGTTTTTACAGTCGTATAGGGTTTACAGCGTTTTGTCACCATGGCAACAAAGTTGTAAAACTGTATTTAACTTTACTTTTAAGGATAGAAAGCCATTTTATCACTCTAAATTGAATATTGTTTACGTCTGTTGCCGTACATTTGAAACAATGAGTATTTTAACGTTATGAATTGGCCCCATTCACTTCCATAGTAAGTGCCTCACTGTAACCAAAATGTTTGCTTTTTTTGATGGAGGTGTCGAAATTAGTGTTTGTGGTACTCAATATTACACCACAAATGCTGTTGATTGAACTTAACTTGTATTGAACCCGGAATATTCTTTTAAATTAATGACCTGGTATGATCGCTAAAACCGGTTTTGCTCACATTTGATTGAACAGTTTTAAGGACTTTACCTTCTCAATGTGAATACAAATGGTGTTGCATTCTTTGAGCCTCGTACTAGGGCTAAACACTGTTCATTGGCCTTACCGGGAGGTTCTCCTCCAGGTCCTGTACCGGTAAAAGGCCAGACTCCTTTGCTTTTGGATCCGTTGCCTCCCATGTTTAACAGTGATGCATTATTCTGGAGGAGGTGGACAGGCCAGCAGATCGTTTGAGTTTAGTCCTGAAAAACATAGAGATTGTTGCAGACTACTGCCATTAAAGCAAAGCCATATGGCAATGCAGGGTCTCAGTGGCTTGTGGTGTGGCTTCAAAGCACTACTGTGGCTGCTGTTGTTCTCTTAACTTAGTGCAAATGGACTGCGGTGAGGTTTTATTATAGTCTAAAGCAGGGCAGTTCTGTAATACCTGGAGGCATGGTCCAAAATTAACACTCGACAAGTGTCAAATGCAGTTAAAATTTGGCTTTGGTAAATAAATTAAATAGAATAACGAGCCAGGTGGATGGAATTGCAACACATTGCATAGGCAAATATGGCACACAAAAAACAAAAAAAAAACAGCTAAATGCTTCCTTTTATGTCTTGCTGTGACATATAATTTTGGATCTTGCCTGAAAGTACAGACTTTGTGCAGCTGTTCAGATGAAGCTCTGGTTTGAAAATGGGTTGTTCAGTTGTAAAAAGACACAAAAGGATGACATATTAGTATTTCACAGCAACATTTCACAGCCAACAGAAGCATTATTAGTTACAGGAAGATAAATTAATGTCTGTTTCCTTAGAACCGTCTTATTAAAATTTATATTGTGTGGAAAAATATATTTACAACATGAAAACTAAACATGTGAAATGAAGTGTCATACAAGTGTCTATACTTCATAAAATATACTTACACTATACAAGTTTGTGTTTTAATTGTATATATAGGCTACTGTATATTATTGATTTGATGACTAAATGTCTGAAATTCCTAGTATCACTGGAAGAATCAAAACATCACAACACATTATACTCTTAAAGGGATAGTTCACCTAAAAATGAAAATTCTCTCATCATTTACTCATCCTCATGATATCCCAGGTGTGTATGAATTTCTTTCTTCAGCAGAACACAGTTGAAGAAAATTAGAAAAATATCTCAGCTCAGTAGGTCCTTAAAATGCAAGTGGATGGCAATTTCACTTTTGAAGCTCCAAAAATCACAGACAGTCAGCATAAACATCATCCATATGACACCAGAAGAATTCCTAGTAAAAATGTCTTAAATATTGATCTGTTTCTCACCCACACCTGTCATATGACTTCTGAAGATATAGATTTAAAACTTCTGGAGTCGTACAGATTACTTTTATGTGTTTTTTATTTTATTTTTATAAATTAAAAATGTTGGTACCCATTAACTTGCATTGTATGAACCTACAGAGATGAAATATTCTTCTAAAAAAATCATAATTTATGTTCTGCTGAAGAAAGAAAGTCATACACATCAGGGATGGCATGAGGGTGAGTAAATGATGAGATACTTTTCATTTTTGGGTGAACTATCCCTTTTAATTATATTTTTTTTTCTCTCATTTACAGTACACACTACATTCAACACTACAAACAAGGGAACAATAAAAAAAAATTGTTTAAGTCAACAGCCATACAGAAACACATCACTTTAAATAGATTTAAAAATTTATTTACTGCTACCACTTATTTATTGTTGAACAGTGTGGATATATTTTGCCAATACAGTTTAATAGCAAGCTTTAACAGGTCCACCAGTAAACACAGGCTTTCGAGAGTGTTTGGTTGTCTAAAGTCAGAGTCATTGTGCATCTCTATAGGCTACTGGTGATACAGTGCATCCGGAAAGTATTCACAGTGCTTCACTTTTTCCACATTTTAAGTTACAGTCTTATTCCAAAATGGATTAAATTCATTATTTTCCTCAAAATTCTACAAACAATACCCCATAATGACAACGTGAAAAAAGTTTGTTTGAAATCTTTGCAGATTTATTAAAAATAAAAAACGGGGAAAAAAAATCATTTATATAAGTATTCACAGCCTTTGCCATGACACTCAAAATTGAGCTCTGGTGCATCCTGTTTCCACTGATCATCCTTGAGATGTTTCTACAACTTAATTGGAGTCCACCTGTGGTAAATTCAGTTGATTGGACATGATTTGGAAAGGCACACACCTGTCTATATAAGGTCCCACAGTTAACAGTGCATGTCAGAGCACAAACCAAGCCATGAAGTCCAAGGAATTGTCTGTAGACCTCCGAGACAGGATTGTATCGAGGCACAGATCTAGGGAAGGGTACAGAAAAATGTCTGCAGCATTGAAGGTCCCAATGAGCACAGTGGCCTCCATCATCCGTAAATGGAAGAAGTTTGGAACCACCAGGACTCTTCCTAGAGCTGGCCGCCCGGCCAAACGATCGGGGGAGAAGGGCCTTAGTCAGGGAGGTGACCAAGAACCCGATGGTCACTCTGACAGAGCTCCAGCATTTCTCTGTGGAGAGAGGAGAACCTTCCAGAAGAACAACCATCTCTGCAGCACTCCACCAATCATGCCTGTATGTAGAGTGGCCAGACGGAAGCTACTCCTCAGTAAAAGGCACATGACAGCCTGCCTGGAGTTTGCCAAAAGGCACCTGAAGGACTCTCAGACCACGAGAAACAAAATTCTCTGGTCTGATGAAACAAAGATTGAACTCTTTGGCCTGAATGGCAAGCGTCATGTCTGGAGGAAACCAGGCACCGCTCATCACCTGGCCAAAACCATCCCTACAGTGAAGCATGGTGGTGGCAGCATCATGCTGTGGGGATGTTTTTCAGCGGCAGGAACTGGGAGACTAGTCTGGATCGAGGGAAAGATGAATGCAGCAATGTACAGAGACATCCTTGATGAAAACCTGCTCCAGAGCGCTCTGGACCTCAGACTGGGGTAAAGGTTCATCTTCCAACAGGACAACGACCCTAAGCACACAGCCAAGATAACAAAGGAGTGGCTCCGGGACAACTCTGTGAATGTCCTTGAGTGGCCCAGCCAGAGCCCAGACTTGAACCCGATTGAACATCTCTGGAGAGATCTGAAAATGGCTGTGCACCGACACTCCCCATCCAACCTGATGGAGCTTGAGAGGTCCTGCAAAGAAGAATGGGAGAAACTGCCCAAAAATAGGTGTGCCAAGCTTGTAGCATCATACTCAAAAAGACTTGAGGCTGTAATTGGTGCCAAAGGTGCTTCAACAAAGTATTGAGCAAAGGCTGTGAATACTTATGTACATGTGATTTTTTTTAATTTTATTTATTTTATTTTTTTTATAAATTTGCAAACATTTCAAATGAAGTTTCACGTTGTCATTATGGGGTATTGTTTGTAGAACTGAGGAAAATAATGAATTTAATCCATTTTGGAATAAGGCTGTAACATAACAAAATGTGGAAAAAGTGAAGCGCTGTGAATACTTTCCGGATGCACTGTATGTGTGCAGAAGCCTTGACAACAAGACCTGTGAGACCCAGACTCCACTAAAACTAATTGGCAGTGAACAAAAACACCTCTCACTGCCCAATTAGGAGACAAAGTTCTTTAGTCATCCTCTTCTTCTTCCTCATCCTTGGGTTTGGATTTGGCAGATTATTCCCCATCTGATCCAGCCCCTTGGCTACATCACTAATGCCCAGGCTGGTGTTCTGGACCTTAATAATGGGCCTGTGTTCACCACAGAACAGAAATGGTGGTCGCCTTGGAGCATTAGGGTCCTGCTTCTGCTTCCTACCCTTCTTTCCTGGATCATAGTGCATCATTTCCTGGTCATACCGGGCCTTGTCCTGTTTGGCCATGTCTTCAAATTTAGTCTCTCTTTTGGTGACAGTTTTCCATCTCTAAGAGCACTTCTTGACTAATTCTGAGATGTTAACGGTGACGCCAGGGTTCTCCTTGTTGTGTTCTTCACGACAC